>NC_057838.1:12500000-13125000 GCF_910594005.1 Cervus elaphus | reverse complement strand
TCCAACATATGGAGGCTAAATAACATGCTTCTGGAAGAGATCAATTTTCATTCCAATCCCAAAGAAAGGCAATGCCAAGGAAAGCTCAAACTACTGCACAATTGCACTCAGCTCACACAGTAGTAAAGTAATGCTCACAGTTCTTCAAGCAAGGCTTCAACAATACATGAACTGTGAACTTCCAGATGTTCAAGTTGGTTTTAGAAAAGGGAGAGGAACCAGAGATCAAATTGGCAACATCTGCTGGATCATCAAAAAAGCAAGAGAGTTCCAGAATAACATCTATGTCTGCTGTATTGACTATGCCAAAGCCTTTGACCGTGTGGATCACAATAAACTGTGGAAAATTCTGAAAGAGATGGGAATACCAGACCACCTGACCTGCCTCTTGAGAAATCTGTATGCAGGTCAAGAAGCAACAGTTAGAATTGGACATGGAACAACAGACTGGTTCCAAATAGGAAAAGGAGTACATCAAAGCTGTATATTGTCACTGTGCTTATTTAACTTATATGCACATTACATCATGAGAAACACTGGTTGGATGAAGCACAAGCTGGAATCAAGATTTCTGAGTGAAATATCAATAACCTCAGATATGCAGATGACACCACCCTTATGGCAGAAAGTGAAGAGGAACTAAAGAGGCTCTTGATCAAAGTGAAAGAGGGGAGTGAAAAAGTTTTCTTAAAACTCAACCTTCAGAAAACTAAGATCATGGCATCCGGTCCTACCACTTCATGGCAAATAGATGGGGAAAGAGTGGCCAACTTTATTTTGGGGAGCTCCAAAATCACTGCAGATGGTGATTGCAGCCATGAAATTAAAAGACGCTTGCTCCTTGGAAGAAAATTATTAGCAACCTAGACAGTATATTAAAAAGCAGAGACATTATTTTGCCAGCAAAGGTCCATCTTGTCAAGGCTATGGTTTTTCCAGTAGTCATGTATGGATGTGAGAGTTGGACTATAAAGAAAGCTGAGTGCCGAAGAATTGATGCTTTTGAACTATGGTGTTGGAGAAGACTCTTGAGAGTCCCTTGGACAGCAAGGAGAGCCAACCAGTCCATCCTAAAGGAAATCAGTCCTGAATAATCATTGGAAGGACTGATATTGAAGTTGAAACTCCAATACTTTGGCCACCTAATGCGAAGAACTGACTCACTGGTAAAGACCCTGATGGCGGGAACAACTAAAGGCAGCAGGAGAAGGGGACAGCACAGGATGAGATGTTTGGATGGCGTCACTGGCTCAATGAACTTGAGTTTGGGTAAGCTCTGGGAGTTGGTGATGCAGAGGGAGGCCTGGCGTGCTGTGGTCCATGGGGTTGCAAAGAGTCAGACACAACAGAGCAACTGAACTGAACTGAACCTTAGGGAGTATCAGATAGTGAGAAGTTGCACAAAAGAAACCACTTGAATCCAAGAGCCAGCATCACTCAACCACCAGTAGCACCACGTGCAGGATGCCTCATCTAAACAACAAACAAAGCAAAAATACAAACCCAATTATCAGCAGATAGGATTAGCTCCTACCTCAGCCTTGCCCATCAGAGGGAAAACAAACAAACAAACAAAAAACACTCAGCACAAATCTACCCTACCCTAAATTTACACAAACCATTGGACCAACCTTAGGAGGGCAGATACCAAAAGGAAGAAAGAATTCAACCTTGAAGCCTTGGAAAAGGAGAAATCAAACACCACAAGTTTAAAAAAAATAATGCAAAAGCAGAGAAATACTACACAAATGAAGGAACACATAAAAAACACAATAGTCCAATTAAATGAAGAGGAAATAGGCAAACTACCTGAAAAAAATTCAGAATAATGATAGTAAAGATGACCAAAAGCTTTGAAAAGAAAATGGAGAAAATGCAAGAATCAATTAACAAAACCCTAGAAGAGTTAAAGAAAAAACATACAGAGACAAACAGCACAGTCACTGAAATTAAAAATACTCTAGAAGGAATCAGTAGGAGAATATCTGAAGCAGAAGAACGAATCAGTGAGCTGGACGATAAAATGGTGTAAATAGCTTCTGAAGGGCACAGAAAAGTAAAAAGAATGAAAACAACTGAAGATAGTCTCAGAGAACTCTGGGACAATATCAAATGCACAAACATTCAAATTATAGGGATCCCAGAAGAAGACAAAAAGAAAGAGTATGAGAAAAATTTTGAACAGATTATAGTTGAAAAATTCCCCAACATGGAAAAGAAAGTAGCCAAGCAAGTCCAAGAGGCACAAAGAGTCCCATACAGGATAAACCCAAGGAAAAACACACCAAGACACATACTAATCAAACTAACAAAGACTAAACACAAAGAAAGGATATTAAAAGCAGCAAGAGAAAAGCAGCAAGTAACACACAAGGAACCACAGCTTAACAGCAGAAACTCTGCAGGCCAGAAGGGAAGGGAACTGTACATTTAAAATACTGAGAGGGAAAAGTCTACAACCAAGATTACTGTGCCTTGCAAGTATCTCATGCAAAATTGAAGGAGAAATAAAATCTCTTCAGACAAGCAAAAGTTAAGAGAATTCAGTACCACCAAACCAGCTTTACAACAAATGTTAAAGGGACTTATATAGTCAAGAAATACAAGAGGAGAAAAAAGATCAGCAAAATCAACTCCAAGCAATTAAGAAAATGGCAATAGAAATATATATATATATATATATATATATATATATTACTTTAAATGTAATGGATTAAATGTTCCAACCAAAACACACAACCAAAAGACTGGCTGAATGGACACAAAAACAAGACCCATATATATGCTGTCTACAAGAAACCCACTTCAGACCTAAAGACACATATAGACTGAAAGTGAGAGGATCGAAAAATATATTCCATGCAAATGAGAAGCAAAAGAAAGCTGGAATAGCAATCCTCATATTAGACAAATAGGCTTCATTTTATTTTTTTATGGTTTTCTTTTTCTTTTAATTTTTCATTTATTTTTATTCGTTGGAGGCTAATTACTTTACAATATTGTAGTGGTTTTTACCATACATTGACATGAATCAGCCATGGGTGTACATGTGTTCCCCATCCTGAACCCCCCTTCCCACCTCCCTCCCCATCCCATCCCTCTGGGTCTTACCAGTGCACCAGCCCCGAGCACTTGTCTCATGCATCCAATCTGGGCTGGTGATCTGTTTCACACTTGATAATATGCATATTTCAATGCTGTTCTCTCAGATCATCCCACCTTCACCTTCTCCCAGAGTCCAAAAGTCTGTTCTATACATCTGTGTCTCCTTTTTTTGTGTGTGTGTGTCTCTTTTTCTGTCCTGCATATAGGGTTATTGTTACCATCTTTTTAAATTCCATATATATGCGTTAGTATACTGTATTGGTGTTTATCTCTCTGGCTTTCTTCACTCTGTATAATGGGCTCCAGTTTCATCTATCTCATTAGAACAGATTCAAACATATTCTTTTTAATGGCTGAGTAATATTCCATTATGTATATGTACCATAGCTTTCTTATCCATTCGTCTGCTGATAGGCATCTAGGTTGCTTCCATGTCTTGGCTATTATAAACAGTGCTGTGATGAACATTGGGGTGCACGTGTCTCTTTCAGATCTGGTTTCCTCGGTGTGTATGCTGGTAAAGAAGATTACAAGAGATAAGCAAGGGCACTACATAAAGATCAAGGGATCAGTCCAAGAGGAAGACATAAGAATTGTAAACATCTATGCACCCAACATAGGAGCACCTCAATACAGAAGACAAACACTAATAGACATAAAAGGAGAAATTGACAGTAACACAAAAATAATAGGAGACTTTAACATCATTCACACCAATTGGCAGAGCATCAAAACAGAAAATTAATAAGGAAACACAAGTCTTAAATGATACACTAGATGAGACGAATATCATTGATATCTTCAGGACATTCCATCCAAGTGCAGAATACACCTTCCAAATACACATGGAACATTCTCCAGGATAGACCACATCTTGGGTCACAAATCAAACCTCACTAAATTTAAGAAAATTGAAATTGTATCAAGCATCTTCTCCGACTAAAGCGCTATGAGACTAGATATCAATTATAAGAAAAAAATGTGTAAGAAACACAAGCATATAGCGATTCAAGAGCACGTTTCTAAATAAACAAAAGGTTACTGAAGAAATCAACAGGGAAATAAAAAAATTTCTAGAAACAAATGACAATGAAAACATGACCACTCAAAACTTACAGGATGCAGCAAAAGCAGTTCTAAGAGCAAAGTTAAAGCAATACAATCCTACCTCAAGAAACAAGGAGAACACTGACTAGACAATCTAACTTTACACCTAAAAAACTAGAAAAAAAGACCAAGAAAGCTCCAAAATAAGTAGAAGGAAAGATATCACAGAGATCTGAGCAGAAATAAATGAAAGAGAAATGAAAAAAAAATAGTAAAGATTAATAAGACTAAAAGGTGATTCTTTGAGAAGATAAACAAAACTGACAAACTTTAGTGAGACTTATCAAGAAAAAAGAGAGAAGATTCCAATCAACAATATTAGAAATGAAAAAGAAGTGATTAGAACAGACAATGCAGAAATACAAAGGATTATAAGAGACTATTATGAACAACTATATGGCAATAAAACACATAACCTGGAAGAAATGGTCAGATTCTTAGAAAAGTTTAATCTTCCAAGACTGAATCAGGAAGAAATAGAAATTATGAACAACCTAATTACAAGCACTGAATTTGAAGCTGTGATAAAAATACCTCCCAGGAAACAAAAGCCCGGGACCAGATGGCTTCACAGGAAAATTCTATCAAACATTTAGAGAAGAGCTAATGCCCATCCTTCTAAAATTCTTTCAAAAAACTGCAGAGGAAGAAATACTTCCAAACACATTCTATGAGGCCACCATCACCCTGATACCAAAACCAGACAAAGACAACACATAGAATGAAAACTGCAGGCCAATATCGCTGATGAACATAGATGCAATAATCCTCAACAAAATTTTAACAAACAGAATTCATCAACACATCTAAAAGCTCATACACCAGAATCAAACTGGGTTTATTCTAGGAATGCAGGGATCCTTCAATATATGCACATGAATCAATGTGATACACCATATTAACAAACTGAAAGATAAAAACCATATGATAATATCAATAGATGCAGAAAAAGCCTTTGACAAAATTTAGCACCCATTGATGATTAAAACTCTTCAAAAAATGGGCATAGAAGGAACCTACCTCAACATAGTAAAGGCCCTATATGATAATCCTACAGCAAGCATTATTCTCAATGGTGAAAAACTGAAAGCATTCCCCCTAAAATCAGGAACAGGACAAGGATGTCCACTTTCACCACTATTATTCAACATAGTTCTGGAAGTCCTAGCTACAGCAATCAGAGAAAAAAAAGAAATAAAAAGAATCCAGATCAGAAAAGAGGAAATAAAGCTCTCACTGTTTGCAGATGACATTAATCTGTACATAGAAAACCCTAGAGATAGTATCAGAAAATTACTAGAGCTAATCAGTGAATTTAGCAAAGTTGCAGGATACACAATCAATACACAGAAATCACTTGCATTTATATATACTACCAATGAAAAATCAGAAGGAGAAATTAAGGAATCAATCCCACTCACCATTGCAGCAACAACAAAAAATTAAACATCTAGGAATAAACTTACCTGAGGAGACAGAAGAACTGTATACAGAAAATTATAAGACACTGATGAAAGAAATGAAAGATGACATAAACAGATGGAGAGATATTCCATGTTCCTGGGTAGGAAGAATCAATATTGTGAAAATGACTATATTATCATGTGCAATCTACAGATACAATGTGATCCCTATCAAATTACCAAGGGCATTTTTCACAGAATTAGAACAAAAAAAATTTCATAATTCATGTGGAAACACAAAAGACCTCAAATAGCCAGAGCAGTCTTGAGAAAGAAGAATGGAGCTGGGATAATCAACCTTCCTGACTTCAGATTAAACTACAAAGCTATGGTCATCAAGACAGTTCGGTACTAGCACAAAAAAAGAAATATTGACCAATGGAACAAGAGAGAAAGACAAGAAATAAACCCATGCACCTGTTAGTACCTTATTTTTGACAAAAGAGAAAAGAATATACAATGAGTCAAAGACAGCCTCTTCAGTAAATGGTGCTGGGAAAACTGGACAGCTACATGTAAAAGAATGAAATTAGACAACTTCCTAACCATACACACGATAAATTCAAAAAGAATTAAAGACCTAAATATAAGACCAGAAACTATAAAACTCTTAGAGGAAAACATAGGCAGAACACTCGATGACATAAATCAAAGCAAGATCCTCTATGACCCCCCTCCTAGATTAACAGAAATAAAAACAAAAGTAAACAAGTGGGATCTGATTAAACTTAAAATCTTTTGCACAGCAAAGGAAACTATAAGCAAGGTGAAAAGACAACTCTCAGAATGGGAGAAAATAATAGCAAATGAAACAACTGACAAAGGATTAATTTCCAAAATATATGAACAGCTCATACAACTCAAGACCAGAAAAACAAATAACCAAATCAAAAAGTGGGAAAAAGACCTAAACAGACATTTCTCTAAGGAAGACATACAGTTGGCTAACAAACACATGAAAAAATGCTCAACATTGCTCATTATTAGAGAAATGCAAATCAAAACTACAATGAAATATCACCTCACACCGGTCAGAATGGCCCTCATCAAAATGTCTAAAAACAATAAATGCTGGAGAGAGTGTGGAGAAAAGGGAATGCTCTTGCCCTGCTGGTGGGAATGTAAATTGATCCAGGGACTGTGGAAGATGGTATGGAGATTCCTTAAAAAACTAGGAATAGAACCACTATATGACCCAGCAATCCCACTCCTAGGCATATACCCTGAGGAAACCAAAATTGAAAGAGACACATGTATCCCATTGTTCATTGCAGCACTATTTACAATAGCTAGAACATGGAAGCAACCTAAAAGTCCATTGACAGATGAATGGATAAAGAAGTTGTGGTACATATACAAGATGGAATATTACTCAGCCATAAAAAGGAATGCATTTGAGTCAGTTCTGATGAGGTGGCTGAACCTAGAACCTATTATACAGAGTGAAGTGAGTCAGAAAGAGAAAGATAAATATCATATTCTAACACATATACATGGAATCTAGAAGAATGGTATTGAAAAAATTATTTTCAGGGCAGCAGTGGAGAACCAGACATAGAGGGTAGACTTATGGACATGGGGAGAGGGGAGGAGAGGGTGAGATGAATGGAAAGAGTAACATGGAAATGTACATTACCATATGTAAAATAGATAGCCAATGGGAATTTGTTCTATGGCTCAGGAAACTCAAACAGGGGCTCTGTGTCAACTTAGAGCGGTGGGATGGGGAGGGAAATGGAAGGGAGGTTCAAAAGAGGGGGGATATATGTATACCTATGGGTGATTCATGTTTAAGTTTGACAGAAAACAACAAAATTTGGTAAAGCATTTATCCTTCAATAAAAAAATAAATTAAAAAGAAAAGAGAGAAATGATAAAGATAAAAGAGGAAATAAATAAAATATAGACAAAAAATAGAAAAGATCAATGAAACCAATAATTAGTTTTTTAGAAAAGAAATCATTGTTGTTTTTCAAAACCACAATGAGATATCACCTCACATCTTTCAGAGCGGCTGTTACCAGCAATACCACAAATAACAAATGTTCTTGAGAATGTGGAGAGAATGGAACCTTCCTACACTATTGGTGGAAATGTAAATTGGTGTAGCCACTATGGAAAACAGTATGTAGGTTCCTCGGGAAACTAAAAACAGAACTACTATATGATCTAGCAATTACACTCTTGGGTATATATCTGAAGAAAATGAAAACACTGATTAGAAATGATACATGCCCCCAATGTTCGTAGCAGCATTATTTATAATAGCCAAGACATGAAATCAACCTAAATGCCCATGAATAGTTGAATGGACAAAAAAGATGTGGTATAGGACTTCCCTGGTGGTCCAGTGATTGAGACGTCACACTTCCATTTCAGGGTGCATGGATGTGATTCTTGGTTGGGAACTAATATCCCACAGCTTGCATGGCATGGCCCTCAAAAAGAAGATATGGTATAGATAAACAGTGGACTATTAATCAGTCATAAAAAAGAATGAAGTTTTGCCATCTGCAACAACATGGATGAACCTGGAGGTTTTTATGATTATTGAGATAAATCAAACAATGATAAATACTGCATGTTATCACTTATATGTGGAATCTAAAAACATAAAACAATTGAATAAATATAACAGGAAAGAAACAGACATACACACACACACACACACACACACACACACATATATATATATACAAAACAAACTAGTGGTTACCAGTGTGGAGAGGGATGGGGCAGGGGCAAGATTGGAGTAGGGGACTTAAGGGTACAGACTTCCTGGTATAAAATAAATAAGCTGCAAGGATACATTGTATTGCAGAGGGAATATAGCCAATATTTTTTATAATAACTTTAGTTTTTGATTAATTAATTTTATTTTTGGCTTCACTGAGTTTTCATTGTTGCATGCGGGCTTTCTTTAGTTGGAGTGAACGGGGGTACTCTTCATTTTGGTGTGAGGACTTCTCATTGTGGTGGCTTCTCTTGTTGTAGAGCACAGTCTCTAGGCATATGGGCTTCAGTTGTTGCAGCACATGAGCTCACTAGTGGCAGTGTACAGGTCTAGGGTGCTTAGGCTTCTATAGTTGTGGCATACAGGTTCAGTAGTTGGGGTTCACAGGTTCTAGAGCTTGGGCTCTGTAGTTGTGGCACACAAACTTAGTTACTCCTTGGCATGTGGGGTCTTCCTGAACCAGGAATTGAATACATATCCCCTGCACTGGCAGGCGGTTTCTTATCCACTGAGCCACCAGGTAAGTGCTATAATAACTTTAAATGGACTATAATCTATAAAATTTTGAGCGTTACTTTGCTAGCGTGTGAGATGAGTGCAATTGTGCCATAGTTTGAGCATCCTTTGGCATTGCCTTTCTTAGGGATTGGAATGAAAACTGACCTCTTCCAGTCCTGTGGCCACTGCTGTGTTTTCCAACTTTGCCAGCATATTGAGTACAGCACTTTCACAGCATCATCTTTTAGGATTTGAAATAGCTCAACTGGAATTCCATCACCTCCACTAGCTTTGTTTGTAGTGATGCTTTCTAGGGCTGACTTGACTTCACATTCCAGGATGTCTGGCTCTGGGTGAGTGATCACACCATCATGACTATCTGGGTCATGAAGATCTTTTTTGTAGTTCTTCTGTGTATTCTTGCCATCTCTTCTTAATATCTTCTGTTTCTGTTAGGTCCATGCCATTTCTGTCTTTCATTGTTCCCATCTTTGCATGAAATCTTCCCTTGGTATCTCTAAAATGTTCCCTTAGTATCTCTAACTTTCTTGAAAAGATCTCTAGTCTTTCCCATTCTCCAAGCAAGGCTTCAACAGTACATGAACTGCAAACTTCCAGATGCTCAAGATAGATTTAGAAAAAGCAGAGGAACCAGAGATCAAATTGCCAACATCCACTGGATCATCAAAAAAGCAAGAGAGTTCCAGAAAAACTACTTCTGCTTTATTGACTGTGCCAAAGCCTTTGACTCTGTGGATTACAACAAACTGGAAAATTCTTAAAGAGATGAGAATACCAGACCACCTGACCTGCCTCTTGAGAAATCTGTATGTGGGTCAAGAAGCAACAGTTAGAACCGGACATGGAACAACAGACTGGTTCCAAATTGGAAAAGGAGTACGTCAAGGCTGCATGTTGTCACCCTGCTTATTTAACTTCTATGCAGAGTACTTCATGAGAAACGCTGGGCAGGATGAAGCACAAGGGGAATCAAGATTTCTGGGAGAAATATCAATAACCTCAGATATGCAGATGACACCACACTATGGCAGAAAGTGAAGAGGAACTAAAGAGCCTCTTGATGAAAAGTAAAGAGGAGAGTGAAAAAATTGGCTTAAAACTCAACATTCAGAAAACTAAGATCAAGGCATCCAGTCCCATCACTTCATGGCAAATAGATGGGAAAGCAATGGAAACAGTGAGAGACTATTTGTTTGGGCTCCAAAATCACTGCAGATGGTGACTGTAGCCATGAAATTAAAAGACACTTGCTCCTTGGAAGAAAAGTTATGACCAAACTAGATAGCATATTAAAAAGCAGAGACATTACTTTGCCAGCAAAGGTCCATCTAGTCAAGGCTATGGTTTTTCTGGTAGTCATGTATGGATGTGAGAGTTGGACTATGAAGAAAGCTGAGCACCGAAGAATTGATGCTTTTGAACTGTGGTGTTGGAGAAGACTCTTGAAAGTCCCTTGGACAGGTAGGAGATCCAACCAGTCCATCCTAAAGGAGATCAGTCCTGAATATTCATTGGAAGGACTGATGCTGAATTGAAACTCCAATACTTTGGCCACATGATGCAAAGAACTGACTCATTGGAAAAGACCCTGATGCTGGGAAAGATTGAGGGCAGGAGGAGAAGGGGATGACAGAGGAGGAGATGGCTGGATGGCATCACCTACTCAATGGCATCACCTACTCAATGAGTTTGAGTAAGCTCCGGGAGTTGGTGATGGACAGGGAAGCCTGGTGTGCTACAGTCCATGCGGTCCCAAAGAGTCGGACACGACTGAGCGACTGAACTGAACTGAATCTATCACTTTGTTGTACACCTGAAATTAGTATAACATTATAAATCAAATGTATTCTGATTAAAAGTAAATGAATGAATCAATGAATAAATAAATAAAATGGCACCCTGAAAAAGTTAAAAATTGAAAAATGTATTGCAAGTCGCTATAATGGAAATAACATCTTAAATTCAGAATGAAAAGTTAGTTAGGAGATATGATTTAACAAAACAGTAATAGCCCCAACAGTAAAAATTTGTTAGCCATAATTCAACTTTGTAAAGTCAAAATAATCTAAAGATGAAGTAAAATGTTTATTGCCTTATAAATAATTGCACACATTCTCCACTGATAGTACCAAATCACCTTTACTTTAAGCCAAACATACCTGGATACTGCCTACCCAATGTCTTGTGTATTTGAAATTTAGATGCTCACAGGTCATCTCAGAACTATTTTCCTGCTATCTTCCTTCCTACATTTTACAAAGACTTGTAAATCATCTTTTTGCAAAATACTGTGCTGGCCCAGGCATTCAGTGATGAGCCAACTCTATGGCCCTTGCCCCCTCAGAACCTACATTTCATTGAGAAAGAGAGACATTAATCAAATTATACAATGTGTGGGTACCTATGAACAAGAATAATATGTATTAGGGGAACTTGATCCTGTGTGTGTGTGTGTGTGTGTGTGTGATGGGGGTCCAAAAACCACAGGGATTCCTGAGGAAGCTACACTGGAGTTGAGCTCTATGGATGGCCAAATGAAGGGTGGTGGTAGGCATAAGACTATTCCAGGAAGAAGCATAGGCTGCATCAAAGCCCTGAGGTCAGAGGGAGCACAGGGGATTCTACAAACTGAAAGTGTGCCTTTGGTGGGTGGAACCCAGAAAAAAGAACTGGCATAGATTGAGACTGGCTGAGAAAGGCATGCAGAAATCTGATTATTCAAGAATATACAGATCAAGTGGAGAAGGAAATGGCAACCCACTCCAGTATTCTTGCCTAGAGAATCCCCTGGACAGAGGAGCCTGATGGGCTGCCATCTATGGGGTCACGCAGAGTCAGACACAACTGAAGTGACTTAGCGGCAGCAGCAGCAACATACAGATCAAGTATAAACATGGAGTTTTGCCCTGGTTAATAACATGATATGGAGAAATTTGTAATTTGAAAAGGTGTCTCTGGTGGCAACATGGAGAATGAATTGGAGAAGACTAAGAGTTTAGATAGATAAATTAGTTGTGGTTCCAGAAAAAAAAAAAAACCAAAAACAAAAATGATAACTAGTAGGGTTTACATGTGAGGATTGAAGGATATATGGGCTCAATTATTGGGATTAAATTTGATGAGTTTGTATTGGAATTTATTACATTTGTGCTGTCTTTTAAATATCCAAACAGTAATGTCAAGTAGGAAAATTTTGAAATCAAGTCTGAAGCTCAGAAATGTAGAATGGGAAATAAAGAGTTGTCAATCTGTCAATAATATTTAAAGCCTTAAAAATTGGTAAGTTCACCCAGAGAGAAGAAAGACTGAGAGAAGAGAAGGAAATCTCACCTTGATCTTGAAAAAGTCCCACATTTATTGCCAAGGTGGAGGAGGGTGAAGTGGCAAATGAGACAGAGATAGAGCAGACAGATATGTAGAAGAAGGACCAGGAGAGAGTGTGCTGGGGAAGCCAAAGGTAAACAATGATTCACAAAGGAGGAAATGGTCAGAATGCCAAGTGCTACGGAGAAGCCACGCAAGATAAAGAATAAATATTACCCACTGGATTTGGTGATGTCAGAGTCATTGGTGACATTAGTGAGAGCTGTTTTGGGAAAGTTTGGGGGGGTGGATGCCAGATTTAAGTGGGTTGAAGCATGACTCAGATCCTGTTTTCATAGGACTCCTGACTTTTGATTCTGTCCTTTTATAATTCTTTGTCTGCCCTTTGAACCTGGTCTCCCTGTCTTGACTCTCAGACTTGACTCAGCTCCAATCTACAAGACCTTCCTTTTTTCCTAATAGTGCCTTTGAAGCCCAATTTCTGGTTCTAGTCCAGCCAGCATCCCAGACAACATATAAGCTATTTCTTAAGTGAGGATAATTGAAGTTTTACCCATCAGAGTAATGAGATGTGGACCTCAGGCTTGAATCCAGACTTTACCACTAATTGCACAAAATTGGAAAGTTACTTAACTTCAGTTTCCTCATCAGTGAAGGAAGACTAATCATACCTATTTTACTGTGTCATTGTGAGGATTAGCATTTCTGGTACACAATCATTGTTCAATAAATGGTAACTTACTTCCCCCAACTTTGCTGCCCTTTCAGGAAACAACATCTCTTTAATCATCTTTGTAAAGAGCATTCCTAAATTTAAAGAAACATTTCTAAAGTGACATATTGTAATGAGGGAATGTAGGCGCTTCCCTGGTAAGATTTCTTTATTTACCTAACATTTATTTATCAAGACCCTTCCATGTGACAAGCACAGAGCCAGGATTTGGGCAGTCAGTGATGATCAAGAAGGACATGGCTCAGTGCCACATGAAATTCATAATCTAGTGCAGCAGGTAGATAATGTAATACAAAAGTAAAGTCATAAATAACATGATTGTAAATTTGATATATACTGGGCAGGACATATAAAAGGTTCTGAGAAACAGAATGATGGATTAGGGCTGCTTCAAGTGGAGTCAATGGAGGAAGGTTTTTCTGAGAATTTTGTGTGTGAGCTGCCATCTGATGGGTGTGAAGGAATGAAGGGCATTCATCATTTTGACCTTCATTGGGAGTCTGTACTATAACACAGAGATCCCCAAGGAACTAATGAAATATGTTGGTACATCAGTCTCTACATGGAATCCTTATTAACTAGGTGGCTATGCCTTATTGACTTGTAGTATTTTTCCTTCTCCTTCACCATCTGTCAGCTGATTAAGTCAATCATCTTTTAAATGTTTGCTGTTTCTCATCTATTTGTGAGCTGAGAAATTTAATAATTATGCTGCTTGCCCCCATGCTAAGTCACTTCAGTTGTGTCTGACTCTTTGTGACCCCATGGACTGTAGCCTGCCAGGCTCCTCTGTTCATGGGATTCTCCAGGCAAGAATGCTGGAATGGGTTGCCATGAAACCATCTCCTCCTCCAGGGGATCTTCCTGACCCAGGGGTCAAACTCATGTTTCTCATGTCTCCTGCATTGGCAGGCGGGTTCTTTACCACTAGGCGCCACCTGGGAAGACCAATCTGCTGGTTAGAAACACACAAAGATGAAAATGAAATTGGCTTTGGATGAGTCCTCTCATGAATAGAATACCAAAACTTCAGTACCTTAACTCTGCACCAGCTCATCAAGTTTCTTGGGGTCTTGCTTCAGTTTGCTTCTGGGGCCTTGGCAAAATTCTGACAAGCAAGGTTTGGAGTAGGTGACTTCTGGACAAGAAAGGTGATGCTATGCAAATGTAAGCAATTATGACACGTTATCTTTGTAAATCAGGTGATCAGTTGAATCTGTGTAGAGCCCTAGTGTGCAAATTACTAACTGTAAACCTGTAAGGGGCCTGGGCTAACAGACTAACTAGTTCCTTTCTGATTTTGTGGTTCCCTGTCCCTTCACTGATGCCCCATGATATGGTGTCCTCTCATTAGGACCTCTATCTTTGCATTCCTCTGAGCAGACAGCTTAGTTTAGAACTGTGTTTGGAGTGAGAAGAAAAGGGATGAGAGGAATGCCCAAGTGACTCACCTTCTAAGTCACATTCAAGGTTGCTCATGAAGTGTTGTTTTAGAAGCTGAGAGTTATCTGCCATAATTATGTTTCTCCTACAAGAGAGTTTAGTGATGGGGAGGTGAGAAAAAGGGAAGCAAGTCCTAAAATGATTTTCTGTCCTTAAAGAGAAGTGGGGATGATTGTGTTTCTTGCCTCTTTGTTACAATATCTCCCATGAAGGATAATTTTTTCAGTTTTAGATTGTCTCCTCTACTCCAAGAATACCGGATAACTTCAAGTCAATGTGCGTTATATATTTAATGTCTATGCAAAAACTTGCTTTTAGTAGAAAAATCTGAGGCAAAAGCAGCATTCAGTTTTGTAGTCTTTTCAGAAATATTTTAATATAGGTGACTGATTTGAATTTCATAGGCCACGGTGGTAACAGGGAAAGAAAGTAAGAAAATTCTTCTATTTAGCAGAATTTAGGAAATATGTGCCTTTTGGAAAAGACATCCTTTACAGTTAGAAAACTCAGGAGTTAAAATGATTTGCTATAATTCTGACATTGGATAGTCCACATACTAGTTTCTTTTGGAGGATAAGAAATTGGAAAAAGGATTCAGTTCTTTTTTAAGCAATAAAAGGGTCATTAAACCCTCATTTTGGTTTAAAATTCCTCATTTTTTGGTTATTTACATTGGTTCTTATTCAATACTTCTTTCACTGTATATTTCAAATAAAGTTAGTTTTTGTTATTCTATTTTTAGCTCTCTTTCCTGCCCCTGCCCTCCGCCAAAATAGGAAAGTTGGATTTCATTTCAAGCTTGCAATTTCCCACTGAAAGCCCCACTGAGCTCTTCTTGTTCCTTTGTTTTCTGGTGGGAAATATTTTTTCTCTCTTTCTGAGGGAGAGTACGCTGAAAACCTTCTCTCCTTTTCCCCGAGGGATGGCTGAGATGACGCCTTTGGCAGGGGGCAGGCTCTTGATCTCTGAGGAGTGATGGCCTTCACATACCCGCTGCTTCTTGCGGAAGTTCAGGAGATGTGAGCCCTTTGTCAGCCTCCGTCCTTTCAGCGCTTCCTCACTGCAGGTGCAGCTGCCCATGACCTAGTATCATCTGTGCTTCGGCCCTCAGGTTACATTGGCTCCTGACAGCAATTATTTGGCTTAAGAGATGCTCTTAATCCAAATGCTGTAGTGAGAAAAGCCCAGCATCTCTCATCATTTGGAACTTGACAGTGTTCTCTGCGCCTCTTCAGGCACTCTCACCTCTTAAAGTTATTTGCTGTATCCGTGATGCCCAGAGAGTTCAGCGCTGCTCTAAAAGGCAACCTTGGATCAATCCATGCAGAGCCCCATGGTGATGGGTACCTTGATACCAAGCTCTTTTGATGAGTGTCATTGTTCTTCCAACAACTGTTGATGGAATGTCAGTTATGTGTCAAACACTTTGCTAGGTGGTAGGGATTTCCAAAGGAATTTTAAAATTGCCTGAGCCTATGAAGGGACTAGTATGAAAGATCTAAATGAAAAACAAAGCAAAACAAGCAATACAGCTGGTTAGACACCATACACAAACCACAGGGTCCAGAGGAAGCAAAGATTAAGTCTTCCTTCAAGATCCTCTCAGTCTTCACGGAGTAGATGAATGTTTAACCCTTCCTTTGGAACAGAATCTGCGGGCCAGCAGGAATAGTCTGCACAGAGGCAAAGAGGAATGGAACAGCCTGCAAGATTTTTGTATTGTTAGAATGTGAGTTTCTAGGAACAAGGAAGTTGCGGGAAATAAAGATACAGAGGAAGACAAGTGTTGTGTTCTGATGGGCTTGCATGTCCTTTGCTAAGGAACTTGTATATATTCTATGAGTTCTGTCACTGCAAAAAAGAGAGATCTTGACTCTAACTCTAAAAGGTAACCCTATAAAAGAATTCCCTGGCAGTGCAGAGGGCAGGCAGGCAGAAAGAAATGTCTGACATGAGTAAAAATGGCTGGGTGCATTGAAATAGTTTGTCGCTTCGGAAGTCCTGGGGAAACCCCTGGGCAGGACTATACATTCTTTCAGAGGAGCAGGAACCTAGGACAGGCAGGACCAGTGAGATCCAGGGAGTGAGTGAGTGCCCAGGGAGATCAGTGGGGGCTGCATAGACATGGAAGGATTGACATTGAGGCGACCTGTGTTCGTCTTTGAGCATGACTGAATGCCCCTTGAGGCCTCCCTGAAGCAATTAGGTACAGCTGAGTAGGAATGTATTGGTAGCTGAGATCTCAAGTGAGGTAATGAACCATTAGACTCTTAGAAACTATTTTGTATTTTTACTGAAGCACGTGTGCGTGCGTGCTAAGTCACTTCAGTCATGTCCGACTCTTTGCAATCACGTGGACTATAGCCTGCTAGGCTTCTCTGTCCGTGGAATTCTCCAGGCAAGAATACTGCAGTGGGTTGCCATGCCTTCCTCCAGGGCATCTTCCTGACCCAGGGATGGAAACTGTGTCTCCTGCATCTTCTGCATTGTCAGGCAGGTTCTTTACCACTAGCACTGCTTGGGAAGTCCCTCACTGAAGTATAGTCGATCTAAGAATATTGTGTTAGTTTCAGGGGCACAGCAAAGTGCTTCAGTTATATATATGTGTGTGTGTGTGTGTACACATGTGTGTGTACATGTGTGTGTGTATAATTTTCTATAAATTTCTATTGTAGTTTATTACAAGATAGTGAATGTATTGAAAATTAAACTGAAATTCACTCAGTCAGGTCTGACTCTTTGCGACAGTCCATGGAATTCTCCAGGCCAGAATACTGGAGTAGGTAGCCTTTTCCTTCTCCAGGGGATCTTCCCAACCCAGGGATTGGACCCAGGGGTCTCACATTGCAGGCGGAATGAACTATTTGGCCAACCCAATAGTTCCTTGTACTATTCAGGAAATCCTTGCTGTTTACATACTTTACATAGAGTGTTAATTTCATACACTGTTATGCCTGTTAATTTCATGCTCCAAATTTACCTCTCTCCCTTTCATTCTTTGGTAACCATGAATTTGTTCTCTATGTCTGTGAGTCTCCATTTTGCAAATAAGTTCATTTATTCTATTTTTTTAGATTCTACATACAAGTGATATCATATAACATTTGTCTTTCTCTGTTTGACTTACTTCACTTGGTATCATCTGTAGGTCTATCCATATTGCTGCAAATGAGTTCTTAGACTTTGATTTTAAATGCCATCTGCAAGGTGGTAAACATTTGGGGGACAGTTGAACTTTCATTCTGAGACTGAGACATAATGCAAGTAGTGTTTGCCACAGCAGAGTATTTAACTCTAGAGTGAGATTTTATTTCTTCCAGACAAAGAAAGTAAAGCTTAGAGAGGTCGAGAAATTTGCCCAACATCATAGAGCAGTACACTTACTGCTGCTCTCAGGGAGAGTCTGGCATCTTGACTTAATTTCTGGTTTTCTGTCCTAATTGTGAAGTTGTTGCGGAATTTCTCCTGGGAGCACAGTAGTCACTTGTGATGATGGAATTCAAATATTTTTCCTTAATGAACAAACACAGTAAGGTTCTATAATAATATTTGTATAAAAATGTGGTTTTCATCAACCAGTCCTATAGGGTAAAATAGGCCCTTGTTTCTGTCTCCACCCCACTTTATTTATTTTTCATAAAACCATAAAAGAAATGAAAACATATAAGTTCGAAAACACAGACACATTTATATACACAGATTGGGAAACACAACATGAGGTTTTCATAAATATTATTTGCCCACTTGATACGCATTCTGAGTTAAGTACTCCACAACCATCATCACATCTAGTCTTCAAAAGTGACGTTTCTTTTATGTGGTATGTGGACAATTTTGCAATTATATATTGCTCGTGTGTTATTAACTTGTGAAAGTGATTCAAACCACATTGTCATTATCATAGAAAATGGCATGAGGTGCCCACACGTGCAGTGTGTTGACCCAGAATTGCAAATCTAATACAGGCCAGTCTGCAGCTTACTGAACAGTAAGTTGTGTCTGAACAGTAGTCCATTAGGCAACAGTGGAAAAGCGAAAATAATTTGAATTAGTAAGATTAAAGTACTTACAATAGTATAATATACAAGGCCTGCCTGTAGAGTAATGAGATATGTCACAAACATCTTTTATTTAGATTGCAAAGCTTCATAATTGTGAAAATTGAGCACCTGGCAGGTGGTGAGTTTCCTGAAGCTGGAGGTGCTTAGGCAGGAACTGGGTGACCATATGTCAGCATAGCTAGGCTTGTGGGCAAGATTGGTTTGATGAGTGTCCTATTCCATGACTTTATGATGGCCAATTATGTTAGTCCACATTTAAGCCATGTAAATAGACAGTGACATTCACAGTCAACTGTACAAATATTGGACATAGATTCAGTGCAAGATGGAGATCCTGTCTCCCTGCTAGTACAAGAGTTCTTGGTGCTAGACCAAGACCAGATCAAAAATACACAAATTGTATGTTCAGAGATTAAAATCAAGTGACAAAGTAATACCTGCTCCTTAATTATTGGGAAAATTCCCAACTAATTATGAAAATTAAACATCTGAATGCTTTCTTCATTTCATATATAAATGAAAAAAGTAGGTTACTAGCACATTGCTGTGTTTGACTTTAATAGCATCTTTTACAAAGTTAAAAAGAAAAAAAAATGATGGTTGAAATGGTGAAAATGAATTTTTGAAAAGTAACTTATTCAAGTGAGATCTTAATTATTAAAACTATTCATTAAGATAAACAAACAGCACCTTGGCCTCCAACTGCATGCTTTTTCACTTGCAGTTTCTCACCTTTTACACAGTCATATCAATAAATTATCAAAACTAACGGATTTTACAGTGGAAAGTCTGACTTGAAGAAGTTTTTACCAGAGTGTGCTTTTTCCAGCCAGAACTTGTAAAATTACCAAGAAACGAAGGCTTTAAAAAACAATATTATAAAATGCTTCATCATTCCTGGGCAGTCTTCTTTACTTCTGGAGCTCAGGCAGCTTTGGTTCCATCCTTCTCTGTCTCTCCTGGAAACTTCGACTGCCCTTCTAAATCTTTTGCTTACTTGCTTGTCATCCCACACGGCTTTTAAAGCACTTTTTAAAGCTCAGGTACTACTCTTTCATTGTTCTTTAAAATTTTGTGTGATTATTGTATGTTTAGGCTTAAAAATGGCACAGATCAATTTAAAAATCATACAAAAATACTAAAAGAAATTTTAAAAGCTTGCCTCAAATCTCATTAATGGGAAGTAGCCATTACTGACACTAGATGCACATTTCTCTAAGGATTGTTTAATGTGTAATTGCAGATCCAAAGACAGAAAAAAAAAGGACAGAAATAATTCTAGAAAAATACCATCAAATTACATGTGCTGTTTCAAAATAAATTGCATTACAGTTAATTTTGTTTGAACTTGAAAGAAACTAAGTTGAAAGAGCTGAGATTTATTTTTGTCTACATTCTATTCTAATAGTTATAAATTATTTCTTTACATTTTTTAAATATTGTAAAGGTTGTAAAACACTTTAAAAGACCAAAGTGATTATCTGGGTTAAATAAACATTTCAATATTAGGTTTTAGTTATTTATCTTTCCATACCCCTATTTTTTCTTATTTATATGATTATTTAAATATTGAAAACTTTTATTATGAGATAACAGTAAAGGATGAGATGGCTGGATGGCATCACTGACTCGACATGAGTTTGAGCAAACTCAGGGAGGTAGAGAAGGACAGGGGAGCCTGGCATGCTGCAGCTCATAGGGTTACAAGGTGTTGGATATGACTTAGTGGCTGAACAAAAACAATTATGAGATAATAATAGATTCATATCTACAAAGATATGTAAGAAATGCAGAGATATCTCTGTATGTCTTTCCCTCCAAGATAATATCTTGCATATGTACAGTATCCCAATCAGGAAATCAAGATTGATTTAATCCATCAATCTTATTCAGAGATCACCACTTTTACATGCCACTGTGTGTGTGTTTAGTTTTATGTAATTTTGTCATGTATGTCAGTTAGCGTGACCACCACAACAGTCAAGACATGGAACTGTTTCACCATAATTATTCCTCAAACCCTTGCACCAAGAATCTGTTCTTCATATCAAGAACATTACATAGAAGGATACATACCTTATGTAAACTTTTGATGTTGCTGTTTTTCCCCTCACCCAGTATGATCCCCTTGGTGTCATTTCAATTCATGTACTTCATAGTTTACTCTTTTTTTTAAAATCACTATTACCCATGGTATGAATGAACTTCAGTTTATCTAACCAATCTCGCACTGAAGGATATTTGGATTATTTCCAGTTTTGGCCTATTACAAATTAAAATTCTATGTACATTTATGTATAGGTTTTTCAGTGAACATGTTTTCCTTTCTCTGGGAAATCACCTGACAATGAATTTCTGGTTGTGTCCTAAGCAACACATCTTAGTTTTGTAAGAAACTGCCATACCCCAGAGGGGCTGTACCATTTTGTGTTTGTTTACAAAAATGTGAATGGTTCAGTTTCTCTGCATCCTTGCAAGCATTTGGTCTTATCAGATATTATTTTTAGATTTCCACTTTCTATAATTACTCTTCACCACAATTGTTTCTTCCTTTGGCTGTATTGCAGGTCAAGAAGCAATAGTTAGAACAAAACATGGAGCAACAGATTGGTTCAAAATTGGGAAAGGAGTGTGTCAAGACTGTATATTGTTACCCTATCTATTTAACTTATATTCAGAGTTCAGTTCAGTTCAGTTCAGTTCAGTCGCTCAGTCGTGTCCGACTCTTTGCGACCCCATGAACCGCAGCACGGCAGGTCTCCCTGTCCATCACCAACTGCCGGTGTTTACCCAAACTCATGTCCATCGAGTTGGTGATGCCATCTAACCATTTCATCCTCTGTCGTCCCCTTCTCCTGCCTTCAATCTTTCCCAACATCAGGGGCTTTTCAAATGAGTCAGCTCTTTGCATCAGGTGGCCAAAATATTGGAGCTTCAGAAGGGAAGCCCCAGGTTTTTTCACCAGGCTTGAGTCTAGACTGGAAAGCAGTTTGTCCCATGAGGTTTGGAAGTGTTTTTGATCCATAAAAATTGTGTTTTTTTCCCCCTCTACCTTTCATCTGCTTTGTTGTTTTTGAAGTATTTGAGGGAGAAGAATTAATCAAAATGCCCAACACATCCATCTGTAGTAGGAAGTTTTCATGACCTCATCTTCACTTTGTCTTCCTTCTGTTTCTGGCAGAATGTTGACACACAGTTGGATAATAATTATTGAATGACTGAACAAATGAATCAATTAACTACCAAGCAGAAGTCTCAGAAAATGATATGGGTGTAGTCAGCTGAAAGAATAACTAAGACTGGCTCTGACTGAGTGATCCAATGTAGAAATTTGATATTTTCATCATTTCCTGAGTTGCTCATACATAAATCAAGTAAGTGAGTTATTAATAATCTCATTGTGAAAATTGCTGAAATAAATGGATCATTGTCATCCAGCAATTTTGGTTGTAAGAATATATCTATCTTCATTAAACTTCTAGGGCTGTGAGATTTTAACTATTGTAATTACTACTGAAATGTCATGGGTAAGAAGAAATAAAAGAAATTCCAGGTAGCAAAAATAATTCGACCACCATAACATTAAGTTCTCTGGGTTTTCTAATTGATCCTCTTCTTCAAATTTAACACAGGGCTGGGCACACAGACACAATAACAGGGCTCTGGTTTTTTGAGGATGCTGGTAGAATCACAGTAAATAATGGCAAAGTTTAGAATTATGTTCTGAAATCCTTTTGTCATAGATGCAACTATTTAAGAAAGTATTTATTAAACTTAACAAATGTTAACTAAAACAAAACAAAGTAACCATGGAACTTTTGCACACTGTTGGTGGGAATCAAAGTGGTAACAACTTTTGGAAAAGGAAACTGCCTATTAGAGGTGACAATTGCATTCCCTCCAAACCAAAAATTTAATTTCTAGATGTAACCATGACAGAAATTCATGCCCATGTGCACCAAAAGACATATACAAAGCATTTGTAAAAGCACTGTTTGAAATAGCTCCAAATTGAAAACAGCCAAATTGTGCATCGAGAGTACAATAGATAAGCAAGTTGTGGTAATTCATAAGCAAGTTGTGGTAATTCATATGAAGAAATGTTATATATTAATTTAAATGAAAGAATTAGAGCTTCAAACTCACAAAATAACGTTGAGTGAAAGAGACCAGGTTCAGAGGAATGAATATTGCATTGTTCCTTTGTTATACCCTAAAAACCAGGTAAAACCAATCTCTCATGTTAGAAATCAGCATGGTGGGCTGATTTTTGGGTGGATAGACAGGGTAGTGATTGGCAGGGGCCTGGGTGGAGCTTCTGAAGTGCCGGCAGAGTTTTATTTCCTGACATTTATGAAGGTTACATGAGTGTGTTAAATTTGTGATCAGTCATCAAATTATTCACTTTTGATTTGTGTACTTTGCTGTATATATCATATACCTCAATGGAAAGTTGAAAACATATAAAAACAAACCTCAGAATAGAGACTTTCAGATGGGGATTCCCTGATGGTGCAAATGGTAAAGATTCTGCCTGCAATTCAGGACACCCAGGTTCAATCCTTGGGTCAGGAAGATTCCCTGAAGAAGAGAATGGCTACTCACTCTAGTATTCTTGCTTGGAGAATTCCATGTATATAAGAGCCTGGCAGGCTACAGTCCATGGGGTCACAAAGAGCTGAACGCCACTGAGTGACTAACACTTATACTTAGATAGGAGATCGCAAATACGTGGGAGAGAGCAGTGAATAATGTATCCGGCAACTGTGTGCGTGTGTGTAAGTGAGTAAAATTATGTGACTTAGGAAGAGGAAACAGAGGCATAAATGACAACTCTTGAAACAAAGAGACAACCCCTGAGGGAAACCAAAATAAGTACTAAATTATACTAACAATACATTAAAGTTGCTTGGAGCTGGGGCAGGGAGAGGGACATATGACCATGTTTTAAAGGTCACAATAGGATGGGGGATTTAATGGGTGGGAAGTGAGTCTATTTTAAAAGAACCCTCATTCTTCTGTGATGAGATGGTGATGAAACAGAATTTTATGGAGAGATAGTTGGTCCCTTGTTCTAAAAAAATGGCATCATGTATATCTCAGAGCATAGAGAAGGAAAACTATAACTAATGAAATGTACAGTGAAAATTCAAAACAATCATTGAAATGAGATTAAAAACATTAAAAATGACAAAAACAAAAAGAAGAACAATGTAAAATGATTTATGGGATTGTATTGAGTACGTTAGTCACTGCATTAAGTGTGGGCCTCAGTGATCCTTGCATCTTGGTGTTCACATATGTGTGTGATCTCCTCCTCTGAATGCAGGCTGGATCAAATGACTTCCTTTGAAGAATACAAGTGGAAGGATGTCACTTCTGAAATTAAGTTACAAAAAGACTTTGGTTTCTGTCTTGGCCTGCTTTCTCTTGTTCTTCTGGTCACTTTCTCTGAGCAAAGCCAGCTGCCATATGGTGAGCTGCTTGTAGAGAGGGCCTTGTGTCAAGGAACTAATGTCTCCCACTGTGGAAGGAAATGAAGACCCAGCCCCTCCCCATATTGTTGTTGGTGTTGAGTTTCTCAGTCATGTCTGACTCTTTGTGACCCCATGGATCGCAGCACTCCAGACTTCCCTCTCCTTCACTGTCTCCTGGAGTTAGCTCAAACTCATGTCCATCGAGTTGGTGATGCCATCCAACCATCTCATCCTCTGTCTTCCTCTTCTCTTCCTGCCTTCAATCTTTCCCAGCATCAGGGTCTTTTCAAATGAGTCTGTTCTTTGCATCAGGTGAAGTTTCAGCTTCAGCATCAGTCCTTCCAATGAATATTCAGGACTGATTTCTTTTAGGATTGACTGGTTTGATCTCCTTGCAGTCCAAGGGATGCTCAAGAGTCTCCTCCAACACCACAGTTCAAAAGCATCAGTTCTTTGGTGCTCAGCCTTCTTTATGGTCCAATGCTCTCATCTGTACATGGCTACTAGAAAAATCATAGCTTTGACTATAGAGACCTTTGTCGGCAAAATGATGTTCTGCTTTTTAATATGTTGTCTAGGTTTGTCATAGCTTTTCTTCCCAGGAGAAAGCATCTTTTAATTTGATGGCTGTCATCACTGTCTGCAGTGGTTTTGGAGCCCAAGAAAATGAAACCTGTCACTGTTTCCATTGTTTCCCCATCTGTTTGCCATTAAGTGATGGGACTGGATGCCATAATCTTAGTTTTTTGAATGTTGAGTGTAAGCCAGATTTTTCACTCTCCTCTTTCACTTTCATCTCTTTAGTTCCTCTTTGCTTTCTACCATTAGGGTGGTATTATCTGCATATCTGAGGTTGTTGGCATTTCTCCTGGCAATCTTGATTCCAGACTGTGATTTATCCAGCCCAGAATTTCTTATGATGTATTCTGCATATAAGTTAAATAAGCAGGATGACAATATACAACCTTGATGTACTCCTTTCCCAATTTTGAATCAGTCCATTGTTTGACGTCTGGCTCTAACTGTAGCTTCTTGACCTACATACAGGTTTTTCAGGAGGCAGGTAAGGTGGTCCGGTGTTCCCATATCTTAAAGAATTTTCCACAGTTTGTTGTGATCCACACAGTCAAAAGCTTTAGTGCTGTCAATGAAGCAGAAATAGATGTTTTTCTGGAATTCTCTTGTTTTTTCTCTGATCCAACAGATATTGGCAATTTAACCTCTGGTTCCTCTGTCTTTTCTAAATCCAACTTTTACATCTGGAAATTCTCAGTTCATGTACTGTTGAGGCCTAGCTTGAAGGATTTTGAGCATTACCTTGCTAGCATGTGAAATGAGTGCAACTGTGCAGTAGTTTGAATGTGAGAACCAGTAAAGGCTATGCAGAGCTGTCTGTACTAAGGGAGTCAATCATTATCACTTACATTTTGTTAAAAACTCAAAGGCAAGCAGTGGGATAGGAAATCTGTATGGTGGAGGAAAGGTTTCAGGTGTGTCCTGGCTGAAGGTTGCTGGTCTGTGGAGGCTGGAGGTGGCTACTAGAAGGGACATCCTATCAGTTTGTTAGAGGGACACCTTTGGCTTCCGCTGGTTGGTCATAAGTTGGAAGTAAGGACAAAGGGAAGCTGTTGGTCATTCATCAAGTCCTGGACATTTTGGACTGAATGTTATAGGGTTATTATTTGGCTCTCAATTGTCACTAGAGACAGCAGGCTGGTTCCTGGGCTGGTTACTGTGCATAAGTGGTTGGGTCCCTGGGCAGTTGCAGCAGATGTGGAGGGGTGGTGGTCAAAGTTCTACTTTTATATATAGGTCATTGTAATTTGTAAATTCAGTCTCCCTGTTTCCCTTTTGGTCATTCTCTCATTTGAAAGAGGTTGTCCATTCAGGAAGAACTAGGGATCCAGATCATGACACTAGGAGACTGCCCAGTTGTCTTCATAATCACTTACGTTGCAAGATCTTCCCGATCCTTTTGTTATATCATCATAGCAATCATCTGATGAGAGAGTTGCTATGTAGAAGCCTTTAAGACTCTGGAGAGAATGCAGCAGAGTGTTATCATAACTACTATGACAAAATCCAGAATGATTACTAGTACTTGTAAAATTCCTCAAAACCAGATTCCCAATTGCCCAACCCAGGCCAAGAAAACAAATCCCATGGGCCACAAGGATCAACCTTAGTTAGTCAAATAGCTTTCTGCTTAAAACAAGGTATAGCTTGTTCAAACTTGCTTGTTTCATTGTCTCAAGAACAATAAGAAGTATTGGCAATGTCAACAGTCAGACCTACCATGACTAAGTAGAAAGAAATGAAGAGCAATGCAATTGTTCATCACTACCTGTGCTAATGAGTTTAGGTGGATCCCTTTAGGACAGAGAAAGTGTCAATATATTTAGTGGTAGGTTTCTTATGGTCTTTTCTATTTGTATGATCCTACTGATGGGAATGCTGCTCTAATTGCTTACATAAATAATGAATCAGTAATTTTTCAAGTAGTGTATCTGAAATAACCAACAGAGGCCTTATTTTGAAACTCATACCTGAATCTGAATTTCCAAACTTGTTGAGTTATAGAGCTGGAGTCTTTATATAAAGACAAGTCTTCATACTACTTCCTGAAGTATTCATTTTGAGGCAAACACAATCAGGTATCCTGGCCACAAAGAATAGTATCTAGTAAAAGCACATGGTAATCTAAGAAAAAAGGATTTGCTCACAGCACAAGGTTGAAACCAAGATCTTACACGAGTTGGTTACATTTTTGAATTTTTATCAATCTCTGCCAGATAGTATCTGGCCCACTGTTCTGCAAAGATTTTTGAATGCAAAGTTAGAATTATATAGGGCCAGATCAATAGATTTCAATAATTGGTTATTTTTCTAAGAGAAAGGGTCACTAGCAAAGTAACAGATTGATTTATTTAAATTCTGTTGTACATGTAGGTGCAAGTGGAAATGCCATAGGCTATGATTGCCTGTGGTCTCATTTCGTGAATGTGGAATTGCCCAGAAGTTTTGATCGTGGAAGCCTGGTAAGAGATGGATTATACAGCATTCAGTGAGAATGAAGGCCATGGCTACTCTTTGGGATGAAGTAAGGATGGTTTCAGAATGAGTGTGTTCTGATTTAAGACATAGTAAGGGAAGAAAAAAGTAAAAAGGTCATTATGGGTGGACGATAACAGGAGCTATAGAAAATGAGAATGATTATCAGTGAGTAGATAAGTTAGCAAACAAACAAATAGGAATTAGATGAGGCCTTAGTTTTATGTCTTAGGTGGAAACAGTCCACTATCCATTGTCATCTATTTCTTCTGAAGGTCTTAGGTGAGCTGTTTGCTTCTGAAGATTGGTTGCTTTTGGAGGATCTTTGATGATCCCTAGTTTGAAATCCCTTATAGGAATAGTCTTCCAATTGTGTGGGATTCTGAATTTCTTTAGTTGTATATTGTGAATCCAAAATTTCACATTTGTCTCAGATTTTCATTGCTGTATTTATCAATAACAGTACCGACAGAGTCCCTTCCAGCAAGGTTCAAGAGCAATTTGTCTCTGATCTCTCTTCCAACAACAAAGGTCCTCTTGAACAATGTAAAAAGATGTAGGAAGTAAGCCAGAAAGATAAAGAACATTACAGCACACTAACACATATATATGGAATTTAGAAAGATGGTAATGATAACCCTATATGCAAAACAGAAAAAGAGACACAGATGTACAGAACAGACTTTTGGACTCTGTGGGAGAAGGCAAGGGTGGGATGTTTCAAGAAAACAGCATCGAAACATGTATATTATCTATAGTGAAACAGATCACCAGCCCAGGTGGGATGCATGAGACAAGTGCTCGGGCCTGGTGCACTGGGAAGACCCGGAGGAATCGGGTGGAGAGGGAGGTGGGAGGGGGGATCGGGATGGGGAATACATGTAAATCCATGGCTGATTCATGTCAATGTGTGACAAAACCCGCTACAATATTGTAAAGTAATTAGCCTCCAACTAATAAAAATAAATGAAAAAATTAAAAAAAAGATGTAGGAAGTTGGCCTTAACCGTTGATGAGAGGACTGAGTCGCTTGCAGTGTGTTGCCATGTCTGTATGCAGGAAGGTAGAGTCTGGTGTGTGAGGCGAAGTCATTAGACTCATGGGTCCTCTAGTCATTAATTCATAGATAGATAACCAATGTGTCCCCCCGAGAGTGGGCTGTATGGCCATAAGGCCTAGAGGGATATCTTTGGGCAAGGGTGCTCAAATGTTTCTGAAATTATTGGTAATTTTAATTTATGAATGTATTTGGTGAAGAAAATGGCAACCCACTCTGGTATTCTTGCCTGGAGAAATCCCATGGATGCAGGAGTCTGGTGGGCCACATTCCTTGGGGTGCAATAAGTCGGACACAACTTAGCAACTAAACATCAAAACACTGGTCCTTCAACTTTTCCAGATTCTAGGGGTTCAGTACAGTGTGGTATTTGAGTAAGGGATACTGTTTTACAGAGTTCTTTTATATGTGCCTCAATCACTTGATGTAAGAGAAACACAAAAATCAAGCCTCTTTTCAGCAACTATAAGGACTGTAGCTTTTTGGCAACTAAATGCTTCAGCCCATCCTGAGAATAGACACACAGTAACTGAAGTGTATGCAAATTTCACAGAGGCTGGAAGCTGGGTAAAATCATCTGAATGTGTTTAAAAAACTTTGAGCCTTTGGTTTTGGGCAGTGTCCCAACTTGACACTTTTTCCAAGATTATGTTGTTGACAGGTGGGTGACACATGACCTGAAAACTAACCTCAACTATCTTTTCAAAGCTTCCCCAACAATGTTGACTTAGGATACTAACCAATTTGGCTGTTCTATGTTGAATGGTTTCATGGAGAAACTTAGCTAATGACCAGTTGAAGTCATCTGGTGCTACCAAGTGGCCATCTTGAGAGTTCCAGAGATGATCAGGGTGAAGGATGTGACCAGATTTTTCCCATTCTTCCTTCCCAAAACCTGGGACTAAACGTTAATATTTTATAATGCTGTTTCTGAATTCCTCCAGAGATTTATCCTTTGAGAGTTTAGATAGGCTCATAACCTGGTTAAAGATGCTTGTTTGGCATTATGATCTATAGAATATTTCCTTCAACTTCTGTATTATTATTATTATTATTTGACTTGGGCCTCAATATTTTACATAGCTGCCTCTCTAGGAAGGCAGTGCTCATGGAAGAAGAAATCATAGGTGGAAGAGAGAAGGCATACATAAGGAATTTAGAAAGATGATACCAATGATCATACATGCAGGGCAGCAAAGGAGACACAGACGTAAAGAACAGACTTTTGGACTCAGTGGGAGAAGGCGAGGGTGAGATGATTTGAGAGAATGGCATTGAAACATATACAATACCACATGTAAAATAGATGACCAGTGTGAGTTCTATGCATAAAGTAGGACACCCAAAGCCAGTGCTCTTGGACAACCCAGAGAGATAGGGTAGGAAGGGAGAGGGAGGGGGTTCGGGATGGAGGGGAACACATGTATACCTATGGCTGATCCATGTTGATGTATGGCAAAAACCACCACAATATTGTAAAGTAATTATCTTCCAACTAAAATAAATAAATAAATTTTTTAAAAAGTTATGGAAGTAGAACAATGAACTTCCATCTACCTATTATCTAGATTAAAAAAGAAAAAAAAAGACAGTGTACAAAGGTTTGTTTTTTTCCACACCAACACTTGTTATTTCCTGTCTTGCCAATGATAATAATTCTGACAGGTGTGAAGTACTATCTCACTGTGTTTTTGGTTTGCATTTCCCTGATGGTTAGGGATGTTGAGCACCTTTTCATATACTGGGTCGATGAATTCCCCAATATTTGTCCTGTATTTTTGGTAGTTATGTAACTTTTACTCTTTAAGCATTTAAAGTACTGAATGGTATTTATAAATTTAAAAAATGCTAAAGTCACTTTGTATTCCTGGCTCTTTCAATTTGAGAATGATATGTTTATTATCTTTGTTCTACATTCTTGGCTTTAGTTGCTAGTAGTTTATTTATGGTTTTAATAAAGATTTATAATTTTAGCTAAGATTTATTTTTCTATTTATAAAGAAAGATTAATGCTGAATTTTTAATTTTTACACTGTTCGTATCTGGTACTGTTATATAGTTTTTTCAGCTTCCTGGCCTGTGTTATGAGTACTTCCTCTTTCTCTACTTTCTAGAAAAATTTTCATGAGATTGAAACAGTCTGCTCCCTGAAAGTTTGTATAACCTATCAGCAGGTTGTTTGGGGCCTGTTGTTTTATTTATTAGAATATTTTAAAATAATTTAATTTCTTTACAATTAAAGGAATATTAAGATTTTCTGTTTCATCTTGGAATGGTTTCTGTTAGTTACATTTTTTTTAGAACATTGCTCATTTAATTTTTTTAGTTGTATAAAGTTGTTCTTAGTAGTTTAATTTAGACTTTGATCTATCTGCAGTTATACTTACTTTTCTTGTTCTAGTATTCTATTTGAGCATTTCTTCGTGGTCAATTTCAGCAAAATCTTACCTCTTTTATGAGTCTTTTCTAAGATTCTACTTTTTGGCTTTGTGTATCTTCTCCATTATACATTTGTTTTCTAGTTAGGTCATTTATTCTCTTATTTTTAATCTCTTTTCCTTTTAAATTTCTTTGAATTTATTCTTTTGCATTGTAAGCATCTAGAGATATGCATTTGGGAAGTATATGCTTGGTAAAATTTTCAGTCCTTTTAGTTTCAAATTTTCTGTGCTCTATGATTTAGGTGAGGCTTCTGCAAGCAACCTAGAGATGGCTTGTTATGATTTTATTTGTTAAGCCATTGTATTTGTGAAGAAATTCTCAGTATTTTAGTGAAAGGGTTTAGTATTCATTATGATTACAGATTCATTTAGTCTCTCATTTTATGTTTTTGTTCTCTGTGATTATACTTTGTTTCTTTTTACTTGATTTGCATTCCATTTAAATCAAGTTTAAAATCCTATTTCTACTTTTATGCTAAATTTTAACATGTTACAACCTATATTTAATCAGGTTAAAAGTTAATATCTTAACCCCCCAACCAAATGCTACAGGAAACTTGGAACACTCTAGCTTTGATAGCCACTTCTTCCTTACTTTATTGTTTACCAGAATATAGTTCTTTTTTACTGTTAGCTTTCAAACCAGGTATTATTTATATTGTCATAGATGTTATTTTTGTTTAGATTTATATTTGTTTACCAGTTTTCTCCCTGTCATTGTTTTGTGTCTCATAACATCTTTCTGAGTTTATTTTTCTACTTCCTGAGGAACATTCTTTAAAAGTTCCTTTAATGTAGGTGTATTAATGGTAAACTTTCTAATTTCTATTTATCTATGAATTAGTGCTAAGTTGCTTCAGTCGTGTCTGACTCTTTGAGACCCTATGGACCATAGGCCTGCCAGGCTCCTCTGTTCACGGGATTCTCCAGGCAAGAATACTAGAGTGGGTTGCCTTTCCCTCCTCCAGGGGATCTTCTCCACCCAAGGACTGAACTTGTGTCTCTATGACTCCTGCATCGGCAGAGGGGTTCTTTACCACTAGTGCCACCTGGGAAGCCCCCAACGTCTTTATTTTGTCCTGTCCTTTAAAATATGGCTCTGCTGGGTACAGAGTAGCTTAATAATTGTTTTCTCTCAGTCTTTTCAAGTATTATCCTAATGTTTTCTGTGTTCATATCATTGAGAAATCTGATGTCAGTCTTACTGCCTTTACTTTTTATATGATTTTGCTTTTATCTCTGGGTAATACTAAGATGTTCTGTTATCTCTGGTATTTTACAGTTATACTTTGATAGACCTGGAAATGACTTTTGGTACAAACCTTGATCTCCCCCTCCCCATGTAAATCAGAGCCTGAGATATAGATCTGGATAGGTTATTTATTGAGAAACTGATCAGAGGGAAGAGAAAAGTGGGAGTAGAAAAAAAATGAAACAAGGATGTAGGGAAAGCCAATGCAAGGGTACCTTATTGATCTGGTCACTGCTATAGAAAATTGGGACTTAAGCCCTCTGGGACTCTCTGAGGTAGGTTTTAAGTGACTCTGTGGGGATGCACTAGGGGAGCTTTTATCCACCAGTTCCTGTTCCTCGCTGGTCAAGGGTTGTTCTATGAAGTATTAACTCTCTTGAAATATCAGGGTTGATACACAGGTGGGTATCACATGCACCAGAGAAGTGCTAGAACAGACAGGAAAAGCTGTGAGTTATACCTGAAGAAAGATGGTTGTTGCAGTAATGGTTGGAGTAAAAAGTGGCCAAGAAAATGAGATGGGGCACAAGAAGTATCCTACATATTTTTAAAAATTTCCTTCTTTTTGGCTGCACTAGGTCTTCGCTGCTCGCTGTGGGCTTCCTCTAGCTGTGGCAAGCAGGGACTGCCCTGGAGCTGTGGCACGTGGGCTTCCCTTGTGGTGCGGGCTCTAGGACGTGCAGGCTGAGCAGTTGGGGTGCAAGGGCTTAGTTGCCCCACGGCATGTGGAGTCTTCCCAGACCGAGGATTGAATCCATGTTCCCTGTATTGGCAGGCAAAATCTGACCACCAGGGAAGTCCTGTCCTACACATTTCACTTTTGCTTCTTCAGTTTTATGTATGTTATATATCCCGAATCTATGGATTTTGTGTTTTATAATTTCCAGGAAATTTTCAACTATTGTCTTTTCAAACACTATCCTTCCTCTATTCTCTCTCCCTTTATCTTCTTTTTCTCTGTGACTCTGATTGGGCAGGATTTAGACATTTAATTTTTTTCTCTATGTAGCTTCAGTTAAAAAAATTTCCCCATATCTTTGCCCCTTGATGCTGTATCCTGTGTAATATCTTATACTCTGTCTTCTAGTCTGACTTATTGTATGTGTGTGTGTGGGGGGGTTGTTTCATTTCAACAATTGTTTTTTCATTTTTTTGAGTCTTGTTACTATTTATAATCATCACAATAATCTGTTTATGCTAGTCCTTGGGGCTTAAGTCTTCTATTTGTTGTTTCTACTGTCTCTCAGTCATGGTGACTTTCTTCCTCATATATTTGCTGATTGTGGACTTAAGGTTTGTTTTTTCTATGTGTAAATCCTGTGGAATTAGACTGAGGATGTGTTTATCTAGAGGATGTGCATCTTCTTCTGGCAGGGTCTGGGGAGTACTTCAGATTTAGGGGCAGTGGTAGGCAGAATAATGGCCCCCCAGATATTTCCCACATTCTAATCCCCGGAACTTGAGTGTATTAACCTTACATGGTATAAGGAACTTTGAAGATTTGAATTAACTTATAAATGCTCAGATGATGAGATTCTGTCAGTTATCCAGATGGGCCCAGTGTAATCACAATGTCCTTAAAAGTGGACAAGGTGGATAGATGGGTAGAAAGATGGCAGCACTGAACTTGGCCTGATGCTGCTGACTTTGAAGGTGGAGGAAGGGGGCCACCAGCCAAGGAATGAAGGCAGCATCTAGAGCCTTGAAAATGAGGAGGAAAATTCTCTCACGGAGCTTCTAGAAGGGTCATAGCCCTGCCAGCCGAGACGGACCCATTTTGAATTTCTGATCTCCAGAACTTATAAGACATTTGTGTTGTTTTCAGCTTATATGGAAAAATTGTTATTCAAACTAGTAAGCATCAAATGAAATATCTGTGTTTACATATAGAAAATTAACCTAGTAGGAAATGTTTTAAATGTGTAAACATCAAACTGTAGTCTACACAGTTATTTATGAGTGAGTTTTTATTTTAAAGACTGCTGAGTTGTCTTTTGTGCCTAGCAGGATGACAAAATAACTGATATGTTAGAGATGAAGGTAGTACATTCACCCATAATATGTCTGATGTAAATTAATGCAATGCATATTGCCATTAATTTAGCAGCACCTTTTATGAGAAAAATAACAAATGAATAGATATACACAGCGACAAGTAAAAGACACCTTTTAATCAGAATCCTACATCTGGGAATTTAAACTAAAGACTGTGTCCAAAAGTAAAAAGGTGATTACTATAGTATTTATTCACAATAAATGTCAATATAAAATACTGGCATCAAACTTAATATTCCACAAAAAATTAAAAAGGAAGTGAATTAAAGGATGCAAAACTTAATAATTATAGAGTTTATGCCATGTGAAAATGCTTGACATAAAAGAAAAATATAAACTCATTTCTACCTTTCTCTGCAACAGAAAAATGAAAATAGTTTGGCATAATGGGATAGCAGCATTAATTTAACAACAATTAAGCAAAGATCAATTTTGGAAATGAATTGCTATTGAATGTGGGGTATGTAATATAAAAATTTACTTTAGTTCCTTATGAGTGGTGTTGGTGCTATTAAGAGGCTTTGTGAGTGTTAGTCCCTGTCTCTCCCAACCCCAGCCTGGCACCTGTGCCCTCAGTCTTTCTGAGCCTACGCATGTGAGTGTTTGGGAGCTGAGCCTTGAGTGCAAAATGCAGGCTGCAACTGGTTTTCTGCCAAATGCCTGGGAACAGGGCTGACAGTGCCTATAGGAGACTAGGTCAACTTTGTTTCTCCCCACCATCAGGTATGGTCAGCTACATGACTGACCTGCCATGTACTAGGTCTCTTGTTTTATACTCCAGGTCACATTGGTGAACTTTTTCTGTTTGCTTGTTTTTTCAGCTCTGTAAGTTCTGCTAGATTCTTTTTGTGTCTGTAATCAAGCATAACTCCTCAGTCAGTCCAGCTGACCCTCCCTTCTCTGGATCGTGGCTCCCCGTCCCCTCAGATGTCAGCTACTTCTGTGCACTCCTCTGCCACTTGTCATCACATTTCTTGGCTGCCCAGTCTATCAAGGTCTAGAGTTGATCACATCTGTTGGATATATATAGGATTTTCATTGATCTGATTATAATAGGACCAATCACTACTCTATCTACCATCTCTAAAAAACTTTACACTGGATAGTATGACTTCAGCTGGGTAACTCATTCATTTATTTTTTAGCCTTCAGTCTGAGTCATCTGTATTTATGATGTTTACTGCATGACCTGAGATGGGAGATGTTGATCTGAGAGTGTAAGTTTCCCAAACTCATTCAAGCAATGGGACCAGGGGTTGTTTCAGCTCTTGTTTGTGAAAAGATATGTGTACTGAGCTTTGGAGACATAGCTGGAATAGTTGGCATGGGTTTATGTCTCGGCACATTCCAAGGACACGTTCAGGTGTGCAATCACCCTGGCTGTTGCAATACATAGAAATGGGATGTTCTGCTGGAGTTAGAATAACCTCAAACAGTACAAAGTACAAACTTCTCATGAACTTGAAGTTTTCTCTGGACTCCCCATGTAACTATTGAATGCCAACCCCTCCTCCACAGAAAACAAATGGACTAAATCCAGGTTGTAAATGAGTAATCACGAATGCACCTTACACTGGAGCTATGTTAGATTTTCACTTGGAATTCAGGTGCTTGTCTGAAACTTGGCGTCTTGGAACTGAAAAGGCAAAGACTATGAAAAGAATGTTTAATTTGCTCCATGTAGAAACTTGACATCCAAATGCTATTTAAAGAAATAGTTTGATAATCTGTAAGTGTGACATTTTGAACAGTCTTTTTAATTAAAACCTTTATATCTTTTCTGTCATACTTTTACACCTCAAAATCAGTATCTAAATATTTCATTTGTTGAAAATTATTTGTTGATCTGTTTCATTTATAGTTTTTAATATTATAACTATTGCGCTAAATATTGCCCAGATACTGAGCTAAACAATTTAGAAGATTTACTTCATTAAATCCTTATGACAGCCTTAGTTACAGTTTCTTTCTGTTTTTTTACAGATTAGAGAATTGAGACTTAGAGAGGTTTGTTAACTTGCCTTAGTGAGTAAATCTTAGGAAGTTATAAGGTTTAGTAAATTTCACAGCTCTAATTTGAACCAAGGTAACTTAATTCCAGAATCCACTCATGGACTTAACACTGCACTGTGTGGTATATGACCAACACAAACAAAAGTTTTTGAAAAGTCAAAACAGATGTCCTGGAATCGAAACACTAAAGGTCATACCCTTTTCTTAGCCATAGTGTCTACATTCTGCTCTGTCCTCTGACCTGCCTCACATTGCCTCGGGTGTAATGATGCTGTTAATGAGGCAAGGGTGTATGTGTGTGTCAGTGACTGAGTGCCATTTATGAGCTGCTATAACTCATTTTCTCTGGACACATCTTCCCAATCTGTTTCATGTCTGTCTTAATGGGTGTCCAGGGAATCTTATCATGAAATAGAGAATGCAGTTCATGCCTTGGAGGAGGAGATCTAACCCTTCTGAAGACAAGGTTAGCTCTGGAACAGGAATGTAACTATAGCAAGTTTAGAATTAATTGTCATACCCCCTTCCCATTAGAAGTATTTTAAATATAAAAAAAGACTTTAACTAAGTGATTGCTAAATCTACCTTTTCTCAAATCGAAGAAATGAACGTTTTCATCATTTAAAATCAGTAGTAGATTTTAGAATCAGCAGTCTAGAATTCCTGCTTGGGGTTTTGGAAATAAATTATGGTGATGGTTTCAAGACATTGTGAAGGCAATCAATGCCACTGAATTATACATGTAAAAATAGTTGAAATGGAAAACTTTATTATATATAGAGAGAGATATTTTGTCACAATAAAAAGTGAGTAATAAGAGCTTCCCTGGTGGCTCAGTGGTAAAGAATCTGCCTGCGAATGCGGAAGACATGGATTTGATCCCTGATCGGGGGAGATCCCACATACCTTGAAGCAATTAAGCCTGTGAACCACAACTATTGAGCCACTAACTAATGGCCTTCCCCAGTGGCTCAGACAGTAAAGAATCTGCCCACCATATAGGACACCTGGGTTCGATCCCTGGGTCAGGAAGATCCCCTGGAGAAAGGAATGACTACCCACTTAAATGTGGCACTTTAGTTAAAGACAAGGCCAAGGACAATGTGAGACACAGAATAGAGCTGCATGTTCAGCAGACATGAAAGGGCACAATAGAGGTTGGTACAAAGTTCCTGTGGATAGAGGGAATACCTGTAGGGGATTGAGAAAAGTGAGAGATGAGTTTGGTGAATGGAGCTAGCAGGGAGTATCAATCTGCACTTGAGGCCAGCCTTTGTCATGGAAGACACCCTGGAAGATGGAAGCCTGAACATACACATGTGGCATCATCTTCTTCCCAACTCCATGCTTGCACAGGCAGTATACTCGGAGGTCCAAGTACTCTAAAGGATCTGTGGCCCCAGGATACACACTTGGGTCCAGTGATCATGGAGAAGTCTTGTCTCTTACAAGAAGACCCTGGGAAAGCATGTTTTAGAGATTCCCAAAAGATACCCATCAGACTGTCTGGGGAAAGGGGTTTGTTGTTCAGAATACTTTAAGCAGCATCCTGCTGACACCAACCAGCAGGTTGAAAGAACTGCAACACTAGGCTGAATTCCTATTTGATCAAGTAAAGAGAGCCTAAGAACAGAGAGGTTCCTCTACCCACCAGCACTCCCTATGTTTTATCTGAAGGGTCCAAGTTTTCAAGCTGTTTGATGGTTTATCATCTGACCTGTATAGTAGAGAGAAATGCTCTACAAGTAGACATAAAGAAAAAAAAATTACAACTCTACTGATGAGTCTTTGAATAGAAGGGTTCTAACTGAACAAAAATGATGGAAGAAATAGAAGAGAACTTTGATGAAAGTTGAGATAATTCCTAGTACAATTTCAAATAACCTAGAAGATAAGTAAGTAGAAAAAACCCTGGAAAGACTATACTTTCAGGGATCATCTGTATAATTCAGTGCTAGAGAAGTTCCATTAAGTGCCAGGAATGTAAAGTATGGCATGATAGCTGTAGACAAGACCACTCTGATATATATGAAAGTTGAGAGAAGATTAAATCCTAAGATTTCTCATCACAAGGAAAAACAAGTTCTTTTTTTTTTGTTTGTTTGTTTTTATTGTAACTATATGAGATGATGGATGTTAGGTAAATTTAACAATCATTTAGTAATCATTTCATAATATTTGTAAGTCAAACCGTTGTGCTATCTACCTTAGACATATGCAGTGATTTGCATTAATTGTATCACTGTAAAACTGGAGGGGAATAAAAAAAGCCCAGGAAGAGGAAAAGTAAGCAAATCTAACTCCTGTGGTGTTGAATCTGACCAAGCTTTACCCTCATTTTGAAAAACTGAATTTCTCTCTTTTCTTATTGAGCTGTAGTTCTTTATACTACAGCTTAATAAGATATGGCCCTTTGTTGAAAATAAACAATACACACATCTTCCTCTCTTTGTAGCTTTCATTTCCATACCCTTTATAAGTGTGTTTGATGAACAGATTTTCTTAAATTAAAATAGTCAAATTTATTATTTTTATCTTTTATGTGGTTAGTATTTCTTTCTGCCTTGTTTAGACATTCCACTTTGCTTTTTTCTAAAAGACGCATTGTTTTTCCTTCCATATCAGCCTATGATACATTTGGAATTGATCTTTTTTGTGTGTATGATATGAGGTAAGAGCCAAGATTAAATTTTTTCATAAGGGGATCTTCTATTGGCCCTGTCCTGTGTGCTATTATAAACCTGGTGGCTGTATTTATGTGACTCTGTTTCTGGATTTGCTGTTCATTCCATTGGTCAATTTGCCTGTCTTCAGATAAATTCCACATTGTCTTGGTTACTACTGTTTTATTGACAACTGGCAGGGTAAGTTCTCCAGCTTTGTTTTTATTTTACAAGATTGCCTTATCTATTTCTGACCTTTTGTATTTCCTAATAAGTTTTCGGAATTGGCTTGTCAACTTCAACATAACAATAAATACCTTCTGGGGAACTGAGTGGGAATCTTATAGAATCTACAGGTCAGCTGAAGGAGTTGGTTTATCTATAATATTATACCTTCCAAACCATGACTATAATGAATTCTTTGGTTTATTAATGTGTTCATTCTACAATAATAAGGTTTCAGGTTTTCTATAGAAAAATATATTTTGTTAGATTCATTCCTACCATTTCTCAATGATATTGCAAATGATTTGCTTGTTAAATCTTTATCTTTTTGCTGTTATGTTTTTACACAATTTTTCAATGTAACAGCAAAATTTTCACAATTTCATTATGGAAATGTTTAAATATATGGGAAATTTGAAAAACTACAATGAACCCTATGAATACTTATATACCACCACACTGACTTGAATTTAACATTTTATTTGCTTTTGCATATATTTATCCATTGCTATATCCTTCTATTCACCCATCAGTCTATCTTATTATTTGGATATATTTTGAAATAGTTTGCAGACTTTAGTACTTTCTTCCTAATTGCTTCAGCATGCATTATCATCAACCAGAGTGGTATTTTTTGTGGTTCCTTATTTCTTTTGAGGTAAAATTTTCATACAATGAAATGATTGTCTGAAGTATATGATTTGAAGGTGACAAACACTTATACTCATGCAACCCAAATCCCTATAATTATATAGGCAATTACCATCACCATGTTCCCTCATGCCTCATCACAGTCGATCTGTAACCCCATGTTTTTAGAGGTAATACTGTTCCGAATTTTTCAACAGAGTTTTCATCTGTGTTAGACATTTGTGTAAATGAAATCATGTTACACACTTGTGTAACTAATCTGTTCTTTCTTATTCCTGAGTAGTATTCTATTTTGGAAATAGACCATAACTTACTGATTCATCTACAAATTGACATATGGGCTGTTTCTAGTTTGAAGCTATTACAAACATTTATGCATAAGTTTTTTTTTTTTTTTTGTGGACATTTGTTTTCATTTGTCTTAGATAAATATTCAGAATTGGACTTGCTGAGTCAAGGGTACTTTTAGGCTTAGCTTTATAAAAACTGCTTGGAAGTTTTCCCAAAGTGGCACCAGCCATATCCACTAGCCTGATGAGTCAACTTCCCCTTGTGGTAGAGACCTCACATGGGAAATGGAGGTGTCATGTCAAGTGATAAATAAATGTCAGTCTCCTTTCATGTCTTCAAATACAACACTGGAAGCTGTGGGAAGGAGCATAATTTCATGCTACTGTTTCTGAATGGTTTCTGCTCCATTCTTGTCTTTTTAAAAAATTAATTAATTTATTTTAATTGGAGGCTAATTACTTTACAATATTGTAGTGGTTTTTGCTGTACATTGACATGAATCAGCCATGGGTGTACATGTGTTCCCCATCCTGAACTCCCCTCCTACCTCCCTTCCCATTCCATCCATCAGGGTCATCCCAGTGCACCAGCCCTGAGCACCCTGTCTCATGCATTGAACCTGCACTGGTGATCTGTTTCACATATGATAATATACATGTTTCAATGCTATTCTTTCAAATCATCTCACCCTCGCCTTCTTCCACAAAGTCCAAAAGATGGTTCTATACATCTGTGTCTCTTATGCTGTCTCGCATATAGGGTAATTGTTACCATCTTTCTAAATTCCATATATATGTGTTAGTATACTGTATTGGTGTTTTTCTTTCTGATTTACTTCACTCTGTATAATAGGCTCCAGTTTCACTCACCTCATTAGAACTGATTCAAGTGTATTCTTTTTAATGGCTGAGTGATAATCCATTGTGTACATGTACCACAGCTTTCTTATCCATTCATCTGCTGATGGACATCTAGGTTGCTTCCATGTCCTGGCTGTTGTAAACAGTGCTGTGATGAACATTGGGGTACACGTGTCTCTTTCAATTCTGGTTTCCTCAGTGTGTATGCCCAGCAGTGGGTTTGTTGGGTCATATGGCAGTTCTATTTCCAGTTTTTTAAGGATTCGTCACACTGTTCTCCATAGTGGCTGTACTACTTTGCATTTCCACCAACAGTGTAAGAGTGTTCCCTTTTCTCCACACCCTCTCCAGAATTTATTGTTTGTAGACTTTTGGATAGCAGCCATTCTGACCAGCGTGAGATGGTACCTCATTGTGGTTTTGATTTGCATTTCTCTGATAATGAGTGATGTTGAGCATCTTTTCATGTGTTTGTTAGTCATCTGTATGTCTTTGGAGAAATGTTTATTTAGTTCTTTGGCCCATTTTTTTTTTTTTTTATTGGGTCATTAATTTTTCTGGAATTGAGCTGCAGGAGTTGCTTGTATATTTTTGAGATTAATTATTTGTCAGTTGCTTCTTTTGCTATTATTTTCTCCCATCCCGAAGGCTGTCTTTTCACCTTGCTCTTTCATTGTGCAAAGCTTTTAAGTTTAATTAGGTCCCATTTGTTTATTTTAGCTTTTATTTCCAATACTCTGGGAGGTGGGTCATAGAGGATCCTGCTGTGATTTATGTCAGAGAGTGTTTTGCCTATGTTTTTCTCTAGGAGTTTTATGGTTTCTGGTCTCATGTTTAGATTTTTGATCCATTTGGAGGTTACTTTTGTGTATGGTGTTAGAAAGTGTTCTAGTTTCATTCTTTTACAAGTGGTTGACCAGTTTTCCCAGCACCACTTGTTAAAGAGATTGTCTTTTCTCCATTGTATATTCTTCCCTCCTTTGTCAAAGATAAGTTGTCCATAGGTGCATGGATTTATCTCTAAGCTTTCTATTTTGTTCCATTGATCTATATTTCTGTCTTTGTGCCAGTACCACACTGTCTTGATGACTGTAGCTTTGTAGTATAGTCTGAAGTCAAGCAGGTTAATTCCTCCAATTCCATTCTTCTTTCTCAAGACTGCTTTGGCTATTAGAGATTTTTTTGTATTTCCATACAAATTGTGAAATTATTTGTTTTAGTTCTCTGAAAAATACCATTGGTATCTTGAAAGGGATTGCATAGAATCTATAGATTGCTTTGGGTAGTATACTCATTTTCACTACATTGATGCTTCTGATCCATGAACATGGTATATTTCTCCACCTATTTGTGTCATCTTTGATTTCTTTCATCAGTGCTTTATAATTTTCTATATATAGGTCTTCTGTTTCTTTACATAGATTTATTCCTAAGTATTTTATTATTTTCTTTGCAATATCTTATTTGATATCTTTGTAACCTCTGGCACTGTGGCCTCCCTCTTGTTTCTTGAGATTTTTCTGTATTGGCTTCTGATGGTGTTCTCCTCTCCTTCAGAATTTTTAATTCTCAGGTTGCTTTTCAGCACCTCTCTTCTCCTTTCCCCTTAAATGTTGGCATTCTGCAGTGTTCTCTCTATTTACTTCCTGGATGACCTCATCCAAACCTGGCACAGTGATTTCCTGACTTACTGTTATCTCTTCCAGTGAACAAAACATGAAGAGGGATTGGTAGAGCTGAATGTCAACATCTTTTCACCTCTAATGAGATAATAGAACCAGGCACTGCTGGGTCTAATAGTGGCTGCTTAGATCAGAAACAGGGAAATAAGAAGACATGAGGTGCCTCATGACAGAAATATATAAGATCACCTGTGCAATTAAAATTTGAACTTGAATCTGATCAGACATCTAAATTTGACTACCTGTTTACAGAAATATAGAGGATGGTGTACAATCAGCAAAATCTAGAGTATGTAAAATTCTACAAGACAAACCATTCATCTTTTTCAATAAATAAATTGGGAAAGAGGCAGGAGAGAAGGGAGAGAGGAAGAGAGAGAGAGAAATGGAGAAAGAAGATTAAAAAACAAAAACAGTAAGAGAAATTCTTGCTTGAATTCTGATTTGAACAAAATTAAAAACAAACAAGCATGTATCGGTCATTGGGAGAAGTTTGTATACCAACTGGATATTATGTAATATTAAGAAATCATTGTTAATTTTTTATGTGATAAAGGTATTGGGATTATTTTTTAAAACAAACAATCATTCTTAAAACATTTATGGGTATAAAGATAGGATATTGAATATTTAGTTCAAAATAATAATAAGGTAGGATATTGTTGGGGATATGGGTAAAACAAGATTGATGATAAGATGAGAATTTTGGAAACTGTCAGAAAAAGTCTTCTTGTGAAAGTGATATTTAAACACAAACTTGAATAAGCTGCTGTGGTGGCCTGTGTGCCTGTTTGAGGGAAGAAATTTCCTGAAGGAAAGCAAGCACAGAGGCCCTGAGCTGAGAGCTCTCCTGCCAAGGTCAAGTTGAAGGACAGGAGGAAGGCAGGCAGTGGAGAGGAGGGAGATGAAAACCATGGGGAATGATCTGGGAGAGGTGGCTGTGACTTCCATCTTCTGAGTCCTCGTGTGCCAGTGAGGAGATAAAGATTTTACTTTTCACATACCTGAAAACCTTTGAAGTGTTCTGGACATGGGTATCTAGTCACTGAATCACATCTGAAAGAACCACTCTGGGCTGTGGTGTGGACAATGAGGCCAACAGTGGCAGGGAGAGGTGTGTTCTCTGAATAACTGACATAGGAGAAAAAGGCTTGATGTAGGTGGTGGTGGTGGTGGTTGTGATGAGAAAGGGTGGATCCTGAATGTATATTGAAGATAGAGCTTACAGGCTCTAAAACAGATAGAATGTGAGTGTGACAGGAAAGCAGGAGCCAAGGGCTAGATGGCTGGTCCAAGACCTGGCACGTGTCAGGAGCACAGGATACACTTCTTCAAAGAGCAAGTGGATGTCACAATCTAATATAGTCTCCACTAAATTGAAATCCTTCAAGGACTGGGATCACATCTTACCTGACTTTACACCACCAACACACAACCTGTGCAACCGTGCACAGTCCTGATTCATCCTGGAGTCCACCAAATATTTCCTTCACAGTCAATGTTCATATTATCCAGGTGGGTGGAGAGGAAAATTCCTTTGGAGTGGCACCTGTGGACTGTCTGCTAATTGGAATTTCTGCTTCTAGCCCTGCAGCCCCCCCACCCCCCCGATGGCCCCATGCTATTATCAGCCCCCAAGGGCACTTGGCGAGTGGGGAATGCACACATCAGCTATGAACTTCACAGTTATTCATTCAGGAGCTATGAGTGCATTTCAGATGTATTTTCAGACCTGATGCTGCAGTAGGAACACAGTGTGTTCGGTGGGAAATTAAGACCACAGAGGCAGATGCCCCACTCTTTGTAGGTTGCCAAAAGTTCAGCCGAGAGGAAAAGGAGCACAACCATTGTTTCTTGAGGAACAAAGATGAATCTTGCCCAAAATGAAGAATGGGCAGAGCTCTGGTTCTTAAGTGCTCATTCAAATGGCCCCTTGTGTGTGGCGGGTACAGATGAAGGGCTGAGTGGGAATGGCGAGGCTTCTAACCTGACCTACTAAGACTTGTCTGGGGTGCCAGCTGCTGGCCTTGACTGGAGTCCAAAGTGCTGGACCCAGAGAAAAAGAAATCACAGGGGCCTGGACTGGCCTTTTTAATTTTTTATTTCTGCATCCTGGTGTGGCAGAGCCCATACTTGGCAAGACTTGCAATTTCCCGGCTGTTTGTTCCTCTGCACGATGGCACACACAGCTTCCTCAAAACTCCCAGTCAACTGACTTCTCAGAGTTATCCCAGAATGCGCTTTTACAAGGGGGGCCTGGTGTGGCAACATTCAAGCCTCAGGAAATAAAATGAAATAAATATTTTCTTTTATCCACACAAAAATAAATCAGCAGACAGTGCAATTATTATTTGCAAAAGGACTAAATTTGGTGGCATGAAAAGATTGGAGAAAAGCACTTTACATATTACGTGCCAACAGTGTGGTAGCATCAGGCAGACACCCAACCAAACTCAGAATATGCTTGTGGAATGAATCAGTACCTTTGTCTCACTGCCAAATATGTAATATCGACACAAGATTACATAAGCAATTTTTTATTGCAATATTACTTAGAATTTGAAGATAGTTTACTAAAATGAATAAACAACTAGGACTATTTAATAGAAGGAGGAAACTAATTCAATAGGCTCAGTCAGTTCAGTTCAGTTACTCAGTCATGTCCAACCCTTTGCAACCCCATGGACTGTAGCACGCCAGGCTTCCCTGTCCATCACCAACTCCTGGAGCCTACTCAAACTCATGTCAATTGCGTCAGTGATGCCATCCAACCATCTCATCCTCTGTCATCCCCTTCTCCTCCTGCCTTCAATCTTTCCCAGGATCAGAGTATTTTTCAATGAGTCAGCTCTTCACATCAGGTGGCCAAAGTATTGGAGCTTCAGCTTCAGCATCAGTCCTTCCAATGATTTTCAGGACTGATTTCCTTTAGGATAGACTGGTTGGATCTCCATGCAGTCCAAGGGACTCTCAAGAGTCTTCTGCAATGCCACAGTTCAAAAGTATCAATTCTCCAGCACTCAGCTTTCTTTATAGTCCAACTCTCACATCCATATATGACTACTGGCAAAACCATAGATTTGACTAGACAGACCTTTGTTGGTAAAGTGATGTCTCTGCTTTTTAATATGCTGTCTAGGTTGGTCATAACTTTTCTTCCAAGGAGCAAGTATCTTTTAATTTCATTGGCTGCAGTCACCATCTGCAGTGATTTTGGAGCCCCCACAAAATAAATTCTCTCACTGTTTCCATCGTTTCCCCATCTATTTACCATGCAATGATGGGACCGTTATGAACAGTATGAAAAGGCAAAAACATAAGACATTGAAAGATGAACTCCCCAGGTCAGTAGGTGCCCAATATGCTACTGGAGGTCAGTGGAGAAATAACTCCAGAAAGAATGAAGGGATGGAGCCAAAGCAAAAACAACACCCAGTTGTGGATGGGACTGGTGATAGAAGCAAGATTCGATGCCGTAAAGAGTATTATTGCATAGGAACCTGGAATGTTTGGTCTATGAATCAAGGCAAATTGGAAGTGGTCAAACAGGAGATGTAAAGAGTGAACATCGACATTCTAGGAATCAGCGAACTAAGATGGACTGGAATGGGTGAGTTTAACTCAGATGGCCATTATATGTACTACAGTGGGCAGGAATCCCTTAGAAGAAATGGAGTAGCCATCATAGTCAACAAAACAGTCCGAAATACAGTACTTGGATACAATCTCAAAAACTACAGAATGATTTCCATTCGTTTCCAAGGCAAACCATTCAATATCACGGCAATCCAAGTCTATACCCCGACCAGGAACCCTGAAGAAGCTGAAGTTGAATGGTTCTATGAAGACCTACAAGACCTTCTAGAACTAACACCCCCAAAAGATATCCTTTTCATTACAGAGGACTGGAATGCAAAAGTAGGAAGTCAAAAAACACCTAGAGTAACAGGCAAATTTGGCCTTGGAGTACAGAATGAAGCAGGGCAAAGGCTGACAGAGTCTTGCCAAGGGAACGCACTGGTTATAGCAAACACCCTCTTCCAACAACACAAGAGAAGACTGTACACATGGACATCACCAGATGGTCAACACCGAAGTCAGATTGATTATATCCATTGAAGCCAAAGATAGAGAGTCTCTGTACTGTCAGCAAAAACAAGACCAGGAATGGACTGTGGCTCAGATCATGAACTACTTATTACCAAATTCAGACTTAAACTGAAGAAAGTGGGGAAAACCACTAGACCATTGAGGTATGACCTAAATCAAATCCCTTATGACTATACAGTGGAAGTGAGAACTAGACTTTAGGGACTAGATCTAATAGACAGAGAGCCTGATGAACTATGGATGGAGGCTCATGACATTGTATAGGAGACAGAAATCAAGACCATCCCCGAGAAAAAGAAATGCAAAAAAGCAAAATGGCTGTTTGAGGATGCCTTACAAACAGCTGTAAAAAGAAGAGAAGTGAAAAGCAAAGGAGAAAAGGAAAGATATACCCATTTGAATGCAGAGTTCCAAAGAATAGCAAGGAGAGATAAAAAAGCCTTCCTCTGCTATCAGTGCAAAGAAATAGAGGAAAACAATAGAATGGGAAAGACTAGAGATCACTTCAAGAAAATTAGAGATAGCAAGGGAACATTTCATGCAAAGATGGGCTCAATAAAGGACAGAAATGGTATGGATCTAACAGAAGCAGAAGATATTAAGAAGAGGTGGCAAGAATACACAGAAGAACTGTACAAAAAATATCTTCACGACCTAGATAATCACAATGGTATGATTACTCACATTCACCTAGAGCTGGACATGCTGGAATGTGAAGTCAAGTGGGCCTTAGGAAGCATCACTATGAACAAAGCTAGTGGAGGTGATGGAATTCCAGTTGAGCTATTTCAAATTCTGAAAGATGATGCTACGAAAGTGCTGCACTCAATATGTCAGCAAATTTGAAAACTCAGCAGTGGCCACAGGACTGGAAAAGATCAGTTTTCATCCTAATCCCAAAGAAAGGTAATGCCAAAGAATGTTCAAACTACCACACAATTGCACTCATCTCACATGTTAGTAAAGTAATGCTCAAAATTCTCCAAGCCAGGCTTCAGCAATACATGAACCGTGAACTTCCAGACATTCAAGCTGGTTTTAGAAAAGTCAGAGGAACCAGAGATCAAATTGCCAACATCTGCTGGATCATCAAAAAAGCAAGACAGTTCCAGAAAAACATCTATGTCTGCTTTATTGACTATGACAAAGCCTTTGACTGTGTGGATTATAATAAACTGTAGAAAATTCTGAAAGAGATTGGAATACCATACCACCTGACCTGCCTCTTGGGAAACCTGTATGCAGGTCAGGAAGCAACAGGTAGAACTGGACATGGAACAACAGACTGGTTCCAAATAGGAAAAGGAGTATGTCAAGGCTGTATATTGTCACCCTGATTATTTAACTTATATGCAGAGAACATCATGAGAAACGCTGGACTGGACGAAGCAGAAGCTGGAATCAAGATTGCCGGGAGAAATATCAATAACCTCAGATATGCAGATGACATCACCCTTAGGGAGAAAGTGAAGAAGAACTAAAGAGCCTCTTGATGAAAGTGAAAGAGGAGAGTGAAAAAGTTGGCTTAAAGCTCAATATTCAGAAAACTACAATCATGGCATCCAGTCCCATCACTTCATGGCAAATAGATGGGGAAACAGTTGCTGACTTTATTTTTCTGGACTCCAAAATCACTGCAGATGGTGATTGCAGCCATGAAATTAAAGGACGCTTGCTCCTTGGAAGGAAAGTTATGACTAAACTAGACAGCATATTAAAAAGCAGAGATGTTACTTAGCCGCCAAAGGTCCATCTAGTCAAGGCTATTGTTTTTCCAGTAGTCATGTATGGATGTGAGAGTTGGACTGTAAAGAAAGCTGAGCGTTGAATAATTGATGCTTTTGAACTGTGGTGTTGGAGAAGACTATTGAGAGTCCCTTGGACTGAAAGGAGATCCAACCAGTCCATCCTAAAGATCAGTCCTGGGTGTTCAATGGAAGAACTGATGTTAAAGCTGAAACTCCAATACTTTGGCCACCTGATGTGGAGAGCTGACTCATTGGAAAAGACCCTGATGCTGGGAAAGATTGAGGGCAAGAGGAAAAGGGGACGACGGAGGATGAGATTGTTTGATGGCATCACCAGCACAAGGGACATAGGTTTGGGTGGACTCCACAGTCGGTGGTGGACAGGGAGGCCTGGCATGCTGCGCTTCAAGGGGTTGCAAAGAGTCGGACACGACTGAGCGACTGAACTGAACTGAACTGATGGGACCAGATGCTAAGACCTTAGTTTTCTGAACGTTGAGTTTTAAGCCAACCTTTTCGGTCTCCTCTTGTATTTTCATCAAGAGGCTTTTTAGTTCTTCCTCACTTTATGCCATAACCTCATCTTTGTATCCAAGGTTATTGATTTTTCTCCCAGAAATCTTGAATCCAGCTTGTGTTTCATCCAGCCTGGCATTTCACATGATGTACTCTGCATATAAGTTAAATAAACAGGGTGACAGTATACAGTCTTGATGTACTCTTTTCCCGATTTGGAACCAGTCTGTTGCTCCATGTCCAGTTCTAACATTGCTTCTTTACCTACATGTAGATTTCTCAGGAGACGGATAAGATGGTCTGTTATTCCATCTCTTGGAGAATTTTCCACAGTTTGTTGTGATCCACACAGTTAAAGGCTTTGGCCTAATCAATAAGGCAAAAGTAGTTATTTTTCTGGAACTCTCTTGCTTTTTTGATGATGCAGCAGATGTTGGCAATTTGATCTCTGGTTCCTCTGCCTTTTATAAATCCAGCTTGAACATCTGGAAGTTCATGGTTCTCATACTGTTCAAGCCTGGCTTGGAGAATTTTTAGCATTACTTTGCTCGTGTGTGATGTGAGTGCAATTGTGTGGTAGTTTGAACATTCTTTGGCATTTCCTTTCTTTGGGATTAGAATGAAAACTGACATTTACCAGTCCTGTGGCCACTGCTGAGTTTCCCAAATTTGCTGGCATATTGAGTGCAGCACTTTCACAGCATCATCTTTTAGGATTTAAAATAGATCAACTGGAAATCACCTCCACTAGCTTTGTTCATAATGATGCTTCCTAAGGCCCGGTTGACTTTGCATTCCAGGATGCCTGGCCCTAGGTGAGTGATCACAGTATTGTGGTTATCTGGGTCATGAAGATGTTTTTTATATAGTTCTTCTGTGTATTCTTGCCACCTCTTCTTAACATCTTCTGGTTCTGTTAGGTCCATACCATTTCTATCATTTATTGAGCCCATCTTTGCATGTAATATTCCATTGGTATCTCTGATTTTCTTGAAGGGATCTCTAGTCTTTCCTATTCTATTGTTTTCCTCCATTTCTTTGCACTGACCACAGAGGAAGGCTTTCTTATCTCTCCTTGCTATTCTTTGGAACTCTGCATTCGAATGGGTATACCTTTCCTTTTCTCCTTTGCCTTTCACTTCTCTTCTTTTCTTAGCCATTTGTAAGACCTCCTCAGACAACCATATTGCTTTTTTGCATTTCTTTTTCTTGAGGATGGTCTTGATCCCTGCCTCTTGTACAAAAGTGAACTTCCACCCATAGTTCTTCAGGCAATCTGTCTATCAGATCACACCCCTTGAATCTATTTGTCACTTCCACTGTATAGCTGTAAAGGATTTGATTTAAGTCACATCATAATGATCTAGCGGTTTTCCTTACTTTCTTCAATTTAAGTCTGAATTTGGCAATAAGGCTCAGGAAGACTAAATTATTTGGCTCACATGCAGTGCATACCAGATATTTACTAGGAATTTCATTCCTCTTTACTAGTATTAATGTGATATTAAGGAAATGATTGAAGACAATGTTGCACATGTTAACCTTCGTAATAAGTGCAACTTATCAATTCACTGGCTTTGGATAAATTTCAAGTCAATTCTAGTAGCATAGCTAGCATTAGTCGCTCACGTGTGTTGGACTCTTTGTGACCCTCTGGGCTGTAGCACACCAGGCTCCTCTGTCCGTGGGATTCTCCAGAAGACAAGAATATTGGAGTGGGTTGCCATTTTATCCTCCAGGGATCAAACCTGGGGAAGATGCCTTCCCAATCCAGGGATCAAATCTGGGTCCCCATATTGCAGGCAGATTCTTTGCCATCTGAGCCACCAGAGAAGCCCAAGCTAATTCTATGTCTTACTTTATTCAAGGATCACCACAGTTCATTTAATCTGATTCATTTTGTTCTTTCATTTTGACACATTAAGGTCATGAAGCCTGGAGATTGGTTGATCCGCATGTAAGAGTGTCCTCTAAAGTGCTGACCCACAGTAGCTCAACCAGAGTCCTTCCTGGGGTGGAAGGATTCAGGAAGCCAGCTGGTCTACTTGCTCCCTTAGGGCAGGCTTACCACATCCACAGGACCAGCTCTGAGGACCTGCTGGCAACCATTATTCAGCTTTCTGTTTGTATGGATCTGCTTGTCCTGAACAGAGTGACAGTATACCGCCTTGATGTATGCCTTTCGCAATTTGGAACCAGTCCATTGTTCCATGTTTTGTTCTAATTGTTGCTTCTTGACCTGCATACAGGTTTCTCAGGAGGCAGGTAAGGTGGTCTGATATTCTCATCTCTTTAAGAATTTTTCACAGTTTGTGATCCACACAATCAAAGGCTTCGGTGCAGTCAACGAAGCAGAAGTAGAAATTTTTCTGGAATTACTTTGTGTTCTCTATGATCCAATGAATGTTGGCAATTTAATCTCTGTTATGCCGGAAATGAACTAAAGAAATATTATCATGATTTTTTTTGCCATGTATCATTGAAGTAGACTCTATCTCACATTAAAGGGATGATAAATAAAAGTCCCTGGTAATTTAGGCAAAGGTTGTATGAAATAACTTCAAATTGCCTCTTTAGTCTAATATGCCAGGATGTTATACTGTTGGCCTATCTTGTTGTTTACTAAATTAGATAAATAATATATACTCTCTTCAGATGATGACTTATTAGCTCACCCCAGTATGCGTGCATGCTAAGTTGCTTAGTCATGTCTGACTCTTTGCAACCCAATGGACTGTAGCCCACCAGGCTCCTCTGTCCATGGGGTTCTCCAGGCAAGAATACTGAAGTGGGTTGCCATGACCTCATCTATGGGATCACGCCATTACATATATTTTTAAATGATTACTGTGAAGATTTTTTTTCCCTAAGCTGAATCAAGTTGTTAAATGAAGCAGTTTAATGACATATTTCCAGGGTTTTAGTTTCTGAAACTTATGTATAGGTACTAGTGATTTTTTAAAAATTAATTTATTTTTTATTGAAGTAAATTGCTTTACAGAATTTTGCTGTTTTCTGTCAAACCTCAACATGAGTCAGCCATGGGTATACATATATCCCCTCCCTTTAGAACCTCCCTCCCATCTCCCTCCCCATCTACCCCTCTAGGTTGATACAGAGCCCCTGTTTGAGTTTCCTGAGCCTCACAGCAAATTCCTGTTGGTTATATCTAATTCACATATGGTAATATACATTTCAATGTTACTCTTTCCATACATCTCACCCTCTCCTCCCCTCCCCCCATGTCCATAAGTCTATTCTCTATGTCTGTTTTTCCACTGTTGCCCTGTAAATAAATTCTTCAGTACCATTTTTCTAGATTCCGTATGTATGTGTTAGAATATGGTATTTATCTTTCTCTTTCTGACTCATTTCACTTGGTATAATAGGTTCTAGGTTCATCCACCTCATCCGAACTGACTTAAATGCATTTTTTTATGGCTGAGTAATACACCACAACTTCTTTATGCATTCATCAGTCAATGGACATCTAGGTTGTTTCCATGTTCTAGCTATTGTAAATAGTGCTGCAGTGAACAATGGGATACATGTGTCTCTTTCAATTTTGGTTTCCTCAGGGTATATGCCTAGGAGTGGGATTGCTGGGTCATACGGTGGTTCTATTCCTAGTTTTTTAAAGAATCTCCATACCATCTTCCATAGTACCTGGATCAATTTACATTCCCACCAGCAGGGCAAGAGCATTCCCTTTTCTCCACACTCTCTCCAGCATTTATTGTTTTTAGACATTTTGATGAGGGCCATTCTGACTGGTGTGTGGTGATATCTCATTGTAGTTTTGATTTGCATTTCTCTAATAATGAGCGATGTTGAGCATCTTTTCATGTGTTTGTTAACCATCTGTATGTCTTCTTTGGAGAAATTTCTGTTTAGGTCTTTTCCCCACTCTTTGATTGAGTTGTTTGTTTTTCTGGTATTGAGTTGTATGAGCTGTTTGTATATTTTGGAAATTAAACCTTCGTCAGTTGTTTCATTTGCTATTATTTTCTCCCATTCTGAGGGTTGTCTTTTCATCTTGCTTATAGTTTCCTTTGCTGTGCAAAAGCTTTTAAGTTTAATCAGGTCCCACTTGTTTACTTTTGCTTTTATTTCTGTTAATCTAGGAGGTGGGTAATAGAGAATCTTGTTTTGATTTATGTCATTGAGTGTTCTGCCTATGTTTTCCTCTAAGAGTTTTATAGTTTCTGGTCTTACACATAGGTCTTTAATCCATTTTGAGTTTATCTTTGTGTACAGTGTTAGGAAGTGCTCTAATTTCATTGTTTTACATGTAGCTTTCCAGTTTTCCCAGCACCATTTATTTAAGAGACTGTCTTTGCCCCATTGTATATGCTTGTCTCCTTTGTCAAAGACAAGGTACCCATGGGTGCATGGGTTTATTTCTTGTCTTTCTATCTTGTTCCATTGGTCTGTACTTCTGTTTTTGTGCCAGTACTGTACTGTCTTGATGACTGTAGCTTTGTAGTATAACATGAGGTCAGGAAGGTTGATTCTCCCAGCTCCATTCTTCTTTCCCAAGACTGCTTTGGCTATTTGGGGTCTTTTGAGTTTCCATATGAATTGTGAAATTTTTTGTTCTAGTTCTGTGAAAAGTGCCCTTGGTAATTTGATAAGGATCACATTGTATCTGTAGATTGCATTTGGTAATATAGTCATTTTCACAATACTGATTCTTCCTACCGAGGAACATGGAATAGACCTCCATATATTTATGTCATCTTTGATTTCTTTCTTTAGTGTCTTATAATTCTCTGTGTACAGTTCTTTTGTCTCCTTCAGTTCAGTTCAGTTCAGTTGCTCAACCGTGTGCAGCTCCCTGCCACCCCATTAACCACAGCACGCCAGGCCTCCCTGTCCGTCACCAACTCCCGGAGTTTACCCAAACTCATGTCCATTGAGTCGGTGAGGCCATCCAACTATCTCATCCTCTGTCGTCCCCTTCTCCTCCTGCCCTCAATCTTTCCCAGCATCAGGGTCTTTTCCAATAAATCAGCACTTCGCATCAGGTGGCCAAAGTACTGGAGTTTCAGCTTCAACATCAATCCTTCCAATGAACACCGAGGACTGATCTCTTTTAGGTTGGACTGGTTGGATCTCCCTGCAGTCCAAGGGACTCTCAAGAGTCTTCTTCAACACCACAATTCAAAGCACCAATTCATCTGCACTCAGATTTCTTTATAGTCCAACTCTCACATCCATACATGACTACTGGAAAAACAATAGCCTTGACTAGATGGACCTTTGGTGGCAAAGTAATGTCTCTCCTTTTTAATATGCTGTCTAGGTTGGTCATAACTTTCCTTCCAAGGAGTAAGTGTCTTTTAATTTCATGGCTGCAATCACCATCTGCAGCAATCTTGGAGCCCAGAAAAATAAAGTCAGCCACTGTTTCCACTGTTTCCCCATCTATTTGCCATGAAGTGATGGGACTGGATGCCATGATCGTAGTTTTCTGAAGGTTGAGCTTTAAGCCAACTTTTTCACTCTCCTCTTTCACTTTCATCAAGAGGCTCTTTAGTTCTTCTTCACTTTCTCCCTAAGGGTGGTGTCATCTGCATATCTGAGGTTATTGATATTTCTCCTGGCAATCTTGATTCCAGCTTGTGCTTCATCCAACCCAGCGTTTCTCATGATGTGCTCTGCATATAAGTTAAACAAGTAGGGTGACAATATGCAGCCTTGACATACTCCTTTTCCTATTTGGAACCAGTCTGTTGTTCCATGTCCAGTTCTAACTGTTGCTTCCTGACCTGCATACAGGTTTCCCAAGAGGCAGGTCAGGTGGTATGGTATTCCAATCTCTTTCAGAATTTTCCACAGTTTATTGTGATCCACACAGTCAAAGGCTTTGTCATAGTCAATAAAGCAGACATAGATGTTTTTCTGGAACTGTCTTGCTTTTTTGATGATCCAGCAGATGTTGGCAATTTGATCTCTGGTTCCTCTGACTTTTCTAAAACCAGCTTGAATGTCTGGAAGTTCACAGCTCATGTGTTGCTGAAGTTTGGCTTGAAGAATTTTGAGGATTACTTTACTAACATGTGAGATGAGTGCAACCGTGTGGTAGTTTGAGCATTCTTTGGCATTGCCTTTCCTTGGGGTTGGAATGAAAACTGACCTTTTCCAGTCCTGTGGCCACTGCTGAGTTTTCCAAATTTGCTGGCATATTGAGTGCAGCACTTTCATAGCATCATCTTTCAGAATTTGAAATAGCTCAACTGGAATTCCATCACCTCCACTAGCTTTGTTCGTAGTGATGCTTCCTAAGGCCTACTTGACTTCACATTCCAGGATGTCTGGCTGTAGGTGAGTAATCACACCATCTTGATTATCTGGGTCATGAAGATCTTACTTGTATAGTTCTTTTGTGTATTCTTGCCACCTCTTCTTAATATCTTCTGCTTCTGTTAGGTCCATACCATTTCTGTCCTTTATTGAGCCCATCTTTGCATGAAATGTTCCCTTGCTATCTCTAATTTTCTTGAAGAGATCTCTAGTCTTTCCCACTCTATTGTTTTCCTCTATTTCTTTGCATTGATTGCAGAGGAAGGCTTTCTTATCTTTCCTTGCTATTCTTTGGAACTCTGCATTCAAATAGGTATATCTTTCCTTTTCTCCTTTGCTTTTCATGTCTCTTCTTTTCACAGCTATTTGTAAGGCTCTTCAGATAGCCGTTTTGCTTTTTTGTATTTCTTTTTCTCGGGGATCGTCTTGATTTCTGTCTCCTGTACAATGTCACGAACCTCTGTCCATAGTTCATCAGGCACTTTGTCTATCAAAGTGTCTATCAGAGTGTCTCCTTAAGTAAGTTTATTCTTAGATGTTTAATTATTTTTGTTGCAGTGGTGAATGGGATTGATCCTTTAATTTCTCTTTTTGATTTTTCATTGTTAGTATATAGAAATGCAAGTGATTTCTGTGTATTGATTTTGTATCCTGCAACTTTGAAAAATTCACTGATATATTGATATATATATATATATATATATATATATATATATATATATATATTCCTATTGCCATTTTCTTAATTGTTTGGGGTTGATTTTGCAGATCTTTTTTCTTCTCTTGTATTTCTTGACTATATAAGTCCCTTTAACATTTGTTGTAAAGCTGGTTTGGTGGTACTGAATTCTCTTAACTGTTGCTTGTCTGAAAAGTTTTTTATTTCTCCTTCAATTTTGAATGAGATTCTTGCTGGGTACAGTATCTTGGTTGTAGATTTTTCTCTTTCAGTACTATAAATATATCCTGCCTTTCCCTTCTGGCCTGCAGAGTTTCTGCTGAAAGATCAGCTGTTAAGTGTATGTGGTTTCCCTTTATGTTACGTGCTGCTTCTCCCTTGATGCTTTTAATATTCTTTCTTTGTGTTTAGTCTTTGTTAGTTTGATTAGTATGTGTCTTGGCATGTTTTTCCTTGTTTTTATGCTGTATGGGACTCTCTGTGCCTCTTGGACTTGATTGGCTATTTCCTTTTCCATGTTGGGGAAATTTTCAACTACAATCTCTTAAAAAATTTTCTCATACCCTTTCTTTCTCTCTTCTTCTTCTGGGACCCCTATAACTCGAATGTTGGTGCATCTGATATGGTCCCAGAGGTCTCTGAGACTGTCCTCAGCTCTTTTCATTCTTTTTACTTTATTGTGCTCTTCAGAAGTTATTTCCACCATTTTATCTTCTAGGTCACTGATTCATTCTTCTGCTTCAGATATTTTGCTATTGATTCCTTGTAGAGTATTTTTAATTTCAATAATTGTGTTGTTTGTCTCTGAATGTTTATTCTTTAATTCTTCTAGGTCTTTGTTAATTGATTCTTGCATTTTCTCCATTATGTTTTCAAGGTTTCTGATTATCTTTGCTGTCATTATTCTGAATTCTTTTTCAGGTAATTTTCCTATTTCCTCTTCATTTATCTGGACTTCTGTGTTTCTAGTTTGCTCCTTCATTTTTGCAGTATTTCTCTGCCTTTTCATTTTTTTTTAAAGTTATTATGTTTGAGGTCTTCTTTCCCCAGGCTTTAAGGAAAGTTGTATTCTTTTCTTGAAGAAGGTTGAATTCTTCCTTTTGGTTTCTGCCCTCCTAAGCTTGGTCCAGTGGTTTGTGTGAGTTTCATATAGGGTGAAATTTGTGCTGAGTTTTTGTTCATTTGCTTTTCCTCTGATGGGAAAGGCTGAGTGGGGTGGTAATCCTGTCTGCTGATGATTGGGTTTGTATTTTTGTTTTGTTTGTTGTGTAGACGAGACATCCTGCACAGGGTGCCACTGGTGGTTGGGTGATGCTGGGTCTTGTGTTCATCTGGTTTCCTTTGTGTGAGTTCTCACTATTTGATACTCCCTAGGGTTAGTTCTCTGGTAGTCTAGGGTCTTGGAGTCAGTGTTCCCACTCCAAAGGCTCAGGGTTTGATCTCTGGTCAGGAATAAATATTCCACAAATGGTTTGTTATGGCATTAAGGGAGAGTAAAACAAATATCCAAAAATGAGAAACGAAAGGTGAACCCCAGACCAATGACAGTTACAAAATCAGACAAATAGTAATTAAAATAATGGTATATGCTCATACACATATACACCCATAAGCAAAGTGAAAACAGAAAAAAATATGGAAGGCTTCATGAATTTGCATGTCATTCCTGTGCAGGAGCCATGCTAATTTTCTCTGTATCATTCCAATTCTAGTATATGTGCTGCCGAAGCGAGCACCTAGTCATTCTTTTTTATGTGAAGTAAATTATGATTGCATTGACTTGTTACTTTCTCTTTGATTATGTTGCATCTCTCTTCCTCTTCAAAATACTTGCATTTTAGATAATAATTCTGTTACTAAAAGTAGACTCAGTAATTGTTTGGAAGATGCTTGTGTGTGCAAATGTCAAATAGGAATTGAGAAGAAGAGGTAGGCATTTTAAAAGTCAGACTAAAAACACATTAAAAAAAAATCAATTCAGATTCAAGAAACATTTTTCTGCCTTAAGTCTGACACATCCACTGATGCAGGGTTAAAGTCTGATTCCTCAAGTATACCTAACCAAAGGATGAGAAAAATTAAGTTCTTAGATTTATGAAGACACTTTTATTTTTTATTTTTATTACTTTTTAAATTTATTTATTTTAACTGGAGGCTAATTACTTTACAATATTGTAGTGGCTTTTGCCATATATTGACATGAATCAGCCATGGGTGTACATGTGTTCCCCATCCTGAACCCCCCTCCCACCTCCCTCCCCATCCCATCCCTCAGGGTCATTCCAGTGCACCAGCCCTGAGCACCCTGTCTCGTGCATCGAAGCCGGACTGGCGATCTATTTCACATATGATAATATACATGTTTCAATGCTATTCCCTCAAATCATCCTGTCCTCACCTTCTCCCACAGAGTCCAAAAGTCTGTTCTTTACATATGGAGACAGTTTGAAAAATTAAAATCCTCCTAAGAATGAAAATAAATAGAATAAAGAGAATTCTGACTCTAAATTAAGAACCCAAACATACCAGTAGCAATTTTAGCCATGGTTTGAGAAATAGATTAAATATTTAAACCTGCTGAATTTTGCTTGGATGTCTTTACTTATCCAGCTGATAAGTTTTTGTTTAAGTTCTAAAATAGAATCAGAGATCCCAAGTTGGTGAAAGAAAACTTCCTGTCCAGGGATAAAAATTTTGCCTTGGAATCAACTTTGACAAAAGGTGACTATAATTGAAAGAGCAAAAGAGAGTGTAACATTTTTTTAAGTAGTATTAGCTTGACACACTTTAAAGCTAAACTCATTTTTAAATTGCATTAAGTGATTTTTTCAATGCCACTTAATGTCAAAGATGGAGAAGGCAATGGCACCCCACTCCAGTACTCTTGCCTGGAGAATCCCATGGACAGAGGAGCCTGGTAGGCTGCAGTCCATGGGGTCGCGAAGAGTCGGACATGACTGAGCGACTTCACTTTCACTTTTCACTTTCATGCATTGGAGAAGGAAATGGCAACCCACTCCAGTGTTCTTGCCTGGAGAATCCCAGGGATGGGGTCGCACAGAGTCAGACACGACTGAAGTGACTTAGCAGTAGCAGCAGTAATATCAAAGAATATTCAAACTACTGCACAATAGTACTCATCTCACATGCTAGCAAAGCAATGCTGAAAATTTTTGAAGCAAGGCTTCAACAGTACATGAACTGAGAAATTCCAGATGAACAAGCTGGATTTAGAAAAAGCAGAGATCAAATCGCCAACATCTGATGGATAATAGAAAAAGCAAGAGAATTCCAGAAAAACATCTACTTCTGCTTCACTGACAGCACTAAATCATTTGACTGTGTGGATCATAACAAACTGTAGAAAATTCTTTTAGAGATGGGAATACCAGACCTACCTGCCCCCTGAAAAACCTGTAGGCAGGTCAAGAGGCAACAGCTAGAATGAGACATGGGACAGAGGACTGATTCTAAATTGGGAAAGGAGTATGTCAGGGCTATATTTTGTCATCCTGTTTATTTAACTTATATGCAGAGTATACATCATATGAAATGCCAGGCTGGATGAAGCACAAACTGGAATCAATATTTTCAAGAGAAATATCAATAACCTCAGATACACAGATAACACCACCGTTATGGCAAAAAGCGAAGAGGAACTAAAAAATCTCTTGATGAAAGTGAAAGAGGAGAGTGAAAGCATTGGCTTAAAACTCAACATTCAGAAAACTAAGATCATGGCATCTGTTCCCATCACTTCATGGCAAATAGATGGGGAAATAGTGGAAACAGTGAGAGACTTTATTTTTGGGGGTTCCAAAATTACTGCAAATGGTGACTTCAGCCATGAAATTAAAAGATGCCTGCTCCTTGGAAGAAAAGCTTTGACCAACCTAGACAGCATATTAAAAAGCAGAGACATCACTTTGCCAACAAAGGTCCATCTAGTCAAAGCTATGGTTTTTCCAGTAGTCATATATAGATGTGAGTGTTGGACCATAAAGAAGGCTGAATGCTGAAGAATTGATGCTTTTGATCTATGGTGTTGGAGAAGACTCTTGAGAGTCTCTTGGACTGCAAAGAGATCAAACCAATCCATCCTAAAGGAAATCAGTCCTGAATATTCATTGGAAGGGCTGATGCTGATGCTGAAGCTACAATACTTTGGCCACCTGATGCGAAGAACTGACTCATTTGAAAAAACCCTGATGCTGGCAAAGATTGAAGGTGAGAGGAGAAGGGAATGACAGAGGACCAGATGACAGGATGGCATCAGAGACTCAATGGCCATAAATTTGAGCAAGCTCTGGGAGATAGTGAAGGGCAGGGAAGCCTGGCATGCTGCAGTTCATGGGTTCACAAAGAGTCAGACATAACTAACTGAACAACAACAAGGTGGTTTCTAGTATTTTCACAAAGTCGAGCAACTATCACTGTTATCTAATTCCAGAGTAGTAGTTTCATTATCCCCCAAAGAAGCTTGATATCTGTTAGCAGTCACTCCACACTCATCTCCTGTCCCCAGCCCATAGCAACCATTATTCAGCTTTCTCTCTGTATGGTTTTGCCTGTTTTGCACATTTCATATGAATGAAATCATATAATATATGCTCTTTGTGTTTGACTTCTTTCATTTAGCATAATGTTTTCCAAGTTCATCCACATAGTTGAATGAAGTATTCCTTTTCCTGGTTGAATAATAATCTCTGTTGTATGGGTCTATCACAGTTGGTTTACCCTTTTAACTATTGGTGAACGTTTGTTTCCAATTTGAGGCTATTATGAACAAAGCTGCAATGCACAAATGCGTAAAAACTTTATGCACAAGTTTTTATGTAGACACATGTCTTCAAACCTTCTGGGTATATACTTAGAAATGGAATTGCAGAGTCATATGATATCTTTATGTTTAACCTTTTGAGTAACTGCCAAACTGTTTTCCATTGTGACTGCATTATTTACCCTCCAGCCAGCAATCTATGAGGTCTGATTTCTACATATCCTTGCTGATGTTTAATTTCCATTATCCATTTTGTTGTAGTCATCCTAGTGGGTGTGAAGTGGTATTTCTTTGTGGCTTTGGTTTGCAGTTCCTTAATGGTTAATGTGGATGATTATTTTTTCATGTGCTTATTGTCCATTTGTATATTTTCTTTGGAGAAATGTCTATTTAAATCTTTCATCCAGTTTTTAATTGAGTACTTTGTATTTTTGTTGTTAGATTGTAGGAATTCTTTGTATGTTCTGAATACTAGATCCTTATGTGATACATGATTTGCAGATATTTTCTATGATTCTTTGGGTTGCTTTTCACTTTCTTGATTGTATTTTTGATGCACAAAAGTTTAAAATTTTAATAGTTCAATTTATCTTTTATATATATATATATATGTTTTTCTTTTGCTGGTTGTGCTTTTCGTGTTGCATCTAAGAAGCGATCAAATATGAGGTAATGTTATGGATCACTTGCAGTTCCATATGAATTTTAGAATCAACTTGTCAATTTCTTCAAAAAAATAAACTGAAATTCTCATAGGGATTGCACACTGAATCTGCAGATTAATTTGAGTAGTGTTACTCTTCTAAAAATGTTAAGTTTTCTGATCTATGAATATGTGCTATTTTTTCATCTTTTAGATATTCTTAAATTTCTTTCGACATTGTTTTGTAGTTTTCAGTGTAAAAGCATTCAGGTACTTATTTTGTTAAATTTATTCCTAAGTATTTTATTCTTTTTGATGTTATTGTAACTGAACTTTTTTCCTTATTTATTTTTAAATTGTTTATTACAAGTGTCTAGAAATATAATTGATTTTTATATCCCACAAACTTGCTGAACTCATTTATTAGTTCTAATTGTTCTTAGTGGATTCCATAGGATTGTCTATATATTTAATACAAGAGCATGTTATATGTGAACAGAGATAGTTTTACTTCTTCTTTTTCAGTCTAAATGACTTTTATTTCTTTTTCTTTCCTAATTGTACTGTCTCAAATCCCTCTAGGACACTGTTGAGTAGAAGTGGCAAGAATGGCATCTTTGTCTTATTCCTGATATTAAATAAAGAGCATCCAGTCCTGAACCATGATATGTGATGCTAGTTGTGGTTGTTTATAGATGCCATTTATCAAGATGAGAATGTCCCTAGTTTGTTGAGTGCCTTTATTATGAAAGGATATTGGATTTTGTCAAAAGCTTTTTGCATTTATTCAGATGATCTTGTCATTGAAAAAAATATTAATATGGTGCATTGTGTTAATTGATTTCCAGACCAGCCTTGCATACTTGACATAAATCACACTTTGGTATAATGTATAATTCCTTTCATATGTTGCTGGATATAGTTTGCTACTATTTTGTTGAATAATTTTGTATCCATATCCATGAGAGATATTGACCTGGAGTTTTATTTCCTTCTGATGTCTTTGAGTGGTTCTGGTATGAAGATAATACTGACATTGTAAGATGAATTGAGCCTGGCATGCTACAGTCCATAGGGTGACAAACAGTCAGACATGTCTTGGTGAGTGAACAACAACAACAAGACAAATAGAGAAGTATTCACTCCTTTTTATTTTTCTGGAAGAGTTTTGAAGAATTAGTATCAATTCTCCTTTAAATGCCTGGTAGGATTCAACAGGGAAATTATATGGACCCGAGCCTGTCTTTGTGGGTAGGTTTTTAAAATTATTCATTCAATCTTTTCACTTGCTGTAAGTCTGTTTAGATTGTCTAGTTCTTCTAGAATCAGTTTCGGTAGCTTGTGTTTTTCTGTGAATCTGTCCATTTCATGTACATTATCTTATTTGTTAGCATGTATTTTTATAGTATTCTTGTTCCTCTGTAGGTTAGGTAGTGATGTCCCCTCTTTTGTTTCTCTCTTTCTTTCTTTCTTTTTTTTTTTAGAGTCTTCTCTCTCTCTCTCTCTTTCTTTGACAGTCTTTGACAAACATCCCCGGAGAAAAGGCTCTGTGCTGGGCAATCTCCAAGTCTGGTTAAATAGCCAGTCTTATACGTAAGATCTTCCAAGGAACCACTAGGAAGGTCAAATACTGACAATAATCTGAAAATGGGGCTCTGAAGGAGCTCCACCCATGCTCTTCTCCCTCCAGTGGCTGCCAGATTGCTGGCTTCCACAGTGACTGCAGGCTGTTTTCCAGGCTACTGTAGAGTTGGGAAGTGGAATAGGAGGGATCACATTGAAATGCCACATTTTTGCTGTTCTTACTGAAAGTCAGCAGTTATTTGAAGAATAACTGTTTCCTAGATTGCTGAAAGAATTTTGGTTAATGCCCAGAGTTCTGAAAATATTAATTCTGGCAATTTTTTTCAGTATTCTCATTGTTTTTATGAGAAGAGGATTTTTGGATTTCTTTACTCCGCCATTTTCACTGACATCATTCACTAAATTTATTTTGTATTTTAAAAGTAAACATTTGATTATAAATCTTGAATGCCACAGATTACTATATCATTAAACTATTATTTGTGTGAGGTCACATAGTTTTAGAGACTCTGCTTATGAAGCCTTGTTCGAAGCATTATAATAACATATTAAATGGCAAATGGAATACAACTGATATGGATGATTGAAAGGTTTTGTTAAAACCTGTGAGCTAGAAACTGCATACCGCACAATCCCCACACCGAATCTCATCTTTACACACCCCTCCTCTAAACCTTTTCAGAGTGGGCGCAAAGATGCAGGTTTAGGCTGTATTGAGGAGCCCATTCCTGCCCCTAAAGTACAAGTGAACTTTAGAACCTTGAGTGGCCACTGAAGGTCACAACTATTCTGTGACCTGGTTACTACCTCCCATTGTTATGTGACTCTGGACGAGAGGGAGAGCTTTGAGAATTTTGTTGCTTCATTTGTGGAAACCCACACACAGATGAAAATAAAGGACAGATAATGATGTTTTATGTTCAAGCAGGAGAGTTGGAAATGTACTTATTATCTGGTTTTCAGTTCTAAGATGGAACCTATTTCTTAATTATAGCTGTCAAATCATTTTGACTTGTTCAAAGAAAGGGATTAACTCCCTGGATACAGACAACCAAATAGCAGGCATCCTTCCTCTTCACCTTCCTTCTCTGCTCCCAGCTTCCATCCCAGACACACCCAGGGATTACAATAGCAATATTTTTTCCCCCTATTCAGTCTTCTAAGGGCAACTGATGACAAAGTGGGGAAACTGAGCTTATTAAGTGAGTGAAGACTTTCCTTTTAGGGGATTTGGCTTAAACTCAAGACTTTGTGCAGTAAATTTGACAGGGGTTCAGGAAGAGTCTTTGCCTGAACTCATCCTGGGACAAGTGGTGTCACACCCATCTCAGAGTTACATGGCCAGGTGTGTGCAAGGTGTGGCATGTAAAGCAATCTCAGCTGAAATAATAAACGACACATTCCCAGGTTTCTCTTTACTGCATTCTTTTCTTCTCATTGGAACTTCACTATTAACTAGCATGTCCCCTCCTCTTTTTATTAAAACTGCTTCCAGTAAAAAACTTGAGAAAACTACCAGCTTCATAAAAGGTGAAGGATCAGGTTGAATGAATTTAAAAGTTTTAGAATTTAAACAGAAAAGTAAACTTTATGCTAAAGGATGAAGGTTTCTTAATAGATTTGGGAGGCAGGAAAAATAAAAAGAAATGCAATAAAGGCAAAATGGTTGTCTGAGGAGGCCTTACAAATACCTAAGAAAAGAAGAGAAGCAAAAGGCAAAAGAGAAAAGGAAATACACCCATCTGAATGCAGAATTCCAAAGAAGATAAAGGAGAGATAAGAAAGTCTTCCTAAGTGATCAATGCAAAGAAATAGAAGAAAACAATAGAGTGGGAAAGACTAGAGATCTCTTCAATAAAATTAGAGATAGCAAGGGAACATTTCATGCAAAAATGGGCACAATAAAGAATAGAAATGGTATGGATCTAACAGAAGCAGAAGATATTAAGAAGAGGTGGCAAGAATACACAGAAGAGCTATACAGAAAAGATCTTCATGACCCAGATAACCATGATGGTGTGATCACTCACCTAGAATCAGACATCCTGGAATGCGAAGTCCAGTGCATCTTAGAAAGCATCACTACAAATAAAGCTACTGAAGGTGATGGAATTCCAGTTAAGCTATTTCAACTTCTAAAAGATGATGCTATGAAAGTGCTGCACTCAATATGCCAGCGAATTTGGAAAACTGAGGAGTGGCCACAAGCCTGGAAATGGTCAGTTTTCATTCCAATCCCAAAGAAAGACAATGCCAAAGAATGTTCAAACTATAGCACAATTGCACTCAGCTCACATGGTAGCAAACTAATGTTCAAAATTCTCCAAGCAAGGCTCCAACAGAATGTGGTCCATGAATTTCCAGATGTTCAAGCTGGATTTAGAAAAGGCAAAGATCAAATTGCTAACATCTGTTGGATCATTGAAAAAGCAAGAGATATCCAGAGAAACTACTACTTCTGCTTTATTGACTATGCGAAATCCTTTGACTCTGTGGATCACAACAAACTGGAAAATTCTTAAAGAGATGGGAATACCAGACCACCTTACCTGCCTCCTGAGAAATTCATATGCAGGTCAAGAAGCAACAGTTAGAACTGGACACGGAACAACAGACTGGTTCCAACTTGGGAAAGGAGTACCTTAAGGCTGTATATTGAAACCCTGCTTGTTTAATTTATAGGCAGAGTCAGTCAGCTAGTCAGTTGAGTCGCTCAGTCGTGTCTGACTCTTCACAACCCCATGGACTGCAGCATGCCAGGCCTCCCTGTCTATCACCAACACCCAGGGTTTGCTCAGATTCATGTCCATTGATCGGTAATGCCATCAACAATCTCATCCTCTGTCATCCATTCTCCTCCTGCCTTCAATCTTTCCCACCATCAGGGTCGTTTCCAATGAATCAGTTATTTGCATCAAGTGGCCAAAGTATTGGAGTTTCAGCTTCAACATCAGTCCTTCCAATGAACACTCAGGACTATCCTTTAGGATAGACTGGTTTGATCTCCTTGCAGTCCAAGGGACTCTCAAGAGTCTTCTCCAACACCACAGTTCAAGAGCATCAATTCTTCAGCACTCAGCCTTCTTTATGGTCCAACTCTCACATCCATACATGACTACTGCAAAAACCGTATCTTGACTAGATGGACCTTTGTTGGCAAAGTAATGTCTCTGCTTTTTAATATGTTGTCTGGTTCAACATAACTTTTCTTCCAAGGGGCAAGCCTCTTTTAATTTCACAGCTGGAGTCACCATCTGCAGTGATTTTGGAGCCTCCCAAAATAGTTTCTCACTGGTTCCATTGTACCGCATCTATTTGCCATAAAGTGATGGGACTAGATGCCATGATCTTAGTTTTCTAAATGTTGAGTTTTAAGTCAACTTTTTCACTCTCCTCTTTCACTTCAAGGAGAGACTCTTTAGTTCTTCTTCACTTTCTGCCATAAGGGTGGTGTCATCTGCATATCTGAGATTATTGATATTTCTCCCGGCAATGTTGATTCCAGCTTGTGCTTCATCCAGCCCAGCGTTTCTCATGATGTACCCTGCATATAGCTTAAATAAGCAGGGTGACAATATACAGCCTTGACGTACTCCTTTTCCTATTAGGAACCAGTCTGTTGTCTATGTCCAGTTCTAACTGTTGCTTCTTGACCTGCACACAGATTTCTCAGGATGCAGGTCAGGTGATCTGGTATTCCTGTCTCTTTCAGATTTTCCACAGTTAATTGTGATCCACACAGTCAAAAGCTTTGGCATCATCAATAAAGTGGAAGTAGATGTTTATCTGGAACTCTCTTGCTTTTTTGATCATCCAGTGGATGTTGGACTTTGATCTCTGGTTCCTCTGCCTTTTCTAAATCCAGCTTGAACATTTGGAAGTTCATGGTTCACATACTCTTGAAGCCTGGTATGGAGAATTTTGAGCATTGCTTTTCTACCATGTGAGATGAGTGCAATTGTGCAGTAGTTTGAACATTCTTTGGCATTGCCTTTCTTTGGGATTGGAATGAAAACTGACCTTTTCCAGCCCTGTGGCCACTGCTGAGTTTTCCAAATTTGCTGGCATATTGAGTGCAACACTTTCACAGCATCATCTTCTAGAATTTGGAATAGCTTAACTGGAATTCCATCTCCTTCAGTAGCTTTGTTTGTAGTGATGCTTCCTAAGATGCACTGGACTTCACATTCCAGGATGTCTGGCTTTAGGTGAATGATCATATGATCGTGGTTATCTGGGTCATGAAGATCTTTTTGGTATAGTCTGTCTGTGTATACTTGACAACTTTTCTTCATATCTTCTGCTTCTGTTAGGTTCATACCCTTTCTGTCTTTTATTGTGCCCACCTTTGCATGAAATGTTCCCTTGCTCTTTCTAATTTTCTTGAAGAGATCTCTAGTCTTTTCCATTCTATTGTTTCCTTCTATTTCTTTGCACTGATCAGAGTAAGACTTTCTTATCTCTCCTTGCTATTCTTTGGAACTCTGCATTCCAATGAGTTTATCTTTCCTTTTCTCCTTTGCCTTTCACTTCTCTTCTTTTCACAGCTGTTTATAAGACCTCCTCAGACTACCATACTGCGTTTTGCATTTCTTTTTCTTGAGGATGGTCTTGATACCTGCCTCCTGTACAATGTCACAAACCTCCCCCCATAGTTCTTTAGTCACTTGGTCTATCAGATCTAATCCCTTGAATAAATTTCTCACTTCCACTCTATTTGATAAGGGATTTGATTTAGGTCATAATTGAATGATCTAGTGGTTTTCCCTTCTTTCTTCAAGTTAAGCCTGAATTTGACAATAAGGAGTTCATGATCTGAGCCACATTCATCTTCTGGTCTTGTTTTTGCTGACTGTATAGAGCTTCTCCATCTTTGACTGCAAAGAATATAATCAATTTGATTTCTGTGTTTACCGTCTGGTGATGTCTATCTGTAGAGTCTTCTCTTGTGTTGTTGGAAGAGGGTGCTTGCTATGACCAGTGCATTCTCTTGGCAAAACTCTATTAGCTTTTGCCCTGCTTCATTCTGTAGTCCAAGGTCAAATTTGCCTTTTATTCCACAGATTAGATTTCTTGACTTCCTACTTTTGCATTCCAGTGCCCTACGATGAAAAGGACATCTTTTTTGGGTGTTAGTTCTAGAAAGTCTTGTAGGTCTTCATGTAAGTCAAGTCACTCAGTCGTGTCTGACTCTTTGTGACCTCGTGGACTGTAGCCTGTCAGGCTCCTCTGTCCATGGGATTCTCCAGGCAAGAATACCAGAGTGGCTTGCCATTTCCTTCTCCAGAGGATCTTCCCAACCCAGGGGTCGAACCCAGGTCTCCCACATTGCGGGAAGATGCTTTAACCTCTGAGCCCTCAGGGAAGCCCCATAGGTCTTCATAGAAGCATTCAACTTCAACTTCTGGTCGGGGCACAGACTTGTATTACTGTGATATGGAATCGTTTGCCTTGGAAACAAATAGAGATTGTTCTGTTGTTTTTGAGATTACATCCAAGTACTGCATTTCAGAATGTTTTGTTGACTATGATAGCTACTCCTTTTCTTCTAAGGGAGTCTTTTCCACAGTAGTAAATATCATGGTCATCTGAGTTAAATTCACCCATTCCAATACATTTTAGTTCTCTGATTCCTAAAATGTCTATGTTCACTCTTGCCATCTCCTGTTTGACCACTTTCAATTTGTCTTGAGTCATGGACCTAACATTCTTGGTTCCTAGTCAATATTGCTCTTTACAGCATCAGACTTTATTTCCATCACCAGTCACATGCAGAAGTGGGTGTTGTTTCTGCTTTGGCTCCTCTTCATTCTTTCTGGAGTTATTTCTCCACTGATCTCCAGTAGCATGTTGGGCACCTACTGACCTGGGGAGTTCATCTTTCAGTGTCCTATCTTTTTGCCTTTTCATACTGTTCATGGAGTTCTCAAGGCAAGAATACTGAAATGGTTTGCCATTCCCTTCTCCAGTGGACCACGTTTTGTCAGAACTGTCCATCATGACCCGTCTGTCTTGGGTGGCCCTACACACATGGCTCATAGTTTCATTGAGTTAGAGAAAGCTGTGGTCCATGTGATCAGATTGGTTAGTTTTCTGTGTTTGTGATTTTCAGTCTGTCTTCCCTCTGATGGAGAAGAGGCTTATGGAAGCTTCCTGATGGGAGAGACTGACTGAGGGGGAAACTGGGTCTTGTTTTGATGGGTGGGGCCATGCTCAGTAAATCTTTAATCCAATTCTCTGTTCCCTTCCTGTTTTTTGACCTGAGGCCAAACTATGGTGCAGGTAATGAAGATAACTTCAACCTTTTTCAAAAGGTCCCTTGCACACACAGCTACACTCGGTGCCCCCAACCCTGCTGCAGGCCATCATTGACTCTGGCCATGTGCCAGAGACTCCTGGACACTCACAGGCAAGTGTGGGTCAATCTCTTATGGGGTCACTGCTCCTGTCTCCTGGGACCTGGTGCACACAAGGTTGTTTGTGCCCTACAAGAGTCTGTTTCCTAGCCCTGTGTAAGTTCTGGCAGCTCTGTGGAGGGGTTCATGGTGACCTCCTCCAAGAGGGCTTATGCCATAACTCAGGTCTGCTGCACCCAGAACCTCTGCCCCTGCAGCAGTCCACTGCTGACCCGTACCTCTGCAGGAGACACTCAAACAGTGTTCTGTCTCACTCTCTGTGGGGTCTCTGGGTCCTGGTGTGTACAAGGTTTGTCTGAGTGTCTCTGGCAGGTATGGGATTTGATTCTAAATGCAATTTTGCTCCTCCTACATCTTGCTGGGGCTTCTCCTTTGTCCTTGAACTTGGGGAATCTCCTCAAAGTCACATGAAATACTGGGCTGGATGAAGTACAAACTAGAATCAAGATTTCTGTGAGAAATATCAATAACCTCAGATATGCAGATAACACCACCATCATGGCAGAAAGTGAAGAGGAACTAACAAGCCCCTTGATGAAAGTGAAAGAGGAGAGTGAAAAAGTTGGCTTAAAACCAACAAAGAATCTTGAGAAAACTAAGATTGTGGCATCCGATCCCATCACATCATGGCAAATAGGTGGGGAAAGAGTGACAGACTTTATTTTCTTGGGCTCCAAAATCACTGCAGATAGTGACTGTAGCCATGAAATTAAAAAACATTTACTCCTTGGAAGAAAAACTACGACCAACCTAGACAGCATATTAAAAAACAGAGACATTACTTTGCCAACAAACGTCCATCTAGTCAAAGCTATAGTTTTTTCAGTAGTCATGTATGGATGTGAGAGTTGGACCATAAAGAAGGCTGAGCACTAAAGAACTGATGCTTGTGAACTGTGGGGTTGGAGAAGACTCTTGAGAGTCCCTTGGACTGCAAGGAGATCAAACCAGTCAATCGTAAAGGAAATCAGTCCTGAATATTCATTGGAGGGACTGATGCTGAAGCTGAAACTCCAATACTTTGGCCACCTGATATGAAGAACTTTCTCATTGGAGGAGATCCTAATGCTGGGAAAGATTGAAGGCAGGAGAAAAGGGGACAACGGAGGATTTAGATGGTTTAATGGCGTCATCGACTCAATGGGCATGAGTTTTAGCAAATTCTGGGAGTTGGTGATGGATAGGGAAGCCAGGCATGCTACAGTCCATGGGGTTGCAAAGAATTGGACACAACTGAGTGACTGAATTGAACTGAACTTGGTGGGCAAGTCATCTGTCTTGTTGCCATTCCCCCAATTTTCTTGAATCAACTTTTCCATTTCTATAATCTCTAAGACCTTTATTTTTTCCTAGTATTCCACTGTGCCATTTATATCCTGAGTTTTTTCCACATAACTTGGCTTAACTAACACCCTTGATTCTGTCTATTGACAGACCTGGTAACATATCAGCCTTGCTGATTTTAAAACTCTGATTAAAAGGGCCATGTGATATGTTAGAATTTTCTGCTGGAAATTAACTAGGTCTAAAGGCAGTTTGTGTCTTTCATATCATCCTATATTTGTTTGTTTTGTGTTATCATTTGTTTCCAAGTCCATCTACTTTATTCCTCTTAATTCCAGAAGATCTAAAAAATTTTTACTATGAAGCTTATACTCATAAAAAGGCCATCTGATGTGAGTTTTCTTACCAGTTATTGGATACAGTCACATTCCTCCCCATCCCTCTTATCATCCATCCTTCCTTCCTTTCCTTCAGACTTAGAGAATGAATGTGTATCATTTCCAGTGTTGACATCTGCACCTTGACAGGTGCATTCAAATGTACACATCCACCTGCTCAGATTCCACAATATTAATTCTCATTCTATTACATTTCTGTTGTTTACATTTTCCTTTAAAACCTTGATACAGTAGTTGTTATAAAGTCCTTATGTGTCAGTTCCATCATTGTTGTCCCTTCTGGATCTGTTTTTATTCACTGATTTATTTGCTGGTTATGGGTTTCCTGTTCTTCACATGTTTGGTGCTCCTTAAGTAAATGCTGCATAATGTACACCGTGATGTTGATGTTTGGATTTTGCTGTGTTTTAAAAGAACACAACAATTTTTTGAAAGGTAGCTGCATTTCTTCTAAATCATCTTGATCCTATTAAAACTTTTTGAAATGTGTCATTAGGACAGGTTTAGAGTAACCCTGTTCTAGGGATAGTTTAGTTCTACTACTCAGGTTGACTTTTCTGGGATCTCTACTGGATGCCTTTGGTGTCTAATGAGCTTTCTACACTTGAGCTTGTCTGCCCTGCGCAAGTTCCAGTGGTGCAAAGTTCCAGCTTTAGTTTGTTAGGAGTTGTTCTTTCCACAGTAGTCTTTTGTTTGGTCTGATGGAATCATACTCTCTGAATGCATAGCTTACTCTTTAGCCAAAGACTTAAGGAGATTCTATATTCAGATTTCTGGAGCTCTTTCTCTACATTTCTCCCTCTTTTCTAGTATAGTGTGCAAATTTTAGTCAATATCTGTCTTCTCAATTCTGCAAGGCTATTGCATTCTGTTAGTGTTCTCTCTCCTTATACTGTTTACCTTTATGATATTAAATCTTTCTATTTATGGACATGGTATTTCCCTCCATTTTCTAAGTTCTATTTAATGTTTTTAATAAATGTTTATAATTTCTCTTCCCAAAGTTTCTGTGTCTCTGTTAGATTTATTTCTTGTTTTTTAGTAGGTATCACACATTATATCTTTACTTTTTAGCATTTTATTTTTTAGTAATTTAAAACTAATAGAAAATTTCCATATTGCAAAAAAGGTACAAGAATAATGCAAAGAAATTCAACACAATTCATACTTGACAATTTTAAATACTTGTCATACTTTGCATTCACTTTTATCTAAAACATATAGTGTAGCTGAAACGTCTCTCAGCCATTTGAGAGTTCAGTGCAGTTCAGTTGCTCTGTCATGTCTGACTCCTTGTGACCCTATGGACTCAAAATTTGCTTGTGGAATGAATCAGTCTCTCTGTCTTACTGCCAAATATGCAATATCAACACGAGATTACATACAAACCTCTTATTGTAATATTATTCAGAATTTGAAGATAGTTTAGTAAAATGAATAAACAACTAGGACTATTTAATAGAAAGAGGAAACTAATGTAATAGGATCAGTCATTTCAGTTCAGTTGCTCAGTCATGTCCAACTCTTTGTGACCCCATGGACCCTAGCACACCAGTCTTCCCTGTCCGTCATCAAACCCCAGAGCCTACTCAAACTTATGTCCATCACATCGGTGATACCATCCAACCATCTCATCCTGTGTCATCCCCTTCTCCTCCTGCCTTCAATCTTTCCCACCATCAGGGTCTTTTCCAATAAGTCAGTTCTTCTCATCAGGTGGCCAAAGTATTGGAGTTTCAGCTTCAGCATCAGTCCTTCCAATGAATATTCCAATGAAAATTCAGGTCTGATTTCCTTTAGGATTCACTGGTTTGACCTCCTTGCAGCCGAAGGGACTCTCAAGAGTCTTCTCCAACACCACAGTTCAAAAGCATCAATTCTTCAGCGCTCAGCTTTCTTTATAGTCTAACTCTCACATCCATACATGACTACTGGAATAACCATACCTTTGACTAGATGGACCTTTGTTGGCAAAGTAATGTCTCTGCTTTTTAATATGCTGTAAAGGTTCATCAAAGCTTTTCTTCCAAGAGGCAAGCGTCCTTTAATTTCATGGCTGCAGTCACCACCTGCAGTGATTTTGGAGCTCCCAAAAATAAAGTTCTTACTGTTTCCATTGTTGTTTCCCCATCTATTTCCCATGAAGTGATGGGACTAGATGCCATGATCTTAGTTTTCTGAATGTTGAGTTTTAAGCTAACTTTTTCAGTCTCCTCTTTCAACTTCATCAAGAAGTGCTTTAGCTCTTCTTCACTTTTATGCCATAAGAGTGATGCCATCTGTGTATCTGAGGTTACTGATATTTCTACCAGAAATCTTGATTCTAACTTGTGCTTCATCTAGCCTGGCATTTCACATAATATACTCGGCATATACGTTAAATAAACCCGGCGGGGAGTGGTGGGGTGGGGCAACATACAGCCTTGATGTACTCCTTTCTCAATTTGGAACCAATCTGTTGTTCCACGTCTAGTTCTAACTGTTGCTTCTTGACCTCCATATCAATTTCTCAGGAGGCAGGTAAGGTGGTCTGGTATTCCCATCTAGTTAAGATTTTCCACAGTTTGTTGTGATCCACACAGTCAAAGGTTTTGGCATAGTCAACAAAGTAGAAGTAGATGTTTCTCTGAAACTCTCTTGCTTTTGTGATGTTCCAATGGATGTTGGCAATTTGATCTCTGCCTTTTCTAAATCCAGCTTGAACATCTGGAAATTCATGGGTCACATACTGTTGAAGCCTCACTTGGAGAATTTTGAGCATTACTTTGCTAGCATGTGAGCTGAGTGCAATTGTGCAGCAGTTTGAACATTCTTTGGCATTGTCTTTCTTTGGGATTGGAAAGAAAACTGACATTTTCTAGCTCTGTGGCTAGAAACTCTAGCTCCTGAGTTTTCCAAATTTGCTGGCATATTGAGTGCAACACTTTCACAGCATCATCTTCTAGAATTTGGAATAACTTAACTGGAATTACATCACCTTCAGTAGCTTTGTTTGTAGTGTTGCTTCCTAAGATACACTGGACTTCGCATTCCAGGATGTCTGGCTCTAGGTGAGTGATGACACCATCGTGGTTATCTGGGTCATGAAGATCTTTTTTGTATAGCTCTTCTGTGTATTCTTGCCACCTCTTCTTAATATCTTCTGCTTCTGTTAAGTCCATACCCTTTTCTGTCCTCTATTGTGCCCATCTTTGCATGAAATGTTCCCTAGCTATCTCTAATTTTCCTGAAGAGATCTCTAGTCTTTCCCATTCTATTGTTTTCCTCTATTTCTTTGCATGGATCACTTAGGAAGGCTTTCTTATCTCTCCTTGCTATTCTTTGGAACTCTGCATTCAATGGATATATCTTTCCTTTTCTCCTTTGCCTTTCACTTCTCTTCTTTTCTCAGATATCTGTAAGGCCTCCTCAGACAACCATTCTGCCCTTTTGCATTTCTTTTTCTTGAGGATGGTCTAGATCCCTGCACACTGTAGAATGTCATTAACCTCTGTTACAGTCTTCAGGCACTCTGTCTATCTTATCTAATCCCTTGAATTTTTTTGTCAGTTCCACTGTATAAGGGATTTGATTTAGGTCATAACTGAATGGTTAGTGGTTTTCTCTTCTTTCTTCAATTTAAGTCTGAATTTGGCAATAAGGAGTTCATGATCTGAGCCAATCAACTCCCAGTCTTGTTTTTGCTGACTGTATACAGCTTCTCCATCTTTGGCTGCAAAGACTATAATCAATATGATTTTGGTATTGACCATCTGGTGATGTCTATGTGTAGTCTTCTCTTGTGTTGTTGGAAGAGGGTGTTTGCTATGCCCAGTGCTCTCTTAGCAAAACTCTATTAGCCTTTGCACTGCTTCATTTTGCACTCCAAGGCCAAATTTGCCTGTTACTCTAGGTATCTCTTGACTTCCTCCTTTTGCATTCCAGTCCCCGATGATGAAAAGGACACCTTTGTTGGGTGTTAGTTCTAGGAGGTCTTGTAGGTTTTCATAGAACCATTCAACTTCAGCTCCTCCAGCATTACTGGTTGGGGCATAGACTTGGATCACTGTGATATTGAGTGGCTTGCCTTGGAAATGAACAGAGATCATTTTTTAGATTGCACCCAAGTACTGCATTTCAGACCCTTTTGTTGTCTATTAGGGCTGCTCCACTTCTTCTAAGGGATTCTAGCCGACAGTAGTGGATATAATGGTCATCTGAATTAAATTTGCCCATTCCAGTTCATTTTAGATCAGTTCAGTTCAGTCACTGAGTCGTGTCTAACTCTTTGCGACTCCATGAACCACAGTGACCCCATGGACTGCAGCACTCCAGGCCTCCCTGTCCATCACCAACTCCGGAGTCCACCCAAACCCATGTCCATTGTGTCGGTGATGCCATCCAACCATCTCATCCTCTGTCGTCCCCTTCTCCTCCTTCCCTCAATCTTTCCCAGCATCAATGTCTTTTCAACTGAGTCAACTGTCCACATCAGGTGGCCAGAGTATTGGAGTTTCAGCTTCAGCATCAGTCCTTCCAATGAACACCCAGGACTGATCTCCTTTAGGATGGACTGATCGATTCTCCTTTCAGTCCAAGGGACTCTCAAGAGTCTTCTCCATCACCACAGTTCAAAAGCATCAATTATTCGGCACTCAGCTTTCTTTATAGTCCAACTCTCACATCCATACGTGACTGCTGGAAAAACCATAGCCTTGACTAGTTGGGCCTTTGTTGGGAAAGTAACATCTCTTTTATAATATGCTGTCTAGGTTGGTCATAACTTTCCTTCTAAGGGGCAAGTGTCTTTTGATTTCATGGCTACAATCACCATCTGCAGTGATTTTGGAGCCCAGAAAAATGAAGTCAGCCACTGTTTCCACATTTTAGATCACTGATTCCTAAAATGTTGATGTTCACTCTTGGCCTCCCCTGTTTCACCATTTCCAATTTACCTTGATTCATGGTCCTAACATTCCAGGTTCCTATTCAATATTGCTCTTTATAGCATTGGATTTAACTTCCATCACCAGTCACATCCACAACTGGGTGGTGTTTTTGCTTGGACTCCAAAAATTGCAAAATTAAGTACGTTCATTGCCTAGAAATCCAACACGTTTTCCTGAGAACAATAATATTCTTCTAGATATTTGTAGTTAAGTTATAAAATTCAGGAAATTTATTATTTATGCAATATTGTTCTTTAGACTATAATCCCTGTTATAGTTTGGACTTCCCAGGTGGCACTGGTGGTAAATAACCAGTCTACCAATGTCAGAGATGTGGGTTCCATTCCTGGTTTGGGAAGACCTCTGGAGGAGGGCACAGCAGCACACTCCAGTATTCTTGCCAGGAGAATTCCATGGACTGAGGAGCCTAGTGGGTTCCACAGTGTCACAAAAAGTCAGACACAAGTGAAGTGACTTAGCGTGGTACAGCATATAGCTTTGTCTCTCTTATTAACAATTTGTCCATTATAACAAAGATTTCCAGTATAGAATCTAGTCCAGAATTGTGCATTGTAGCTAATCACATCTAATTAGTATAATTTTAGCTAGGAATAGTTTGGAGTTCATGCCATTGGTGGTTTTAAAGAATACAGGACATTCTTCATAATTCAATTTGGGATTTTCTAATTTTATGATTAGATTTAGATAATAGAAATAATACTGTATTTTGATTAGATACATGTTCATATTTCTAGTTCTAGACAACATGCCTTGTAACCTCTGTATCATATTTTTTAGTTACGTGTTTCCATGTGCTGAATTCTGGCTATATTCAAATTCACAAAAATCTTTCAACTATTTTAAATCTATTAAATTTTGTTTCTTTAAAAAAATTATCTTTCTTATCTATATTTTCAATTTAATTGTTTAAAGTTTATACAGCATTTATATTCCTCATTAGAATATTTTGTTATTTAAATATTGGTGTAAATCTAATGTTTGCTCTTGCTTTAGACTCTCATTCATTTTTTTTCTTCCTTTAGTTGGCTATTTTAAACTATGGACTTAATGTTGAAGATGATTTTATCATAAGCAGTCCTGGTAAGCTAGATTGGAAGAGGATTCTATTTGGTCTTTGACAGATGTTCTGGGACATTGCATCATACTATTACTTTTATTTTATGTGTAACAGGATTGTTTCAACATCTTTTGAAAAAAAATTTTTAAGATATGCTTATTTATATTTTTCTAACCCCTGAATATTAAAAATCAGAGACATTACTTTGCCAATAAAGGTCCGTCTAGTCAAAGCTATGGTTTCCAGTAGTCATGTATGGATGTGAGAGTTGGGCGATAGAGAAATCTGAGTGCTAAAGAATTGATGCTTTTGAACTGTGGTGTTGGAGAAGACTCTTGAAGGTCCCTTGGACTGCAAGGAGATCAAACCAATTAATCGTAAAGGAAATCAGTTCTGAATATACATTGGAAGGACTGATGCTGAAGCTGAAACTCCAATACTTTGACTCTCTGATGCGAAGAACTGAATCATTTGAAAAGATCCTGGTGCTGGGAAAGATTGAATGCAGGAGGAGAAGGGGACGACAGAGGATGAGATGGTTGGATCACCATACAACCATCACCAACTGGTGATGGATGGCATCAGCAACTCAATGGATATGAGTTTGAGCAAGCTCCTGAAGTTGGTGATGGACAGGAAAGCCTGGCGTGCTGCAGTCAATAGGGTCACAAAGAATCGGACATGACTGAGCAACTGAACTGAACTGAAACTCTGAACAATTCAAAGATATTTTAGCCAGTTTTCTAAAGGCATTGCTATCAAAGATTTAAATTAAAACTAGTAACCATACTTTGGTTGTTGTTTCATTAAAAACAGTTTATCCATTTAAGGTTGTTTTTGCATTCTTGATGTACCTTTTTCCTATCAGCATACTTTTGAACCTTTCTAGAATTTTTAAAATCACTGTATTAAAACACTTTCTTTTAAAGTTTTTTTGATCTTTCTAAATAAGTATTTATATTACACTATTTCATGTATGAATCATGTCTTTTGAATATTTTGTAGTATCTTGAGATGTGTCTAGAAAAACTATACATTAGACAAAATATTAACCAAAAAATCCATGCTCATTGTTTCTTACTATTTTGTGAGGTATTTCTGTTCTGACCTAAATTATTTTTAAAGAATTAAAGGCCATATCATGTTATTAAAAACTATCATTGTACTTAATTTTCCTCATAACCAAATTATAAAACAATAGTGGATCATGAATCGCAAAGCGATGCACAAATTAAAGTACCAAGGGACACAGGAATGAGGCCAAGGTTGCAATGGGGCTGCTTGTGGGTGATCACAAGTGTCACAGGAACAGGCTTCCTGTTCCTCCGCTAGTGACAGTGCTTATTGGAAACCTAAGCACACACACAACAGCCTGCCTCTTAAATACTTCATAATTGCTCATTCCAGTTAAAGTCCAGGTCACTCAGCTTCTGCTTATGGTGCAAGGCTTTATCCAGGGGTCTACCACTGGGCTACAACTCAAGTGTGCCCAAAGATATTTTCCGCATATTTTGCTTCAAAAAAATACATGTAATCCAAATAAAATTTTCAACTATACAGAAAAGTCGAAATAACTAAATAATGAATATCCACATACCCACAACCTAGGTCCCATGATTACTAACATTTTGTTACTTTCATTTTATCACATATATAATAAATCTCTCCATACATTAATCCATGTTATTTTTTGACACACTTCAAAGTAAGTTGCAAATATCAGTACACTTTACTTATAAAATTTCAATGTTCTTATCAGTATTTGTTTCTGATTCTTAACCTTTTAGGTAAAATTTACAAAGGGAAATACTGCATGATTCCATTTATACAAAGTTCTAAAGTGGAAAAAATAATATAGTAAAATAAAAAAATCAGAACCATGATTACCTTTGGAGTGAAGAGTATGAAGGGTGGAAATTGATAGAGATGTGACCCACGGGAATTTCCTGGGTTCTAGCTAACCCACATATATAGTAAGTCTATCTATTCATCAATCCTCCTAATTTTTTGATGTACTTCAAAGGAAGTTGTAAATATCAATATGTTTTACTTCTAAATATTTCAACTGTCTTATTAGCATTTGTTTCTTGTTCTTAATTTTTTAAGGTAAAATTGGCATACAGTGGAAGGTACAAATACTAAGTGTATAATTTGCAATTTTGACAAACTTCTAGCAGCAAAATAAAAAAATAGCTAGAATGCAGAAAATTCCTTTGGGCTATTTCGCTATTAATTACTACCCTGCTCACTCCTCCACCAAAAAGGGAAGCATGGTTATGACTTTTTTTTTTTTTTACCATATATTATTTTTCTTACTTTAGAACTTTGTATGAATGAAATTGTTCTTTTATGTAAGTCCTCCTTGGGAGGTGAGATGGTAAAGAATCTGCCTGCAATGCGGGAGACCTGGGTTCAGTCCATGGGTTGGGAAGATCCCCTGGAGAAGGAGATGGCAACCCACTCCAGTGTTCTTGCCTGGAGAATCCCAAAGACAGAGAAGCCTGGCGGGTTACAGTCTCCATGAAGTCACAACGAGTCAGACGTAACTGAGTAACACACACATATCTTTATTCAGAGACATATTTTTTAGACTCATCCATGTTGCTGTTATTTTCATTTCTCTGTTAATGCTGAGCAGTAAGAGACCAGTGTATGACTGTCTTGCACTTTGCTTTCAGTTTCCTGTTGGTGGACATCTGGACTGCTTCCCGTTTTTGCATATTATGAATAAAACTGCTATGGGCACTCATGTACAGATTTTTCTGTGGTTAAATGATTTCATTTCTAGGAGTGGAAGTGTTGGGCCACAGGGTAGATGTGTGTTTGATGAAAAACAGCAAAGCCTTTTCTAAGGTGGCTGCTCCATTTTCACTGCCCCCCAGTGATGATGGAGATGTCGTTCTCCTTATCTTAGCCATTCTGGTGGGTGGGTTGTGACATCTGATTTGGTATTTGCTTGATGACTAATGCTGTTGGATACTTTCTCATATCCTTATCGGGCATTTGCATATCTTCCTTTTTGAAGTATATGTTCAAGGCTCTGATAATTTTACAGCCAGAAATAGCTTAAGAGAGAAACTAATATATTCCATTAGATGCCATAGTGTACAAAAAGCAATAGCCCTCCCTTATATGTAGAATCTAAAAGGAAATTATACAAATGAACTTACAAAACAGAAAGAGACACACAAACTTAGAAAACGAACTTATGATGCTGGAAGGAAGGGATAATTATGGAATTTGGGATGGACATGTGCACCCTGCTAACTTAAAATGGATAACCAACAAGAACATACTATACATGGAACTCTGCTCAGTGTTATGTGGCAGCCTGGTTGGGAGAGGAGTCTGGGGGAGAATGGATATACCTTTATGTATGGCTGAGCTGTTCTGCTGTCCACCTGAAACTATTGCAACATTGTAATCAGCTATGCCCCAATACAAACTAAAAAAAGTTTTTTTTTAAAAAAGCAGGAGTCTTAAAAAAAACAGTATTGAAATATTAAATCAGAAATTGGCAATTAGAACAAAGAAAACAATAAACAGAGATAACAAAAGTTGGCTCTTAAAATATGAGACAAGTGCTTGGGCCTGGTGCACTGGGAAGACCCAGAGGGATTGGGTAGAGAGGGAGGTGGGAGGGGGGATCAGGATGGGGAATACATGTAAATCCATGGCTGATTCATGTCAATGTATGACAAGACCCACTGTGGTATTGTAACGTGATTAGCCTCCAACTAATAAAAATAAATGAAAAAAATTTTAAAAAATGTCATTGAACAATGAGAAAAAAAAATTTTGTACTAGACAGTTCACTAGAAAATAAGAAGGAACTCAGAAGGAAAATAGCATAAATTAGAAAATGTAATTATGAAAAAGAACACACAAGTGTTTCAAAAGTGAAAGTGAAAATAACCTATATATGTAGGAAACAGTTATAAGAGAATATGAAACACCAGACATGCAAATAAATTTCAACAAAAAGGCAATTTTCTGATATATTGAACTGTCAAAATACACTTCAAACTCAGAAAAACGTAACTGTCCACAAAAAGAAGGACACTTCCAACTTTATCTGGCAGGTGTAGGCTCATTCCTGACATCATGAAATATTTACATTTAAAGTCCTTGCAACAGTTTGTCTCTTGGCTCAGAGAGTCACTCCCATTTCATCACCTTTTGTTAACTTTGAACTCTTTCTCCATCAGTTACCCTAGAGTGAACCCAGTGCTGTTTTTTTCTCTGTATATTTGATTTGTTGAACTGGATTGCACAATTGACATGGCTTATTCTGTATCAAAGTCTGCATGGGGCATCGATCGGCGCCGTGGCTGAAGGACACAGTGGATACCGGGCGGCCCACCTTTCAAAGGCTCCTGAGACTTTACGTCCACAGTTGTCAACAACTCCTTGTCCCTTCCAGCTCAAATGATTGGAAGGTTTGCAGGAGAGTGGGAATTTCTAGGTTGAGGAGTACAGCTTCCAGACTTGGGTTTCTGGGTTTAGTGTCAGAAAGTTCACTAAAGGTCACTACGTGTTATATGGCTCTGAACTCTATTCGTTTTTCTTGTTGTAAAGAAACGTCCATAGCAATGGAGACACACAAACTTCGGCAGCTGCCCTAGACTCCTCTTGCCACTTCCAGATGGTCCGCATTCCCCATGGTTCAAGCCCTGGAGCAGGTGCCCTGTCAGGCTCAGACGCTATATTTCTTCTGCATCAGATGAAGCCATTTTAGTCTGATATCCAGCTGCTGTTCAGGCTGTCAGTCATGTTCACCTCTTTGTGACTCTTTGTATCTGGGTCACAGACTCACCCACATCCCCAGGCTCCCACCCAGGAAATCCTGACTTATGTGATCTGAGCTGCAATGTTCATAACTTTTAACAAAGCTCCAGACTTGATGCTGATGTGTTTTTCTCAAGAAAGACTCCCTTTAAAAGGAAAAAAGAAGCTCAATATATCCTATGTTGATATATTATTTGCATTATTTTTGTATGTATTCAACATAAGTTCCTGCATTTATCGTCCTTACACAGCTCTAAAACAAAACACATTTACTAAGCAAATACCATAACAATCAGAAGCAACATTAATTCATAGTGACTGGTGATACTTGTTGGAATTCATAGTTGGGAGATTACATTTTATATTTTACACTTTCCTGTCTTAACAGTTAAATCCAAGCCTGCACTTAGTTGTGCACTTCAAAATGCATTATTAATTTAAAAAATCCCATTTATAAAAACCATTGCTTATTAACTAATATCCCTGCTACTAAAAGCATGTTTCAGGCTGGCACAAAGGTGACTGAATTTTTCGTCAGCACAATAAAGTGCTGACTTGCTGAGTTTCTCTGGCTGATTACACTGACCCACTCTGCAAGTTAGCTCACTTCTTCACTGCTTTGTTCTACTCTAGCAAATTCTATCGCTTCATTATCCCAATGTGCTGCAATATTGTTTAGCCTGCACTTGGCTTCAGGGCATTGTTTTGTATTAACTCCACTTCTGATCCTTGATCATTAGTATACCAGCAACTAAAGTAACACATTTAACCACCCTCATGTGGGGTCTCATAGCATCAAGATCTCAACAGTGGAAATTAAAGTCTAACATTATAATAAGGCTTTTCAGTGGCAGAAGTTTGTCTTTAAAACTGGTAACCTGGGATGTCTTTACAACTGGCAAACTGTTACTGGCATTTTAACACTACACCTTTGCCCACTTAATGTGATTCACACATACTTAATTTGAAAGTGAAAGTATTAGTCACTCAGTCGTCCACCGCTAGGAAAGTCCATCCTCAAATCATTTTGTGAGACTTGATCTTCATTCCCTGGGGGCTCAGTGGTAAAGAATTCACCTGTCAATGCAGGAGACATGGTTCCAACACCTGGATTGGGAAGATTCCCTGGAGAAGGGAATGGCTACCTACTCCAGTGTTCTTGCCTAGAGAATCCCATAGAGAGGAGTCTGGCAGGCTATAGTCCATGCAGTCACAAAGAGTCAGACATGACTGAGCGACTAAGCAGATACACATATGTGTGAGGGCAACTCATCTCAGTAGGAACAGGTCCTCTCTCTATGTTCTACAGAAGGATTCATTCTTGTCTGTATAGTCATGACATACGAGAGAACATACTTTACTTTAAATTTTTGTTTTTTGATTTATTTATCTTTTGAGAGGACATGCTTTAAGTTGTCTAATACGTTAGTCACTCAGTTGTATTCGACTCTTTGCGACCCCATGGACTGCAGCCAGTCAGGCTGGTCTGTCCATGAATGCTGAAGTGGTTAGCCATCTCCTTCTCCAGGGATCAAAGTCGGGTCTCCAGCATTGCAGGTGGAGTCTTTACCATCTGAGCCACATAGGGAAACCTCAGATTGTCTAGTTTTTATCAAAACACACTGTGAGAAGTAGTTTATAGTAGCATCTCAAAACCTTATAAAAAGAACAGCAAGTTAAATCTTTTCCCCCAAAAAGAAGAGAAATAGACAAAAACAGAAATTGTTTAAATGGGAAATTAATATATAGCAATGGAAATTAACAAGCAAAATGTCTTTTAAAATGTAATTCATGGATGCTTTTGTCAGGAATTTATTAATTTATTTTAGTCTATAGGTCAACAGTCTTTGTATTTTAATTGAAATAGTTTATTTATTTACATTGAAAGTAATTCTAGATATAATTAGGTTGAAATCCATTTTCTCATAGATTCAAAGAGTTGAAAAGCAATTGCTTTCTACTTGTTTTCCTGTTTTGTTTTCCTTTTCTTTCATCTTTTGCTTGTTTGGCTTGATTGAGCACTTTTTATTATTTCAACTCTCTAACTATTAAATAGTTAGTGATACCTTCTTATGATTCTTTAATGGATACTCTAGAGATTAGAACACGTACCTTTGTCTAATGAGAGTCTAACTGGAAGTAGTAGTTTTATCACATTTCAGACAATGTAAGAACTTAACACATTTATTACATTTAGCCTCCCATCTTTTGTGATATTTTCATGTATTATACTTTTCAAGTATTTCACACCATGAAGACATTATTATTGTTGTTTTATAAAACTAATATTTGTTTCGATTTACTGATATATTTATTCTTCCCTTTGCTTTCATGTCTTCATGCATTTTGGTTCTGATTGGAATCATATTCCTTCTGCACCAAGACCTCTGACATTCTGACACTGGCACTTGAATATTAATCAAACTTCAAACTGATTACATCAGTTTTCATTGATGTTATTCTCTGTTCCAGGAATCTCTCCAGGATCCCACATTGCTTTTAGTGTCATGTTTCTTTACTATCCTCTGGTCTGTGATATTTCCCTTGTTTTTTCCTTATTGTTAATGACCTTGACACTGTTGATGACTCCTTGGTATTGCCAATTTTTGTTGTTTGTTTTTAGCCATTCTAATAGTTGTGTAATGGTATTCATTGTGGTTTTAGTTTACATTTCTTAATGAGTAATCATGTGTGGAATCTTTTTATGTGCTTATTTGTCATCTATACAAGCCTTCCTTTCTTAGGTCTTTGTGTAAATCTTCTGCTCATTAAAAAATTAGATTGATTTCTAAATGTCGGGTTTTAAAGTATTTTACATGCATTCTGGATACAAGTTCATTGTCAGAATGTGATTTGTAAATATTGCATCTATTTCTGTGACTTGTGGTTTCATTATCTTAACAGTGTCATTTAAATAACAAAAGGTTTTAAATATTGATGAATTCAATTTGTCAAGTTTTTTTCCATGGTTAGGGCTTTTGGTGTCATTTTGAAGAACTCTGCCTACCTCAAGGTCACAGAGAATTTTTTTCCTGTCTTTTTTTTTTTTTTTTGTAATTTTATATTTTGCATTTTGAGATATGCTATTCCCAGGTGGTGCTAGTGGTAAAGAACCCACCTGCCAATGCAGGAGACAAAAGACACAGGTTTGATCCCTGGGTTGGGAAGATCCCCTGAAGGAGGGCATGGCAACCACTCCAGTATTCTTGCCTTGAGAATCCACATGGACAGAAGAGCTTGGTGGTCTACAGTCCATGGGTTCACAAAGAGTCAGACACTTCTGAGCAACTAACTTGCAGACACACACACACAAACACATGCACATAAGATGTGAGATCCTGGTCAAGATTAATTTCTTTTGCAGAGGACATACCATTATTCTAGTACCATTTGTTGAAAAGACTTTTTGTTCTCCAATGAATTGCCTTTATAACTTTGACAAAAATCAGTTTAGTATATTGAGGTGTTTTTTCCTTTGATCTGTTTGTCTATCCCTTTGTAAGGTACTGATGGGTAGAAAAACAAACCTGAGTACAGGTGTGTAGGAATAACCCCAGGAACAATAGTTCAGTATTTGCTAATCCAGTGTTCTTGGAAACTTCATAGAACATAACTACTGCAAATAAGGAGAACTGACTGTGAATATGTTTTCAGCCTTTTCTGCTCCCAAGCTACCTTTAGGAATTTACTGGAAGGTAGTTTCACCCAAATAACTGAAAATACCAGTTAATTGGAAAGCAGGAAAAAGGAAAAAGAAGATGCAACAGAAGGGAGAAGCAATGGGAATTCCAGGATGATTTTGAAGGTGATTTTGACCTCTAACCAGAGTTGAGAGCAAAGATTGTTCCTGCTCTGCCTTCCACACTTTGTTGCCTGAATCAGCTGAGATAACTTGGTCACTTCATGCAAGCATTTTCCCCTGCTACCCGTGAGAGTGGGACATTGGCTATGTTGTATAGCTTAGAAGAAAACATCCCGTTCTCATCCGAGACCCCAAACATACACTTGCTGAAACACACCAGAGCCTTTCTATAAGTTTTTACTTTTTCATCTATCACTGACATTCCCAAATGGGGCTTTGGTAATGTTTCAGGTAAACTGAAGTCACACCGTGATCCTGGGAAAGATACAGACCAGCCTCTCTTATCCAGGAAACTTTTCTAACAGTGGCAAGATTGACTGTTTCTGAGGGAGCAACTCTTAAGACATCTGAATAATGTATTTATTCTGTATACACATGTACACGAAAAAACTACAAATAAAACTAAGGAAGGGATTAGTGAGTCATTCAGCACAGTGGTTACCTTGGAGAGGATAGAGGAGTGGGATAAAATCAGGAAGCATTTCTGAGGGGCTGGTAATGTTCTATTCTTAAACTAATCCTGTGTGCATAGTATTTGTTTTATTGCATTTCAAACTACACACAAGCTACACACACCACACACAAACATGTAAATAAGCATACATCAGTCACACTCTTTTCTGTACTTATCATACATTTAAGAAAATAATTTTAAAAACCAAAATCTTTCTCAAATACCCAAATAGAAAATTTGAGAAGTCCTAATAGATGCTTTTGGGCTCCCCAAAGCCTTGTAGTAGTTGGATGTTTTGGTTCCTCTATTGAAAATTTTGTTAAATTGTTATTGTAGTACATTGATTTCTTATTTTTAAACATAAAGCCTTTCTATGCAAAAATAGTTTAGCATAAAATAGAAGGAAAATTAGGTCAAGAATTTGGATAGGGGATTTAGTTTCATAATAAATCAGGTCATTTTATCAAGCTATGAGCACTTAAGAGCATTGCTTCCCAACAGGGACCTACTCTGTATTTTCTTTCATTTTCTCTTCAGATTTTTTGGCTGTTTTCTCACTGCCAAAGCTCCTTTCGCATAAAGGTTTGTTTCAATTTGGTCCAGATCTGTATTTTTCCCTTGTAGACTGAGGCAAAAGAGAATTTTCTTACAAAGGGAAAGTAATACAGATGATAAAAAGAATGTAGAGTAGGGGAAAGTTGATCTAAGTCACAGACATGTCTATATGGAGAAGCATATCAAAACTGATGGAACGCTTTGAATTAATTATTTAGAAAAGTCCCATTTATATATGATAAGACAAATGGCCATTAACTAAAGTTGTGAAATACCCTGTGTGTTCATCATTGCATTCTCTGACAGTCTTCCCTGAACTCAATTCTCATGATATAATTTTGTTTTCTTTTTTGCATGTGGAATTCGTTTTAACTTTGTACAAATAGTAAACCAAGACAATGTCATATAAATCTTTTATTTCCCAAGTTTCTGAAGATGTGCAACTTCTGTTTCAGTGTCCTATTCTACGTCAGTGGGCAAGGGGATGGTAGTCCATTCATTAGAAATGGAGTAAGTTCAGGAATATCAACACTAAAACTTAGATGCTCACTGATAATCAGCTAAATGAAGTTTTGGGATAACTCATTGGATAAGGAATTGAATGTACATGTTTGCACTAGACTTCTTGCAGTTTTTCCATCTTCTCTATCCAGAGGACAACACCTTACCCAACATCCTCACTTTTCTACATTGAAAAGCTTAGCTCAGCTGATGGACTGAGGGATCATGAAAACTCACAAGTTCTGAGAAAGAGATAAATACTTGAATGATGCCTCTGAAAGGAGATTGATTAGAGCTCTCCCCTCTCCTCCTTTGCATTCCTTTATTATGGGTGAGAAGTGGGCATGATTAAGAAGCAGTCTGAAGGAATTCTTGCTGGCTTCAAAAGAATAGAAGAAAACCATCCAAATCTATTATGCAAATTGATCTTTTCCCCTCCCTCATTACCTTGGGACTTTGAATAGATCAGTTTTAAGGAAATGAAGTGTTTTTATAGGCCCTGATATAAGTACACACAAATTTTTTAAATGATAGAATATGCATTATTTTTAATAAATGATTTTGAAATTTTCTAGTGGTCTTAGAATTAGGACTTGCCTTCCATCCTTTGAACATCCTCCTTGGATTTTGCACATCTTCATCATAACACTAGTGTTTGCTGTTAACAGTGCGGGCCTTTCATTTCTGTGAGGTCAGGACCTGCCTCTTATATCCTCAATTTCCAGACTTTAGTGAATGCCTCAAATGTATCCACTGAGGATATGAATGAATACTAAATAAGACTTGTTAATATCATGCTAATATTGTGTATGTTTCATAAAGGAAAAAAAGAACTATATTTTCTAACAAGTATAAAGCTTGAATCAGTGAAGTGTGGCTTTTCTGAAAATACATTCTACTGAAAATTAGTTTTATGAGATTTTTTTTAAAGAGTTAGCAAAACAAAAGCCTCCCTTCTTATTTCATAATTAAGCATTTGGAGAACTGGAAGTTGACAGATTAAGCAAAATTGAACATGTTGCTTTACTGTGGGACACAGAAATACATTTAATAGGTGAAAAATCTTTTTAATACGGTGCAAATCTGTAAGTGGGGAAAGAGTCCATATCATTTCTCCGACTTATTTGGCTGAAGATGGTCTTTTCAAGAAACTTCCTTCAGGAATAATATTTCACTTTGGGAACTGCTGTGTTAAAACACAGCATGCACTTTTGTTTAACTGAATATTCCATTTTAATTAATCTGCTGTTTGGCCTCATGTTGTTTATGATCACGTATCAACTCAGACATAGGAGGAAGACAGATGTTGCTTGAGAATCATGCCTCTCATCAATGGCATTTAGAGACTCTGCAGCACTTGCAGCGACTCAGTGAGACAGGCTCCTCTGTCCCTTACCTTACAGGTGAGGTAACAGACTCCAGAGGGGTGGCATAGCTTTTACTCAGTGTAGCTTAAGTGCGTTGTGGGACAGGAGCCTAATTCAGGTTTACCTGGGTCCAGTGTCCAAGTTTGCACCACTGACTTTCTCAAATTTAAAATGTGGGCCTTTCCATGACATCTGTCTTCATGACTTGGAAGTTTAACGGCGGCGGCAGCAGCCCCGAGAGGGGTGCCTGGGAGGATCCTAACACCGTGACCTCTTGTGAGAGACTTGCCCCTTTCCTGCTCCTAAGAAACTTTTCTTCTTCTCACTTCCAGTTGCCTGGCCATATTTTCTGCCCTTGAATTCTTTGAGGTCCTTTCCCTTCCTCATGATGATCCCTTCTTTTACTATTTCTTGTGGGTTTTTATTTTCTGAAATAACATTACTTTTGTTTGAGACAAGCTGGAAAGAAGAAGGAAAGTTACTTTGAGTTCTTAATGTATGCTTTATGTCCTTTGGCATCATTTGAATAGGAATATTTACCTTTTTCTTACTGTTTATGAAAGTCTTTTATCTGCAAAGAATATTAACTGTTTGTATTTTATAAAAATTGCATATGTTTCCTCCTTTTATTTCCCTTTTAATTTTGTGGGTGGGTTTTTATAATGCACATAAGATTTAAATTATATATAATTATATCTAGGTATATATAGTCCCTTGCCATTTCTTCTAGCATGTATTCTTGTTTTCTTAGAAATTTTCAGTCTAATTAGACTTTAGAGTTGTGTATTCCTCACTTATTTTTGAATGTATTTTTTGGTGTGTAGTACTGTATGTCAAATGTTGTTTTAAGTACTTTTGGATCAACTCTGAAAAACATTTTATAACTAAGTAAATGAATAAATAATCAATTGGAAAAATAAAAAAATGGTAGGTTGTCCCAGATGCCATGCTCATTGTTACATGCTTGGCACCTGAGGAGAGCCAGGCCTGCCTCACATGCTTAATGGATGCTGGTTAAGCAAACAGGGAGTGATCATACTGTATTTACAAGGTTTATAGAGGGTGTCCTTCCTATTCTTAAAGGGTTGGGGTAGAAACTTCTGTTGAGTTGATATGCCAGCCAGTTTGTACGCCAGTTATGCAGTAAAAGTTATCTGTGTTCTTCCCATTTAACCAAAGAATACTCATTTTTCCTATGTGAAGGAGAGAGGCAGCTTCTTTTCCATTAAAGTTTGTGTGTATACAAGTGCCTAAGCAGACAATGATTTTGTTGGCTTTCGCTGAGACTTGTGTTTTTATGTGAAAAAGTAATATAGAAATGAAGACTTCAGTCATTTTTACATACCCAAAAGGTAAAGTTGTATATTTAGCAAATAAAAATACAGGATGTCATTTAAATTTAGAAAACAGCTGTAACTGGCAAATTTTTGTAACTTATTTGCAGAAGTTGAATGAAAAGGGCATCCCTGGGGGCTGAGACAGTAAAGAATCTGCCTACAGTGCAGGAGACCAGGGATTGATCCCTGGGTTGGGAAGATGCCCTGAAAAAGGAAATGGCAACCCACTCTATTATTATGCCTGGGAAAGCCCGTGGACAGAAGATCCTGGCAAGCTAGGGTCCATGGGGTCGCAAAGAATCAAATGTGACTAGCATCTAAACAACCAACTATGAAGTCAATAAAGGAAGAAAGAGAAACGTGCATGATGCCTGGCAAACCTACCATGAAAATTGCCATGTTCGTCTGCCCTCCCCTCAGAAGAAAGCCACATTCACAGATGGTCCCTGGCAACCTTGCTCCTCCTTCCCTGGGGCAGTCCTACTAATGGCTGCTCCTAATGCTGTAAGACAGTCCTTTCTGAAGCATTAATTCAGTCGTATTTATTAAAGGCCTATTAGATGGGAAGAGCCTGCTGAGCTCTGAAAGGTATGAAAACCACTAAGAAGCACTGTAGTTGTAGACTGTATGTCTTTGTCCCCCTCCCCACTTTGTATGCTGAAGCCCACCCCGCCCCCCGCCACACACACTGTGTGATGGTATTTGGAGGTAGGGCCTTTGGGAGGTAACTAGGTTTCGATGAGGCCATTGGAGTGGGGCCCCATGATCGGGCTGGGGTTTTTATAAAAAGAGGGAGAGAGAAGAGAGCTTTCTCCTGTCTGGAGCATGTGAGGAAGTGGCACATAGGGAGATGGTGGCTGCCGCCAGCCCAGAGAGGAGGCCTCACAGTGAAACCCACCTTGCCTGCACCTTGATCCTGGACTTCTGGCCTCCAGAAGTATAAGAAAGAATTTTCTACTATTAAAGCCACCTGCTCTATGGGATTTCATTATGACAGCCCAAGCAGACTAGTATGGCACAACCCTCAACAAGTCCTTTAAATGGAGACAAATGTGTAAACACCCTAAGGTATCATAAAGATGCTATATTAGAGATAAAATGTTGTTGTAGGTATGCTTATTAATTTTTAAAATATTTCTCTTTCCCCACCTCTGCATCTCAGAAGAACGTAAGCTCCATGGGGCAGTGATTTTTATTTTGTTCAAGGAGATCCAACCAGTCCATCCTAAAGGAGATCAGTTCTGGGTGTTCATTGGAGGGACTGATGTTGAAGCTGAAACTCCAATACTTTGACCACTTAATGTGAAGAGCTGACTCATCTGAAAAGACCCTGATGCTGGGAAAGATTGAGGGCAGGAGGAGAAGGGGACGACAGAGGATGAGATGGTTGGATGGCATCACCGACTCAATGGATATGGGTTTGCGTAAGCTCTGGGAGTTGGTGATGGACAGGGAGGCCTGGCTGTGGCTCATGGGGTCGCAAAGAGTTGGACGTGAGTGAGTGACTGAACTGAACTGAACTATACCCTCAGTTCCTAGAATAGTACCTGGCACATAGTAGGCACTTTCTAAATGTTCATCAAATTAAAGAAAGGCTTGGTGAATGACAAAAAGGAAATGTGAGTGAACTCTAACAGAAAGGATTGGAGATAATTCTGTCAAGATGGGTTATGAAGTTCCACAGTGGAGATGGAAGAGAGAGCAATGTGAACAAATATGCTGCTGCTAAATCGCTTCAGTCCTGTCTGACTCTGTGCGACCCCATAGACGGCAGCCCACCAGGCTCCCCTGTCCCTGGGATTCTCCAGGCAAGAACACTGGAGTGGGTTGCCATTTCCTTCTCCAATGAATGAAAGTGAAAAGCGAAAGTGAAGTCGCTCAGTCGTGTCCGACTGGTAGCGACCCCATGGACTGCAGCCTACCAGGCTCCTCCGTCCATGGGATTTTCCAGGCAAGAGTACTGGAGTGGGTTGCCATTGCCTTCTCCAGAACAAATGTGGGAAGTCATGAATTTCATGAAGAGTCTGAAATATGTATAGACTTAAAAAGTCGTTTATATTCATATTGTAAAAAAACCTTGAAAGCCATGATGAAGCTTTCTGAACTTTATAAGCTAATATTTCTCCATGGAAGTAAGATGGTGACATATGTTCCATGAAAATGATGCTCTATAGCACATTAGTTTGAAACATATTCTTTTTACTATGCTCCCTTAAAGATCAAAGGCCCTAAGGACTCCTGTAGTAAAAACCAACTAACCTACTTACCAACAAAACACAAAAGTCTGTTTGCCTCTGGTTAATTCATTCAATTATCAGACTTATTTGACAGTAGAATCTTTTTCTTAAGGACCATTTTTTAAGCTTGTGGATCAAATGTCCTGGATTATTAGACCCTGGAATCACAGATATTTGAATCATCCTGTTGCATCACCATTCCTGTCTAGTCTGTCCCATGGTGAGTTCATAAAGTAAGATTTAATTCAGAGACCTGCATTCCAGTCTAGCTTTGCAACTGGTTCAGGCTATTTATTTAACCTCCTTGAGCACTTTTTTCTTGCAGTTGTAAAATGAAGACATTGAATAAAATCATCTTTAATTTCTATGATTTTATGCTCAATCCCCTTGAGAAGCCTAGACTTCAGTTCAGTTCAGTGAGAAAAATGTCCTTGAGATCTGAGGACAAGATGACCCCAGACATGGGATGATGTTGCAAATTCCTCAGAGACTGGCTTCCAAGCTATAACTTCTTCCTCTCTGGATGCATCATTTATACCCTAACATTTAACAGTTGAATCTGCCTTCCATTCTGAACTTTTTTCCCTAGAGAAGAAGGTGGAGCTCTCTGGTATTGGTTTGGTCATAAAATTTTGCCAAATAGTTTGGAACAAAATTGTTGATGTCAAATTTTTTTTCTAGATGATAAGGTTTTTCTACACTGTGATCCAATTTGTGGAGTCTTTGAGGTTGTTCGGCTTTGATTATTAGGATTAACATATAAATATGAGCATAACAAACATTATAAGAAATTGTACTATATAGTTTGATGAATTGTTTTAAAAGTGACAAATTTAAATTGTGTAAAATAAGCCATTATGCTTGGCCATACAGTCAGAGGACATAAAATAGCAAAAGAGCCCATGTTTGTAGTATAATTAAACAGAATGTTATCCTCTGCTCTTTATAACCCACCAACCTGTCAAAGTGTGAATTTTGTGTTTACATATGAGGATAAGTCATATTTCCCACCAACCAAAATTCAAAATGGAAGAGAAGACCATAACAAGTGTTCCTCCTACATCATCCCTTCAGCTATTTATTTTTTCTTTCCCTACCCCAAAATGTTTAGTTTTACCTTAAAGCATCTTATACTTGTATATACAAACACATAATTATTTCTCCACTTCTTTGCCCAAATTCCATCATTCATTCTGAGCCTTTGCAACGTGCATATTGATTCTTTCAGAAAGGTAGCAGTAATGATGCTCCAGAGTATCATGCATCTCGAAGTTGTCTTGAGCTCCGACCCATGTATCTATTAACCAGCAGGCAACCGCATATTCTCAGGTGCCCATATTAGCATCTTCATGTTTTTGTGAGGGTTATGACATGAAGGAGATTGTGAAGGTGTAAAGTTTATCCTCAAATCCACTTGATTCTCAGTTACTTTTTTATGCAGGTGGCTCCAACTTCAAGCTTCTCCTTCCTCTTTCTGCATGTGTGTGACTCTTATTCTAGCGTTAGGACAGCTCTTGTGTGTCTCCTTCAGCATGTATCTACTCTCCCGCCCCAGTCCACTCTGATTTAGGCTTCCTGCCTCTGTGCTTTCATGGCTTCTGAGCCTACCTTGTCACACTGTGCTGTCATTGTCCTTTAACCTGTCTCCCATCCCCACTAGACTAATTTGAAGACATGAATTAGGTTTTCCATATGTGAATTTTTATCTAACTCAAGAGCTGATAAATACAAGCTTATTCAATAAATATAAGATTGAATAAGTGGGAATAGAAAATAAGTTATCAGTGGAGAAAATGGATTCCACCAATAATTTATTTGCATCTAAACTCAAGGCTTGGGCTTCCCAGGCGGTGCTAGTGGTAAAGAACCTGCCTGCCAATGCAGGTTCGATGTGAGAAGGGCAGGTTCAATCCCTGGGTTGGGAAGATCCCCTGGAGGAGGGCAAGGCAACCCACTCCAGTATTCTTGCCTGGAGAATCCCAAGGACAGAGTAGTCTGGCACATAGAGTTGGACATGACTGAAGTGAGTGAGCATGCACACATAAGGTTTGTTTAGAAAACACACGTATGTACACACCATGAACAGTGCAGTTTAGTGGTCATCACTGCCATCCAGAGTCAGATTCTTCTCATCCTTGTGCCAACACTAAGCTGTGGGTCCTTGGGAAGGCTACTTACCCAGTCTGTGCCTCTTCTAAAGAAACATAAAATAGTAATATTAATAGCCCTTAATTCATAAGGACTTTATGGGGAATAAATGAATATATGTGTGTGTATACAGAGAGTATAAAACAGGGCTTGAATAAGTGTTTAATGCATATCTACTATTCTTTATTGAGTAATAATCAAGATTTGGAATCCAAAGTAATTTGACTCAGATATTTTCACATAATGAACAACTTTGTGTGCAAATAAATAGCTACTCTTAAATGTGTTCTTTCCATGTTTCAGTGAAGTTGTAACTTATTCATTTGTTCAAGGCAAAAATATGGGGGTTATTCTTGACTCATCTCAGTGTCTCACCTGCCTTCCCCCTCCATCTAATCTGTCACACACTTGTGATGATTCCATATTCTAAATACTTCACAAACCTGTTCATTTCTCTTCAACCCTGTTGTCAGTTGCTCTATCCAAGGCCGTGTTATGCCTTCCTTGGACTGCTTCAGGAACCTCCAATCTAATCTTGCTGTTTCCAGACTTGTTCCTTTTCTATTCCATTTCCAGACTGCAAGCAGAAGGGGTTTCCAAAAAGGCTATTTTTAAATTTTATTGCTCCCCAGATGAAACCTTTCCATGATTCTTCTTGAGATCTTAGTTCTGTAACTACAAGGCAGGATCTGGCAACATAGAATTTGTGCCAATCTTTCCAATTTTCTGTCATTTTCAACCTGTACTCTACACTTCATCCACACCTTCTGCTCTTGCATTGAGCTGGACTCCTCTTGAGCCTAGTCTTCTGCTGAAACAATTTATCTTTTCTCTTCCACTCTTCATTCTTCCAAAAATCTCCTTGAATCCTCAATAATTTTCACAAGGGTAAAGAGATTCTGATACCAACAAATTGGATAACAACTGCTCTAAGAAAGAGATCTGGCCAAGACAGCCTAGAGACAGAAATTTCTCTATATTTCATCTATACATGAATGTGTAGGCATACTGTCCTAGTTAAAAGAATGGAAACTTCAAAAGTGGTTACCTTTAATGTCCTCTGAGAGATAAGAAAGTTAATGAAGGCATGAAACACATAAGGAGATACTATTGAAAAATAAAGATGAAAAAGACAGAAGATATTCAAAGAACAAAAAGAGTTCATAGAAGTTAAAAATGCGACAACAACATTGAAAAAAAAGGAATGAAAGACAGTAGAATATGTCTCCAAGACAGCAGAACATAAAGAAAAGAAATGTAAGAGCAGAACCTGGGAAGATTTTCTGAGACATTGAATAGCTGAAGAATAGAAATTCCAAAGAAAGTGAGAAACATTAAACAGAAAAGAAAAAATGAAAGCAACAAGTCAAGAAATTTCTCAGGACTGAAGGACCTGAGTTTCTAGGCTAAAGGCACAACCTAACACCAGCGTGCCCAGTTTGCAACAATACACTCTAGAGTGTGTTGTAGCAAAACTTGAGGAAGAAATAGTTTCCAAGAAAAGAATTAAGAATCAAAATAGAATTAAACTTATCATCAGCCTGGCTTGGAGAATTTTGAGCATTACTTTACTAGCGTGTGAGATGAGTGCAATTGTGCGGTAGTTTGAGCATTCTTTGGGATTGCCTTTCTTTGGGATTGCAATGAAAACTGACTTTTTCCAGTCCTGTGGCCACTGCTGAGTTTTCCAAATTTGCTGACATATTGAGTGCAGCACTTTCACAGCATCAACTTTCAGAATCTGAAATAGCTCAACTGGAATTCCATCACCTCCACTAGCTTTGTTCATAGTGATGCTTTCTCAGGCCCACTTGACTTCACATTCCAAGATGTCTGGCTCTAGGTGAGTGATCACACCATTGTGATTATCTGGGTTGTGAAGATCTTTTTTATTTATTTATTTACTTTCTTTTTATAGTTCTTCTGTGTATTCTTGCCACCTCTTCTGAATATCTTCTGCTTCTGTTAGGTCCATACCATTTCTGTCCTTTATTGAGCCCATCTTTGCATGAAATGTTCCCTTGGTATCTCTAATTTCCTTGAAGAGATCTCTAGTCTTTCCCATTCTTTTGTTTTCCTCTATTTCTTTGCATTGATTGCTGAGGAAGGCTTTCTTATCTCTTCTTGCTATTCTTTGGAACTCTGCATTCAAATGGGAATATCTTTCTTTTTCTCCTTTGCTTTTCACTTCTCTTCTTTTCACAGCTATTTGTAAGGCCTCCTCAGACAACCATTTTGCCTTTTTGCATTTCTTTTCCATGGGGATGGTCTTGATCCCTGTCTCCTGTACATTGTCACGAACCTCTGTCCATAGTTCATCAATCACTCTGTCTATCAGACCTAGTCCCTTGGAAAGTTATGACCAACCTAGATAGCATATTCAAAAGCAGAGACTACTTTGCCAACAAAGGTCCATCTAGTCAAGGCTATGGTTTTTCCAGTGGTCATGTATGCATGTGAGAATTGGACTGTGAAGAAAGCTGAGTGCTGAAGAATTGATGCTTTTGAACTGTGGTGTTGGAGAAGACTCTTGAGAGTCCCTTGGACTGCAAGGAGATCCAACCAGTCCATCCTAAAGGAGATCAGTCCTGGGTGTTCATTGAAAGGACTGATGCTGAAGCTGAAACTCCAATACTTTGGCCACCTCATGCGAAGAATTGACTCATTGGAAAAGACCCTGATGCTGTGAGGGATTGGGGGCAGGAGGAGAAGGGGAAGACAGAGGATGACATGGCTGGATGGCGTCACCAACTCGATGGACATGAGCTTGAGTAAACTCCGGGAGTTGGTGATGGACAGGGAGGCCTGGCGTGCTGCAATTCATGGGGTCACAAAGAATCAGACATGACTGAACGACTGAACTGAACTGAACTGAACTGTCATCAGCAGCACTGGAACACAGAAGATAATGGAGCAATGTCTGGAGGGCCCATTAATGCCCTGAGGGCAGCAGCAATATTCGATTCTTGATTGCCATTTGTATTTGTGTAATACTTGATTTTTCTTATTGTTTCCTGATTCTTTGGTGGCAACTACTAAATAAGACAAAGTGACCAAAATCCTGATGATAAAAGAGAACAGAAAGTCAACATAGGGGAGGGTGGGGACATGACAGCACAGTCCTTTCCAGGGTGGCCATTAACTCAGGAGAGTCTTAGAAACTCTATAAAGACACAGTAATAGGATAAATGACCCCTGACTTACAGTGGGTTGACTTAGGATTTTTCAATTTTACAGTGGTGTATTTAGTAGAAACATTCATTTTGAAGTTTGATCTTTCCCCTGGTGAGTGTGATGTGGTCTGATACTCTCTCCTAATACTGAGCTGTGGCAGCCACAGCTCCCACTCAGCCCAGGATTACAGGGTGACAAGCATTCTGTGCCCAGACAACTATTGTTTTTCACTTTCAATACAGTATTCATTGTTATATGAGATATTAACACTTTATTATTAAATAGGCTTTGTGTTAAGTGATTTTATCCAACTGTAGGCCAAGGCTCTGAGCATGCTTAAGTTAGATGACTAAGCTATGATGTTCTGTAATTTAGGTATATTAAAGGCATTTTCAACTTACAATATTTTCAATTTATTGAAAATTTATTGGATTTATTGGGATGCAACCCCACTGTAGTAAGCTTCCCTGGTGACCCAGTGGTAAAGAATCCACCTACCAATGCAGGAGATGTGGGTTCAGTCCCTGGGTTGAGAAGAGCCCCTGGAGAAAGAAATGGCAACCCACTCCAGCATTCTTTCCTGGAAAATCCCATGGACAGAGGAGCCTGGCAGGTTACAGTCCATGGGGTCACAAAAGAACTGAAAATGAATTAGTGATTAATAGCAATAACAAACAACCCCATTGTAAGTTGAGGAAGATCTGTACTTTCAACTGGTAAGGGCTTTTCCTCTTTGTTCAGCAGTGAATTTCTATCTAATTAATCCTTTATTCTGGAAGGGGAAAATTTAAATTATATAATAGTAGATTAAAATTAAATGCAAAATAAAGTAAGTAATGGAGCATGAAAACAAGATAATAAGCTGGGAACCCAGCTGCCAACTTAAAAACTAGAGTATTATTTACACTATTGCATCAACTTGCATACTCTTTCTCACTCCCATTCCCTGACACCATACAGAAGCAACTATTACCCTACATTCTGTTTTTATTACTCCCTAGCTTTAAAACATCTAAAGACTACATACCCATATGATACAGTTAAGGCATCTTTGCCCTACCTCATTTCTAAAATACAATTAAAATGACAAAGAATGAAAATACAGGGAAAAAAACACTTCTTTTTAATAAAACAAAGAACTAGCTATAATACAACCTTAAATACAAATTGTGAAGCTTAATTTTGTGAAATCAGGATGCAGGGAATTCAAGGGAGCTGAAAGCTAGCACTTACTGCTTCAAACTTGAAGCAGAGGGAAGTTTCTTTAAGAATGTCATTCAAACTCCGTGGCTGATTCATGTCAATGTATGACAAAACCCACTGCAATGTTGTGAAAATAAGATGATGGTTAAATTGGTAGAATAATAGAAATGTGACAATGTAAATATGGCAAAATGTTAACAGTAGAATCTAATTCTGGGTATGTGGGTTTTCACTATAAAATTCTCACAATTTGTGGAAGCTTGAGAACTTTTATAATAAAATGTTGGAAAAAAATATTTCATGTAGAAATGAGCAGTTTGAAGTGAAGTACAATAAAAATCACACTGAAAGAAAGAAAAAAAAAAAAGAATGTCATTCAGGAAGACTGACTGAGATGGCAGGCAGACTCTGAACTCACCTCCTCTCATGAGTACATCAAACTCACAATGATCTGCAGAACAACCATGGATGAATAAGACTAGAACCTACCAGAAAAGGTTTTCTGCAGATAAAGACTTAAAGAGGAACCACAATGAGACTGGGAAAAGGGGTGAACTTGTGATATAATCAAATCCCATACCTGCCAGGTGGATGATCCATACCCTGGAGAATATTGCAGAGGTTCTCCCATAGGAATGAGAGTCCTGAGCCCCACATCAGACTCCCCAGCCCAGGGGTATGGCAGTAGGAAGATAAGCCCCCAAAGCATTTGGCCCTGAAGGCCAGTGGGGCTTAATTTCAGGAGCTCCACAGGATGGGGGAGGGGGGGGAAGAAATTTCACTCTTCAAAGGCACACACACAAAAACTTACATGCCCCAGGGCCCAGGGTAAAAGCAGTGATTCGATAAGATTCTCAGCCAAACATATCTGCTGATTTTGGAGTCTCCTGGAGAGGCAGGGTTTGACTGTTGCTCACCCTGAGGACAGGGACACTGGTGGGAGACATATTTAGGAACATCAAACCACATGAACACTGCTGATGGTGGATACCTTCTTGGTGTATTAGCACCAAGACCTTGCCCCACCCAGCAGCCTGTAGGCGCCAGTGCTGGAACACCTCAGGACGAACAACCAACTTGGTGAGTGTCAACCAACAGGCTGCCTAAGGATTTCCTGACCCCACAGCCACCTCTAGACATGACCCTAGACCTGGCCTTGCCCACCAGAGGGCCAAGACACAGTTCTACCCACCAATGGACAGGCACCAGCACATCTCCCCTGGAATCCTACACTAGCTCTTAGACTACCCTCCCTCACCAGGGTAAGAAGTAGCAAGAACACTACAGTCTCAAAGCCTGTGGATTCAGCCTGCCCTCAATGAGTCAGACTCTACCCTGAGACTAGCAGGGCCCTGGTTCTGCCCGTTAGCAGGTGAACACATTTCAGGACAACATGACACCATATCCAAATGTGTCAGAAACCACCCCCATCCACCAAAATATCTGAAATGAGTTCTGGGATTCCTGGGCCCTGCAGCGAGACTACAGGAAATAGCTGTGCCTGCTAGTAGTTTGGCAATAACCCCAGGACCTTGCCTCGCCTGCCAGTGGGTGGGCAACAGCTCTGAGGTCTTTGGGACCCTGACTCCACCCACCAGTAAGCCAGCATTAGCCCTGGGACCCCCTACAGTTCTACAGCTGACTGCCTTGTGACCAGGCCCCAGTGACCAGCAGCCAGCAGCATCTACACAAGGCAGGGCCTGGCAACCTACCAAAACAGGAGCCAAACAAGACTAGCAGACTGCCCGCACAGTCAGGCCGCCACAACAGGAGGAACCATGCAGTCCTCTCAGGGGGAATCCCTGGAGCATATAGCTTAAGTGAAGAGAAGGTAATGCATAGGATGTCTCCTACAGAGGGCCATTTCTTCAGGGCCAAGTAATGTAACTAACCTATCACATACATAAGAATACAAATAGTAACTTAGACAAAATTAGGTGTCAGAGGAAAATGTTTCAGATTAAGGAACAAGATAAAATCCCCAAAAAACTAGTGAAGTTCCTATCTGAGAAAGAGTTCAGAGTAGTGATTGCAAAGATAATCAGAGAACTCGGGAGGAGAATGAATGAATAGAGTAAGAAGCTAGAAGCTTTTAACAAAGAGTTAGAAAATATAAAGAGCAACCAAACAGATTTGAAAAATGCAATAACTGAAATGAAAAATACACTAGAAGGGATCAATACTAAATTAAATGATACAGAGTAACAGATCATTTAGCTGGAAGGCAGAGAAGTAGAAATCACTGCTGCTGAACAGAAAAAAAAAAAAAAGAATAAAAGAAATGAGGGCAGTTTAAGAGAGCTCTGAGACAACATCAAGCACAGTAATACACTCACTGTCGGGGCCTCAGAAGAAGAGAGAGAGAAGAGAAAGAGAAAGAGCCTTGAGAAGACAATTGTAGACATAACAGATGAAAATTTCGTTAACTTGAGAAAGAAAACAGTCACCCAAGTTCATGAAGAACAGGGAGTCCCATACAGGTCAAACACAAACAGGAACAAACCAAGATATGTTGCAACTAAAATGACAAAAACTAAAGTTAAAGGGAGAACATTAAAAGCAACAAGGGAACAGCAACACATAACATATAAGGGAACTCCCATTAAGCTATCAACAGATTTTTCAGTAGAAACTGTGTAGGCCAAAAGGGAATGGTGCAATTTATTTAAAGTGATAGAGGAGAAAAATTTATAGCCAAGAACACACTCTGGGGGCTTTCCTGGTAGTACAGTGGTTAGGACTTTGCCTTCCAGGGCAGGGGATGTGAGTTGATCCTTGGTGAGGAACCTAAGATCTCACATGTTTTGCAGCCAGAAAATCAAAACATGAAACAAGTTATATTGTAATAAATTCAATAAAGACTTAAAAAAATTTAAAAAGCAGAATAAACTCTGCCAAGCAAGGTGTTTTTTTTTTTCCCCCAGAGTTTTTAAGCCTAGGAGAGTGCTATCACAAATTACACAGTCAAGTTTCCCACATTTGTGGAAATTGCAAGGATCAGCACATTCAGAGTGCAATGGATAAGCCTTGTCCTGAGGAAAATGCCTTCATGATCATGGGATCTCTTCTGCCAAGTAAGTATATTCTCTTTCATATTTGATGGAGAAATCAAAAGCTTCACAGACAAGCTAAAGCTAAAAGGGGTCAGTATCACCAAACTACCTTTACAATGAATGTTAACTTTTTTAGGTGGAAAAGCCACAACTAGAAATAAGAAACTTACAAAAGGAAAAGGCTCACTGGAAAGGGTTAACATACAGTGAAAGTGAAAGTGAGGTCACTCAGTTGTGTCCGACTGTCTGTGACCCCATGAACTGTAGCCTACCAGGCTTCTCCATCCATGGGATTTTCCAGGCAAGAGTACTGGAGTGGGTTTCCGTTTCCTTCTCCAGGGGATCTTCCCCACCCAGGGATCAAACCCGGGTCTCCCGCATTGCAGGCTGCCGCTTCACCTTCTGAGCCACCAGGGAAGCCCAATACGTAAAGGTAGGAAATCATCCGCACACAAAGCTAGTAGTGAGTCAAAAGACAAAAGTACTAAAGTCATCTATATACACAAGAAGCAGTTAAGGAATACGGAAAACAATTAGAGGTAGTATTTGACATCATAAACAGTAATCATTAGGAGAAGAGAGTATAAATACAGGGTTTTGAAAATGTGTTTGAAATTAAGAGATGAGTAACTTAAAACAGTAATCATCTCTCTGTCTTTCTCTCTCTTTCTATATATATATGTTATTGATTTTTCTATTTGTCTATAGTTACTGAATTATATATATAAAATTAAGAGATCATTAATAATATAATAGATATAGCATATATTAACTATATATAATTAAGACATCAGTAACTTAAAACAATCATATTTCTCTCTACATATAGATATATAGAAAGAGATTGCTATAGAAAAACTTCAAACCAAAAATTTATAATAGACATACACACAAAAAGGAAAAAGGAAACCAAACATAACACTAAAGATAGTCACCAGATAATGAGAGAAGAGAATAAAGGAAGGAAAAAAGGACCTACAAAAACAAATTCAAAACAATTAACAAAGTGGCAGTAAGAACATACATACTGATAATTACCTAAAATGTAAATGAACTAAATGTTCCAACTAAAAGATAGAGAGTGACTGAATGGATTTAAAAAAATTAGACCTGTGTACAAGTGGCCTACAAGACACTAACTTCAGATTTAGAGACACATACAGACTAAAAGTGAGGGAGTAGAAAAACATACTCCATGCAAATGGAAATGAAAAGGAAACCAGAGCAGCAATATTTATATCAGAGAAGATACATTTTAAAATAAAGACTTTACAAGAGGCAAAAAGGGCATTACATAGTGATCAAGGGATCAGTCCAAGAAGTTACAGCAATTAGAATATACATGCATCCAACATAAGAGCACCTCAATATAAAATGCACATAATAACAGACATAAAAGGAGAAATCAATAGTAACTCAATAACAGTAGAGTATTTTAATACCCCCCTTTCATCAATGGAAAGATCATCCAGAGAGAAAATAAGTAAGGAAACACAGGCCTTACATAGCACACTAGACTAAATGGACTTGCTTGATATATAGAGCATTCTATCCAAAAACAGGAGAACACACATTCTTTTCAAGTGCACATGGAACATTCTCCAGGATAGACCACATAATGGGCCACAAAACAAGCCTCAGTAACTGTAAGAAAATTGAAATTATATCAAGCATCTTTTCCAACCACGACACTCTAAGACTAGAAGGCAACTACAAAAAAGAAAAAAGAAAAAGCAGCAAAACCCCACAACATATGGAGGCTAAAAAGCATGCTTCTAAACAACCAATGAATCACTTAAGAAATTACGGAAGAAATAAAAAAGACTCAGACAGAAATGAAAACAAAAACATGATGGCGCAAAACCTACGGGATGTAGCAAAAGCATTTCTAGGAGGGAAGTTTGTAGCAATAAAAGTTTATCTCAGGAAACAAGGAAAATCTCAAATAAACAACCTGACCTTTATACCCAAGGGAACTAGAGAAATAAGAACAAACAAGACCCAAAGTTAGTAGAAGAAAGGAAATCATAAAGATCAGAGCAGAAATAAAATATAGACTAAAACAAAAATAGAAACATTCAATGAAATGAAAAGTTAATTCTTTGAAAAGATAAAGTTGATAAACCTATAGCTAGACTCATTGAGATAAAAAGGGAGAGGGCCCAGATAAATAAATCAGAAATAAAAAAGGAAAAGTTATACAGATTACAGAAATACAAAGTCTCACAAAAGTGCTACAAGCAACTACACATCAATAAAATGGACTATCTAGAAGAAATGGACAAATTCTTGGAAAGGAACAATCTCCCAAAACTGAAGCAGGAAGAAATAGAAAATATGAACAGATCAATTACCAGTAATAAAATTAAATCAGTAATTTAAAAACTTCCAACAAGCAAAAGTCCAGGACCAGATGACTTCACAGGTGAATTCGATCAAACATTTAGAGAAGAGTCAATGCCCTGATGGCTCAGCAGGTAAAGAATCCACCTGCAGTGTGGGAGGTGCAGGAGATATGGGTTCGATTTCTAGGTTGGGGTGATCCTCTGAAGAGGAAATTGCAACCCACTCCAGTATTCTTGCATGAAAAATCCCATGGACAAAGGAGCCTGGCGGGCTACAGTCCAAAAAGGCACAAAGAGCTGGACACAACTGAGCTACTGAGCATGTACAATGCTTATCTTTCTGAAACTGATTCTATGAGGCCAGCATTACCCTGATACCAAAACCAGACAAAGATATCACACAGAAAAGAAAATTATAGGTCAATATCACTGATGACAGTCGATGCCAAAATCTGCAACAAAATACTAGCAAACTGAATCCAACAATATATTGAAAGGACCATACACCACTATCAAGTGAACTTTATTGCAGAGATGTGAGGAATTTTCGATATCCTTAAATCAGTCAATGTGATAAACTACATCAATGAACTGAAAAATAAAAACCATGTGATCATTTCAACAGATGCAGAAAAAGCTTTGATATAGTTCAACATCCATTCATGAAAAAAAAAAAAAAAAAACTCTCCAGAAAATAGGCATAAAGTGAACATATGTCAACATAATACAGGCCATTTATGACAAACCCACAGCTAACATCATACTCAATGGCCAAAAGTTGAAAGCATTTCTTCTGAGATGACGAGCAAGAAAATGATGCACACTCTCAGCACTTTTATTCAACAGTTTTTTGGAAGTCATAGCTATAGCAATCAGAGAAGAAAAGAATTAAAGGGAATAGATTGGAAAGGAGGAAGTTAAACTGTCACTGTTTGCAGTTGATGTGATATTACAAATAGCAGATCCTAAAGATGCTACCAGAAAACTAAGAGAATTCATCAGTGAATTCAATAAAGTTGCAAAATACAAAATTAATATACAGAAATCTGTTGCATTTCTATGCACTAAAAACAAAATAAAGAGAAATTAAGGAAACAATCCCATTTACCATCATATCAAAAAGAAAGAAATACCTAGGACTAAAGCCACCTAAGGAGGCACAAGACCTGTACTCTGAAAACTGTAAGATGTTGATGAAAGAAATTGAAGACAATATAAACAGATAGAAGGATATATTGTTTCCTTAGATTTGAAGACTCAATATTGTTAAAATGACCATACTATCCAATGCAATCTATAGATTCAATGCAACCCCTGTCAAAATTTTTCACAGAGCTAGAACAATTTTTAAATTTATATGGAAATACAAAGGACCCTGAATAGCCAAAACAATCTTGAGAAAGAAGTGCTGAGGGAATTACACCCTCCCTGACTTCAGAGAGTATACAACAAACAGTATTAATAGCAAAAAAACAGACACATAGGTCAGTTAAACAGAATACACTATTAAAAAGAGAGGAGTGCAGAGTAACTCCAATGTTTGACTTGAGTAACCAGAGGACTCGAATGGCCATTGCCTGTAATGGAGAAGATGGGGTGGGTCAGTCAGGCTTGTGCAGGAAGACTGGAAATGTACAGTAACATCACAATACATAGATGGTAATAGAGGCAAGATGTGAAGTAGAATCATGAAGGCTGTGAATAAAGGCAAAGAAAAAGCAGGTTTAAAGATGGGGCCCAATTTTGGGAATTTATTGATATAAAAAGAACAAACTAAAGAGATAGTGATATAGGAGGTGCTATGGATTGAATTGTGTCCTCCCAAAATTTATATACTGAAATTTTAACTCCCAACATGACTGTGTTTGTAGATATAACTTTTAGGAGGAAATCAAGGTTAAATGAAGACAGAAGTGTGATGGCCTAGTATGATAGGGTTAGTGGTATTATAAAATGAGGAAAGTCTTTCCCTCTCTCCTTTTCTTTCAGTCTCTCCCCCTCCCCCCACTTCATCCCACCATGCATACACACTGAGGAAAGTCCATGTGAAGAGGTCACAGCAAGAAGGTGCAGTCTGCAAGCATTTTGATCTTGGATGTCCAGTCTCCAGAACTGTGAGGAGATAAATTTTTGTGGTTTAAGCCCACCAGACTATCATATTTGTGGTAGGGTTGAGTAACTGCCAGAGCTAACAAGACAAGAGGACACCAAAAAAGTGTAGGGTCTTGGGAGCAATGGGTCATAGCTTTTCAAAAAGATAGGGGTAATCACCAAAATCAAGAGAGTGGTTCTTTGCAGTTCAGAGAAAGAGTCTTGGGGTTGAACAGATGGCAAGGGGGGTTAATTTTTATTTTTTCTTTAGGGTTTTTTATTTCTCAATTTAGGTGGTGTGTGTAGTTCTACATCATAATATTTTAAATATATTTTTGTGTGTATGAAATATTCTATAAATTTGAAAAACTCACAATGAGAAAAGCATAAAAGAGGACATTTTTTTAAAAAGGACATTCAGTTGAAATAGACCATCCCACTTATTTATCTTTTATGCAGAGTACATCATGCAAAATGGTGGGCTGGATGAAAAACAAACTGGACCCTGGATTGCCAGGAGAAATACCAATAACCTCAGATATGAAGATGACACCACCCTTATGGCAGAAAGCGAAGAGGAACTGAAGAGCCTCTTGATAAAAGTGAAAGAGGAGAGTGAAAAAGCTGATTTAAAACTCAGCATTCAAAAAACTAAGCTCATAGCATCTGGTCCCATCACTTCAAGGCAAATAGATGAGGAAACATTAGAAACAGTAAAAGACTATTTTCTTGGACTCCAAAATCACTGCAGATGATGACTGCAGTCATGAAATTAAAAGATGCTAGCCGCTTGGAAGAAAGTGTATGACGAAACTAGACAGCATATTAGAAAGCACTGATGCCACTTTGCCAACAAAGGTCCGTCTAGTCAAAGCTTTGGTTTTTCCAATGTTTATGTGTGGATGTGAGAGTTGGACCATAAAGAAATCTGTTCAGTTCAGTTCAGTTGCTCAGTCGTGTCTGACTCTTTGTGACCCCATGAACTGCAGCACGCCAGGCCTCCCTGTCCATCACCAACTCCTGGAATTCACCCAAACTCATGTCCATCGAGTTGGTGATGCCATCCAACCATCTCATCCTCTGTCATCCCCTTCTCCTCCTGCCCCCAATCCTTCCCAGCACTAGGGCCTTTTCCAATGAGTCAACTCTTTGCATGAGGTGGCCGAAGTATTGGAGTTTCAGCTTCAGCATCAGTCCTTGCAATGAATACCCAGGACTGATCTCCTTTAGGATGGACTGGTTGGATCTCCTTGCAGTCCAAGGGACTCTCAAGAATCTTCTCCAATACCACAGTTCAAAAGCATCTATTATTTGATGCTCAACTTTCTTTGTAGTCCAACTCTCACATCCATACATGACTACTGGAAAAACCATAGCTTTGACTAGAGGAACCTTTGTTGATAAAGTGATGTCTCTGCTTTTTAATATGCTGCAAGGAGACCCAATCAGTCAATCCTAAAGGAAATCAGTCCTGGATATTCATTGGAAAGACTGATGCTGAAGCTGAAGCTCCAATACTTTGGCCACCTGATGCAAAGAACTGACTCATTTGAAAAGACCCTGATGCTGGGAAAGATTGAAAGCAGGAGGAGAAGGGGACAACAGAGGATGTGATGGTTGGATAGCATCACCGACTCAATGGCCATGAATTTGAACAAGCTCCAGGAGTTGGTGATGGGCAGAGAAGCCTGGTATGCTGCAGTCCATAGGGTCACAAAGAGCTGAACATGACTGAGTGACTGAACTGAACTTAAAATACAGACTCTCAGAATGAGTTTAAAAAAATTAAGAAAGCTAAAGACAGAAACTCAAAACTTTTTAGAGGAAGTGCATATTAAAAAAAAAAAAAAGACCTATCTAGACATGAATAATGATATACAAAGTAAAGTGCAACAGAAATGAAGTGAGGGTCAAATTTAACAAGATGGAACCAAGACTAATGGAACCAAGAATAAAATCATAAAATGTGAAAATAGAATGTTGCTTGTAAATAGAAAGCAATTCATAGAGATGATAGTAATCAATCTTTGTGCCCTCCATGTAATATTAATATTTACAAAGATTATATTATGATGATATTATAAGTAAATGCTCTTAATAACACAAGGAATTATTAACTAATCCATAGTCAGAGAGAAAAATTCAGAAACTGACTGCTTGGAAAAAAAAAATCTAAAAAATGTTTGAGCAATATCACTAACAAACTCAAGCTTTAAAGATGTATAACAAACTACCTCTCTCTAAAAACAGTATTCTTCTTTTTCAAATGCCCGTGGATCACTTAATATTGATCTGGTATTAGGCTACAAATAATATCTGTATAGATAAGAAGATTTATAAATAATACAGACCATATTATCTAAACTGAACAGTGCATATATACTAAGAAGAGAATAGGAATAAAAATCTGCCTAACTGAAGATTAAAATATGATGCATTAAATACCTCAAGAGGAAATCTAACAGAAACTGAAAACTAAGAATAAGCAAAGCTGGAAACTTTATAACCAAAACTTGTAATACATGTTCTAAGCTGTACTAAGAGGAAAATGTATAGCCATATATACAGTTTTTAGGAAACAATAGGTTAGAAAATAAGTGGCTACAAAGTGAAAGTTGCTCAGTTGCGTCCGACTCTTTATGGCCACATGGACTATACAGTCCATGGAATTCTCCAGACCAGAATACTGGAGTGGGTAGCCTTTCCCTTCTCCAGGGGATCTTCCCAAGCTACAAAGGGAATAGCAAAAGTGACCATAAGTAAGATGACATAATAAAACTAAACAAGAGAAAATAAATAGCAAATAAACCAATCTCCAAAAGTTAGCCTGACAAATCAAATCAAAAGCAGTTTTTTTCATAAAGATCAAACATTAGAAAGGTTTGATCATGAAAATTAGAGAAAAACATTAACAAAAGTATTAGGAATAAAAAAGATATAAATATAATGGAGATTAAAAATTACAGAATATTTAATGCAGTAGATAAGAAAATCTAGGTGATCCTGTAGACAAATTTTTGTATTGATTTTTCTAGATAAATATTAATTTCTTGATGTAACCTTTGAGGACAATGAAAACCAAAGAAAACTAATAGCCAAAGGAAAAAAGTCTACAGTGAGAGGGAGAGGGAGACAGAGATAGAGACAGAAAAGAAACATGGCCTTTGTAGTTTTGGGAATGACTTTAATCAAAACCAAAATAAAAAAAAACCCATACCATTGTTAAACTTACCCATATGTTTAGGAAAATGGAGAGCTTTTAAATTTACTCTATAAGATTGTCATGAAAGTAATAATACCAAAAATTATAATTGATTTTAATAACGAGTGATCTAAAAATCCCAAATATATTATTAAAAATTCCCCTTGGGACTATCTGAAGGCCAAGAAGTATATCTCAAGGATGCAAGGATTGCTCAATACTAAGAAATATATTTGTGTAATTTATATTAATAAGAGGCTAAATAGTATGGTTAAGTTTGTGGACTCTGGAACCAGACTGCCTCAGTTTGAATCGTAGGTCTGTCAGGTTTTAGCCTTACAACCTTGGATAAGTTACTCAAACTTTCTGCTCTTTTGGGTCTTCGTTTGTAAAGCAGTTATCATAGTTGCAGCTACCTCATTAAGTTTTGTCTGAGGTAAATGAGTAAATATATGTAGGAAATTTAGAATACTGTTTGGCAAATTAATAAATAAAGAAGAAAATTTTAATTTAAAGATGTATATATATATAATATTTTTGTTAAAATAAATAATTAAAAAAGAAATGAAACAAAAATATAGAATATTGTTTGTTTTGCATTAATAAGGTGTCCTGAAAACTGAACTTTAAAATATTAGACCAAGGGATGAAGGAAAAATGTTCATATGTTGTCAGATGCCCAGATAGTATATAAAACTGCAAGACTCATTTCTAACAGAATTATAAATAACCTTTCAATAGAAAGAAAATCCATAACCTAAAAAACAAGTGGACCTACTGGAAAATTACAGGAGCATCAATTTATTTAATTTTTGCAACATTATTCTTAATGGTAAAACTTTAGAACTGATTTTGTGAAGTCAGAGAACACAAAAATGTGAAATCTTAATGCTACTATTCATCTGTATTCTGGAGGTTTAAGACAATGTAGGGCTTTTCCCTTGTGGCTCAGCTGGTAAAGAATCCACCTGCAATGTAGGAAACCTGGGTTCGATCCATGGGTTGGGAAGGTCCCCTGGAGAAAGGAAAGGCTACCCACTTCAATATTCTGGCCTGGAGAATTCCATAGACTATACAGTCTATGGGGTCGCAAAGAGTCAGACACGACTGAGCAACTCTCACTTTCACTTTCAAGATAATGTAATACAATAGCAAAATCATGAGGTTAAAAAAATGACATGGCTACAGTCTTTGGCAGATGCTGTGTTTATGCAGAAATTCTCAAGACACAACCAAAAAAAGATAAAGGATCAAAATATAATATCACATGTTCTCCTATATACTAACAACACACAGTTATAAATAATACAAAATAATTCAATTTACAATAACAATTCAAGCTATAAAAATTTTAGAATAAATGTGGGTTACATAAGATATGTGTGAAAAACATACACTTTGTGAATAAAAATAAATAGAAACCATGTTCACAGTAAGGAAGATTTATTATAATAAGCATGCCAATTAACCTGGAATGACTCTGTAAAACAAAAACCTTGAGACACTTTTTAAAAAAATTGACAAGCTGATTTTGAAGTTAATCTGGAATAGTCATGTGCAGGATTAGTCAAGGGAAAGTTTGAAGAAGATTAGCAGTGAAGCAATGTTCACTCATCACAGTTTCAGTTCAGTTCAGTCACTCAGTTGTGTCTGACTCTTTGTGACCCCATGGACTGCAGCAAGCCAGTCTTCCCTGTCCATCACCAATCTCTGGCTCCTCTCCCTTCTAAATCCAGCTTGAACATTTGGAAGATCTTGAATCATGTACTGTTGAAGTTTATCCCACCAGAAATCAAACATACAATGCAACTAAGGCAACTGAAACTGCAGGATTACGTAAGAATTGAAAACAGATCAATAGCATATACCCATGTGAATACAGAATTTTTAATATTCAGTAAATGCGGCATTTTAAATCAGTGTTTTGAGAGCAGCAGTCCCCAGTCTTTTGGCACTGGGACTGATTTCGTGGAAGACAGTTTTCCCACTGATGAGGGTGGTGGCAGATGGTTTTGGGATGATTCAAGTGTATTACATTTATTGTGTACACTATTTCTATTATTATTACCTCAGCTCCACCTCAGATCATGAGGCATTATTAGATCCTGGAGTTTGGAAACCCCTGATACCTCAAGTGGATACTATTCTATAGCGGCAATTGGAAGATAAATCAGTGAAGTGTCATAGGAGGCCAAGAACTAAGTGTGCACATCTTTTCCCAGCTGCCTTCAGTGACGCCATGTTGGTAGCTGTGGTGGAAGTACCTATAGAAATTAACAAATGCTACAAATCAGGGATTTCCCCTCAAGACTTTCCTGTGCTCCCCGCCTCTACCTCTATGAATGTGTCAACTATTTACCAGCTGCTGCTGCTGCTGCTAAGTCGCTTCAGTCGTGTCCGACCTTGTGTGACCCCATAGACGGCAGCCCACCAGGCTCCCCCGTCCCTGGGATTCTCCAGGAAAGAACACTGGAGTGGGTTGCCATTTCCTTCTCCAATGCATGAAAGTGAAAAGTGAAAGTGAATTCGCTCAGTCATGTCTGACTCTTAGGGACCCCATGGACTGCAGCCTACCAGGCTCCTCCGTCCATGGGATTTTCCAGGCAAGAGTACTGGAAGGCCATTGCCTTCTCTGAGCACACTGCTGCATATATCCTTTGAACAAACAATTCTACTTGTAACAATAAGCCCTGTAGAAACCCTCACCCTGTTGGATCAGTTCAGCAGGAAGTAAAAGAGTGACCAAGTCAAACTAAATTACATCATAAGGACACTTGTGATCTCACAAGGCAGGAGTTCAGAAGTCAAGCTCTGGCTGGTTGACTCAGTGGCTCCGTGGTGTCATCAGTGACAGGTTCTTTTCATTGCTCTATTCCGTTGCTCATAGAATTTGCTTCACTTTAAGTCTCTCAGTTATAAGATGGATGGTCCAGTGTGGGAAGAGATAAACTCTTCCTTGACCATAGAACCTGTTTTTCCTTTTGAATGACTGGGTCCCCTCAGGTCAAGAGGGTCACTAGGGCAAGGCTGCTCTGAAGCCTCAGTTTCCTCAGGATTGGCTGAGAAGTGGGGATTTGTGTGGCCAGTTGAACAAAGTCAGGGTTTCTCTAGGCCCAGGTATATCTCCTAAGTTTAAAAAAGAAAAAGATTTTTAAAAAGAAAATCTTCAAAGCAATAAAAATGAGAAGTATTTATTGTATAATCACATTTACTTAGAACAAAACAACTCTCACGTGTGTGTGTCTGTTTGCCTATCTGTGCCTATCGAGGTGTGAGGAAGGAGAAAGATGGAAGAGGAGGAAAGGGAGGGTGAGGAAACCACTTCTGTCAAGGCAAGGACCCAACCTGCTGTAGCTGTGTGACCTTTGGCACAATACTCAACCTCTCTGGCCTCAGTGTCTTCAACTGTACAATGAGGATAACGGTGTCTACCCTATGGGATTGCTGTGATGATTAAATGAAAGACTATCTGTAAAGCTCATTGGAGGATACTTAGTTCAGTTCAATTCAGTTCAGTCGCTCAGTCGTGTCCAACTCTTTGAGACCCCATGAATCGTAGCACGCCAGGCCTCTCTGTCCATCACAAACTCCCAGAGTTTACTCAAACTCAACCCATCGAGTCGGTGATGCCATCCAGCCATCTCATCCTCTGTTGTCCCCTTCTCCTCCTGCCCCCAATCCCTCCCAGCATCAGGGTCTTTTCCAATGAGTCAACTCTTCACATGAGGTGGCCAAAGTATTGGAGTTTCAGCCTCAGCACCAGTCCTTCCAATGAACACCCAGGACTTATCTCCTTCAGGATGGACTGGTTGGATCTCCTTGCAGTCCAAGGGACTCTCAAGAGTCTTCTCCAACACCAGAGTTCAAAAGCATCAATTATTTGATGCTCAGCTTTCTTTGTAGTCCAACTCTCACATCCATACATGACCACTGGAAAAACCATAGCCTTGACCAGACGGACCTTTGTTGGCAAAGTAATGTCTCTGCTTTTTAATATGCTATCTAGATTGGTCATAACTTTCCTTCAAAGGAGTAAGCGTCTTTTAATTTCATGGCTGCAGTCACCATCTGCAGTGATTCTGGAGCCCCCAAAAATAAAGTCTGTCACTGTTTCCACTGTCTCCCCGTCTATTTCCCATGAGGTGATGGGACTGGATGCCATGATCTGTTTTCTGAATGTTGAGCTTTAAGCCAACTTTTTCACTCTCATCTCAGCAGATGAGAGGAGATACTCAGATGCCATGATCTTAGTTTTCTGAATGTTGAGCTTTAAGCCAACTTTTTCACTCTCATCTCAGCAGATGAGAGGAGGATACTCAGCAGATGTCAATGCTCTATAAAGGTATATTGATATTTCCTTATTCTTTCTATACAATTAGATATAAATTTTTAGCTGCAAGGATTTTTTGTAAGATAAAATAAATGAAAAGTAGTGTTCCCAGGGAAGCAATACTACCAGCTGTAACTAAGGACCTGGTATATTCCAGGGCTGGGTTGGGTCATTGGTGAGGTGAGGCTGCCCCATGAGAGGCAGAGGGGAGCTCAGCTGGGGCATTTACTCTCTGGCCTCACAGCTTCTTTCAGGATATTCTTTAAAGGACACGTCTTACACTTTTCTTGAAAGAAAAAAATATAAAGGTAGTTTTCTTTTTGAAATGTGATTTTGTTCTTCATAATGCAATAGAATTAAAGTTTTTCTTATCTCATTTGTTTATTGCATTGAAAGAGTTATTCTCTTTGGCTGTAGAGAGCCCACTGCAGTTTGATAAAATGTTATGACATATCTTTAAATTACATTTAAGTGCAATACCAAACAAGGTGTCTGCCAGTTTCTATCATGGAATATCCAGCCTCTATGAATCCTGTTGGTATATATTTTTAGCTTTACTTGCATATGAGTATTTTCATTTAGTGGTATTTTGAGTTTGCAAATGATTTTACATCTTAGTTTTTAAAATTAACAGTATAAGTTCCTATTTATATGTTCTTATATAATTTTAAAACTATATACTGTGGTGCTGTATTCCGTATTACTTTGATCTGATGGGGTTATGGGAAGTTCCCTGGGTGTTAATCACAATAGGCCCCCTAGCCTGCACCCTGGAAACGAAAGATTGTAAATTCTGCTGAGATGTTTCCAAGATTCAGAAGACAGCGCTACACCAGTGTGTACTGTTGGGTGTTTTGTTTGGTTTTGTTTCTCTCTCTTGGTTAAAGGAGAAATCAAGTCCAGTGCTGAGTTCAAGGCATTCATGGCTGGGATCGTAGCCAGGCTGTCTGTCTTTGGAAGTGGGCTCCTGTCTGGGGAGGGACAGAGGCCCTTGCAGCTCGGCTCAGACCCTGCCGCCCGCGGTGCCAAGTGCGCTGAGCTCTGCATTGAGCCAGGGAGACCCCGCGCAGCTGCAGGTGCTTCGATGTCAGAGCTGACACGGGGTCACCATAGCGACGGAGGCGGCTGCCAGAGAAGCCCGGGGGCGAAACCCCGCCTGAAAGGACAGGAAAATGACACTGGCCAGTTCGTGCCCAAATACCCGCTAGGTAGAAGACAGAGCTGGTTACAGATCAATATAAAAAGAGAGAAAATGCAAATAAGTCGTCCTCGAGTGACTAAACAAATTATATAAAACCAACAAATAATTACCGGTCCCCAGTATTTCCAGCCGGGAGCCAGAGGATTGGCCTGGGCAAGGGGCAAGACTGGTGTTTAAGTCCCACCTCTAAGATTTGATGCAGTATTTGGCAAAGAACGGTGCTAATTTATTTGCACATGAAATAATATTTACCTTAAATGAAGTGTGGAGAAAATTAATGAAAATATCAAATGTAAAGTGTCTTAAAAGTCTTAAAGAACAAGCCAGCACCCCTTTAGGGAAACAAGAGACAGTTTAAGAGATTAAAACACTTTAATGGAATGGCAATCGAGGTTCCTAATTGTGACCTCAAAGAGTGTACAGCTGAAGTTCCTTATGAATTGTAAGAGAAAAGCTGATTTGTTTGTGCAGTTTTGATATTAGATTTATTTTATTATGTATTCCTAAAAGGCACTCTATTTGGAGTAGACATATCATAAATATTTAGTTATCTGAAAATTATTTCAACCATCATTCTCTATCTTATTCTGGATAAACAATTTACTATTATTAATTCTAATATAGAAGCCACTTTCTCTTTATTTTCCCTTGTTATTTCTGACTGTAAAAGAATTGTCCACTCAGTAGAAAATTTGAGAAGCAATTGAAAATATAAAAATGTGGAGAAGAAAATATCTATAACTCCATGCCCAAGAAACCAATTTTAACATCTGGAATATTTTTTCAAGAGTTATCCTTATGCATTTTTTATCCTAATTGAATTCATGTTGTATATGTTTTAAATTTTGCTTTGGCTTAGTGGTATTTAAAGGCAATTTTCCCTGCATAGGGAAATTAAATTGCATGTAATTTTTAAGATTGCATTTTATTTCTTTGATGTATTATGATTTCATTTTTGATCCCTGGATCTTGAGGATGCCCTGGAGAAGGAACTGGCAACCCACTCCAGTATTCTTGCCTGGAGAGTCTCATGGACAGAGGAGCCTGGTGGGCTACAGTCCATGAGATTGCAAAGAATTGGACATGACCGAGCGACTAACAAGCACATATATTATAGAAAATTTTAAATATTTTCTTCATTAAAAATAACCCTAAGTTAAATATACTTGGTTTAAATGCCTGCCAACATTTTAGATTATTTCATTAGAATAAATAAGTTACTTAGAAGTGGAGTTACTGTGACAATATGTATGAAAATAACACCATTCTTGTTAATACCGCCAAAGTTCTATTAATTGCCAAAATGCACTGAGAGAAGTTATTGGGTCCCCTCAGATACCGCTAGTGAGAGTCACTAAGAAACTTTCAGAAAAGTTTCTAAATAGCTTCCCCAATAACTTCCATCTGTTTATTTCATCTTTGTACCTTAACATTTGAAATCATATCATTTTTAATACAAAAGTTTTTATTAGGAAGCTGATGTCTTTTAAATGCTTACTAACCATTTGTAAATTGTTTTGTGGTTTATTGGTTCATGACCTTTATTTAAAAGATGATTTTGTTTGTGTGATATGGATGAGTAAGTAATTTGGACCATTTCATCCCCTCAAAGCAACTAGAGAATGTGGCAAGATACCGCCAAGGTGCATCAGAGACCTAATGAATCAGTGACCACTGAGTCAGGAAGCAGGGAGAAAGTGAAGTCAGACAGGCTGCCCAAGGTTTAGAGGTCTTCATCCTTTTGCTGCAGTTTGGGCAGGCTCAAAGGGACAGAGGTTCCATGGTCTCCTGAGAGGAAGGATGAATCTGGTAACCCTGTTACTTTTGATTGGACCTTGGAAACCTGCTCTTCAGTAGTGAATTAGACGGCTGTGAGACCTGTGCTCCGGAATCCATATAAGGGGTAAGTGTGACCCAGCGCCCTTTCTTGGTTGTCCCTCTTTCCTTGTTTCACTCCTCCAGTTGCTCATTTCTGCTTCCTGGGATCACTTTCCAAGTAAAGCACCAGCTGCTGAACTTTAGTCTCAGGGCTCTGCTTTGGAGGGATCCCAAAGTAGTGCATTTGGCATCAAAAGGAACCTTAGAAAACAGATACTCAAGGTGGGGTTTTATAGCTGGATCACTCACTGGGCAGATGGAAATGAGAACACACATCTGACTGTGTGCGGATGGTGCACGTAGCCCCATCACTGTTAGTACTGCCATCAGTGGGGGATTAGGTTAGGATACAGTTAGAAAGGAAAGTAACAAGTTGTATACTTGTGCTGGCTTTTGAATTGAGTGGGAGAAAAAGGTCTTGAAAATTTAGCTTTTGTTAGCTTCTTTGAAAGCTTCAGTTCTAAGCACTCTGAGGTTCAAAGGGTCTCCAAGGCAGTGTTTGTGCCCTCCTTTATCTTCTTCAGGCACAAGGGTCCAGCATGTAACTGCTAACACTGTAGAGCTGAAAAGGGGAATGAATGAACACACAGCCTTACCAGATGTCCTACGTGGAGGGCCCTAACGGGAACTAATGGAATCTGAGACCTGAGATTGGGTGTATGTATGTGGATGTACTCGGAATGTTGGCTCGTAGATGCCCCTGAATGTTCTGGGGCCAACAGGAGTAACATCCTCCCTCTTTGCAGAGCAGAACAGACTCTTTGTGCTGGCAGACCCCATGGAGCCCTTGCCCGAGAAGCGCCTCACAGGATGACCTCAGACCCACTGTCACCACCCTCACCGTCTCTGACAGTTACAGTCTAATCTCAGCACAATCTGAGCAGGCAAACCGAGTCCCTGACTAGGGAATAACTGGGACACAGAAGTATTTGCCCCTGAGTTACTGTATTAGCTGAACCTGGGAGGCCCCGTGTTGGAGTGGATCTTGGCAGAAGCACAAGAAAACATGAGACTCCATGGGGGAACTCCTTTGCCCAGCAGCACTAGCCCAGGACTTGGCCTCAACCACCTTCCTTGAACTCCTTGCAGCTAATCCTATGACACTCCTTGGATGGTTCCTTGAAACTTGAATATGATAGTCAGATGGAGCTGCTCCACTACTTCAGGATAATATTGGAGATGGGATCAAAAACCAGAAAGGTAGAAATGAAGAATGTGTTTATAAGGTAAGATGAGAAGATGTAGCATCCTAGCAGATTTCTCAGGGGCTCCATGAGGATGCTCATCTCACCCGGACAGTGGGGGAAATGCCACAAGGGGGAGGTAGCAGCATCTTTGGGAATTTCCATGACGTTCTTAACTGAAATTGATGGTAGGACATAGGGGTGCATAGTGTTGTTGGGAGGGGGTGTTAGTATGGGATGGAAGGCATGCCATCTTCGCAGGCAGGCACGATGGATACAACTTCAGTGCCTACAGTAATTAGCAGCAATGCTGGAGTACAGTTTAGGGCTCCTTGCCTATGAGAATCTGTTCTGAGGAGAGAGGTGGATAGCTTGATTTTCTCCAGACTGCAAAAAACATCAAATATCCATCAAATATCAAATGGATGAATAATTTGTGATAAAATCATATAATGGAATTCTCTTCAACAATGAAAATGAACATTTCCAGTTACAAGCAATAATGTGAGTGACTAAATAGTCAGATGCTAAGATCATATATTAAATAGTTCTGTGTATATCAAGTTCAAAAATAGCAAATCTAAGTTGTGACAGTATAGACGAGAAAAATACTATGATCATCTCAAAAAATGCAGAAAAATCATGTGACAAAGTTCAACATTCTTTAGCAAGGAATAAATGGAACCTATAACAATGAACATGTTTATTAGTGAAATATTGAGAATTTTTCTTTTAAATTGGATGACCACAGTGTAGGTCTCTAGAAGTATAATAAGGCAAGTTAAATAAATAAAATATGTAAGGTTTGCAAGTGAGAAGTAAAACTTGTCATTATTTGCCAGCAAAAAGATTGTGTGTAGAAATTCTAAAAACTTTACAAACAAACAATTGGAATTAAACAGTGAATTTAGCACAATTGCTTGAGTGAATGAAATATGGAAAACACAATTTTACTCCTCTGTAACATTGACAATTAGAAAATGAAATTAAAATTAGACATTACAGTTACATCGTTAAACATCAGATATCTAGGAGTAAATCTGATATAAAATGCACAAGTCTTCTATACTGGAAACTTTAAAACAGTAATGAGAGCAGTTAAAGCAAATCTGAATAAGTACAGCAATGTATTTTGTTGTTGGATTAGATGATTAGCTTTTATAAGGATGCCAATTTTCTAGGAGCTGATTTAATTGACAAAATCCTTATTTTAAAAAAGCCACCAGACATGTGTATATACCTAGGTGCAAACTGATAGGCTAATTTCCAAATTAATGCAGAAGTTTAGTTCCAAGACAAGCTGGAAGAAGTTTAAAAGCTGAAAGATTTATGTATTAGATAGCAAGACTTATGATTAAACTAGAATGATTAAAAGATGTGTTATTTGTGCAAAGATAGAGAAATTGGCTACTGAACAGAATAGACAGCACAAATATAAATTTAATACTTGCAATCATTTGAATCATGACAAAGATATTATTGGAGGGCAATAGAGAAAGGACAATAAATAAATAAATGGTGCTGGGCAGTCATAAAAAGCTACATGTTGATAAGAAGAGAATTAATCTTTAACTCACATTGTGAAACTGAAAATACACGGTTTGGTCTCTGCCTCTGCCTCCTCGCATATCTCTCCTAAAACCCTTGTAATTTCACACATAATAAAAGCACCAGGGGTGGCTGCATGGTGCTGGAGTGACTTTGAGGAGATAACCCACTTCCAAAGGCAAAGGAGAAGCCCCAGCAAGATGATAGGAGGGGCAAAATCGCATTTAGAATCAAACCTCATACCTGCCAGAAGGCTCAGAGGGCTCAAATGACCTTGTGCTCACCGGGACGCAGTGACCCCACAGAGACTGAGACAGAACTGTGTTTGAGTGTCTTCTGTGGAGATATGGGTTAGTAGTGGGCTGCCATGGGGAAGGGGCTCTGGGTGCAGTAGATCTGGGTGTGGCATAAGCCCTCTTGGAGGAGGTCACCATTAACCCCACCATAGAGCCGCCAGAACTTACACAGGACTGGGGAAACAGACTCTTGGAGGGCACAAACAGAACCTTGTGTGCACCAGGACCCAGGAGAGAGGAGCAGTGACCCCACAAGAGACTGACCCAGACTTGCCTGTGAGTGTCCAGGAGTCCCTGGTGGAGGCGTGGGTTGGTGGTGTCCTGCTGCAGGGTTGGGGGCACTGCATGCAGCACAGCCTATGTGGGAACTTTTGAAAGAAGTCGTCATTATCTTCATTACCTCCAATCTAGTTTGATCTCAGGTCAAAAAGCAGGGAGGGCACACAGCCCTGCCCATCAACAGAAAATTGGATTAAAGATTTACTGAGCATGGCCCCACCCATCAAAACAAGACTCAGTTTCCCCCTCAGTCAGTCTCTCCCATCAGGAAGTTTCCATAAACCTCTTATCCTTCTCCATCAGAGGGCAGACAGACTGAAAACCACAAACACAGAAAACTAACCAATCTGATCACATGGACCACAGCCTTGCCTAACTCAATGAAACTATGAGCCATGTGTGTAGGGCCACCCAAGATGGATGGGTCATGGTGGAGAGTTCTGACAAAACGTGGTCCACTGGAGAAGGGAATGGCAAACCACTTCAGTATTCTTGCCTTGAGAACCCCATGAACAGTATGAAAAGTCCAAAAGATAGGACACTGAAAGATGAATGCCCCAGGCTAGTAGGTGCTCAATATGCTACTGGAGATCAGTGGAGAAATAACTCCAGAAAGAATGAAGAGATGGAGCCAAAGCAGAAACAACACCACTTCTGGATGTGACTGGTGACGGAAATACATTCCAATGCTGTAAACAGCAATATTGCATAGGAACCTGGAATGTTAGGCAAATTAGAAGTGGACAAACAGGAGATGTCAAGAATGAACATCAACATTTTAGGAATCAGCAAAATAAAATGAACTGGAATGGGTGAAATTAACCCAGATGGCCATTATATCTACTACTGGTGGCAATAAACCCTTAGAAGAAATGGAGTAGCCTTCATAGTCAACAAAAGAGCCTGAAATGCAGTACTTGTGTGCAGTCTCAAAAACAACAGAATGATCTCTGTTCATTTCCGAGGCAAACCATTCAATATCACGGTAGTCCAAGTCTATGTCACAACCAGGAATGCTGAAGAATTTAAAGCTGAATGGTTCTATGAAGACCTACAAGACCTTTTAGAACTAACATCTAAAAAAGATGTCCTTTTCATCATAGGGGACTGGAATGAAAAAGTAGGAAGTCAAGAAACACCTGGAATAATAGGCAAATTTTGACCTTGGGCTACAGAATGCAGCAGGTCAAAGGCTAATAGAGTTTTGCCAAGAGAATGCACTGGTCATAGCAAGCACCCTCTTCCAACAATACAAGAGAAGACTCTACACATGGACATCACCAGACGGTCAACACAGAAATCAGATTGATTATATTCTTTGCAGCGAAAGATGGAGAAGCTCTATACAGTCAACAAAAACAAGACTGGGAGCTGATTGTGGCTCAGATCATGAACTCCTTATTGCCAAATTCAGACTGAAATTAAAAAAGTAGGGAAAACAACTAGACCATTCAGGTATGATGACCTAAATCAAACCCTTATGATTATACAGTGGAAGTGACAAATAGATTCAAGGGATTAGGTCTGATAGATTGCCTGAAGAACTATGGATGAAGGTTCATCACACTGTACAGGAGACAGGGATCAAGATCATTCCCAAGAAAAAGAAATGCAGCAATGCAAAAACATTGTCTGAGGAGGCCTTACAAATATTGCTGTGAAAAGAAGAGAAGTGAAAAGCAAAAGAGATAAGGAAAGGTATACCCATTTGAATGCAGATTTCCAAAGAATAGCAAGGAGAGATAAGAAAGCCTTCCTCAGTGATCAGTGTAAAGAAATAGAGGAAAACAATAGAATGGAAAAGACTAGAGAGCTCTTCAAGAAAATTAGAGATACCAAGGGAACATTTCATGTAAAGATGGGCTCCATAAAGGACAGAAATGGTATAGACCTAACAGAAGCAGAAGATATTAGGAAGAGGTGACCAGAATACACAGAAGAACTGTACAAAAAAGATCTTCATGACCCAGATAATCACAATGGTGTGATCACTCACCTAGAGCCAGACATCCTAGAATGTAAAGACAAGTGGGCCTTAGGAAGCATCACTATGAATAAAGCTAGTGTAGGTGATGAGATTCCAGTTGAGCTATTTCAAATCTTGAAAGATGATGCTGTGAAAGTGCTGCACTCAATATGTCAGCAAATTTGGAAAACTCAGCAGTGACCTAAGGACTGGAAAAGGTCAATTTTCATTCTAATCTGAAGAAAGGCAATGCAAAAGAATGCTCAAACTACCATACAATTGCACTTATCTCACAGGCTAGCGAAATAATGCTCAAAATTCTTTAAGCCAGACTTCAGCAGTATGTGAACCATGAACTTTCAGATGTTCAAGCTGGATTTAGAAAAGGCAGAAGAACGAAAGATCAGATTCCAACATCTGTTGGATCATCAAAAAAAGCAAGAGAGTTCCAGAAAAAACATCTATTTCTGCTTTATTGACTATGCCAAAGCCTTTGACTGTGTGGATCACAAGAAACTGTGGAAAATTCTTAAAGAGATGGGAATACCAGACCACCTGACCTGCCTCTTGAGACACCTGTATGCAAGTCAGGAAACAGCAGTTATAACTGGACATGGAACAACAGACTGGTTCCAAATAGGAAAAGGAGTATGTCAAGGCTGTATATTGTCACCCTGCTTATTTAACTTATATGCAAAGTACATTGTGAGAAATGCTGGACTGGATGAAGCACAAGCTGGAATCAAGATTGATAAATATCAATAATGTCAGTTACACAGATGACACCACACTTCTGGCAGAAAGTGAAGAAGTAAAGAGCCTCTTGATGACAGTGAAAGAGGAGAGTGAAAAGTTTGGCTTAAAGCTCAACATTCAGAAAACTAAGATCATGGCATCTAGTCCCATCACTTCATGGCAAATAGATGGGGAAACAATGGAAACAGTGAAAGACTTTATTTTTTGCGCTCCAAAATCATTGTAGACGGTGATTGCAGTCATGAAATTAAAAGATATTTGATCCTTGGAAGAAAAGTTATGACCAATCTAGACAGCATATTAAAAAGCAGAGACATTTCTTTGCTGACAAAGGTCTGTCTAGTCAAAGCTTTAGTTTTTCCAGTAGTCATTTATGGATGTGATATTTGGACCATAAAGAAAGCTGAGCACTGAAGAATTGATGCTTTTGAACTGTGGTGTTGGAGAAGACTTTTGAGAGTCCCTTGGACAGCTAGGAGATCCAACCAGTCCATCCTAAAGGAGATCAGTCCTGAATATTCATTGGAAGGATTGATGTTGAAGCTGAGACTCCAATACTTTGGCCACCTGATTCAAAGAGCTGACTCATTTGAAAAATCCACGGCTGATTCATGTCTATGTATGGCAAAAACCACTACAATATTGTAAAGTAATTAGGCTCTAACTAATTGAAATAAATGGAAAAAAATAAATAAAAACTGAAAAAAAAAAAAAAAGACCGTAATGTTTAGAAAGATAGAAGGCAGGAGGAGAAAGGGATGACAGAGGATGAGATGGTTGGATGGTATCACTGACTCGATGGACATGAGCTTAAGTAAGCTCCAGGAGTTGGTGATGGACAGGGAAGCCTGGTGTATGGGGTGTCAAAGAGTCAGAAATGACTGAGTGACTGAACTGAACTGAACTGAACATCAGGAGCATCTTTTGTTCTGATATTCAGTCTCTGATCTTGATTCCTGACACAGAACTCCTACATTCTTCAGATTTTCCTGGGTGATAGAGTATGTTTTGTTCTTATAAGGTGATCTGTAGTGGGCTTCAGGATGGGGGCTGGACACTTCAACTAAGACATGATTAGACGTTTGGATCTTTCAGCCCCACTGCCATCATTTCAGAAGAGGAGAGAAGCCAGAAGTGGAGTTTTTGATCAACGACAGCCCACTCCAGTATTCTTGCCTGGGAAATCCCATGGACAGAGGAACCTGGTATGCTACAGTCCCTGGGGTTGCAAAGAGTCAGAAACAGGTAAGCGACTAAGCAACAACAGCATGATGAAATCTTAAAACTTTCAAAATACGGGGCTCAGAGAGCTTCCAAGTTGGCAAACACATCTATGTGCTCCCCAAATTCATGAGGATAGAAGCTTGTGGTGGGGATGTTTCCAGACCTCACCCTATGTACCTCTTCCTCCTTTATAATTTTCTTTGTTATATAATCAACCAGTGAGTGAGTGAAGTCACTCAGTCGTGCCCAACTCTTTTCGACCCTGTGGACTGTAGCCCACCAGGCTCCTCCATCCCTGGGATTCTCCAGGAAAGAATACTGGAGTGGGTTGCCATTTCCTTCTCCAGGGGATCTTCCCGACCCAGGGATTGAACCCAGGTCTCCCACATTACAGGCAGACACTTAAACTTCTGTGCCACCAGGGAAGCTCCATCAACCAGTAAACACAAATAAGTGTGTCTGAGTTCTGTAAGCTATTTCTAGCAAATGATCAAACACGAAGAGGGAGAGTCCTTCAATTTACAGCCAAGGCAGACAGAAATTGTAGGTAACCTGGGGACCTGCTATTTGCACTTTGCATCTGAAGTGGGGAAGTTTTGTGGGATTAAGCCTTTAACCTGGGGGATCTGCATTCACTCTGGTTACTGCCAGAATTGAACTGAAATGCAGGACACTCAACTGCTGTCAGAGAACAGCTTGGTGTGGAAAATCCACATGTCTGAATTCACAAGTGTTGTGAATGTTAGGAAAACCCAAAAGGTGTAAAGGAAAACCCAATGAGTTTTTTCTTAGAGACATACTCTGTGCTCTACACAAAATAAAATCCAGACAGGTTGTAAAGCTAATTGTGAAAAATAAGTCAGTAAAGTTGTGAAAAATAAGTCAACTAACATTCTAAGAAGATAACAAGAGAATATGTTTAGAAGTAGGAAGTTTCTTAATTGTCAAAAGTATTAATCAATAAGAAAAAATGACTATGGAAAGAAAGCATTAACACTCAGACACATTAAGGGAGTGAAATACAAGCCACTGAGTTGGAAAAGATATTTGCCAAACATATAATTGATAAGAACTTGTATCAAAAACAAAAAGCTCCCCCAAATAAGAAAATGACAACTCAATTAAAAAAAAAAAAAGGGCAGGAGATTTTAACAGGTTCACTGAGTGGAAATACAGTTGATTAATAAACATATGGAAAAGAATATACACTCATTAGTCATCAAGAAAATGTGAATTAAAGCCACAATTAGATTCTGCCACACAACTACCAGAAAGGCTAAAATCAAATACACTGCCAATAGGAAATGTTAGTGACAATGTAAAGCTTTCATATACCCCTAGGAGGAGTATAAATGGGTATAGTCACTTTGGAAAACTGTTCCCTATTAACAATTAAAGTTAAATTTATGCATACCCCATATCTCTGTAAATCCACTTTTAGGTTTAAACTCAACAGAAATATATACTTATGTCAAAATATGTGTACAAGACTGTTTATTGCAGGATTATCTTTAATGGCCAAAACTGAAAACAGATAAAAATTTCATCAACATTACAGTCAATAAAGAATATTCATCATATTCAATATCTTCATACAACAGAACACTATCCAGTAATTAGGATGAATTAGTCACTGCTACATGCAACATAATGCTGTAAATCTTGCTAACAATGGAGAGACAAAGAAGCCAGTCACAAGAAATGTGTGCTGTGTGATGCCATTATATGCAGTTTAAATATGGATAAATCTAATGTGTAATGTTAGAAGTCAGGATGGTAGTTATCTTAGGAAATTAATTGTGCATCAGCGCTGGCAGCAGCACCGGGATGCGGAGCAAGGGTATGGCTGAGTGCCTCGAATCTATGCAGCTGTTCTCCATCTTGGCCTTCCTTTCTTCTACTTCTGTTTCCTCCCTGTGAATCATTTCCTTGTTTACATGTGTAAGTCTGTGTAACAGGTATTCACTGGGCAGTTTTCAGTCCCATCAAGGTGACATTTTGCTTTCACGGGAAATAATTTCTTGTAGTTTCCCATTATCTATTACCTTCACATAAGAGATACTATTTGGTTGGTGAATGGTCCCGTGGACTATAATTTGGTTATAACAGGTAGGTAGTAATGAACTAAACTACCCTATCCAAGTAGGGATCAAAGCTATTTCTCTAATCCATGGAGAACTGTTCTTCCAAGCAGTCTAGTGCCCAAACCCTCCTCTCAAGGATGTTTGTGTTAACAGGCTGGGTAGATATGCTGAAGCAAGGGCAGATATATTTACTGTCCAGTATAATAGAGATAATGTCCCCACCCCGACTCCAAGGAAAAGGGTAAGCAAATCTACTTGCTGTTCCCTGATAAAACACTGGGGACTTGCCTGGTGGCTCAGACGGTAAAGAATTTGCCTACAATGCAGGAGACCTGGGTTCAATCTCTGGGTCAGGAAGATCCCCTGGGGAAGGAAATGGCAACCCACTCCATTATGCTTTCCTGGAGAATTCTGTGGACAGAGGAACCTGGTGGGCTACATCCATGGGGGTCCCAAAGAGTTGGACACAACTGAGCGACTAATGCTTTTACTATAAAACTTTGGAGTTTCCTAAGCTTGGGGCTCTTTAGCTATGATACAAATCCATGGCCAGCACACTGTCCTCTTGGTCATCTCCTCATTACCCAATGGGGCTTGGGAAACAAAGGGAGTTGATGCTAGCTTGAAGTTCATGCTGCCTGCTATGCCCTGAGAAATAAAGTCCTTTGTCTCTGACCCAGGAGTAGCATGTCTTCTGCCAGCAACCATAAAACTGTGGCTGACTAACTTATTAGCTTGCAAGTAGGATAAATCCTCAGACCTCTTGTGATTATTGAAAGAGATATATGTGGCTTCATCTAGTATTGCTACTACACTTGTAATACAATCTAAAACTGATATTTTGAGCTTAACAGTGATAAATAAGTAAAATGCAACTGAGTAAAATGTAAATGCTTTAATCAAAGAATTTGTGAATCTCATCCAGGTTTTTTTTTTTTCATCCAGGTTTTAAAGTCAGTAAAAGGGTGAAGCAGGAAATTATCATCAAACAAGGAATTGTTTCAGGGAAGACCACCCTCCTGAGAGGAACAGAAGGGTCCTTTTGGGAGGATCACCTCACTAGTGTTGACCAGTTAGGATCACATTCCTGAGAGAGGTTGAAACTACAACTTAGGTTAGGTATTAAGTCTTGGTTTGCAGTATGGGGCTTAGCACAAATGACTCTACTTGGAACGACTCTGTTTTGGGCCTGTTGTTTTTTTCTTTTTAGCAACAGTATCTCAGATAAGTTGCCGAATATAGTAAGCAAGAATTGTGTAAGTCAGTGACAAAATGGTTCAGTATGATACTCTTTTGGTCTGGGGGTGTGGGCTTAACAAAGTCTCCTCCAGAGCCACCCAGCAGCCTCTTCTTTTTGGGGGGACTAACAGTTCATACACTTGCCTGTGCTTGTCTACAGGAGGTGAGGTTGTGCTGTCTTTCAAACACTGACCAGTGTGACTCCAAATGAGATGCTCAGTGAGTGAGAGGTGAGTGCCTGATTGTCCTCCAAAAGTGGCTGGAAGGATAGTACCTGCTCTGAGGAAACTTCCAGGCCCTCCCAAGAAGTGTTCTTGACCAGCTTCTGCATTGACAAACAGAGTGTCTTCATTTCCTTCTCGCCATAATCCTCACAGTCTCTGCCTCTATTTTTTAAAATCTTTTCCCTCAAACTTTGATCTAATTTCTGACACAGAGACTTTGCTCCCCAAGTATGCATCCCAGTCACAGCTTTTGTTTCTGTTTTCACTTAATAAACTCATTTCTTGGGTGTGTGTGGTGGTAGGTAACAGAGAGAGGAGACCCTGGGGTGTATTTGAAAAGATTTAATATGTTTGTGTAGAAAGGGAGGATGCACTCATATCTGAGAAGCATTTCTCAGCCACACTCGTATTTCCAATCCAGAGTCGTCTTCTGACATGTGTTTGGCTGCGTGGTGCCCACCTTCATGTGAGGCCCTGCAGGAATCTACAGCTCACTAGTTGGAAACTAGCTCAGGGTCCCCTCTCTCCATAGTCTCTGTCCCAGGGAGGGCATTTAGGCAGATTCAAACAAACTGTGGTTGGTCAGCTCCTGCTGAAGGAGGGTGATTCAAATGCTAATGTCAGTTCTCTTGGAATCTTCTGAGTACAAAAGGGAACTGAGCAAAATCTGTGGTCACTGACGCCTAGAGCTTTATTTTTAATGACTGAAAGTGAAAGATATCCACAGCAAATATTTTTCCACTTGAGGGGATTTATGTGTATTTTACTTATCTCAAGTTTCAACTAATCGTATTAGTGGGTCTTAATGTAATTCTCAGTGACTGTAGCCAAGATCATTGTATGAGACTATTTTGATTTTTAGAGGTAAAAGGGAAAGATTTGCCATAGCAAACATTGTGTTCATCCCACTTATCTCTACTTGTAACTCATGCTACTAATAACATTAAAAGTAGCATGTATTTGCAAGTTTCAGGCAAAGAATAGACCTATTAGAAATTCCACCCACTAAAATACATCAAGAAAGTATCTGAATTGATTTGAATGTGCCGTAAATTCTCATTGTTGGGTAACTTGAGAGGGCTGTTTGAACTTTGCTTTACTAACACTGGGTGGTTGACATTGTCTCTGGTTCTGATAAAAATAATCATTCTGTAAACAAGATATTGTGAATATAAAAAGTGTCACAGTAAATGTGTGCTGGTCTCAAAGTAAAGCTGAGATTGGAGACACATTAGTTCAGAAACTTGTATTTTGCACTTCAAGGACAAACTCCTATGAGAAGAGAGGAAGAATAAAAGCTGACTAAATGGTGATTCCCATTTTGCAATGCTACAAAAACCTCTCTTGAAATTTTGCTAAAATGTTTTTTTTTTTTTTAAAGTTCAGGTCTCTACCTAAACAGATTTTTTTTTGGCATGTAACTTTCTACATTTCTCTTCAAGTTTAGATATTTACAACAGCATTGAAATAAAAACACAAGAGATATCCTTCCAAAGTCATTCTCACCAGAGAGCACTGTCTGGTACACTGACTTCCTATCTGGTCTCTTATTCCCCAGTTTTAAATCCCTTCAATTCTTTCTCTGTGTGGTCACTGAAGTGGGTTTTCTAAATGCAGAATTTACCACACCATTTCTTTACTTACAGACTGCTGTGAGTCTTCATTGGTCTTAAAGAACAGCTCCTTAGCGTGTCACTCAAAGTCATTCCCAGTCTAGGCCCAGTTCAGCCTCATACCCTGACACCACCTCCACACCACCTCCCTTCATGGTGCCCACAGGGACGTGTTAGAGCCCTGAGGGCCTGCCCCTGTTACTGCACTTGCTGGCTCTGAACCTCCGCATTTCTTTTCTGCTGACTTGGATTGCCCTTATCTCCCTTTCTCCGTTACAGACTGTCACTGAAGATCTATTTAGGCTCAACTTAAGGTCACCTCTCAGTTAGGTATTATTCCTCAAAGAAGAGCAAATGGCTCCATCTTTTAGCTTCCCTTGAAATTTTTCATTTCCTACTAGCGAAGTGTACATGTCACATAGCATTATTGTCATTGGATGGCATCACTGACTCAATGGACGTGATTTTGAGCAAACTCAGGGATAGTAAAGGATAGGGAAGCCTGGTGTGCTGCAGGGGTGTTCATGGGGTGGCAAGGGGTCGGACATGACTTAGTAAATGAACAACAATAACTTGTTTGTAGTATGATTTGCGTTTCTTGCTGACTCACAGTCTGTCTCCTAGAAGGACTTTTTGTTTCCTTTTCACAAGTATACATTTGTTTTTACATAGAAGTCTTAATTAGTTATAACACATTTATTGAATATTACCAGAGTCAGTATTCAATCAGATCAATGATTGAATTGTACTTGGAAATCAAGCTAAGCCTTAAACTGTTTGGAATCTAAATTTGTAGTGATGGAGACAATACTAAGAGTTTGAGACATTAATAATGAGATATAAAATGTGATCAGAGCATACATGAAAGCAAAGGAGACATTAGAAACCTGATATTTCCCATGATAATAGCAAAACTCAGACTGAGTAAAGTAAAACAAATAAACACAACTAAAGGGTGGCACTGGAGAACAGTAAGACAATTCTTTCAGAAGATTAAGTATAGAATTACCATGCATGCGTGCATGCTAAGTTGCTTCAGTGGTGTCTGACTCTTTGCGACCCTACAGGATGTATTCCACCAGGCTCTTCTGTCCATGGGATTCTCCAGGCAAGAATATTGTAGTGGGTTGCCATGCTCTCCTCCAAGGGATCTTCCTGACACAAGGATCGAACCTGTGGCTCCTGCATTGCAGGCAGATTCTTAACTGCTGAGCCACTGGGGAAGCCCATAAAATTATCATATGACCCAGCAATTCCAATTCTGAGTATATACACCCAAAAATTGAAAGCAAAGACTCAAATAGGTATTTGTTTACCAGTGTTTAAAGCAGCATTATTCACAATAGCCAATAGGTAGAAACAGCCCAAATGCCCGTTGGTGGATGAATGATGAATAAAATATGATATACACATAAAATGGAATATTATACAGCTGTAAAAAGGAAATGTAATTCAGACATATGCTACAATATTTTGCTAAGGGAAATAAGCCAGACACAAAAAGACAACTATTACATGATTCTTCCACTTATATGAGCTACCTAGAATAGGCAAAATCATAGAGAAAGAAAGTAGAATTTTTTCTGGGGGCCAGGAGAGGGATGAGTGGGGAGTTATTGTTTAATGGGGTACAGAGATTTAGCTTGAGGTGATGAAAGAATTTTGAAGGTGAATAGTAGTGATGGTTGTACAACAATGTGAATGTACTTAATGCCTTTTAAATGGTTAAGAAGGTAAATTTTATGTCTATATTACTTAACCACAATAAAAATTTTAAAGAATCCTTAAGTTCAGTTCAGTTCACTTCAGTCACTCAGTCGTGTCTGACTCTTTGTGATCCCATGGACTGCAGCATGCCAGGTTTTCTTGTCCATCACCAATTCCCGGAGCTTGCTCAAACTCATGTCCTTTGAGTCAGTGATGCCATCCAACCATCTCATCCTCTGTCGTCCCCTTCTCCTGTCTTCAACCTTTCCCAGCATCATTGTCTTTTCCAATAAGTCAACTCTTGGCATGAGGTGGCCAAAGTATTGGAGTTTCAGCTTCAACATCAGTCCTTCCAATGAACACCCAGGGCTGATATCCTTTAGGATGGACTGGTTGGATCTCCTTGCAGTCCGAGGGACTCTCAAGAGTCTTCTCCAACACCACAGTTCAAAAGCATCAGTCCTTTGGCACTCAGCTTTCTTCACAGTCCAACTCTTACATCCATACGTGACTACTGGAAAAACCATATCCTTGACTAGAAGGACCTTTGTTGGAAAAGTAATGTCTCTGCTTTTTAATATGCTCTATAGGTTGCTCATAACTTTCTTTCCAAGGAGTAAGCATCTTTTAATTTCATGGCTGCAATCACCATCTGCAGTAATTTTGGAGCCCAGAAAAATAACGTCAGCCACAGTTTCCACTGTTTCCCTATCTATTTGCCATGAAGTGATGGGACCAGATACCATGATCTTAGTTTTCTGAATGTTGAGCTTTAAGCCAACTTTTTCACTCTCCTCTTTCACTTTCATCAAGAAACTCTTTAGTTCTTCTTCACTTTCTGCCATAAGGATGGTGTCATCTGCTTAACTGAGGTTATTGATATTTCTCCTGGCAATCTTGATTCCAGTTTGTGCTTCTTCCAGCCCAGCATTTCTCATAATGTACTTTGCATATAACTTAAATAAGCACAGTGACAATATACAGCCTTGACATATTCCTTTCCCTATTCGGAACCAGTCTGTTGTTCCATGTCCAGTTCTAACTGTTGCTTCCTGACCTGCATACAGATTTCTCAGGAGACAGTCAGGTGGTCTGGTATTCCCATCTCTTTAAGAATTTTCCACAGTTTATTGTGATCCACACAGTCAAAGGCTTTGGCATAGCCAATAAAGCAGAAATAGATGTTTTTCTGAAACTCTCTTGCTTTTTTGATGATCCAGTGGATGTTGACAATTTGATCTCTGGTTCCTCTGCCTTTTCTAAAACCAACTTGAACACCTGGAAGTTCAGGGTTCACTTATTTTTGAAGCCTGGCTTGGAGAATTTTGAGCATTACTTTAAGAGTGTGTGAGATGAGTGCAACTGTGCAGTAGTTTGAGCATTCTTTGGGATTGCCTTTCTTAGGGATTGGAATGAAAACTGACCTTTTCCAGTCCTGTGACCACTGCTGAGTTTTCCAATGCAAAGAAATAGAGGAAAACAATAGAATGGGAAAGACTAGAGATCTCTTCAAGAAAATTAGAGATACCAAGAGAACATTTCATGCAAAGACGGGCTCAAGAAAGGACAGTAATGGTAGGGACCTAACAGAAGCAGAAGATATTAAGAAGAGGTGGCAAGAATACACAGAAGAACTGTACAAAAAAGATCTTCACAACCCAGATAATCACAATGGTGTGATCACTCACCTAGAGCCAGACATCCTGGAAAGTGAAGTCAAGTGGGCCTTAGGAAGCATCACTATGAATAAAGCTAGTGGAGGTGATGGAATTCCAGTCGAGCTATTTGAGATCCTGAAAGATGATGCTGTGAAAGGGCTGCACTCAATATGCCAGCCAATTTGGAATCTTTCCAGTATTTGGGAGCATGTTCTAGAAACCTAGAATATGCTAGAAATTTTACTGTATTTAATATGCTTTAGTATGCTTCTGCTAAATAGTAGTAATGTCTTTAAAAAGTTGGCTTCCTCTACTTACTTTCATTGACATACATCTTGATTTTTTCACTTTCATCTGACTCATTAGCACAAATAAAATTAACAACCATTCTTCATGCTGAAACTACCTTTTTTTGGACAATATGAATAATTTCTTTGTGGATTAGACAGTAATCTAGCCTTTATTTATCATCTGATTTTGTTACATTGTACATTAGAAGTAGGTTGCACTTTGTAATAAATAGCAAGTCACATTGAAGTTATAGGTTAGAGAATTTAGAAAGGAATATATATATATATTATTATTATTATTATTTGTAAATTACCTGGGCATTTCTTTTGGATCAGTAAAAATTATAATAAGTGTATATACATATGTCCTTGCCTACAGTTTATTTTTTTAAGGCTGGTTGTTAAATATTTTCAACACATTATTGCATTGGGCACTAAAGAAACTTTTCAAAAAACATACACAAAAATAGACATAAAAGGCCCATTTCTCAATTGGTAGCTAAGGTTATGGGCTCTGGAGTTTAGCTCTACTATACAAGCTGGGTGATTTATCCCTTCCAAGCTTCAATTTTTCTCATCTGCAAAACAGAAATACTGAACACCTGATTTGTATACATATTAAGACTAAATAAATATTTATATGTTTATGTAAAACTCACAGGATTATGTCTGACACATAGAGTGCTTTTACCAGATGCTAATTATTTTCATAATTCTGTTCCAATAATTTGTGTTTTATACTCATTTGGAAGTTATCACAAAATAGTTTTTTATCATAATATACATATTGGTGTGCTGCTGAGAAAATAACTCAAACTGATTTTGAATTTCTGTACCAGAGTTTTCCAATTTTTTAAAATCACACCCCCATTATTAAAAAGAATTTGAACACAATCCCATTATGTGGTTATTTATTTATAAACTACATGCTTCCCTGATGGCTCAGGTGGTAAAAAATCTGCCTGCAATACAGGAGACCTGGGTTCGATCCCTGGGTCAGGAAGATCTCCTAGAGGAGCGCATGGCAGCCCACTCTACTGTTCTTGCCTGGAGAATTCCATGGATAGAGGAGCCTGGTGGCTTACAGTCCATGGAGTCTCAAAGAGTCAGACATGACTGAGCAACTCAACACACAGCACATGCATATTCTATTGAACTACATACATTATAAACAAATAAAATAGAATTTAGAAAAGAGACAAAGATTGAATTATATTTTAAGTTATTTAAATTTTTTGTATTCCCTAACGATAAATAGCTACCTTTTAGCTTTCACCCTTGTTATAGGTAGTATTTTCCCAAAGCAGTCACCCCAATGCATCCAATCCCATGCATTCTTCTTCTGTTGTATTGTTGACACTCCTTCCGGGAGAAATTTTGTCTATATTTCTTCCCTATTGAATCTGGTGAGCCTCTGGCTACTGTATGACTTTCAAGGCTAGATCATAAAGGGAACTTCCACTGGGACTTCCATGGTGTCCAGTGGTTAAGAATCTGCCTGCCAATGCAGGAGACATGGCTTTAATCCCTTGTCCAGGGAGATACCACGTGCTTTCAAGTGACTAAGCCCATGCACTGCAGCTAAAGAGCTTTCAGTCTAGAGCCCACGAGCCGCAACTACTGAAGCTTGCTTGCCCTAGAGACTGTGCTCTGCAACAAGAGAAGACACTGCAGTGAGAAGCCCATACACCACAGCTAGAGTAGCCCCCATTCTTTGCAACTAGAGAAAGCCCATGTATAGCAATGAAGACCCAGTCAGGCAGAGTAAATAATTTTTTTTAAAGGAACTTCCACCTGACTCTTTCTCCCAAGACATATATCTTAGAAGCTTTCTGGTGATATTTAAAAGGTCAGCTACCCTGTGCCATGAGGCACTCATGGATAGGCCACATAAAGACATAGAAAGATATCCCCAAAGCCCCAGCTATTCTAGTTCCCAACATCATCCATCACAAACATGAATGGTGAACCCTTAGATTATTCCAATTCCCAAGCTTTCAGGAAATGTAGCTGACATGGAGTAATGCAAAAATGAGCCCCTATGATGCCCTGTTAAAATGCAGATTCATGAGCAGAACGAACATTGCTATTAGACACAGCTTTCTAGTGATTTTTAATGCACCAAATAGATAACTAACACATAACAAGTAAAATAATAATGAATAAAGTAAACCTATTATTGCATATATATCTTTTTAACTGAGCACAATGAATATGTTTCACTAATTTTGAAACTCCTGACTTAAAATCATATGATTTTAGGAGACTATTTCCAGAATGATGGCATAAGGACCTCCATGAACCTCCCTCCCCAGATAAAAACCTAACTGGCAAAAATTAGAAAAGAAACTTGACTATTTTAAATCTCTGAATGCACACACAGAAAAGGAAAAAGCATTTGTTTTAGAAAATCTGCTTGGTAAGAACAGTGACAGTCTGTGGCATTTAAGCTATGACTCACTCATTCTTTCCTCACTTTAGCTCAGCAAAGTGGAAGCTCCATTCTGCAGAGGTGCAGCCAAGAATACAGTGCTCCCTTTTCCATCAGCTCCCAGTCAAAGGCTGTGGTACCTCTATTTGAGGGGCCGGCCACCAGCTCAGTGTTGCAGAGGCTGAATCTGAAGCAAGAAAAGTGAGAAGTCTGGGGAGATCTTCCTCCACCTAACCCATGCTTACAGGACAGCAAGTACACAGGCATGGCAGGCTAAGAATACTGGTGCCCCAGCTCCTCTCACCTCAGTTCATAAGCCAGAGTCTGCATCCCAGGAGAGGAAAGCAGAGAAGTCTAGAAGCAGCTGCTCTATAGCCCAGTGGCCTGTTTGTGAAGAGGAGTGTCATTTTGAGAGAAGTGGGCCACTGAGCTGGTCCCCACCTCCAGAGCAGTAGCATAGAGGTTTTCCCCAGCAGGATATGTAGGTCATAAGAACACAGACCTTTAAAACTCTATCTAAGGGAACTAGCAATTTGGAACAGAGTGTGGGGAAATTCAAGCCCAAGGGTGCTCTGGAAAACAAAGAGGTGAGCAATGATGATAAGAAATTAAAAGGTAGCCCCATGACAGCAACAGGCTACAGGGTAAACAGGCTAGAAGTTTATCAGAGAAAGTCAGGAAAAGAGACAACAAAAAGGAGCCCTCCTTTGGTCAGAACAAACCTGGAAAAACGGCCTCAAAGATCTGGATCAGAATAGGTAGCAATTTATGCCCCAAAGCATTATTGAAAGCAATAGAATGACCAGCCTGCAATTAATGGAAGCTTAGAACAGGTACCATACCAAGGTAGGCAGGCAGTTTAACATAAAGAGAAAATAAAATAAATGGGACTAGATCATAAAAGGAGCTTCCACTGGGACTTCCACGGTGCCCAGTGGTTAAGAATCTGCCTGCCAATGCAGGAGACATGGCTTTAATCCCTTGTCCAGGGAGAAGCTAAGCCCGCTACCACTGCACGATGACTGTACATGCCTAAGGCTGTGCTTTTGAGGTGTGGCATCAAAGTTGTACACAGCAGGGAGATAAACTTCATTAGATAGTTCAGCAAAGTACTAAACAGATAAAAAAAAAATTAACAAAGAACAAGAAGCCTTACAAAGAATGGAAGCAAGATGGGAGGGATCAACATCCATTGTTGCTAAAATAGTGGGCCCAAAATGATCAGTTTTGAACCAAAATTTATAAGATTTCCAGATAGAAAGGAAAATATGATCCATACATAAGAAAAAAAGGCAGGCATCAGTACTTGAGAGAGTACTGTGTTCAAACTAAGCTGACAAAGCTTTCAAAGAAGCAGTGAAGACTTCAAAGAACTAAAATATAAACAATGCTTAAAGAAATTAATGCAGGTTCACGCTCGAGGTCAAGAGGATCCCCTGGAGGAGGGCATGGCAATCCAGTATTCTTGCCTGAAGAATCCATGGAGAGAGGAGCATGGTGGGCTACAGTCCACAGGGTTGCAAAAAGTTGAACATAATGGAAGTGACTTCACACACTCAAAGAAATAAAGGAAGTTATAATAACAGTATCATAAAATAAAAAAATAAGGATGAAGAGAGAGAAATTATTTTAAAAAGAAGAACCAAATGGAAATTCTAAATTTGAAAATATAACTAAAATAAAAATATCTCTAAATGGACTCAACAGTAATTTGAGTTGGCAAAACAAAAAAATCACAGAATTTAAAAATGAAGTGAAAGAGATCATGCAATCTGAACAACAACAACAGCAAAAGAATAAAAAAAAAAGAGCTTTAGAGAAAGTCAGATGTGTAAATAACAACAACATGTGTATTAAGAGTAGAGAGATAGAGGAAAGATAGAATGGAGAAGAAAAATGTTTAAAAAATTAATGGCTGAAAGCACAAAATTCGATGAAAAACACAAATCTAAAATCCATCCAAATGCGAGTAATATAAACCCAACGAGATTCACATGCGGTCACATCATAGTGCAAAAGACAAAGACAAATTCTTGAAAGCAGCAACATTCACGTTTTCAGGAACACCAATAAAATGAACAGTTGACTGCTCACTAGAAACAATGGAGGCCAGAAAACAGCGGCATCACATATTCAAATTCCTGAAGAAAACTGTCAACTGAGAATCTTATATCCACCAAAACCATATTGCAAAACGAAGGTAAAGTAAAGACATTCAAACGTACACAAAACTGTAGAAAAGGTATTGCTCGCAGACTCGCTGTGTGAAAGTGAAAGTGTTAGTTGCTTCGTTGGGTCCAACTCTTTGCGACCCCATGGTCTGTCCATGGGATTCTCTAAGCAAGAGTACTGGAGTGGGTTGCCATGCCCTCCTCCAGGAGATCTTCCCAACCAGTGATTGAACCCAGGTCTCCCACATTATAGGCAGATTCTTTACAGTCTGAGCCACCAAGGAAGCTCATGCTGTGATCTTAGGCTATGCCATTCTTTTAAAGTCTGTGCCCTGTCCCCTTCCTTCCTGTTTTAATATCATGTAAAATATGTATTGCTATAAGTAAAAAAAAAAAATAATTGGCTGTCTTCCTAGGGTGGAAGAATCATAAAGCATTAGAAATGGTATGATAATATTACTTTTAATAAAAATAATATATATTACTTTGTGTGTATGCTAAACTGTTTCAATCGTGTCCAACTCTTTGTGACCATACGGACCATATCCCTCCAGGCTCCTTTGCCTGTAGGATTCTACTGGCAAGAATACTGAGGTCAGTTGTCATTTCCTCCTCAGGGGATCTTCCTGATGAAAAGATCAAACCCACATCTCCTGTAGGTGGGTTCTTTACCACTAACACCAACTACCTTATGTGCTATTATTTCTTAGTAAATTAATTTTCCTTCTTAATAGAAAGTAATACGATAATCTCTTTTTTCTGTTACAACTACTGCTTGATGGATATGTCTGTCATCCAAGAGTAGCCTCTTAGTTTAAAGGAAACCACATATTAACTTTTAATGATGCAGAGTTTATATTAATGATACAGGCCAGTCTTGTCTCCATGCTGTGGTTCTAGCAGCTGTGTGTACAGAATCAGTTAGTCATTTGTCAATGGTAGAGCAATTAGGTAACTGCAGTTTCTAATTTTGTCCTATTCCTGCTGTCAGATCTTTGCTGTCCTCAAAATATTTGCAATAGTCCTTGAAGTCCACCTTATTTTACTTAAATACTGAAACCCTAGAGGCCTGAATTTATCAGTAAACAAGAAAAGAAATTCCATCTTGTGACTGGAAGCAAGGCCCTGATTCATGTTTAATGACTCACTCGAAGAATGTGTTGCATTCCCATCCACCCATCAGACGTATATAAAATGAACAGCTTGCTTATATTTGGATCTCTCTCAGAATTTATCATGTTGAGCCTTTATCTGCCCTGTTTGCTGAAGAAAGCCATGTGGTGTGTGGAATGTGGTTGCAGCAATGAACTCACAATCAAAGGGGTCTGCTGTTTGGCCTGTGAAGAGAAAGCTGGGAGATCTTGATGAGTAAACTTACCTTGTTGGCCCTCAGTTATTTCACCCAGCAAACAAGTTAGTCTTCCTAGAATGGCTTCTAAGAGTGGAGGCTTTTTAGGTTGACTAGCTTTTGTGAAGAATGACAGTGATGAATCTGTGATATGGTCCCAACAGAAGAGCCCTCTTACCATCAGCACCTCAGTCAGCTCTTTGGAAAGTGTACACCCTCTCTGTTCTAAGGTGAGCTGGGGAAAAGGAGTGACAGGCACATAATGGAACTACTGCAAAAACAGCCTGGAGTACAGGTCCCAACAGCATAGGCTTAACAACTATGTCCTTATATACAAAGGAAAGGGTTTGTTTGTTTGTCTGAAACACTGGCTTAAAGGAATCTCTGCTTTTCTTTTGTATTAAAAATGGGAGAAACCAGCCTCAAAGATAAGCCTGGAATAAATTTACTTCAAGAGTACATTTAAATACATTCAACTTAAAAGAAAAGAAGAAAGAAGAGGGATTTGTCCTACCAGATATTGACATAGCATTAAAGCACAGCAGAACTGGCAAAAGAACAGACAAATAGACCAAGGCAGTTTAATAGAGACCTGGGAGAAAGGTGGTTATATAAATGGGAACTCAATATACCATAAATCAAATGGGGAAGAATGGACTGTTTCATAGATTCCACTGGGAAAACTGGCTCACTCTATGGAGAAAAACAAAACTGAATTATTCCTTGACACCAGATGAATTAAAGACCCAAGTGCTAAAGGTAAAATTACAAAGTCAACAGAGAAAAAAATGTAAAAGTATATCTTTTCAAGGGACAGGAAAAGTCTTCTTGAACAAAATTTTTAAAAGCAGATTCAAAGGCAAACATAGTGGTGATGTTTTGACAGACAAAAAGATTTTCAATCCATGAAAGGTAACTATGGGTAATTGAAACATGACTGAATGAAAAAAGATATTTATAATATCTAAAAGTGACATGCAACTTCTGGTTTCTGGTCCAACATGTAAAGATGGTGAAGTCTCATCCTCAGAAAAAGAACAAGAACTTAAATAAAAATCAGGTTTTCTCATATCTATCAGAGAACTGAACTCAGGGCAGAGTAGCATGCCCCAAACTGGAGGGACAGCTGAGCAGATACAGAGAAACACAGTTTACAGTGAACAAAGCTGCTGTTGGAAAGAGCAGCTGAAGACGGGAGCTTAAGCTGGGCCAGCTTCTGAGATAAGAACTGCAGGAGACTAAGCCTTAATTTTCCCTCCAGAAGCCCTACCAGATTCTCAGGGTAAAGACAGGAGAAAAAAACGCCCATGCTTCTGTCAAGGTAAGAGGAAAATTTACCATTTTGAAACACACCCGGAGCATCCCATTCTCCTTAACAAAGACCTGCCCTCAAGAAAAAACTATTTTGACTAAGTCTAAACAACCTGGGTTTTACCAGAGTCTAACCAAAAGGGACTGAGGGGAGGGAGATACCCAAACACAGCCTTTTCCAGCCTTCCACATATGAATAAAAAAATACCCAATTCTATCTCTTTTTAGCCTTCTTGTGTCACTTAAGGTATTAAGTGTGGGATGGAAGCTGAGGGTCACTTGTGAAAGTCACGGCTCAGGCGCACAGTCACTAAAGGACTGAGACAGGATACAGAGCTGAGGTGGAATTCTAGAATGCTCTTTCCCTCCATACCACTACACTAGGGGGCCACATCAACTCTCCTGTGTAATAATAGGGCTATGCAGCTGAAATACCTGCAAGGCTAAGCCTCTATTTAAAAAGGAGTATCTAAGAAAACACAAAGAATACAGGTGAGAAAAAAATTGTTTTCTAAATATTCTCAGAAAATTTAAGCCTCTGACCTGTACAAACATTAAATACCAGGTATCTCCTACCCAGATAAAACCTCACATTAAAGGCCTACTGACCTCAGTTTCTTTTACCCAGCTCTTTCCATTATCCAACTTTCAACAAAAAGTTACATAGCATGATAAAAAGAAAAAAGAAAAAAAAAAAACAATTAAAAGAGGCAAAGAAAGAATTACAGACTCAGAAATGGCAGGGATAGGGACTTTGGAATAATCAGACTGAGAATTTTAAATAGCTGTGATTACTGTGCTAAGAATTCTGATGGAAAAGTGGTCCACATACAAGAATGGGTGAATAATGTCATCAGAGAGAAAGGGAGACTTTAGAAAGAATTAAGAGGAAATATTAGAATTAGAAACACTGAAGAAGAAATTAAGGCTGCTTTTCATGGGGTCACCAGCAGACAAAGCATATCTGAGGAAAGAATCAGTGCAGTAGAAACTCCCAAAAGGAAGAGCAAAGAGAAAAACAAAAACCAACCAAACAAAAAAACCCCACGAAGAAACACAAGAGAATATCCAAGGGCTGTGGGGTAATTACAAAAGGTATAGAGATGATACACAATCACTATCTAGAATGAAAAGGAAAATCCTGCCAAAGAAAACATTATTAGTTAAACATTCAATAAACCATACATTCTAGAAACTAGAAACAGAAGAGGAAAACAAAGCCAATAAAGGATATGAAGAGATGCTCAAACTCATCTGAAATCATTACAATAGGAATTTTAAAAGATGAGATATCACTTAATATTTCTAGATTGGCAAAAGTTAGAACATTGCATAATGCCAAGTGTTGGCAGAGAAGATGGGGTTTGGGAATGTCCATGCATGAAGGTAGATTGGTACCCACCTGGAAACCATCTGCTAAATCAGCTGAAGAATGTGTATGTTATATATAACATGAATCTACCCTACATTCCAAAGAAATTGCTTCAAAAGGATATAAGGTAAATGTGTGCAGAATTCATTTTGGTAGTGAAACAAGAATGAAGACGGCAGGGCACAACATTTCAAAGAATGCTATAGCCTTAGATATGACATAAATTGGCTAGAACCAGCTAGGTCAAAGATGGCAGAAGATTCAACTTTCCAGTGGACCCTGAGCTTTATTATACTGCTACTGCTCATTCTCTCAGTTGTGTCTGACTCTTTGCAGTCCCATGGACTGGAGCTCACCAGGCTCCTCTGTCCATGGAAGTTTACAGGCAAGAATTCTGTAGCTGGTTTCCCATCCTTCTCCAGAGCTTAATTTTATGCTTATTGTAATAGATTAACATATGCTGAAGTAACACATCCACAGGCTCATGACAGTTCTAAGCCTGGCCATAAAAAGGTCAAAAAGTGAGCAATGGCCTAATTCCTGGAAATCCCACCCCTTCCCCAAATAGTTGGAGTAATCCTCCCACTTGTTAGCCTATGAAATTACCCAGCCAATAAAAACTAGCCATGCCATATTTGGGGGCTTCTTGCCTTCTGAGATGGTCCACACTCTGTAGAGTTTGTTTCTCTCAGGGCTGCTCTGGTCTTTTGATGTGCACCACATTTTGTCTATTCCTCTCTAAATTAATCCACTACTTATTGCTTTGTCTCTCACTGAATTCCTTCTGCAATGAAACATCAAGAACCTGAGTTTCACTAAGTTCTGAGACCAGGTATATGATTTTATTTATTTATTTGGCCAAGTTGTGCAGCATGCAGGATCTTAGTTCCCTGACCAGGGATTGAAGTCATGACCCCTGCCTTGGGAGCACAGAATCTTAACCACTGGACCACCGGGAAGTCCCAGGTATGTGGTTTTAATTAAAAGACGGGGGATTCAAGTCCCAATCTCAGTTGTGCAGTTTGAATAGTAGGAAGTAGGAGTTGACCACGGTGATAGCACCAGGAGTAGAAGGGAAAATTGCTGTTGATACCACAGTCAAGTGTTAAACACAGGGAAACACAGTTCAGTACTACCTAGCTCAATTGAGAATCATGAGCCCTCCATCCAAATGAAAATGTGTATGTTAAATCAGAATGGTTGATCATAGGGAAAGTGGGAGCTAGCAGTCAGTCAGTCAGTTCAGTCACTCAGTCGTGTCTGACTCTTTGCGAACCCATGGACTGCAGCATGCCAGGCTACTCTGTCCATCACCAACTCCCGGAGCTTGCTCAAACTCATGCCCATCGAGTTGGTGATCTCATCCAACCGTTTCATCCTCTGTTGTCCCCTTCTCCCCATGCCTTTAGTCTTTCCAAGCATCAGGGTCTTTTCAAAGGAGTCAGTTCATTGCATCAGGTGGCCAAAGTATTGGACTTTCAGCTTCAGCATCAGTCCTTCCTTTGAATGTTCAGGACTGATTTCCTTTAGGATAGAATGGTTTGATCTCCTTTCAGTCCAAGGGACTCTCAACACCACAGTTCAAAAGCTAGAAGTAGAGGATGGAAATAAAAGATAATTTAAAAAACATGAGAGAAGAGGAAAAATTTGCTAGGAGAGAACAAAAATTCGTAGGAGTAGGTGGACGTGGAGTACATCTGTCTCCACGGATACATCAGAAATACACCTTCAGACCCAGAAGTGCATGTAGGACACCAGCTGAGAGCAGACAGGAGTACCTGACCAGAGGAAAAGAATATATAGAACCATGCAAAAATCAGTAGGACAAAGGAAATAGGGGGAAAGACAAGAGTGTTAGTAGGACTGGACCTGTCCTCAGCGGGTGAGGGAACTGAAGCAGGTGTCCAAACCTCACATCGGGGCAATAGAGTCAGAGGAGAAACATTTAAGGCTTAGAGTGAAACAGCTGATCTGTAGCAGCCTAAATGGAATGAGAATCAGTCCTTGCCCAGCCATTCATACCACGCACAGGGACACAGGTCCCCTGGAAGGTGCAGCGGCTGGGAGCTGGATATAGGGATTGTGAAGCAATCCCAGGGCAAGGGCTGCTATTGACTCTGGAGAGACGGGTTGAGGGGATGTGAGGGAGGAGACTGGTGGGAAATGCCTGTGGAGGAAAGCTGGGCATCCATGGAGCAAGGCAAGACTGCTGAGTCACTCACAGGGGGTGGAGCCACCCCCATAGCCTCTCTCTCCCCACACACCAGCATAGGCAGCTGAACAATAGAGAGGCTGCCCCATCAAATGCCTGATGCACTGAAATACAGAGTAGGACCCCACCCAGGGTGCTCCTTTAAGTGACTGATATGCTGATTTACAGAGTGCACCCCAGCTAGGGGACCCGCCCTATGTGCCTGATGCACAAAACAACAGAGAAGGACCCCAGGCAAGGGAGCCCTCTAAGAGCCTGAGTGGGCAGAGCTATGGAGAAAGACTGGCCAAAGAGGCCTTCTGATCATCAGCTACAAGAGGCTCAAAAAAAGACTCTGATGGGGCTACAACTTCTGTGGCAGAGGCAGCCCGTGTCCCTGCACACTTGGTGCCACCAGGGTCCCTGCAAGCCAAAGAACTGTGCCACCTTCACGCTCAACTCTCACTGGGGCAGAACTACCCCAGACTAAAAAAAATGTCTTGTGTATGCAACTCTTTGTGACCCTGTAACTGTGGCCTGCCAGGCTTCTCTGTCAGGGAGGTTCTCCAGGCAAGAACACTGGAGGGTATTGGCCAAAACTGGTTGCCATACCCTTCTAGAGCACTATATTTCCTGTCTCCCTAGGTGCCAACTTCCCTGAGTACCTGGTGCTGCCAGAATCCCTGCAACCCAAGCAGCTGCACCGCTTCCACACCTGGCCCTCACAGGGGCAAACCCAAGTCCTCCAGGCAGTCACAGGAGCAAGCCCCATCGGATGACCCATATGCAGGGGTGGAAATAAAATCACAATCGAAACCCAGGGGCAGTGTGGCTAAGGAAGAAGACCAAAACCTTCCCACCAGCTGTGCAAACTGCAGATTAAATCCACACAAACAGCTAGGCAGACTCTGTATCTATGGAATATATAAAAGGACATTGAGAGCGCCCACAAAAGAAATCACACCAGTTCTGATAGCTGTGGACATTGGAGGCAAGAACACACAGGAGCAGGACCAGATTAGAATCTGAGCTGCCCCCACAGCAGGTCCAGAGATCAGCATAGTGTTGGAGGGCATCCTAGGGAGGTGAGGTGGACTGTGACTTCCAGCAAGGAAAAGGACTCTGACAGTGGTGACTCAAGAAAAACATTTATTATTCTTTTTTTGGACCTGTTCTGTAGATTCTTTTGGATCCCCCCCTCCCCATCTCCTGTAGCTGCCAATTTTATTGGCTCTATGAATTCTAATTAAGCTTTTTTTCCCTCAGTCACATTTTTTATTATTGTTATAAAACTATGCCTCTATGTTGGGCTTTTGTAGTTTTGTGGAGTTTGCCTTTTTTTCCCTCTCTCTTTTTTTTAATTTTAATTTTCTAAACCTATTATTATTTTTTCTACATTTATTCCTTGTTTGTCTTTCCGACTGATCTTTTCCTCTTGCAGTTAACCTTTGATGTATATAAATCTTCTTTATCTACCCCTGCTTAACTTTGCATATCTATTCTTTCTTTTCTTTCTTTACTTTCTTTACTTTCCTCTCAATATATTTGTTAGTTTTATTTTCATTGCTTTATTCCTCACTTGGCACCTTGCTTTAGTTTTGTTTTCCAGTTTGTGCTTTGGTTAGTTTTGTTCTTAACTGGTAGATATAATTTTTGGTTTGCTTTGTTCATCGGGTTAATCTGTTGTACTTTATAATTTTTGGTTTCCTTTGATCACTGGGTTAATCTGTTGTACTTTATTTTTGTTGTACAATTTTGATTTTGCATATGGGTGTGTATGTATATGTGTGCATTCAGTCACACTTTTTATTGTTGTTATAAACCTCTGCCTCTGCATTGGGCTTTTGCAGTTCTGTGGAGTTTGCCTTTTTTTTCCTTTTTTTTTTCTTCTTTTTTCTTTCTTTTTCCTTTTTTCTTTTCTCTTTTTATAATTTTAATTTTTTAAACATTATATTTTTCTACATGTATTCATGTGTTAGCCTTTCCTACTGCTCTTTCCCCCTTGTAGTTGATCTTTAATGTATATAAATCTTCTTCATCTACCTCTATTTAACTTTGCATATCTACTCTTTCTTTCTTTCCTTTCCTCTCCATATACTTGTTAGTTTTATTTTCATTGCTTTGTTCCCCAATTGGCACCTTGCTTTAGTTTTGTTTTCCAGTCTGTGCTTTGGTTAGTTTTGTTATTAACTGGTAGGTATAATTTTTGGTTTCCTTTGTTCACTGGGTCAATCTATTGTACTTTATTTTTGTTGGACAGTTTTGATTTTGCTTATGAGTGTATATGTATATGTATGTATTCAGTCACACTTTTTATTGTTGTTATAAACTTCTGCCTCTGTGTTGGGCTTTTACAGTTCTGTGGAGTTTGTCTTTTTTTTTTCCCCCTTTCATTCTTTTCTTTTCTCTTTTTTATAATTTTAATTTTAAAACCTATTATATTTTTTCTATATTTATTCATTTGTTTCTTTCTTGCTATTCTTTTCCCCTTGCAGTTAATCTTTAATGTATATAAATCTTCATCTATCTCTATTTAACTTTGCATATCTAATCTTTCTTGCTTTTCTTTATTTCCTTTCCTCTCAACATATTTGTTAGTTTTGTTTTCATTGCTTTATTCCTTACTTGGCACCTTGCTTTAGTTTTGTTTTCAAGCTTGTGCTTTAGTTAGTTTTGTTCCTAGCTGGTGAATATAACTTTTGACTTCCTTTATTCACCAGGTCAATTTATTGTACTTTATTTTTGTTGGATTGTTTTGACTTTGCTTATGGGTGTATATGTATATGTGCATATTCCATTATTTTAATTACTATCTGCCTGATTTTGTAACTGCCATTTGTTTGGGGTTCATCTTTGGTTTCTCATTTTGGGGTATTTGTTTTGATCTCACCTAATGCCATAACAAACCACTTGTGGAAACTTCTGTCCTGACCAGAGATCAAGTCCTGAGCCTTTGGAGTGGGAGCACTGATGCCAGGACTCTAGACTATCAGAAAATTAACCCTAGGGAGTATCAAATAGTGAGAACTCACAAAAAGGAAACATCTTGAATTCAAGACCCAGCATCACTCAACCACCAGTAGCACCCTAATCTAAACAACAAACAAAACAAAAATACAAACCCAATCATCAGCAGACAGGATTACCTCCTCACTTGCCCATCAGAGGAAAAACAAACAAACAAATTAACTAAAAAACTCAGCACAAATCTCACCCTAGGCAAAGCTCACACAAACCTCTAGACCAACCTTAGGAGGGCAGAAACCAAAAGGCAGAAAGAATTCAGCCTTGAAGGGTGGGAAAAGAAGACCTCAAACCCAATAAATTAAAAACATAATAATGAAAAGGCAGAGAAATACTACTCAGATGAAGGAACAAACTGGAAACACAGAAATCCAAATAAATAAAGAGGAAACAAGCAAGCTGCCTGAAAAACAATTCAGAATAATGATAGTAATGATGATCAAAAGACTTGAAAGCAAAATGGAGAAAATACAACAATCAATTAACGAAGGCTTGTGGCTCAGATGGCAAAGCGTCTGTCTACAATGTGGGAGACCTGGGTTCAATCCCTGGGTCGGGAAGATCTCCTGGAGAACGAAATGGCAACCCACTCCAGTACTCTTGCCTGGAAAATTCCATGGATGGAGGAGCCTGGTAGGCTGCAGTTCATGGGGTCACAAACAGTCAGACACGACTGAGTGCCTTCAATGTCATTGTCATGTCATGTAGAAGAATTAGAGAACAAACACACAGAGACAAACAACAAACTTAGTGAATTTAAAAATACTCTAGAAGGAATCAATAGCAGAATATCTGAAGCAGAAGAACGAATCAGTGAGCTGGAAGATAAAATGGTGGAAATAACTTCTGAAGGGCAGAATAAAGTAAAAAGAATGAAAAGAACTGAGGATAGTCTCAGGGACCTCTAGAATAATATCAAACACACCAACATTCAAATTATAGGGGTCGCAGAAGAAGAGAAAAAGAAAGGTTATGACAAAAATTTTGAACAGATTATAGTTGAAAATTTCCCCAACAAGGAAAAGAAAATAGTCAATGAAGTCCAAGAGGCACAAAGAGTCTGACACAGGATAAACACAAGGAGAAACATGCCAAAGTAAAAGTGAAGTTGCTTAGTCATGTCCGATTCTTTGCGACCCCATGGCCTGTAGCCTACCAGGCTCCTCAGTCCATAGTATTTTCCAGGCAAGAGTACTGGAGTGGATTGCCATTTCCTTCTGCAGGGGGTCTTCCCAACCCAGGCAGGGATCGAACCCGGGTCTCCCATATTCCTGGCAGACGCTTTACCATCTGAGCCTCCAGGGAAGCCCAAAAAACACATACTAATCAAACTAACAAAGACTAAACAGAAAGAAAACATATTAAAAGCAGCAAGGTAAAAGCAACAAGTAACATACAAGGGAAAGCCCATACACTTAAGAGTGGATCTTTCAGCAGAAACTCTGCAGGCCAGAAGGGAAGAGCAGGATATATTAAAGTACTGAAAAGGAAAAATTTCATTCAAAATTGATGGAGAAATAAAAAGCTTTTTAGACAAGGAAAAGTTAAGAGAATTAAGTACCATCAAACTGGTTTTACAACAATTTTAAGGAATTTATAGTCAAGAAATACAAGAGACAAAAAAAGATCTACAAAATCATCCCCAAACAATTAAGAAAATGGCAATAGGAACACATATCCATAAATAGCTTAAATGTAAATGAATTAAATGCTCCAACCAAAAGACACAGACTGACTGATAGATACAAAAACAAGACCCATATAAATATGTTGTCTACAAGAAACCCACTTCAGACCTAAGGAAACATACAGACTGAAAATGAGAGGATCAAAAAATAGAGGATCGAAAAATATATTCCATGCAAATGGGAAGCAAAATAAAGCTGGAATAGTAATCCCCATATCAGACAAAATAGGCCTTAAGATAAAGAGGATTATAAGAGATCAGGAAGGACATTACATAATGATCAAGGGATTAGTCCAAGAGGAAGACATAATAATTGTAAATATCTATGCACCCAACATAGAAGCACCTCAATACAGATGACAAACACTAACAGACATAAAAGGAGAAATTGACAGTAACATAATAATAGTACAGGACTCTAACACCCCACTCACACCAATGGACAGATCATCAAAACAGAACATTAATAAGGAAACACAAGTCTTAAATGATACATTAGATGAGATGAATATCATTGATATTTTCAGGACATTCCATCCAAATGCAGAGGGATACACCTTCTTCTCAAGTACACATGAAACATTATCCAGGATAGCCCACATCTTGGGCCACAAATCAAACCTCACTAAATTTAAGAAAATTGAAATTGTATCAAGCTTCTTCTCTGAGTGCAACACTATGAGACTGGATATGAATTATAAGTAAATTATAAGATATAAATTAAAGATATAAATTTAATTAAATTATAAGAAATAATATAAATTATCATAAATTATAAATAATAAGATATAAATTATAAGAAAAAATCTGTAAGAAACACAAGCACATATTGATTAAAAAACACATTTTTAAATAACCAAAAGGTTACTGAAGAAATCAACAAAGAAATAAAAAAATTTCTAGAAGTAAATGACAATGAAAACATGACAACACAAAACCTACAGGATGCAGCAAAAGCAGTTCTAAGAGCGAAGTTAATAGCAATACAATTCTACCTCAAGAAATAAGGAGAGGAGGAGCTAAGATGGCGGAGGAATAGGACGGGGAGACCACTTTCTCCCCTACAAATTCACTGAAAGAACATTTGAACGCTGAGCAAACTTCACAAAACAACTTCTGACTGCTAGCAGAAGACATCAGGTGCCCAGAAAAGCAGCCCATCATCATCGAAAGGAGGTAGGACAAAATATAAAAGATAAAAAGAGAGACAAAAGAGATAGGAACGGAGACCCGTCCAGGGAAGGGAGTCATAATAGAGGAAGTTTCCAAACACCAGGAAACCCTCTCACTGGCGGGTCTGGGGGAAGTTTTCGAATCTCGGAGCGCAACCTAACTGGGAGGAAAAATAAATAAATCCCACAGATTACATGCCTAAAAGCAACTTCCAGCAGAAAAGTACCCCAGATGCCCGCATCCGCCACCAGCAAGTGGGGACCAAGTGGAGAGGAGCGGGTGGCATTGCTTAGGGTAAGGACTGGGTCCGAACGCCCTGAGGGCAATCGGAGGGAGCTAACCTGAGATAGCAACTTAAACTGGGATAGCAAGAGAGAGAGAGAAAATTAACTGGCCTGAACACACTGCCGGCCGTCCGCAGAACAAAAGGACTGAGCAATTCCAGAGAAGAGCTAGCCAGCAGCGGACCGGTCCATCCCCCGCTGGAGGCAGGAGGCAGGGGGAGGGGAAAGGGGCAAACTCGGCCCCAGAGACAGCATCCCCTACCACACTTCAAACAGGCTTCCAGTTTCTAACCAAAGACTTCCTGAGATTCTGGATGGTTGACATCAGCTGGGAGGGTCGCTGCTAGAGGCCAGCTCCTGAGAACAGTCACAAGGTACACACACCCAACTGGCGCGCGTGGAAATGAGGCTGGGACCGCAGAGGGGAGAAGGCGCACCGCACCCAGGGAGAGTGCACCCGGCAAGCTCCTGGCTGCCTGAGCTGCTCGGGCTGGGGAAGGCACAAAACGCAGGCCCAACTGAGTCCGCGCTTCTGTGGAATACCTGAAAACTGGAACCGCAAGCAATGCAGGGCCTGTTCGATATAGAGCAGCTGGGAGCCTGAGCAGTGTAGACGGGGAAAGCACACACCTGGGAGCGGGAGCAAACCCAGTGTGGCCGGAACACTGCGAGTGCTCCCCACACAGGCCAGCGATATCTGTCTGCAGCGCCCCTCCCTCCCCACAGCGCGACTGAACCAGCGAACCTGAACAAGAGACCACCTCTGCCCGCCTGTGTCAGGGCGGAAATCAGACACTGAAGAGACCTGCAAACAGAAGCCAAATAAACAAAGGGAACCACTTCAGAAGGGACAGGTGCAATAGATTAAAATCCCTGTTAGGTAACACTGACTACACCGGAAGTGGCCTATAGATATTGAGAAGTGTAAGCTGGAATGAGCAGCTATCTGAAACTGAACCGAACCCACACTGACCGCAACAGCACCAAAGAAATTCCTAAATATATTTTTACTTTTTTTTTAAATAAAAATAATTTTTTTTCCTTTCCTTTTTGTATTTTTTCTCTTTTATTTCATTTTAAAATTCCCTATCACTCCCCCATTACTCCTTAACTTTCATTTTCATATATTTTTATTAGAAAAAAATTTTTCTCTTTTTTCCTTTTTTTCTCTTATTTCCTTCTAAAGTCCTCTATTACTCCTCTATTACTCCTTAATTTTCATTTTCATTTCACTATAACCTTGCAAAAAAAAAAAAAGAAGAGGTCCTATTTTTAAACCAAACTTCATATATATTTCTAAAATTTTTTGGTTTTGATTTTGTTTTTAGTATTGTATTTTTAAGAGTCTAACCTCTACTCTATATTTCTAATCCTTGTTTTTCAGTATTTGATATCAATTTTGGACATTTAAGAATCCAATATTCAGTACCCATTTTTACTCAGGAGTGTGTTGATTACTCTCTCCCACTTTTGACTCTCCGTTTTCTCCCTCAGATCACCTCTATTTCCTCCCTTCCCCTTCTCTTCCCAATCCAATTCTGTGAATCTCTGTGGGTGTCTGGGCTACGGAGAACACTTTGGGAACAGAGAATTGCGTAGATCTGTCTCTCTCCTCTGGAGTCCCCCCTTTTCTCCTCCTGCTCATCTCTATGTCCCTTCTCCCTCTCTTCTTCATGTAACTCTGTGAACCTCTCTGGGTGTCCCTCACGGTGGAGAATCTTTTCACCATTAACCTAGAAGTTTTATTATCAGTGCTGTATAGTTGGAGAAGTCTTGAGACTACTGGAAGAATAAGACTGAAATCCAGAGGCAGGGGAATTAAGCTCAAAACCTGAGAACACCAGAAAACTCCTGACTACAGGGAGCATTAAGTAATAAGAGACCATCCAAAAGCCTCCATACCTACACTGAAACCAACCACCACCCAAGAGCCAATAAGTTCCAGAGCAAGACATACCATGCAAATTCTCTAGCAACGCAGGAACATAGCCCTGAGCGTCAACATACAGGCTGCCCAAAGTCACACCTAACACATAGACCCATCTCAAAACTCACTACTGGGCATTCCACTGCACTCCAGAGAGAAAAATCCAGTTCCACGCACCAGAACACTGACGCAAGCTTCCTTAACCAGGAAAGTTTGACAAGCCAATGCGTCCAACCCCACCCACTGGGTGAAACCTCCACAATAAAAAGGAACCACAGACCACCAGAAAGCCCACTCCAGACACAGCAATCTAAACAAGATGAAAAGGCAGAGAAATACCCAACAGGTAAAGGAACATGAAAAATGCCCACCAAGTCAAACAAAAGAGGAGGAGATAGGGAATCTACCTGAAAAAGAATTTAGAATAATGATAACAAAAATGATCCAAAGTCTTGAAAACAAAATGGAATTACAGACAAATAGCCTGGAAACAAAGATTGAGAAGATGCAAGAATTGTTTAATAAGGACCTAGAAGAAATAAAAGAGTCAATTAAAAATTAATAATGCAATAAAGGAGATAAAAAACACTCTGGAGGGAACCAACAGTAGAATAACAGAGACAGAAGATAGGATAAGTGAGGCAGAAGATAAAATGGTGGAAATAAATGAGGCAGAGAGGAAAAAAGAAAAAATAATCCAAAGAAATGAGGACAACCCCAGGGACCTCTGGGACAATGTGAAACGCCCCAACATTCGAATCATAGGAGTCCCAGAAGAAGAAGACAAAAAGAAAGGCCATGAGAAAATACTCGAGGAGATAATAGCTGAAAACTTCCCTAAAATGGGGAAGGAAATAGCCACCCAAGTCCAAGAAACCCAGAGTCCCAAACAGGATAAATCCAAGGCAAAACACCCCAAGACACATATTAATCAAATTAACAAAGATCAAACACAAAGAACAAATATTAAAAGCAGCAAGGGAGAAACAACAAATAACACACAAAGGGATTCCCATAAGGATAACAGCTGATCGATCAATAGAAACCCTCCAGGCCAGAAGGGAATGGCAGGACATACTTAAGGTAATGAAAGAGAATAACCTACAACCTAGATTACTGTACCCAGCAAGGATCTCATTCAGATATGAAGGAGAATTCAAAAGCTTTACAGACAAGCAAAAGCTGAGAGAATTCAGCACCACCAAACCAGCTCTTCAACAAATGCTAAAGGATCTTCTCTAGACAGGAAACACAGAAAGGCTGTATAAAAGCGAACCCAAAACAACAAAGTAAATGGCAACGGGACCATACCTATCAATAATTACCTTAAATGTAAGTGGGTTGAATGCCCCAACCAAAAGACAAAAACTGGCTGAATGGATACAAAAACAAGACCCCTATATATGCTGTCTACAAGAGACCCACCTCAAAACACAAGACACATACAGACTAAAAGTGAAGGGCTGGAAAAAAAAAATTTCACACAAACGGAGACCAAAAGAAAGCAGGAGTCACAATACTCATATCAGATAAAATAGACTTTCAAATAAAGGATGTGAAAAGAGACAAAGAAGGACACTACATAATGATCAAAGGATCAATCCAAGAAGAAGATATAACAATTATAAATATATATGCACCCAACATAGGAGCACCGCAATATGTACGGCAAACACTAACGAGTATGATAGAGGAAATTAATAGTAACACAATAATAGTGGGAGACTTTAATACCCCACTCACAACTATGGATAGATCAACTAAACAGAAAATTAACAAGGAAACACAAACCTTAAATGACACAATGGACCAGCTAGACCTAATTGATATCTATAGGACATTTCACCCCAAAACAATCAACTTCACCCTTTTCTCAAGTGCACCCGGAACCTTCTCCAGGATAAATCATATCCTGGGCCATAAATCTAGCCTTGGGAAATTCAAAAAAATTGAAATCATTCCAGTCATCTTTTCTGACCACAGTGCAGTAAGATTAGATCTCAACTACAGGAAAAAAATTATGAAAAATTCAAACATATGGAGGCTAAATAACAGGCTTCTGAATAACCAACAAATCATAGAAGAAATAAAAAGAAAAAAATCAAAATATGCATGGAAATGAATGAAAATGAAAACACAACAACCCCAAACCTAGGGACACTGTAAAAGCAGTGCTAAGGGGAAGGTTCATAGCATTACAGACTTACCTCAAGAAACAAGAAAAACGTCAAATAAATAACCTAACTCTACACCTAGAGTAACTAGAGAAGGAAGAAATGAAGAACCCCAGGGTTAGTAGAAGGAAAGAAATCTTAAAAATTAGGGCAGAAATAAATGCAAAAGAAACTAAAGAGACCACAGCAAAAATCAACAAAGCTAAAAGCTGGTTTTTTGAAAAAAACAAAGAAACAAACAACACAAAATTGACAAACCATTAGCAAGACTCATTAAGAAACAAAGGGAGAAGAACCAAATTAACAAAATTAGAAATGAAAATGGAGAGATCACAACAGACAACACTGAAATACAAAGGATCATAAGAGACTACTACCAGCAGCTCTATGCCAATAAAATGGACAACTTGGAAGAAATGGACAAATTCTTAGAAAAGTATAACTTTCCAAAACTGAACCAGATAGAAATAGAAGATCTTAACAGACCCATCACAAGCAAGGAAATCGAGACTGTAATTAGATATCTTCCAGCAAACAAAAGCTCAGGACCAGATGGCTTCACAGCTGAATTCTACCAAAAATTTAGAGAGAGCTAACACCTATCTTACTCAAACTCTTCCAGAAAGTTGCAGAAGAAGGTAAACTTCCAAACTCATTCTATGAGGCCACCATCACCCTAATTCCAAAACCAGACAAAGATGCCACCAAAAAAGAAAACTACAGACCAATATCACTGATGAACATAGATGCAAAAATCCTTAAAAAAATTCTAGCAAACAGAATGCAGCAATATATTAAAAAAATCATACATCATGACCAAGTGGGCTTTATCCCAGGAATGCAAGGATTCTTTAATATCCACAAATCAATCAATGTAATACACCATATTAACAAATTGAAAGATAAAAACCATATGATTATCTCAATAGATGCAGAGAAAGCCTTTGACATAATTCAACATCCACTTATGATAAAAACCCTCCAGAAAGCAGGAATAGAAGGAACATACCTCAACATGATACAAGCTATATATGACAAACCCACAGCAAACATTATTCTCAATGGTGAAAAATTGAAAGCATTTCCCCTAAAGTCAGGAACAAGACAAGGGCGCCCATTCTCACTGCTACTATTCAACATAGTTTTGGAAGTTTTGGCCACAGCAATCAAAGCAGAAAAAGAAGTAAAAGGAATCCAGATAGGAAAAGAAGAAGTGAAACTCTCGCTGTTTGCAGATGACATGATCCTCTACATAGAAAACCCTAAAGACTCTACCAGAAAATTACTAGAGCTAAACAACAAATATAGTAAAGTTGCAGGATATAAAATTAACACACAGAAGTCCCTTGCATTCCTATACACTAACAATGAGAAAACAGAAAGAGAAATTAAGGAAACAATACCATTCACCATTGCAACAAAAAGAATAAAATACTTAGGAGTATATCTACCTAAAGAAACAAAAGACCTATACATAGAAAACTATAAAACACTGATGAAAGAAATCAAAGAGGACACAAACAGATGGAGAAACATACCATGTTCATGGATTGGAAGAATCAATATTGTCAAAATGACTATACTACCCAAAGCAATCTATAGATTCAATGAAATCCCTATCAAGCTACCAACGGTATTTTTCACAGAACTAGAACAAATAACTTCACAATGTATATTGAAATGCAAAAAACCTCGAATAGCCAAAGTTATCTTGAGAAAGAAGAATGGAACTGGAGGAATCAACCTGCCTGACTTCAGATTCTACTACAAAGCCACAGTCATCAACACAGTATGGTACTGGCACAAAGACAGAAATATAGATCAATGGAACAGAATAGAAAGCCCAGAGATAAATCCACAAATCTATGGAAACCTTATCTTTGACAAAGGAGCCAAGAATATACAATGGAAAAAAACAACCTCTTTAACAAGTGGTGCTGGGGAAACTGGTTAACCACGTGTAAAAGAATGAAACTAAAACACTTTCTAACACCACACACAAAAATAAAGTCAAAATGGATTAAAGATTTAAATGTAAGACCAGAAACTATAAAACTCCTAGAGGAGAACATAGGGAAAACACTCTCCGACATAAATCACAGCAAGATCCTCTATGACCCACCTCCCAGAACATTGGAAATAAAAGCAAAAATAAACAAATGGGACCTAATTAAACTTAAAAGCTTTTGCACAACAAAGGAAACTATAAGCAAGGTGAAAAGACAGCCCTCAGATTTGGAGAAAATAATAGCAAACAAAGCAACAGACAAAGGATTAATCTCAAAAATATACAACTCCTGAAGCTCAATTCCAGAAAAATAAATGACCCAATCAAAAAATGGGCCAAAGAACTAAACAGACATTTCTCCAAAGAAGACATACAGATGGCTAACAAACACATGAAAAGATGCTCAACATCACTCATTATCAGAGAAATGCAAATCAAAACCACAATGAGGTACCATTACACGCCAGTCAGGATGGCTGCTATCCAAAAGTCTACAAGCAATACATGCTGGAGAGGGTGTGAAGAAAAGGGAACCCTCTTACAGTGTTGGTGGGAATGCAAACTAGTACAGCCACTGTGGAGAACAGTGTGGAGATTTCTTTAAAAACTGGAATTAGAACTGCCATATGAGCCAGCAATCCCACTTCTGGGCATACACACCGAGGAAACCAGATCTGAAAGAGACACGTGCACCCCAATGTTCATTGCAGCACTGTTTATAATAGCCAGGACATGGAAGCAACCTAGATGTTCATCAGCAGATGAATGGATAAGGAAGCTGTGGTACATATACACCATGGAATATTACTCAGCCATTAAAAATAATTCATTTGAATCAGTTCTAATGAGGTGGATGAAACTGGAGCCCATTATACAGAGTGAAGTAAGCCAGAAAGATATAGACCAATACAGTATACTAATGCATATATATGGAATTTAGAAAGATGGTAATGATAACCCTACATGTAAACCAGAAAAAGAGACATGGATGTACATAACAGACTTTTGTACTCTGTGGGAGAAGGCGAGGGTGGGATGTTTCAAGAGAGCAGCATCGAAACTTGTATATTATCAAGGGTGAAACAGATTACTAGCCCACGTTGGATGCATGAGACAAGTGCTCGGGGCTGGTGCACTGGGAAGACCCAGAGGGATCGGGTGGACAGGGAGGTGGGAGGCGGGATCAGGATGGGGAATACATGTAAATCCATGGCTGATTCATATCAATGTATGGCAAAAACCACTACAATATTGTAAAGTAATTAGCCTCCAACTAATAAAAATAAATGAAAAAAAAATCACCCCAAAAACAAAAGCCCAGGACCAAATGGCCTTCACAGGAGAATTCTATCAAACATTTAGAGAACAGCTAATGCTCTTTCAAAAAATTGGAGAGGAAGGCCCATTTCCAAACTCATTCTATGAGACCACCATCACCCTGATACCAAAACCAAAGACAACACACAAAAAGAAAACTACGGGCCATTTTCACTGATGAACATAGATGCAAAAACCCTCAACAAAATTTTAGTAAACAGAATTCAGGTACACATCAAAAATCTCATACACCATGATCAAGTTTGGTTTATTCCAGGGATGCAAGGATTCTTCAAAAGACTCAGGTCAATCAATGTGATACACCATATTAACAAACTGAAAGAAAAAAAACTCTATGATAATCTCAAGAGATGCAGAAAAAGCCTTTGACAAAATTCAACATCCATTTGTGATTAAAACTCTTCAAAAAATATGCATAGAAAGATCTTACATCAACATAGTAAAGACCATTTATGATAAGCCTATAGCAAACATTATTCTCAATGGTGAAAAACTGAAAGCTTTCTCCTTAAGATCAGGAACAGGGCAAGGACGTCACCTTTCACCATTGTTATTCAACATAGTTTGGAAGTCCTAGCTAAAGCTATCAGAGAAGGAAAAAAAAAAAAAAAGGACTCTAGATCAGAAAAGTAGTAAAGCTCTCACTGTTTGTAGATGACATGATATGGTACATAGAAAGCCCTAAAGATTGTATCAGAAAATTACTAGAACTAATCAGTGAATTTAGCAAAGTTGCAGGATACAAAATCAATACACAGAAATCACTTGCAGTTTTATATACTAACAATGAAAATTCAGAAAGAGAAATTAAGGAATCAATCCCATTCACCACTGCAAAAAAAATAATTAAATATCTAGGAATAAACTTATATAAGGAGACAAAAGAATTGTACATAGAAAACTATAAGACACTGATGAAAGAAATCAAAGATGTTATGTCAGATGGAGAGATATTCCATGTTCCTGTGTAGGAAGAATCAATATTTTGAAAATGACTATGCTACCAAAAGCAATTTACAGATTCAACATGATTCCTATCAAATTACCAAAGGCATTTTTCACAGAACTAGAACAAAAAATTTCACAATTCATATGGAAATACAAAAGATCCAGAATAGCTAAAGCAGTTTGAGAAAGAAGAATGGAGCTGGAGAAATCAACCTTCCTGACTTCAGATTATACTACAAAGCTATGGTCATCAAAACAGTATGGTACTGGCACAAAAACAGAAATATAGGCCAATCGAACGAGATAGAAAGCCCAGAAATAAATCCATGCACCTATGGATACCTTATTTTTGACAAAGGCAGCAAGAATATACAATGGGGCAAAGACAGCCTCTTCAATAAATGGTGCTGGGAAAACTGCACAGCTACATGTAAAAGAATGAAAAGATGAACACAAAATGGATTAAAGGCTTAAATGTAAGACCAGAAACTATAAAACTCTTAGAGGAAAACATAGGTGTTCTATGAATCCTCTATGACCCACCTCATAGAGTAACAGAAATAAAAGCAAATGTAAACAAGCAGGACCTGATTAAACTTAAAAGCTTTTGCATAGCAAAAGAAACTATAAGCAAGGTGAAAAGACAACCCTCAGAATGGGAGAAAATAATAGCAAATTAAACTGACAAAGGATTAATTTCCAAAATATACAAGCAGCTCATACAACTCAATACCAGAAAAACAAACAACCCAATAAAAAAGTGGGGAAAAGATCTAAAGAGACATTTCTCCAAAGAAGACATACAAATGGCTAACAAACACATGAAAAGATGCTCAACATCACTCATTATTAGAGAAATGCATATCAAAACTGCAATGAGATATCACCTCACACTGGTCAGAATGGCCCTCATCAGAAAGTCTACAAACAATAAATGCTGGAGAGAGTGTGGAGAAAAGGGAGCACTCTTTCACTGCTGGTGGGAATACAAATTGATACGGCCATTATGGAAGATGGTATGGAGATTCCTTTAAAAACTAGGAATAAAGCCACCATATGACCCAGAAATCCCACTCCTAGGCATAAATCCTGATGAAACCAAAACTGAAAAAGACACATGTATCACATTGTTCATTGCAGCACTGTTTACAATAGCTAGAACATGGAAGCAACCTAGATGTTCATTGACAGATGAATGGATAAAGAAGTTGTGGTACATATACATGATGGAATATTACTTAGCCATAAGAAGGAATGCATTTGGGTCAGTTCTAATGAGGTGGATGTACCTAGAACCTCTTATTCAGTGTGAACTAAGGTAGAAAGAGAAAGATACATATCATATCCTAAAGAATACACAGAATAACTATACAAAAAAAGATATTCATGACTCAGATAACCACGATAGTGTGATCACTCACCTAGAGCCAGACATCCTAGAATGCAGTCAAGCGGGCCTTAGGAAGTTTCACTATGAACAAAGCTAGTGGAGGTGATGGATTTCCAGTTGAGCTATTTCAAATCCTAAAAGATGATGCTGTGAAAGAGCTGCACTCAATATGCCAGCAAATTTGGAAAACTCAGCAGTGGCCACAGGACTGGAAAAGGTCAGTTTTCTTTCCAATCCCAAAGAAAGGCAATGCCAAAGAATGTTCAAACTACCGCAGAATTGCACTCATCTCACACACTAGCAAAGTAATGCTCAAAATTCTCCAAGCCAGGCTTCAACAGTATGTGAACCATGAACTTCCAGATGTTCAAGCTGGATTTAGAAAAGGCAGAGGAACTAGAGATAAAATTGCCAATATCCGCTGGATAATAAAAAAAACAGGAGAGTTCCATAAAAACATTTGCTTTATTGACTGCACCAAAGCCTTTGACTGTGTGTTTCACAATAAAGTATGGAAAATTCTCCAGGAGATGGGAATACCAGACCACCTGACCTGCCTCCTGAGAAATCTGCATGCAGGTCAAGAAGCAACTTTTAGAACTGGACATGGAACAATAGACTGGTTCTGAATTGGGAATGGTGTATGTTATGGCTGTATATTGTCACCCTGCTTATTTAACTTATATGCAGAATACACCATGCAAAATGCCAGACTTGATGAAGCACAGACTGGAATCAGGATTGCTTGGAGAAATATCAATAACCTCAGATATGCAGATGACACCAGCCTTATGGCATAAAGTGAAGAAGAACTCAAGAGCCTCTTGATGAAAGTGAAAGGGGAGAGTAACAAAGTTGGGTTAAAACTCAACATTCAGAAAACTAAAATCACAGCATCCAGTCACACCATTTCATGACAAAGAAATGGGAAAGCAATGGAAACAATGAGAGACTTTATTTTATTTTATTTTATTTGGACTCCAAAATCATTGCAGATGTGACTGCAGCCTTGAAATTAAAAGACTCTTGCTCCTTGGAAGAAAGGCTATGACCAATATAGGCATTATATTAGAATACAGAGGTATTATTTTGCCAACAAAAGTCCATCTAGCCAAAGCTATGGTTTTTCCAGTAGTCATATATGGATGTGAGAGTTGGGCTATAATGGAAGCTGAGCCCTGAAGAATTGATGCTTTTAAACTGTGGTGCTGGAGAAGATTCTTGAGAGTCCGTTGGACTGCAAAGAGATCCAATCAGTCAATCCTAAAGGAAATCAGTCCAGAATATTCATTGGAAGGACTGATACTGAAGTTGAAGGCCAATCCTTTGGCCACCTGATGTGAAGAACTGACTTATTGCAAAAGACCCTGATGTTGGGAAAGATTGATGGCAGGAGAAGGAGATGACAGAGGATGAGATGGTTGGATGACATCACCAACTCGATGGACATTAGTTTGAATAAGCTCCAGGAGTTGGTGGTGGACAGGGAAGCCTGTTGTGCTGCAGTACATGGGGTCGCAAAGTTAGAATTGTCTGAACGACTGAACTGAACTGAACTAAACACATATATATGCAATCTAGAAAAATGGTACTGAAGAATTTATTTACCGGGCAGCAATGGAGAAGCAGACATAGAGAATAGAATTATGAACATGGGGAAAGGGGAGGAGGCGGTGAGATGTATGCAAAGAGTAAAACAGAAACTTACATTACCATATACAAAATAGATAGCCAATGGGAATTTGCTGTATGGCTCAGGAAACTCAAACAGGAGCACTGTATCAACCTAGAGGGGTTTGATGGGGCGGGAAATGGGAGGGAGGTTCAAAAGTGAGGGGATATATGTATACCTATGGCTGATTCATGTTGAGGCAAAATTCTTTCTTTATTTTTTAAATTATTTATTTTACTTTACAACATTGTATTGGTTTTGCCATACATTGACTTGAATCTGCGATGGGTGTACATGTGTTCCCCATATCGAACCTCCCTCACAACTCCCTCCCCATCCCATCCCATCCCATCCCATCCCATCCCAGTGCACCAGCCCCGAGCATCCTGTATCATGCATCGAACCTGGACTGGTGATTCATTTCACATATGATAATTTTCATGTTTCAATGTCATTCTCCCCTATCATCCTGCCCTCACCCTCTCCCACAGAGTCCAAAAGACTATTCAATACATCTGTGTCTCTTTTGCTGTCTCACATACAGAGTTATCTTACCATCTTTCTTTCTTTCTTTTTTTTTTTTTTTATTAGTTGGAGGCTAATTACTTCACAACATTTCAGTGGGTTTTGTCATACATTGATATGAATCAGCCATAGAGTTACACATATTCCCCATCCCGATCCCCCCTCCCACCTCCCTCTCCACCTGATTCCTCTGGGTCTTCCCAGTGCACCAGGCCCGAGCACTTGTCTCATGCATCCCACCTGGGCTGGTGATCTGTTTCACCATAGATAATATACATGCTGTTCTTTCGAAACACCCCACCCTCACCTTCTCCCACAGAGTTCAAAAGTCTGTTCTGTACTTCTGTGTCTCTTTTTCTGCTCTACCATCTTTCTAAATTCTGTATATATGCATTAGTATACTGTATTGGTGTTTTTCTTTCTGACTTACTTCACTCTGTATAATAGGCTCCAGTTTCATCCACCTCATTAGAACTGATTGAAATGCATTCTTTTTAATGGCTGAGTAATATTCCATTGTGTATTTGTACCACAGCTTTCTTATCCATTAGCCTGCTGATGGGCATCTAGGTTGGTTCCATGTCCTGGCTATTATAGACAGTGCTGCGATGAACATTGGGGTACCTGTGTCTCTTTCAGATCTGGTTTCCTCAGTGTGTATGCCCAGCAGTGGGATTGCTGGGTCATATGGCAGTTCTATTTCCAGTTTTTTAAGAAATCTCCACACTGTTCTCCACAGTGGCTGTACTAGTTTGCATTCCCACCAACAGTGTAAGATGGTTCCCTTTTCTCCACACCCTCTCCAGCATTTATTGCTTGTAGACTTTTGGATAGCAGCCATCCTGACTGGTGTGAAATGGTACCTCATTGTGGTTTTGATTTGCATTTCTCTGATAATGAGTGATGTTGAGCATCTTTTCATGTGTTTGTTAGCCATCTGTATGTCTTCTTTGGAGAAATGTCTGATTAGTTCTTTGGCCCATTTTTTGATTGGGTCATTTATTTTTCTGGAATTGAGCTGCAGGAGTTGCTTGTATATATATATATATATATATTTTTGAGATTAATTCTTTGTCAGTTTCTTCATTTGCTATTATTTTCTCCCATTCTGAAGGTTGTCTTTTCACTTTGCTTATAGTTTTCTTTGTTGTGCAGAAGATTTTAAGTTTAATTAGGTCCCATTTGTTTATTCTTGCTTTTATTTCCAATATTCTGGGAGGTGGGTCATAGAGGATCCTGCTGTGGTTTATGTCGGAGAGTGTTTTGCCTATGTTCTCCTCTAGGAGTTTTACAGTTTCTGGTCTTACATTTAAATCTTTAATCCATTTTGAGTTTATTTTTGTGTATGGTGTTAGAAAGTGTTCTAGTTTCATTCTTTTACAAGTGGTTGACCAGTTTTCCCAGCACCGCTTGTTAAAGAGATTGTCTTTTCTCCATTGTATATTCTTGGCTCCTTTGTCAAAGATAAGGTTTCCATAGATTCGTGGATTTATCTCTGGGCTTTCTATTTTGTTCCATTGATCTACATTTCTGTCTTTGTGCCAGTACCACACTGTCTTGATGACTGTGGCTTTGTAGTATAGTCTGAATTCAGGCAGGTTGATTCCTCCAGTTCCATTCTTCTTTCTCAAGATAGAAAACAGCAAAATTCTTTAAAGCAATTATTCTTCTTAAAAAAATAAATAAGTTTAAAATTTAAAAAATGAGAGAAGAGGACTTTCAAGGATCAATGATGATAATGTGAACTAAGAGGAATTCTCATCCCTCTGCATCTGTGTAAGAGAAAAAAGAAAAGCTAACAAAAAGTTCATAATCAAGGCCACTAAGAGAGTTGGGGAAGCCTGTACAAGTGATGACCCTGTGGTCTACCACCTGCCATTTTCTTAACAGGCTAAACTTACTCATAGTGGCTTCGCCATACTATTCAGATTCTCAAGGCAAGAATACTGAAGTGGCTTGCCATTCCCTTCTCCAGTGGACCACGTTTTGTCAGAACTCTCCATCATGACCTGTCCGTCTTGGGTGGCCCTACATGGCATGGCTCATAGTTTCATTGAGCTAGACAAGGCTGTGGTCTGTGTGATCAGTTTGATCAGTTTTCTGTGATTGTTGTTCTCATTCTGCCTGCCCTCTGACTGATAAGGATAAGAGGCTTGTGGAAGCTTCCTGATGGGAGAGATTAACTGTGGGGGAAACTGGGTCTTTTATGATGGGCAGGACTATGCTCAGTGAATCTTCAATCAAATTTTCTGTTGGCGGGTGGGGCTGTATTCCCTCCCTGCTGTTTGACCTGAGACTAAACTATGGTAGGGGTAATGAAGATAATGGCAACATCCTGTAAAAGGTCTTGTGCACGCACTGTTGTATTCAATGTCCCTGAACCTGCAGCAGGCCACTGTCAACCCACACCTCCACTGAAGACTCCTGGACACTCACAGGCAAGTCTGGATCAGTCTCTTGTGTGGTCACTGCTCCTTTCTCCTGAGTCCTGGTGTGCAAAAGCTTTTGTTTGTGCCCTCCAATAGTCTGTTTCTCCAGACTTGTGTAAGTTTTGTAATCAGTTCCCTGGGTGTTCTCAGTCCGTTTGCCAGATCTCCAGGTTGGGAAATCTGTTGTAGGTTCTAGAACTTTTTTAACAGTATGAGAATTTATTTAGTATAATTGTTCTGCAGTTTGTAGGTTATCTTCTCAATAGCTCTATGGTGGGGTTAATGGCGACCTCCTCCAAGAGAGCTTATGCCACACACTGTGTGACCCAGGTCTGCTGCAGCCAGAGCCTGTGACTCCGCAGGAGACACTCAAACACACATAGGCATGTCTGGCTCAGTCTATGTGGGGTCTCTTGGCTCTGGTGCACAGAAGGTTTTGTTTGAGTCCTCTGAGCATCTCTGGCAGGTATGGGGTTTGATTCTAAATGCAATTTTGCCCCTCCTACCAGCTTGCTGGGGCTTCTCCTTTGCCGTTGGATGTGGGGTAACTTTTTTGGTGGGATCTAACATTCTCCTCTCGATGGTTGTTCAGCAGCAAGTTGCAATTTTGGAGTTCTCACAGGAGAAGATGAGTGCATGTTCTTCTACTCTGCCATCTTGCTCACTATGGTTTTCCCAGTAGTCATATGTGGATGTGAGAGTTGGACCATAGAGAAAGCTGAACACTGAAGAACTGATGCTTTTGAACTGTGGTGTTGGAGAAGACTCTTGAGAGTCCCTTGGATGGCAAAGAGATCCAACTAGTCAATCTTAAAGGAAATCAGTTCTGAATATTCATTGAAATGACTGATGCTGAAGCTGAAGCTCCAACACATTGGCCACCTGAAGTGAAGAACTGACTCATTGGAAAAGACCCTGATACTGGGAAAGATTGAGTGCAGGAGGAGAAGGAGATGACAGAGGATAAGATGGTTGGATGGCATCACTGACTTGATGGACATGAGTTTGAGCAAGCTCCAGGAGTTGGTGATGGATGGGGAAGCCTGGCATGCTGCAGTCCATGGGGTCACAAAAAGTCAGATGTAACTGAGCAACTGAATGGAACTAAACTCATAATGGCCATTTGGGGAAAAGGAAAGATTAAAATTATCTAAAATTCAGCAATTCAGATGAATACTATCTAAACTTCAAACATATATTTCCAAGAACTTACTGAATGCTATCACATGCACATCCTAAAGGAACTTTCCATTTCTTCAGCTCCCCTGTCTCCCTTGTGGCAGAGGAGTGGGGGCTGCAGCACCCCTACAACTCTACCCACCCGCTGTCCTCTCCCCTGCAGGCCACTGGCATCCACCCTTCCTCTACCCTCACTGCCCATCACTGCCATTAATTAGCTCTCAGAGTCTTCTCTGGATAATTACAATGCTTCCTAACGACACTTTATAAGCCAGATTTGCTCATTTCTGCTCCCTAGTTAAAAGCTGGGACTCCACTGCCTATAGGTTATCTACCACATCTGAAATATGTCAAAGGAGAGTAGGACAGGGTTCTATTGCACCTCCAACACTACATCAGTCAGGTACAGGCCAGGGTGCTAGGTTCTGCTGTGCTCACACATCTTAATGGCTTATTTCCCACTCATGCTATGTGTCCCTTTCAAGACAGCTGCTGCCCTGATTCATGTCATCTTCATTCTGGAATGCAGGCTGATGAGGCTGCCTCTCTGGATGCTTTCTGGTCAGAGAAAACAGAGCATGTCAGCCACACCAAGGCCTGTCTATTAAAGCTTCCCGAGAAGTGCCTTGAGCCATTTCTGTTCACATTCCATCTGGTCAAGTCTGGTATTAGTGAGAAGGAGAGTATACCCCTCCCCTAGGGAGGGGCTACAGAGATTTGAGATAAACAATAAGAGCCCATCAAACAGGCAATTTTCTTCTGATGGAATCTCTGTGCATTCTTGGACATTCTTTACAGCATATCTTACTTTGCAGGCAGAGTTTATTGTTTCTGGAGCACTTGGGACATGTTTCTACACTGACACTTTCATGCACTAATTGCATATTTCCATATTTGTCTTTCATTAGATTTTGAACTCTGTACATGTAAGAATTCAGCCTTTACCATTTTTGTGTTTGGAGCATGTGCACTTTTTTGTGTGCTAGGGGTGGCACTTGGTGCTTAGTTGCTTGATGATTGAATGCTGAAGTCATATTTATTGACCACTATGGTGGCCATGAGACTGTATCTGACAAACTACAGAGCATGTGGCTGACCCAAGGGCTTTAGTTGTCATGCTCTCAAGTTTGCTGCTGAGTTTACACATCTACATACCTCCCAGGCATCCCTCCCACCACATGACTTGGTGGAGTCTGGTTCCTGAGATGCTGGAACAATCTACTGGCCAAGGTTTGCTCTCGGACTCCCCAGTAGCCCGACATTTGCAAGTATCACACAACATTCTGGGACATTTATGCCCCTCCCTCTTCTCCTTAAGTTTGAGTAAGAGTTATATCACGTCTGCCCACACTCCCAGCCACCCACCTACTCCCCACGTTCCCCCGCAGGTGTTTCCCCATCGTAACATAATTGCACGTTTCATCCCTTCTTGGCATCTGCTTCTTAGAGGACATTAACACAGAAACTTTCATTGTTATAATCAGTTCCGACAGAATATGATCAAATGTCTTTGCGAGCTTTTAAGAGAGCAGTGCAACAGTTAAGAAAATCAGGAAATTGCTTCATGGCAGAAGTGGATTTGAATCAGGCTTTGTAACTGGGTTTGCCTCCATTGTTGGGGGGAGGTGTGTAGGAGGAGGACGAAGAGGGGTGGGAAAGGAGTTCTCTCCAGGGATGACTCTTATCCATGCACAATGCGGTGAGTTTGATTTTTTAAATCTCTAGACTCAGGTTTCTTTTAAATATTGGGAAAAGATTCTTCCTGAACACATCAACTTCTTTTATTTTTCCCTTGAGTTATTTATTCTGTTCCTTTTATGCGGCTTTGTCCTCTGGGGGGACTGATTATTCAAGATTTGGTTTTGTGATTCCCTCTCTAATACCTTGGTCAGCACTTTCATTCCTTTGTTCCATGTCCTGGGATCACTTCTCAAATTCTTCCCTCACATCAACAATAGGATGATTTGCTGTATCAGATTCACTGTTCTTTTTCCAACAAACATTTCAGTTTGGCTCTTGTGATTTTGGTTTCCATGCAGTCTCATCTTGCCTCGGCTCAAGTTTGTCTTTTTTAAAAGAGTATAGAGCAAGTGTATTTTACAATATTCTTCTGTTTCGTGTAGCAAATCTATTTCAGGGGAAGTTTTCCATTTAAGCCCTGAAGCAGTGTTCCCCCTCTGTCTTTATTGGCTTGCTCTGTGTTGTCTTTATTGGCTTGTTCTGTGTTGTCCTGCCTTCCTAGGAATGGGGGCCTGTAGCACTGTGCCTTGGTTGGATGCAGTCAGAAGTCTGTGAAAATCCCCAGAATGAGGTTCTCTTGTTCACAGACCAAAGTGCATGAAGCCAAATGGAGCCACCTGGGAAGAGACATGTGAGATGTCACATGATGAAATGGGCCCGGCACCACAGATAAAGAAGGAGGAGCATCTGGTTATGAGCCTCTGGGACAGAAACCAGAGAAACCAGATGGGGGAGCAACTAAAAGTGGGTGGCAGAGCCTGGAGAGTTCTCCAGAGCCAAAGAATCTGTCAACAGTGAACTTTCATGGAGGGCTATTAGCACAGGCAGTGGCAGAAAGGAAGCTATTAGGAATGTTAGTCTGGTCTACACAGACATGTTGATTATTTAGGTTTATTTGTCCTAGAATAAAGAGAAACTCTCCCAGATTCCCCCCCCCTCTTTTTTTAAATAGTTGTCATACACTTAGTCTTTTTAGCATCATCACAGAGCATTTGGGTGTGGCTGAGGGCCAGGCAAACATTAACCACATACAAAAGATTCCTCAAGGCATGCAGGCAGGTCCACTCAGGTCTGAGCAGAGAAGGGCACTGCAGTTGGGCTGTGGTTCAGAGAGACAGTCAGGGGGACGTTACCCAGGCTTTGTCCTGGCTGTAGAGCTCCAGCACAAGCTTAGCTACACCATCTGCCCCCAGATACACTTAAGTAAAGGCAAACTTTGCAGGATTGCCCAGAATCCTTTTCCCCACTGGCCTCCTGCCCCCTCACCTCCTCTGTTAGATCAGCTCCAATAATCTAAAGAGAGTGGGTCTCTAGACACACTGCCGACTTCTCAGATTGCTTCGGCTCTTTATGTTTTAAAAAAGCTTTAAACATTTTGCTCTTTTAAAAATTTCCTACATTTATATTGGCAGGGTTTTTATGACAGTAGTTTGCAGAGACGAAAAGAAGCCTCAAGGGCTGCGGGCTTGGTTCCCCTAGCTGGCTAGCCCATGGGAGCTGAGGTCAGTGGGGCAGCCTTGGCCAGAGCTCCTCCTACTTCCCCATTGTGGCTTTGGCTGAGTGAGCAAAGCATATGTTACCCATTAATTGTGTTTTTTCAAATCTGGTCTAAGTGATTATTTATTTAGTAAAATGGCCTCCAGTTTTTGTTATATTTTGACTATTAGCCTTAATCTTCAATATTGATGCAAACCTTTTATTTATTTTGGTGAATATTTTAATGAAAATTGAGTGACATCCTTTTTTAGGATTTTTTCTTTTTAAATGACAAATCTACTGCTTTTGAATTTGGTTTCTCTGAGCGTACTTTTCAAAGAACTCTCAGTGCTCTGTACAACTATATTAAAAATTATTTGAAGGCAAGTGTCAAATCCTGGAGTGCTGATGACTAGTGAAAGACTTCTTGTTACATTAGACAACCTCATCCTAATTTTAATTGTAAGACAACTCTCAATTTCCTCAAGTGAAGAATGAAAGGTATGGGTTGAAGGGTTTAAATCTCTTAAGTTTTTCTATCACATTGGCTGCCAAAGAAACGAAAGATAATATATTTGAAAGAAAATTATGCATTAATAATATTTTATTTTTAATAGCCACAAGGGAAGAAAGAGACTACTGTCTGTCTGCTGACTCTCAAAGTGTATTCCAGGGAAATTGGGGGAATCAGGGACTCCTCTGAATCCCCTTCAGAGAGTCCACAAGGTGAGAATAACTTTCATCATAGCACTAAGATGTTGGTGGTGTTTCTTGCTCTCTTTTTCTCATGAGTGTTTGATGGAGTTTTTCAGTCTGCATGATGTGTAATAGCACAACAGATTAGTGCATTGGATTTTAACCTCCTTTAAAGCTAAAAATGCTGATTCTGAATGCCAGTTCATTATTGGTGATCATCATCTTGTGCAGATACTGATTAAAGTGAATGCTCATGTTCAATCAGAAGTGGAGCTTGGCTACTAGCATTAAATCATTCATTTACCCACTTGTTCCCTCTGTAAACATTTACTGAGTGCCTACAGTTTGCCAGGTACTGTTCTGTTTTGTTCAAAAGGAGCAGACAACAATCTGTGCTTGCTTTGAGCTGGGATTCTAATCAGGCACACAGATAATAAACAGTGAACAAGAAATAATGAAATACATAAATTATGTAGGATGTTGGAGGATATACATTCCATACATTCAGGCCAGGGGGGCTTTCATGTGTAGGGGTATAAGTGATGAGGCAGCACCGGCATATTTTAGTGATAAGAAGCTAGAAATGTCAGAGTGGAGTAGGTGAGGAGGCAGCTGGGAGGACATAAAGGCAGAGGCATGCGGGAAACTAGATGACCTACAGCCTCACAGCCTGCTGTAGTTCTCTGAGTGAGATAAGAGTAGGGTTTTGAGAAAGAGAATATACATTTTCTGCAGAAAATTATGTTTTATATTTTCTAAGGATCATTCTGGCTTCCACATTGAGAATAATACAGGGCTAGAAATCTGGGAGACATGCTAGGGTCTACTGCTGAAGTCCAGGTGTGGCATGATGTTGGTGTGGACCAAGATTCAGGTTCAGAGCTAGGGGTTTGAGTCCAGAAGTGGTGAGAAGTGGCTGAATAGTGGATATGTATTAAAGATAGAGATGGCACCATAGTTCATCAAGGGACATTCCAGGTAACATAGAGTAATTGATTATGACTAAATCATCCTTGATTTATGTCATCCACCCTAAAATAAAAGTGAAATGTCTCCTTTCCATTTGCATTGTCCTACTTGCAGACATGTTCTACTTGGAGTCACTTAAAAATAGCTAGTCTGAAAGCGATAGGAACTGGTAAATAGTTGTCAATGAATCATCTCTACATTATTCATGAATTAAAATGAATGTGTGGCTTAGGGCAACTGAGCTAGATAGTAAATGACTACATGCATGTAGTAGATTTAGGAAACACTTCAATCTGATAAACAGCACTTCTAAGACTTTAAATTGGGTTGTCAGCAATTCTTACTCAAATACAAATGAAATTATCAGCCTTGTCTAGAAGAACATCTGTTACTCAATGTCAAAAACAGTAAATACATAATTTAATTGTTAATCTTTGCTCTGAATGCTTTTAAAGGAGAGATCCATGTACATTTGAATTAATTAATGAGCATATCACTTGAATAGAGGACCTATAGTATTAAAAGTAATATTTAGAATCCCAGGAACTAAACCACTAGGGTTTGAATCCTTAGACCATTGCTAGTTGTGACTTTCAGCAGATTACTTAACCTCTTTCTTGATTTTCTTTTCTGAGAAAAGGATGTGCTACTTCTACTACCGCCACACTATCACTATGACGACTACCACACTCATGCTGTCACTAAGGTCTAGCGAGTGCAAAGCATAGTAAATGCTAAGTAAGTGATTTTGTTATTATAGCATTTACTATAATAATGGTCCAGCAGATGTCGGCAATTTGATCTCTGGTTCCCCTGCCTTCTCTAAAACCAGCTTGAACATCTGGAATTTCACAGTTCATGTATTGCTGAAGACTGGTTTGGAGAATTTTGAGCATTATTTTGCTAGTGTGTGAGATGAGTGCAACTGTGTGGTAGTTTGAGCATTCTTTGGCATTGCCTTTCTTTGGGATTGGAATGAAAACTGACCTTTTCCAGTCCTGTGGCCACTGCTGAGTTTTCCAAATTTGCTGGCATATTGAGTGCAGCATTTTCATAGCATCATCTTTAAGGATTTGAAATAGCTTATCTGGAATTCCATCACCTCCACTAGCTTTGTTCATAGTCCTAAGGCCCACTTGACTTTGCATTCCAGGATGTGTGGCTCTAGGTTGGTGATCACACCATTATGATGATCTGGGTCATGAAGATCTTTTTTCTATAGTTCTTCTGTGTATTCTTGCCACCTCTTCTTAATATCTCCTGCTTCTGGTAGGTCCATACCTTTTCTGTCCTTTATTGAGCCCATCTTTGCATGAAATGTTCCCTTGATATCTCTAATTTTCTAGAAGAGATCTCTAGTTTTTCCCATTCTGTTGTTTTCCTCTATTTCTTTGCACTGATTGATGAGGAAGACTTTCTTATCTATCCTTGCTTTTTTTTTGAAATCTGCATTCAAACTTACTCATAGTGGCCTTGTCATACTATTCGGGTTCTCAAGACAAGAATAATTAAGTGGTTTGCCATTCCCTTCTCCAGGGGACCACATTTTGTCAGAACACTCCACCATGACCCATCCATCTTGGGTGGCCCTACATCGCATAGCTTAGTTTCATTGAGTTAGACAAGGCTGTGGTCCGTGTGATCAGATTGGTTAGTTTTCTGTGTTTGTGGTTTCAGTCCGCCTGCCCTCTGAGGCTCTCTCTCAGCACTTTCCATCTTACTGGGGTTTCTCCTATCTTGGACGTGGGACATCTCTTCACGGCTGTGTGGATCACAATAAACTGTGGAAAATTCTGAAAGAGATGGGAATACCAGACCACCTGACCTGCCTCCTGAGAAAACTGTATGCAGGTCAGGAAGCAGCAGTTAGAACTGAACATGAAACAACATATTGCTTCCAAATAGGAAAAGGAGTATGTCAAGGATGTATATTGTCACCCTGCTTTTTTAATTTATATGCAGAGTATATCATGAGAACCTCTGGGCTGGATGAACCATAAGCTGGAATCAAGATTGCCGGGAGAACTATCAGTAACCTCAGATATGCAGATGCTTCCACCCTTACTGTAGAAAGTGAAGAAGAACTAAAGAGCCTCTTGATGAAAGTGAAAAAGAAGAGTGAAAAGTTGGCTTAAAGCTCAACATTCAGAAAACTAAGATTGTGGCATCCAGTCCCATCACTTCATGGCAAATAGATGGAGAAACAGTGGAAACAGTTGCTGACTTTATTTTGTGGGCTCCAGAATCACTGCAGATGGTGACTGCAGCCATGAAATAAAAGATGCTTACTCCTTGGAATGAAAGTTATGACCAACCTATACAGCATATTAAAAAGCAAAGACATTACTTTGTCAACAAAGGTCTGTCTAGTCAAGGCATTGGTTTTTCCAGTAGTCATGTATGGATGTTAGAGTTGGACTATAAAGAAAGCTGAGTGCCAAAGAATGGATGCTTTTGAACTGTGGTGTTGGAGAAGACTCTTGAGAGTCCCTTGAACAGCAAGGAGATCCAACTCGTCCATCCTAAAGGAGATCAGTCCTGGGTGTTCATTGGAAGGCCTGACGCTGAAGCTGAAACTCCAATACTTTGGCCACCTGATGCGAAGAACTGATTCATTTGAAAAGACCCTGATGCTGGGAAAGATTGAAAGCAGGAGGAGAAGGGGACGACAGAGGATGAGATGGTTGGATGGCATCACCGACTCAATGGACATGAGTTTGGGTAGACTCTGGGAGTTGGTGATGGACAGGGAGGCCTACCATGCTGCAGTTCATGAGGTCAAAAAAGTCGGACATGACTGAGCAACTGAACAAAACTGAACTGAATATTAATGTTTCCTGAATGTTTCAAGGAAAGCATCCTCATTAATACACATGTAACATTAATGTAGTAATAAGTCAATTGCTTCTTCTTTCAGTTACTACTAGTCCCTATTTGTAAAGGACTTATAGCACCCCAGATCATTTTGGTACTTACATTTACTGATCTCTGAAAAATTTCCTTATCACTGAGACTATTTTATACATATGTTGGAGAAAAAGTACTACTGTGGTCATAACTCTAGTGGGGTCAAGACAAGTATTTCTTCCATAGGGAAATGAAACTCTTCAGGGAGCCTAATTAATGGGAAAAACATATAGAAAAAGTTGCAGATACCAATAATTTCCCAAGTCATTCTTTTCTATCTAGCTCCACATTTGTCTTCTCTTTGAAAATACTCTTCCCTCAAACCTTATCATCTCAAAGTAATATTTCTAGAGAAAACTTTGCATTACAAAGCAAAAGCAATCTTCTTTATATAAAATTATTTGTAAACTTTTTAAAGCTTTTTTTTTTCATGGTTGCATAAGTATGGTTCACCCAAACAACAAAGAAAACTCTTCATGAGACCACACATTTACATATGTTTGAAAATTTTAAATTCCCTGAAAATGCTGCAGTGTGTATTTATAACTTTGTTTCTGCTATAAATACCTACATGTAACATAACATACACATTACTTTGACATGTTTAACATTTAAGATGTTATTACATATGTAGCAATATTATTGAAATTATTCTTGAATAATCAAAAAGGAAAATAGCTAAACAAAAACAAAAATTATGACTATGAATGATTAATATGCTAATATGCCAAAGAAAACTGCAGCACAGTAAAATTGTGATCGGGAAAGAAAACACACCCATCCTGGGAGACCTGCTAATGCAGAACATCACGGTGGGGATCTTCTTTCACATACTGGTGGTGCCATGAGCCAAAAGAGTCCCAGTTTGTTTGAACAAAGACACAGAGGAACTGCTGTTGGGAATCGATTTCAGGCCCTTCAAAAGCCAGGAATTTGGCCTCATGCAGGGTGTGGGATTTTGAAAGCATATTTTGTAGTGTGGGAATAGCCGTGCACCAAGAAAGGAAGTGGAGATGAGCACAGTGTTGCTGTCTGTCTTCTGCATGGTGATAACTTAGCACCTGCTGCTCTGACCCACCAGTCATTACAGCATCTTGCTCTTTACAAACCTGTCTCTTTTCGATGATTAGGCCCATTTCCAAACGGATTTGAGTTTTAAAATGCAGTAAGTCTAAGTCAACTCAGTGGCAGCATCCAGTCTTTTGTGTTCTCTGATCCTTGGAGGCAGCCTTAGTTCCTCAGTCATTTTGTTACTGCCAAGAACTTCTCATTGTGAAAGACTAGAAATCTGACAGTGAAGCACATACAATATTTGCTTTTGCTAGATCATTAGCCTTTGAAAAAATCAGTCTCATTTCCAAGAATAGCCATTTCCTCCAGATACAGGGAAGCCTAAGACTTCCGTGGTGTCCTTTAAGTTTTGGTTGACATCCTGGTTTGGGGACTCCATTACACTTAAATGGTGAAAAGAAAAATGAAGTGTTTCTGCTAAGACCTCCGCAGGGGAAGGTCAAAGACTCCTGAGACCTAATCTTACAGCTCTGGCAGGTGTGACATGCAGATCTCAGTGTGAATGACTGATTTGCATGGTTATGATTTGAAATCCCCACAATGCATAGCATGTGTATGAAAGATTCAAAAACTATTTTTAAATGGAGTGAAAACTAATTGAGATGTTCAAAACGATCATGCATTAGCATCAGTTCAGTCAATTCTGTTGCTTTGTTGTGTCCGACTCTTTGTGACCCCATGGATGACAGCATGCCAGGCCTCCCTGTCCATCTCCAACTCCTGGAGTTTACTCAAACTCATGTCCATTAAGTCGGTGATGCCATCCAAACATCTCATCCTCTGTCATCCCCTTCTCCTCCCGCCTTCAATCTTTCCCAGAACTAGGGTCATTTCCAGTGAGTCAGCTCTTCACATCCAGTGGCCAAAGTATTGGAGTTGCAGCTTCAACATCAATCCTTCCAATGAATATTCAGGACTGATTTCCTTTAGGATAGACTGGTTGGATCTCCTACCTATCCAAGGGACTCTCAAGAGTCTTCTCAACACCACAGTTCAAAAGCATCAATTCTTCAGTGCTCAGGTTTTTTTCCAGTCCAACTCTCACATCCATATGTGACTACTGGAAAAACCATAGCTTTGATTAGATGGACCTTCACTGGCAAAGTAATGTCTTTGCTTTTTAATATGCTGTCTAGGTTGGTCATAACTTCCCTTCCAAGGAGCAAGCATCTTTTAATTTCATGGCTGCAGTCACTATCTCCAGTGATTTTCAGCCCCCCAAAATAAAGTCTGACCCTGTTTCCACTGTTTCCCCATCTATTTCCCATGAAGTGATGGGACCAGATGCCATGATCTTAGTTTTCTGAATGTTGAGTTTTAACCCAACTTTTTCACTCTTCTCTTTTACTTTCATCAAGAAGCTCTTAAGTTCCTCTTTGCTTTCTGGCATAATGGTGGTGTCATCTGCATATCTGAGGTTATTGATATTTCTCCCGGCAATCTTGATTCTGGCTTGTGCTTCTTCCAACCCAGCGTTTCCAATGATGTACTCTGCATAGAAGTTAAATAAGCAGGTTGACAATATACAGTCTTGACGTACTTCATGTACAATTTGGAACCAGTCTGGTGTTCCATGTCCAGTTCTAACTGCCGCTTCCTGACCTGCATACAGATTTCTCAGGAGGCAGGTCAGGTGGTCTGGTATTCCCATCTCTTGAAGAATTTTTGAGAGCTTGTTGTGGTCAAAGCCTTTGGCATAGTCAATAAAGCAGAAATAGATGTTTTTTCTGGAACTCTCTTGCTTTTTTGATGATCCAATGGATGTTGGCAATGTGATCTCTGGTTCTTCTTCCTTTTCTAAAACCAGCTTGAACATCTGGAAGTTCACAGTTCATTTACTGTTGAAGCCTGGCTTGGAGAATTTTGAGCATTACTTTACTAGCATATAAGATGAGTGCAATTGTGTGGCAGTTTGAGCATTCTTTGGCATTGCCTTTCTTTGGGATTGGAATGAAAACTGACCTTTCCAGTCCTGTGGCCACTGCTGAGTTTTCCAAATTTGCTGGCATATTGAGTGCAACACTTTCACAGCATCATCTTTTAGGATTTGAAATAGCTCATCTGGAATTCCATCACCTCCACCTTTGTTCATAGTGATGCTTCCTGATGCCCATTTGACTTTTCATTCCAGGATGTGTGGCTCTAGGATGGTGATCACACCATTGTGATGATCTGGGCCATGAAGATCTTTTTTGTTTAGCTCTTCTGTGTGTTCTTGCCACCTCTTCTTAATATCTCCTGCTTCTGGTAGGTCCATACCTTTTCTGTCCTTTATTGAACCCATCTTTGCATGAAATGTTTCTTTGGTATCTCTAATTTTCTTGAAGTGATCTCTAGTCTTTTCCATTTTATTGTTTTCCCCTATTTCTTTGCACTGATCGCTGAGGAAGGCTTTCTTGCTTTCTCTCCTTGCTTTTCTTTGGAACTCTGCATTCAAATGGGTATATCTTTCCTTTTCTCCTTTGCTTTTTGCTTCTCTTCTATTCATAGCTATTTGTAAGGACTCTTCAGACAACCATTTTGCCTTTTTGCATTTCTTTTTCTTGGGGATGGTCTTGATTCCTTCCTCCTGTATAATGCCATGAACCTCCATCCATAGTTCTTCAGGCACTCTGTCTATCAGATCTAATCCCTTGAGTCTATTTCTCACTTCCACTGTATAATCATAAAGGATTTGATTTAGGTTGTACCTGAATCGTCTAGTGGTTTTCCCTACTTTCTTCAATTTCAGTCTGAATTTGGCAATAAGGAGTTCATGATCTGAGCCACAGTCAGCTCCCAGTCTTGTTTTTGTTGACTGTATAGAGCTTCTCCATCTTTGGCTGCAAAGAATATAATCAATCTGATTTTGGTGTCGACCATCTGGTGATGTCCGTGTGTAGAGTCTTCTCTTATGTTGTTGGAAGAGGGTGTTTGCTATGACCAGTGTGTTCTCTTGGCAAAGCTCTATTAGCCTTTGCCCTGTTTCATTTAGTACTCCAAGGCCAACTTTGCCTGTTTCTACAGGTATTTCTTGGCTTCCTACTTTTGCATTCCAGTCCCCTATAATGAAAAGGACATCTTTTTTGGGTGATAGTTCTAGATAGTCTTGCAGGTCTTCATAAAAATGTTCAACTTCAGCTTCTTCAGCATTACTGATAGGGGCATAGACTTGTATTACTGTGATATTGAATGGTTTGCCTTGGAAACAAACAGAGATCATTCTGTCATTTTCAAGACTGCATCCAAGTACTGCATTTCAGAATCTTTTGTTGACTATGATGGCTACTCCATTTCTCCTAAGGGATTCTTGCCCACAGTGGTAGATATAATGGTCATCTGAGTTAAATTCACCCATTCCAGTCCATTTTACTTTGCTGATTCCTAAAATGTCAAAGGTCACTCTTGCCATCTCCTGTTTGACTACTTCCAATTTGCCTTGAGTCATGGATCTAACATTCCAGGTTCCTATGCAATATTGTTCTTTACAGCATCAGTCTTTACTTCCATCAACAGTCACATCCACAACTGTGATTCAGTTGCAGATGTATTAGAATACCAGGAACTTTTTTCCCCCCCTCTGTACAACTTCTTAGGCATTGCCAGTATCCAGAAGAGAATTTGTGGTGTTTACCCCAAACCAGAATCCTTTTTGTTTTATTGAGCATCATGAAGGAAAATGTCCAAGGAATATTCTTCAGGAAACACTGTCATCAGAATGCCCAACTGCCCTAGCATTTCTTAAACGCTCCTCTGCTGCAGCCCCTTTCTGTTAACTGGTGGGTCTAGAGCAGTGGTTTCCTAGTGGGGTCTCTGCCCACAGCATCTGCCCAGTAGCACCTGTGAATGTGTTAGGAACACAGATGCACAGACTGTACCACAAAGGGACTGAATCAAAGCCTCCAAGGGCTAGACCTTGCAAGCTGCACTCTAACAAGCTCCTCAGGTGACCCAATCGAGGCCCTAAGGCAAGTCGGTAGGCTTGGGTCCTGACCCAGTCCAGCTAATCGGGGTGGACCACTGTGCCAGCAGAGGGAAGCAAAGGGCAGCAGAACAGAGGCAGGCCTAATGGGAAAGCAGAACACTCAATGGGCTCTGGCCAATGACGTCCCCAGCCAAGTGCAGAGGGAGGTAATCCCCAGGGTGAAGCCAGGATTACTCAGACACTAGGTCAAGCTGGGGACACCGAGTGTGGGTGGATAAGTGGAAAAAGAGGGTGAGCAGTTGAATAGGAAATCAAATTTGACGTAGATGTCCGCTAATCAAGCAAAAAGCACGGTCATGACTGAAGGGTGCATTTGGGATTCAAGTCACACCTGCAACAGGTTTCTCCTCAGGGATCACCTTATGAGGCTCATAAGCTCAGCTGTATATTTGTATTTCTAATTCTTAAGCTTAAAGGTAATATTGGGGCAGGGTTTATGCCAAAACGTTCTGTCTCCTGATCTCTGTCACTGGGTCTTTTACTTGTTCCTTAGTTTTTCAGCACTAAGAATTATAAAGCCTCAGAAATTCTGCACTCTATACTTAGCAAGTTACCTCTCAAGGTACTACAGGACTTCCCTGGTGGACCAGTGGTTAAGTCTCTGCACTCTCACTGCAGGGGACATGTTTGATCCCTGGTTAGGGAACTAGATCCCCATGCCACAACTAAGAGCTCACATACCATAACTAAAGAGCCGGTGTGCTGTAACTAAGACCTGGTGCAATCAAATAAATAAACAAATATAAAAAATATAACTAAGAAAAAACCCTCAAAACACACAGTTACGGTTGTTGTTCAGTCACTTGGTCATGTCCGATTCTGTGACCCCATGGACAGAAGCATGCCAGGTTTCCCTTTCCTTCACTGTCTCCTGGAGTTTGCTCAAACCCATGTCCATTTAGTTGATGACTTTATTCAACCATCTCTTCCTCTGTCACCCCCATCTCCTCCTGCCCTAAATCTTTCCCAGCATCATGGTCTTTTCCACCGAGTTGGCTCTTTGCATCAGTATTGGAGCTTCAGCTTCAGCATCAGTCCTTCCAATGAATATTCAGGACTGATTTCCTTCAGGATTGACTAGTTTGATCTCCTTGCTGTCCAAGGGACTTTCAAGAGTCTTCTCCAACACCACAGTTCAAAAGCATCAATTCTTTGAGGCCCAGCCTCCTTCATGATCCAACTCTCATATCTGTACATGACGACTGGGAAACCATAGCTTTGACTATCTGGACCTTTGTTGGTGAAGTGATGTCTCTGCTATTTAATATGCTGTCTAGGTTTGTCATAATTTTTCTTCCAAAGAGCAAGCATCTTTTAATTTTATGGCTGCAGTCACCATTTGCTGTGATTTTTGAGCTCAAGAGAATAAAGTCTGTCACTGTTTCCATTGTTTCCCCACTTCATTTATCCATGAAGTGATGGGACCGGATGCCATGATCTTTGTTTTTTGAATGTTGAGTTTTAAGCCACCTTTTCCACTCTCCCCTTTCACCTTCATCAGGAGGTTCTTTAGTTCCTTTACCTTTCTACCATTAGGGTGGTGCCATTTGCATATCTGAAGTTATCAATATTTCTCCTGGCAATCTTGATTCCAGCTTGTGATTCATTTAGCCTGGCATTTCACATGATGTACTCTGCATAGAAGTTAAATAAGCAGGGTGACAATATACCACCTTGACATACTCCTTTGCCAATTTTGAACCAGTCCATTGTTCCATGTCTAGTTCTAACTGTTACTTCTTGACTTGCACACAAGTTTCTCAGGATGCAGGCAAGGTGGTCTGGTATTCCCATCTCTTTAACAATTTTCCACAGTTTGTTGTGATCTACAGAATCTAAGGATTTAGTATAGTCAATGAAGCAGAAATAGATGTTTTTCTGGAATTCCCTTGCTTTCTCTATGATCCAGTGCATGTTGGCAATTTGATCTCTGGTTCCTCTGCCTGTACTAAACCCAGTTCATACATCTGGAAGTTATTGGTTCATATACTGTTGAAGCTTAACTTGAAGGATTTTGAGCATTACCTTGCTAGCCTGTGAAATGAACGCAGTTGTTCAATAGTTTGAACATTCTTTGGCAGTGCCTTTCTTTGGGATTGGAATGAAAACTGACCTTTTCCAGTCCTGTGACCACTGCTGAGTTTTCCAAATTTGCTGGCATATTGAGTGCAGCACTTTCACAGCATCATCTTTTAGGATTTGAAACAGCTCAACTGGAAATCACCTCCACTAGCTTTGTTTGTAATGATGCTTCCTAAGGCCCACTTGACTTCACACTCCAGAATGTCTGGCTCTTGGTGGGTGATCACACCATTGTGATTATCTGGGTCATTAAGATCTTTTTTGTATAGTTCTTCTTTTCTTTTTTAAAAAATTTTATTATTTTTTAATTTATTTATTTTAGTTGGAGACTAATCACTTTACTATATTGTAGTGGTTTTTGCCATACATTGATATGAATCAGCCATGGATTTACATGTGTTCCCCATCCTGAACCCCCCTCCCACCTCCCTCCCCCATCTCATCCCTCTGGGTCATCCTAGTGCACCAGCCCTGAGCACCCTGTCTCATGCATCGAATCTGGACTGGCGATCTGTTTCATATATGATAATATACATGTTTCAATGCTATTCTCTCAGATCATCCCACTCTCCCCTTCTCCCACAGAGTCCAAAAGACTGTTCTATACATCTGTGTCTCTTTTTCTGTCTCACATATAGGGTTATTGTTACCGTCTTTCTAAATTCTATATATATGTGTTAGTATATTGTATTGGTGTTTTTCTTTCTGACTTACTTCACTCTGTATAATGGGCTGCAGTTTCATCCACCTCATTAGAACTGATTCAAATGTATTCTTTTTAATGGCTGAGTAATATTCCATTGTATATATGTACCACAGCTTTCTTATCCATTCGTCTACTGATGGATGTCTAGGTTGCTTCCATGTCCTGGCTATTATAGACAGTGCTGCGATGAACATTGGGGTACCTGTGTCTCTTTCAATTCTGGTTTCCTCAGTGTGTATGCCCAGCAGTGGGATTGCTGGGTCATATGGCAGTTCTATTTCCAGTTTTTTAAGGAATCTCCACCCTGTTCTCCACAGTGGCTGTACTAGTTTGCATTCCCACCTACAGTGTAAGAGGGTTCCCTTTTCTCCACACCCTCTCCAGCATTTATTGCTTGTAGACTTTTGGATAGCAGCCATTCTGACTGGTGTGAAATGGTACCTCATTGTGGTTTTGATTTGCATTTCTCTGATAATGAGTGATGTTGAGCATCTTTTCATGTGTTTGTTAGCCATCTGTATGTCTTCTTTGGAGAACTGTCTGTTTAGTTCTTTGGCCCACTTTTTGATTGGGTCATTCATTTCTCTGGAATTGAGCTGCAGGAGTTGCTTGTATATTTTTGAGATTAATTCTTTGTCTGTTGCTTGGTTTGCTATTATTTTCTCCCATTCTGAAGGCTGCCTTTTCACCTTGCTTATAGTTTCTTTTGTTGTGCAAAAGCTTTTAGCTTTAATTAGGTCCCATTTGTTTAATTTTGCTTTTATTTCCGATATTTTGGGAGGTGGGTCATAGAGGATCCTGCTTTGATTTATGTTCTGTGTATTCTTACCACTTCCTCTTAACACCTCCTGCTTCTGTTAGGTCCATACCATTTCTGTCCTTTATTGTGCCCGTCTTTACATGAAGTGTTCCCTTGGTATCTCTAATTTTCTTGAAGATATCTCTAGTCTTTTCCATTTTATTGCTTTCCTCTATTTCTTTCCATTGTTCACTTAAGAAGGCTTTCTTACCTCTCCTTGCTGTTCTTTGGAACTCTGCATTCAAATGGGTATATCATTCCTTTTCTCCTTTGTCTTTTGTTTATCTTCTTTTCTTAGCTAAGGCCTCCTTAGAGAACCATTTTGCCTTTTTGCATTTCTGCCTGCTATTAAAATGTTGCCTTTTGGCTCAGATCCACCTGTCTACACTCTGCTTTTGTGATTTTTGGGGACTCGTGCAAATTGTTTATTCTTTTCCAGTTGGTCCTCCTGGGTTCTGCCCCTGTGGCACTAGAAGGGGACCTGGGAGGCAGAAGGTGGGTAGAGGGGACTCCCTGTGGTGGCTTGTGGGGATATAATTGTGATGACATGTTCCCCAGGAAACAGTGGTTCACCTTCCTCCAGCTTTCCCTGAAGCAGCCTCACTTCTGTCCCATGAGATCTCAGCCTCTGACCCGGACAGGGTGCCAGCCTTGCTCAAGCAGCTCAAAGGGCCACCTTGGTGGGGCTGACAGGACATGAATCAGGCTGAGATTTCAACCTTGGCTGCTACTTGAGTCCCAGAGAACTTTGAAAAGTGCCAGTGCCCAGACCACCGGGACCCAGAACTTGACTCGGGGATGAGTGCTCTGCCAGTGGGGACCCCGCAGCCCGCAGAGCCAGCCCTCTGCAGCCCAGGGTGAGACCGCCAGCTGGGGCGGTCGCTCATGATCCAAGTCAGTGCTGTGTGAGCCACAACCAGAGGCCCTCTGGGCAGTTTCCCTGGGCCTGTTCTGTGCCCATGGATTCCTGCTTGGCTAGACCTGTGGGTGACGAAGCCCAGGTTGAAGAGGTGAAAATTCGTTTCAGGGTCAGCCAATATCACCACACCAGGAGCTTCCAGAAGTACCCATCCCAGCCACCCTTCTGGCAGACGTCAATCTCAGTGGGCCATGCAGAGGGGCATTTGCTGACCCCAGACCAGGCCTCCTGGATACGAAGTGGCAGCATCTCTGCCACACTGTGCTGGCTCCAAGCGAGATGCAAGTTGTTTTTGGAAAAGAAATGTGTCCCTCATGCATCCAGGCTGAAAAGGCGGCCCCAGGCAGGCACTCTGACCCTGGCTGCAGCTCCGTCCCCCTGGGAGCCTGGCCTTCATCTCCACCCACGGCCCTCCCCAGTCACCCATACTCTTTCAAATGATGCACTGATAAAGGTGGTCCTGGCTGCCTTGTGGATTATTATTTGTGTGAAGATTTGTGGTTTAAAAGCATTTTCACATCCACTTTCTATTTGATCCTTTCTCCTGGTCCTCTTCCTTCCCTCAGGGTGTCAGGAAACTGAGCGAGCATGTGATTGACTCTCCCAGGGGTGGATCTGAACCCAGTCTTCTGATCAGACCACTAAGCTTCCAGATGCGCTTGGGTTAATCACAGTTTCTTGCCCGCACTTAAGCTTTTTTTTTTTTCTTTCCATTGAAATTTTAATTATTTGAATGGACAGAAAAGGCAAATCAAATGTCTGCTGCCTCCACGTTAGATACAATATAGATACTTGGTGTAAGATGTATTCCTCCCGCCCAGTCTGGACCAGACATATTTCCTAATATAATTAACAATATGATGTTAAAACAGAGAGCATTAAGGTTTGAGAGTAAATGTAAGAGGTGAGGGCTTGAGGTTGGCTCTGTAAGATGAGAAGACAGGTGATAACACAGAACACGTGTGGGTAGATAAAAATTCAGTAGTCACACCATGGCATGGAGAGGAAGGGACTCTGGCATCTGTATCTCCATACTCCATAACCATAGCAACCATAAGTTACCCTCGACCATGCCTCCAAACTCCAACAGGTAAAGCTAACCTAACTAAAACCAATGTACTATCTTTTCTACTGTAGCTTCAAAGTAGGTTCTCTGGTAGCAGCCTTCAGTCCTCCCAGTCAGATGGCTGGTCCAGAATCCTCCCTTTTGGGAAATTTGGAACTGCTATTGATCAAGCAGGAATCCTTGTAAACAGGGACACTGAGGCTGGAATTTGAAACAGGCACTTGGAGAATGCTAGTGAAGGGCCTTAAACTTTCAGAGGGTTGTGATGGGAGCTGTGCTTTAGAAGGACTAAAGTTAAAGCAAGGAAGGTTTGGGGTGTGATGGAGACTGAAATCACCTGAAGGTGTAAAAATTTTTCTAGAAGAATCTTGGAAGTTAGAGTATAACAAGCGTGGGAAAGTAAGCACAGATCAGAGTGGCCTTTCATGGTGACGCAGAGAAGGCCACTGGTTACCTGTGCTAGTAAGCAAGGCATTCAGTTTTTTCTTTAAGAAAAAGTCATGTTAACCTACTCTCTACAGTGGCAACAGCATGTAAAGAGTCATTTTTATAAGGATTTTCTTTTAGACTTTAAAGGGGCATTTTGCATGGTAATGGGATCCTTTAGATCCTCTTAAGCGGGATGATGGTAGAAACAATACCCCTTGCTTCAGAAAAACTATAAATTCATTGCTTAGATTAAAACTGAGTGTTTCTAAGTTTTGAACTTCTTGCCCAAATTTAAGGCCAAATCCTTCTTTGAATACAATGATAGGCTGCTATTTCTTTTTAAGGTTAACACCGAGAGAACCCTATCTAAATACAATGAGAGTTTGTTTCTATTAAACATACAGTGTGCTTTTCCTTTTATTTTAAAAATGTGCATCATCATGTGTATCCTGACCTGCAGAGAAACATGTAGCTTATGTGAGGGGAGTGGATGCAGAGTGGAGACTGTTGGAGAGATACACCATAGAGAGAAGCTTGAATCCCTAGGCTCACTGTCACACAGAGAGTTTAAAAATATCAATTCACAGAGATCGTGGCTCAGTCAGTCCCTGTTGGATTCTCAGAATCTGTGTTGTAAAAGCTTTGTGGGCAGCTCTGCTGTGTGTATCTTCTAGAGGAGGGTCGCCCAGCCACCCAGAACCCCGTGGTGACAAAACCCTGCTGAAGAAGCCGGCCCAAAGACTTCTTGAGTTTGTTGATCAAGAAACTGAAACTCTGCTTTCCTACATTTCTTAAGGCTTGTTAAACCATTTGTTAGTCCAGAATCAAACCTGGCTTTCTGCCTAGGCAAAAGTCTACTTTTAATTCATGTATGCATTCATTCAGTAAATATTTATTTCATGAGGTATCTTTTTAAAGATACAGTGGCAACTTAGACACACCAACAATGTCTTTCATGGGGTTTACATTCCAGTGGGAGAAGATAATCAGAGAGAGAAAGAGAAAAGAAATGACCTAAAGGAGATATATAGCTCAATGAGGATTTATTTTCAAGGGAAACATTTACAGAAGCAGTTGTTAGCGCAGTATCTCATCTGGGATAGCCCAGCTCTCACCATCTGAACCTGTAGGGATGAAGGGAGAGCATGGTTACTTCAATTCAGAAAGAAGCAGATTCTGTACAGTTGTTCATTTTCAAAGGAACAGTGACCTTAGGCAGAGGGACAGAGCCAGATACAAACTGGGAAAGATGTGTAGCTAGAACATATGAAGAACTCATACAACTAGATAAGAAGAAGACAAATAACAATAAAATTGGCAAAACATGTAGCTAGTAAGTATATGAAAAGATAATGCAAATTCAAACCACTGTTTGCCCACTAGAATGGCTAATATTGAAAGAAACATCTGACAATGCAACCGACAGTGAGGATGTGGAGCAAAATGAACCTCCCACTGGGTTGGTGGGAATATAGACATGACATAACCACACAGAAAGCAGTTTGTCAATTTCTCAGAAAATTAAACATACATTTACCAAAAGACTCAGAAAAAGTGTTTACCACCCACATCTCCGAAATGAACCGAAATGAAAACTATGTCCACATAAAGATTTAACTTGAATGTTCATAGTAGCTTTATTTATAATAGCCCTAAACTGAACCCAAATGTCCACCAAGAGGTGAATAAATAAGTACAATGTAGTACTAACCAGAAATAAAAATGGGGAAAAAAAACTGTTAATACACACAAGTATATGAATGAATTTCAAAAATATTTTGCTGAGCAGAAGAAATCAGACATAAATGAAGTCTTAATCCATAAGACAAGATCCTGAAGAGAGGTTATGTGGACAGAGAAGAGAATGAGCCCAATATTAGCTCTAGAATCGAGAGTCCGCCAATGATTTCAAATCAAGGAGAAAAGGATCCAAAAAAAGGAGCCTGAGAGGGGCCACCCAGAGGAGTAGGAGGAAACCAGGGTCTGTGGGCGCTTCGAGGAGGAGGCAGTGTCAGCTGTAGACACTGCTGCTGAGCCAGCACGGGGACGGGACACGAACGGGTGCGCTGGTGACCTGGCAAAAGCTGCTGCGGCGGGGACACAGGAAGAAGAGGAAGTGGACATGCTGGTTCTCACGGCTGTAAGCGAGGCATTTGCTTTGAAGGTTTGCAGAAAATGAAGCAGAGGCTGATGCGGAATCAAGAGAGGTGAACTTTATTACTTGTCCATGTTTTCTTTGTTTGTTCATTTTAGGATTGGAGATACCATTCTGTAGATTGGGATGATCTGGTATAGACAGAGAAAAGGAAGCAGATGACTCAGGAGAGAATAATTGCAGAAGAAAATGGACGAGAATCACAACAATTTGAGGTTATCGAAAAATATATATTTCCCTTTGATTTATTAATTGTTAACTACTGCTGCTGCTGCTGCTAAGTCGCTTCAGTCGTGTCCGACTCTGTGCATCCCCATAGATGGCAGCCCACCAGGCTCTGCCATCCCTGGGATTCTCCAGGCAAGAACACTGGAGTGGGTTGCCACTTCCTTCTCCAGCAAATGAAAGTGAAAAGTGAAAGTGAAGTCGCCCAGTTGTGTCTGACTCTTAGCAACCCCGTGGGCTGCAGCCTACCAGGTTCCTCCATCCATGGGATTTCCCAGGCAAGAGTACTGGAGTGGGGTGCCATTGCCTTCTCCAATGCATGAAAGTGAAAACTGAAAGTGAAATTGCTCAGTCGTGTCCGACTCTTCACTACCCCATGGACTGTAGCCCACCAGGCTCTATTCTGCTCACATCCATTTATGATAAAAACTCTCTCTCTGCTCTCTGGAGAGTTTTTATCATAAATGGATGTTGAATTTTGTCAAAGGCTTTTTCTGCATCTATTGAGATAATCATATGGCTTTTATCTTTCAATTTGTTAATGTGGTGTATTACATTGATTGATTTGCAGATATTACAGAATACTTGCATTTATAAAATGCCATTTAAAAATAAATGAATCTGTATATCTATTTTAGAATCAATTTTAAAACTCAATATTGAGTTGAGGAGGAAAAATAAAAACTCAACAATATACATTTAGGAAACGACAAGAAAATCACATACTTTAGGCTAAATTTTATTGTAATATAGCTGTTTTCATTATTCCAAATAAAGAGGAGAAAATAAATAAAATAATCAGTAGAAGAGTGGAAATGAAGTTTTCTTAAGAGAACAGGAATAATAAACAGGAGCAAGGACCCTAAGCTAGAAATAATTTAAAAATATATAATTAACAAAAAGCTATTTTATTTTTTAGAAATTTATTTTTATACATGTAAGGTTATTTTCAATTTACAGTTATTACAAAATATAGACTGTATCCCCCAAGTTGTACAGTGCATCTTTGGGCCTGTCTTACTCCTGGTATTTGTCCCTCCCACTCCCCGCCCCCCCAATATAGTATCCCTCCTCCCCCATCACTGGTAATTGATAGTTTGTTCTCTACGTCTGTTCTTTTTTGTTATATTCAATATTTTCTGTATTTTTTAGGTTCCATGTTTAAGTGATATCATATAGCATTTGTCTTTCTTATCTGACATTTCACTTCGCGTCATGTCCTCAGTTACATCCATATTGGTGTAAATGGTAAAACTTATTTTTTATGGCTGAATAATATCCCACCACATCTTCTTTATTTATTCATCCATTGATGGATACTTAGATTTTTTCCATGTCTTCAGCTGTTGTAAATAATGCTTCTATGAACACTGAGGTGCATGTATCTTTTTCAATTGATGTTCTTGTTTTTTCAGATGTATATCTACAAGTGGAACAGGAGAGTCATATGGCAGTTGTAATTTTAGCTTTTTGAGCAACTTCTAACTATGTTTTCCACAGTGGCTGCATCAAGAAAAAACTATTTTAGAAGATAATAGGAATAAATAAATTTGAGATAAATTTATTCAATGAGAAAGAATAAAAGCATATAAATGAATAGATAAAAGTATATAAATTATAAAACAATGTACCATATAATCAAAATTTGCATGTGTCTGTGTAGACACACAAAGACTTGAAAGGAAAACACACAAAAATATTAACAGTTGTGTGATAGTTTTTATTGTATTATTTATATTTTACCATGTTTCCAAGTTCTTTCCAATAAGTATTAAAATGATAAAAAAATCATAAAATAGTTTAAAATTCAAATTATAAGTAAATACTACACAATTTATAATGAATTTAAATGTCAAAAAAATGGAAAATAAAAATGAAGATGATTAAAATATTAAGTATTATAGATAAATAGACACCAGTTTCTCAACAGTATTTTTTCTCTGAGTAGTGAAACTAAGGATAATTTAAGATGTGTTCCCTTTGCTTGACTAGAAATTTTTTATCTTCTACAAAAGGATACATCATTTTTTAACAAAGGAAAATGGTATTTAAAGATACTGACACAGCAAGTGAAAATAGCAATTTTATTGCTTTTAAAAAAAAAAAAAAAGGAGGAGCCAAGATGACAGAGGAATAGGACAGGAAGATCACTTTCTCCCCTACAAATTCATCGAAAAAACATTTGAGCACTGAGCAAACTTCACAAAACAACTTCTGACCCCTAGCAGAAGACATCAGGCGCCCAGAAAAGCAGTCCATCATCTTCGAAAGGAGGTAGGACAAAATATAAAAGATAAAAAGAGAGACAAAAGAGTGAGGGACGGAGACCCAACCCGGGAAGGGAGTCATAATAGAGGAAGTTTCCAAACACCAGGAAACCCTCTCACTGGCGGGCCTGGGGGAAGTTTTTGAATCTCAGAGGGCAACCTAACTGGGAGGAAAAATAAATAACACTCACAGATTACATGCCTAAAAGCAACTCCCAGCAGAAAAGTATCCCAGATGCCCGCATCCGCCATCAGCAAGTGGGGGCGGAACAGAGAGGAGCGGGCAGAATTGCTGAGGGTAAGGACCAGGTCTGAATGCCCTGAGGGCAATCGGAGGGAGCTAACCTGAGATAGCAACTTAAACTGTGGGATAGCAAGAGCGAGAGAGAAAATTAACCTGCCAGCCATTCGCAGAACAAAGGGACTGAGCAATTCCAGAGAAGAGCTAGCTGGCAGCAGATTGGCCCATCCCCCGCCTGAGGCAGGAGGCAGCGGGGAGGGGAAAGGGGCTAACTCGGCCCCAGAGACAGCATCCCCTACCACACTGCAAGCAGGCTTCCAGTTTCTAACCAAAGACTTCCTGAGATTCTGGATGGTTGACCTCCGCCGGGAGGGTTGAGGCTAGAGGCCAGCTCCCCAGAAGAGACACAAGGCGCACGCACCCGACCGGCGGGCATGGAAACTGAGGCTGGGACCGCGGAGGGGAGAAGGTGCACCGCACCCGGGGAGAGTGCGCCCGTCAAGCTTCTGGCGGCTGAGCAGCTCAGGTGGGGAAGGCACAAAACGCAGGCCCAACCGAGTCCGCGCTTTTGTGGAATACCTGAAAATGAACCACACGCAACGCAGGGCCCACTCCCTATAGAGCAGCCGGGAGCCTGAGCAGTGTAGACGGGGAAAGCACACACCTGGGAGCGGGGGCAAACCCAGTGTGGCCGGAACACTGCGAGTGCTCCCCACACAGGCCAGCGATATCTGTCTGCAGCGCCCCTCCCTCCCACAGCGCGACTGAACCAGCGAACCTGAACAAGAGACCACCTCTGCCCGCCTGTGTCAGGGCGGAAATTAGACACTGAAGAGACCTGCAAACAGAAGCCAAATAAACAAACGGAACCACTTCAGAAGGGACAGGTGCAATAGATTAAAATCCCTGTAGGTAACACTGACTACACCGGAAGGGGCCTATAGATATCAAGAAGTGTAAGCTGGAACAGGGAGCTATCTGAAACTGAACCGAACCCACATTGCCTGCAACAGCACCAGAGAAATTCCTAAATATATTTTTACTTTTTTTTTTTAATTAAAAAAGATTTTTTTTCTTTTCTTTCCTTTTTTTATTTTTTCTCTTTTATTTTCTTTTAAAATTCCCTATCACTCCCCCATTACTCCTTAACTTTCATTTTCATTTTCATATATTTTTACTATTTTTTTTTAGGAAAAAAAATTTTTTTCTTCTTTTATTTTTTTCTCTTATTTTCTTTTAAAGTCTATTATTACTCCTCTACTACTCCTTAATTTTGATTTTCATTTCACTATAACCTTGCAAAAAGAAAAAAAAAAGGAGAAGCCCTATTTTTAAACTGAACTTCATATATATTTCTAAAATTTTGTGATTTTTTTTTTTGTTTTCAATATTGTATTTTTAAGAGTCTAACCTCTACTCTATATTTTTGATCTTTGTTTTTCAGTATTAAATGTCAATTTTGAACATTTAAGAATCCAATATTCAGTACCCATTTTTACTCAGGAGTGTGTTGATTACTCTCTCCCACTTTTGACTCTCCATTTTCTACCTCAGAACACCTCTATTTCCTCCCTTCCCCTTCTCTTCCCAGTCCAATTCTGTGAATCTCTGTGGGCGTCTGGGCTACGGAGAACACTTTGGGAACAGAGAACTGCATAGATCTGTCTCTCTCCTCGAGTCCCCCTTTTTCTCCTCCTGCTCATCTCTATCTCCCTCCTCCCTCTCCTCTTCTTCCTTTAACTCTGTGAACCTCTCTGGGTGTCCCTCACGGTGGAGAATCTTTTCACCATTAACCTAGAAGTTTTATTATCAGTGCTGTATAGTTGGAGAAGTCTTGAGACTACTGGAAGAATAAGACTGAAATCCAGAGGCAGGGGAATTAAGCTCAAAACCTGAGAACACCAGAAAATTCCTGACTACGCGGAACATTAAGTAATAAGAGACCATCCCAAAGCGTCCATACCTACACTGAAACCAACCACCACCCAAGAGCCAATAAGTTCCAGAGCAAGACATATCATGCAAATTCTGTAGCAACGCAGGAACATAGTCCTGAGCGTCAACATACAGGCAGCCCAAAGTCACGCCTAACACATAGACCCATCTCAAAACTCACTACTGGGCACTCCACTGCACTCCAGAGAGAAAAATCCAGTTCCACGCACCAGAACACCGACGCAAGCTTCCTTAACCAGGAAACTTTGACAAGCCAATCGTCCAACCCCACCCACTGGGTGAAATCTCCATAATAAAAAGGAACCACAGACCATCAGAATACAGAAAGCCCACTCCAGACACAGCAATCTAAACAAGATGAAAAGGCAGAGAAATACCCAACAGGTAAAGGAACATGAAAAATGCCCACCAAGTCAAACAAAAGAGGAGGAGATAGGGAATCTACCTGAAAAAGAATTTAGAATAATGATAATAAAAATGATTCAAAGTCTTGAAAACAAAATGGAGTTACAGATAAATACCCTGGAGACAAAGATTGAGAAGATGCAAGAATTGTTTAATAAGGACCTAGAAGAAATAAAAATCAATTAAAAAAAAATATTTCACACAAACAGAGACCAAAAGAAAGCAGGAGTCGCAATACTCATATCAGATAAAATAGACTTTAAAATAAAGGCTGTGAAAAGAGACAAAGAAGGACACTATATAATGACCAAAGGATCAATCCAAGAAGAAGATATAACAATTATAAATATATATGCACCCAACATAGGAGCACTGCAATATGTAAGGGAAACGCTAACGAGTATGAAAGAGGAAATTAATAGTAACACAATAATAGTGGGAGACTTTATTTGGCTTCTGTTTGCCAGTCTCTTCAGTGTCTAATTTCCGCCCTGACACAGGCAGGCGGAGGTGGTCTCTTGTTTAGGTTCGCTTGTTCAGTCGCGCTGCGGGGAGGGAGGGGCGCTGCAGGCAGATATCCCTGTGTGTGGGTAGCACTCACAGTGTTCCAGCCACACTGGGTTTGCCCCCGCTCACGGGTGTGTGCTGTCCCCGTCTACACTGATCAGGCTCCTGGCTGCTCTATATCGAGCGGGCCCTGCGTTGCTTGTGGTTCCAGTTTTCGGGTACTACACAAAAGCGCAGATTCGGTTGGGCCTATGTTTTGCGCCTTCTCCGGCCGGAGCAGCTCAGGCCGCCAAGAGTTTGACAGGCGCACTACCCCGGGTGCGGTGCGCCGTCTCCCCTCCCTGATCCCAGCCTCAGTTTCCGCGTGGGCCAGTCGGGTGCGTGCGGCTTGTGTCTATTCTCAGGAGCTGGCCTCTAGCTGCGACCCTCCTGGCGGATGTCGACCATCCAGAATCTCAGGTAGTCTTTGGTTAGAAACTGGAGGCCTTTTGCAGTTTGGTAGGGGGTGCCATCTCTGGGGCCGAGTTAGCCCCTTTCCCCTCCCCCCTGCCTCCTGCCTCAGGCAGGGGATGGGCCGGGCTGCCACCGGCTAGCTCTTCTCTGGAATTGCTCAGTCCCTTTGTTCTGCGAATGGCTGGCAGGTTAATTTTCTCTCTCTCTCTTGCTATCCCACAGTTTAAGTTGCTATCTCAGGTTAGCTCCCTCCGATTGCCCTCAGGGCATTCGGGCCCGGTTCTTACCCTCAGCAATTCTGCCCGCTCCTCTCTGTTCCGCCCCCACTTGCTGATGGCGGATGCGGGCGTCTGGGATACTTTTCTGCTGGGAGTTGCTTTTAGGCATGTAATCTGTGAGTTTTATTTATTTTTCCTCCAGTTAGGTTGCTCGCCTAGATTCAAAAACTTCCCCCAGACCCGCCAGTAAGAGGGTTTCCTGGTGTTTGGAAACTTCCTCTATTATGACTCCCTTCCCGGGTTGGGTCTCCGTCCCTCACTCTTTTGTCTCTCTTTTTATCTTTTATATTTTGTCCTACATCCTTTTGAAGATGATGGACTGCTTTTCTGGGCGCCTGATGTCTTCTGCTAGGGGTCAGAAGTTGTTTTGTGAAGTTTGCTCAGCGTTCAAATGTTCTTTCAATGAATTTGTAGGGGAGAAAGTGGTCTCCCCATCCTAATCCTCCACCATCTTGGCTCCTCCCAGTGGGAGACTTTAATACCCCACTCACAACTATGGATAGATCAACTAAACAGAAAATTAACAAGGAAACACAAACTTTTAATGACACAGTGGACCAGCTAGACCTAATTGATATCTATAGGACATTTCACCCCAAAACAATCAACTTCACCTTTTTCTCAAGTGCACCTGGAACCTTCTCCAGAATAGATCACATCCTGGGCCATAAATCTAGCCTTGGAAATTCAAAAAAATTGAAATCATTCCAGTCATCTTTTCTGACCACAGTGCAGTAAGATTAGGTCTCAATTACAGGAAAAAAAATTGTGAAAAATTCAAACATATGGAGGCTAAATAACAGGCTTCTGAATAACCAACAAATCATAGAAGAAATAAAAAAAAATCAAAATATACATAGAAATGAATGAAAATGAAAACACAACAACCCAAAACCTATGGGACACTGTAAAAGCAGTGCTAAGGGAAAGGTTCATAGCATTACAGACTTACCTCAAGAAACAAGAAAAAAGTCAAATAAATAACCTAACTCTACACCTAAAGCAACTAGAGAAGGAAGAAATGAAGAACCCCAGGGTTAGTAGAAGGAAAGAAATCTTAAAAATTAGGGCAGAAATAAATGCAAAAGAAACTAAAGAGACCATAGCAAAAATCAACAAAGCTAAAAGCTGGTTTTTTGAAAAAAAAAAAAAACAACACAAAATTGACAAACCATTAGCAAGACTCATTAGGAAACAAAGGGTGAAGACCAAATTACAAAATTAAAAATGAAAATGGAGAGATCACAACAGACAACACTGAAATACAAAGGATCATAAGAGACTACTACCAGCAGCTCTATGCCAATAAAATGGACAACTTGGAAGAAATGGACAAATTCTTAGAAAAGTATAACTTTCCAAAACTGAACCAGGAAGAAATAGAAGATCTTAACAGACCCATCACAAGCAAGGAAATCGAGACTGTAATTAGAAATTTTCCAGCAAACAAAAGCCCAGGACCAGATGGCTTCACAGCTGAATTCTACCAAAAATTTAGAGAAGAGCTAACGCCTATCTTACTCAAACTCTTCCAGAAAATTGCAGATGAAGGTAAACTTCCAAACTCATTCTATGAGGCCACCATCACCCTAATTCCAAAACCAGACAAAGATGCCACAAAAAAAGAAAACTACAGACCAGTATCACTGATGAACATAGATGCAAAAATCCTTAACAAAATTCTAGCAAACAGAATCCAGCAACATATTAAAAAAATCATACATCATGACCAAGTGGGCTTTATCCCAGGAATGCAAGGATTCTTTAATATCCGCAATCAATCAATGTAATACACCACATTAACAAATTGAAAGATAAAAACCATATGATTATCTCAATAGATGCAGAAAAAGCCTTTGACAAAATTCAAGATCCATTTATGATAAAAACCCTCCAGAAAGCAGGAATAGAAGGAACATACCTCAACATAATAAAAGTTATATATGACAAACCCACAGCAAGCATTACCCTCAATGGTGAAAAATTGAAAGCATTTCCCCTAAAGTCAGGAACAAGACAAGGGTGCCCACTCTCACCACTACTATTCAACATAGTTTTGGAAGTTTTGGCCACAGCAATCAGAGCAGGAAAAGAAGTAAAAGGAATCCAGATAGGAAAAGAAGAAGTGAAACTCTCGCTGTTTGCAGATGACATGATCCTCTACATAGAAAACCTTAAAGCCTCTACCAGAAAATTACTAGAGCTAATCAACGAATATAGTAAAGTTGCAGGATATAAAATTAGCACACAGAAATCCCTTGCATTCCTATACACTAGCCATGAGAAAAGAGAAAGAGAAATTAAGGAAACAATACCATTCACCATTGCAACAAAAAGAATAAAATACTTAGGAGTATATCTACCTAAAGAAACAAAAGACCTATACATAGAAAACTATAAAACACTGATGAAAGAAATCAAAGAGCACACAGATGGAGAAATTTACCGTGTTCATGGATTGGAGGAATCAATATTGTCAAAGCAATCTATAGATTCAATGAAATCCCTATCAAGCTACCAAGGGTATTTTTCACAGAACCAGAACAAATAATTTCACCATGTGTATGGAAAAAGAAAAAACCTTGAATAGCCAAAGTTATCTTGAGAAAGAAGAATGGAACTGGAGGAATCAACCTGCCTGACTTCAGACTCTACTACAAAGCCACAGTCATCAACACAGTATGGTACTGGCACAAAGACAGAAATATAGATCAATGGAACAGAATAGAAAGCCCAGAGATAAATCCACGAACCTATGGACACCTTATCTTTGACAAAGGAGGCAAGGATATACAATGGAAAAAAGACAACCTCTTTAACAAGTGGTGCTGGGGAAACTGGTCAGCCACATGTAAAAGAATGAAACTAGAACACTTTCTAACACCATACACAAAAATAAACTCAAAATGGATTAAAGATCTAAATGTAAGACCAGAAACTATAAAACTCCTAGAGGAGAACATAGACAAAACACTCTCCCACATAAATCACAGCAGGATCCTCTATGACCCACTTCCCAGAATATTGGAAATAAAAGCAAAAATAAACAAATGGGACCTAATTAAACTTAAAAGCTTTTGCACAACAAAGGAAACTATAAGCAAGGTGAAAAGACAGCCCTCAGATTGGGGGGAAATAATAGCAAACGAAGCAACAGACAAAGAATTAATCTCAAAAATATACAAGCAACTCCTGCAGCTCAATTCCAGAAAAATAAATGACCCAATCAAAAAATGGGCCAAAGAACTAAACAGACATTTCTCCAAAGAAGACATACAGATGGCTAACAAACACATGAAAAGATGCTCAACATCACTCATTATCAGAGAAATGCAAATCAAAACCACAATGAGATACATTACACACCAGTCAGGATGGCTGCTATCCAAAAGTCTACAAGCAATAAATGCTGGAGAGGGTGTGGAGAAAAGGGAACCCTCTTACACTGTTGGTGGGAATGCAAACTAGTACAGCCGCTATGGAGAACCGTGTGCAGATTTCTTAAAAAACTGGAAATAGAACTGCCATATGACCCAGCAATCCCACTCCTGGGCATACACAGCGAGGAAACCAGATCTGAAAGAGACACGTGCACCCCAATGTTCATCGCAGCACTGTTTATAATAGCCAGGACATGGAAGCAACCTAGATGCCCATCAGCAGATGAATGGATAAGGAAGCTGTGGTACATATACACCATGGAATATTACTCAGCCAGTAAAAAGAATTCATTTGAATCAGTTCTAATGAGATGGATGAAACTGGAGCCCTTTATACAGAGTGAAGTAAGTCAGAAAGATAAAGACCAATACAGTATACTAACACACATATATGGAATTTAGAAAGATGGTAACGATAACTTATATGCAAAACAGAAAAAGAGACATAGATGTACAGAACAGACGTTTGGATTCTGTGGGAGAAGGCGAGGGTGGGATGTTTCAAGAGAACAGCATCAAAACATGTATATTATCCAGGGTGAAACAGATCACCAGCCCAGGTTGGATGCACGAGACAAGTGCTCGGGGCTGGTGCACTGGGAAGACCCAGAAGGATCGGGTAGAGAGAGAGGTGGGAGGGGGGATTGGGATGGGGAATACATGTAAATCCATGGCTGATTCATGTCAATGTATGACAAAAACCACTACAATATTGTAAAGTAATTAGCCTCCAACTAATAAAAATAAATGGAAAAAAACAGAAGTTTTAAAAAAAATGAAAAAAAAAAAAACCAAACAACACTTGTCAGTAATGTCAAAACTTTCCACAAATTGTCCATTTCCACAAAAATTACATTTGTATGTGTACAGCTAGTATTGATGGTGGAGGCTCTTAAATTTTCAAGAAATTAAAAAAAAAAATCCATCCCATATAAAAAGTCCCACAGTACAGAAAAGTTACAATAGCATGCAATTCAGTTTTAACAAGTAAATATTGCAGATATATCAGCTTACAACCTAAATGATTGCAGAAATACAATTTTTAAAACATTTTCCTTTTCTAATTTAGGACGGCAGAATTTTAATCTAAAATTTTACCAGGATTCATCAGGATTGTGTCTAATTCTATGGCATTTACCAAATGCCACAGTGTTACTCTTCATTCATTCACCTGTGCACCTTTTGTTGCATTACAGGCAGTGGCCGGTGTGTCCAGCCCTCCATATGACCCATGATTTGAGCTGCTGATCGAGCATGGGGCTGTGTCTCTTTCCAATCTTCATGAACTCTTGGGTTCGGTGGCTGACTGCCACTTCACTCTAGTCCTATGTGCTTGGGAATCATTCCATTCTTCTGGGGTCTCATTGTCTCTCCAGGAACCCTTGCATGTCTCAGATCTGCAAATCAGATGAGGTTTCCATCTCCTGCTTGCAACATGGTCTGGCAAGCAGTGAGTGTCTCACTCTTGCTGAGAACTACTGGTATTTTCATTCTCACATTTTCCCTTCTAACATTATACTTCTCCCCAAGTCAGGGAATAATCTTGGTAGAGACGGCTTGGGTTAATAATTTCCTTATCATCTCATAAGAACACTCCTTCTAAAATAATCCAATTTTTCTCTTTTTAGCTACTGCACACCTTTCCTCAGAGCACAGATGTCCTGTATTCAAGAATGTGGGAGATGGCTAAGGGAAATGCTGAGAGAATGTTTCATATTTCAAAAATAGTTTTATACAAAAGATGTAACCAAGACAGCCAGGCTAGAAAACTGGAGTAGACACCACTTAGAGATGCAGACCATTCGTATGCTCCCTGCTCTGAACACTGTCTGACAGCCATGTCTCTGTTAAGTAACCCTACCTTCATATCACAGTCAAACAGGGCCATCTGATTTTGTGCCAGGAATGTCTAATTTGGGGCTGAGGATCTAGAGACTTACCGACATACACAGCAGATGTTGCTGGCTCCAGGCTGCTTTGGAGCCCTGCTGTCAGGAGCTCAGTGCTCCCCTGTTTCCATTCCTCAAGCCTTGGTTATTGAGCTCTTCCCTGGGTTCTGTGAGATATTCCAGTCTCTTTCCAATAAAATTTCTTTTTGTCAAGCCAGTGTCAGTTTCTATTATTCACCGTGTAAACAGTGTTAATTTAAAAAGTCACAGAACCACCTAAGATCTGAATACAGAAAAAAAAATCTTAAATGAAATATTAGAGGTATTAACTGAATTGGGAATTTGGGGCTTAACTTGGGGTCAATTTATTGTGGCCCGATTTATCACCTACTAAAGTCCCATTGGAGATGGGCATGGCAACTCACTCCAGTATTCTTGCCTAGAGAGTCCCACGGATGGAGGAGGCTGGCAGGCTATAGTCCACAGGGTCATAAAGAGTCAGACATGACTGAAGCAGCTTAGCATACACACATGCACAAAGTCACATGAGAAGATGTACGGCCATGAACATATACAGGAGAAAAATTGGAGGTTATTGTAAGCAAGAATCAGAGGAAATTTAAAACCTGCATTATCAATGAGGATACACAGAAAAATATGTTTTGGAATTATACATTGGACTCTGTGAACCAGTAAAATGTGGAGGGTAGCAAAGCTGGTAGGGAAAATTGTTAGTATTTTCCTAAAGGCTCAGCTGGTAAAGAATCTGCCTGCAATGCAGGAGACTCAGGTTTGATTCCTGGGTTGGGAAGTTCCCCTGGAGAAGGGATAGGCTACCCACTCCAGTATTCTTGGGTTTTCCTGGTGGCTCAGACAGTAAAGAATTTGCTGGCAATGCGGGAGACCTGGGTTTGATCCCTGGGTTGGGAAGATCCCCTGGAGGAGGGCATGACAACCCACTCCAGTATTCTTGCCTTGAGAATCCCCATGAATAGAGGGACATGGAGGGCTACAATTCACGGGGTCACAAAGAGTCAGACATGACTGAGCGACTAAGCACAGCACAGCACATAGTTGGTTAATAACAACAATAGAAATAATTACAATAGTATATATATACCATTGTAACTATACACACACACACACACACACATATATATTTATCCACAGAGGGAGAGGGAGAGGGAGAACACTTATTCTGTGTCAAATAAGAATTAAGCAGTCTACTTTTGGAGCCTTATAGCTCACAATGATTGTGATAAAACAAGAGTATCTCCATTTTAAACATGAGTGAACACATAGTTCCCTGCTCGAGTGCAGACAGTCATTGAACACTTGAGCTGACTTGAATCCAGGGCCAGCCAATTTGAAGGCCATGGCATTAATCATTATCACTTGCAGGAAGAGTTCTCAGTGCAGAAAGCATCCAGATGAAAGCTCTAGCCTGCCGTCTGAAGAAAGCCCCCACCCCCACAATCCTGAACACACACCGAATACAGTGAAAACATAAGTCTGCAGGGACAACTCCTGTGGTCTGTGCAGTAGGCACTGCAGGGCACCATGAAGAGGACCACTAATCGGGATAGAACTCCAAAAGCAGTACGTATTATATGTCAATAAATTGGAATACCATGTACAACAACTGACCCAGCACATATTCGTTACTAGCTGGCTTCTTGAAGAGAAAGATAATTCAATAAGGCTTTATTTTTTGTAAGAGTCTACATTATAAAATATTTTAAAGCAGCTGCCAGGCAGTAGGTTCAATACATCTCCAATTTCAAGGGCGAGTATAACTTTCTTTGTATTCCTTGTAAATAAACGAAATACAATTTCCCAGTTCTTCATGGAAAACGACTTTTCTCTGCTTCCTTGAAACCAGCAGACAATTGACAACACCACTTATAGCCAACTGGTGCCTTAGCAAGAGCCAAGATTTAAAGTCCAGTGCACACGCGCTCTCTTTCTGCCCATGTGAGGCAGAAAGGTGCACCACTCTGTTCTGTTAGTCCTCAAAAACGTGTTTACACAGAGAACTGTGTGCAATGAGAGAGGTCACTCTGCCGTTTGGCCTCTTCCTCTGTTTGGTAATGGGAGGCAGCAGGGCCCCAGGTTCTCACGAGCAGCAGCAGCAGGGTAATCCTCACTGGGGCTGCAGAGACTGACTAAAAGCAGATGAGGCACCAGCATCCCCACGCAGCCCTGCTAGCCGTCCTCGGCGCATGGGCAATCGGGTTTCCTGCACCAAGACTGCAGCGAGGCAAAATAAATAGGCATCTTTCTTTCAACACGTTAACAAAAGTGTAGGAGTTGATGGGGAAGCTGAGAGTCAAGGTCATTCACTTTTGAAAAAGTGGCTTTTTAAAGGTGAATTCGAACATCTGGAAATATCTTTTAAAATAAATCTCTTCTGAACTGAAGCACTAAATGGCGATTTTTTGGCAACTCTTGTATCAGGGTTTCTGAGAAATGAACTCCTGGCAAACGATGAGTTTAATGCTCCCCTTATGAGATCAGCACATAATTCTCTGTATTCTTAGCCTGATTTTGCTTGAATGGTTTCAGGAGTTCTGCCTGGCAGGAAATGAGTTTAGGGTGAAATGGAGACACAGGCCCTGCAGCTTCTCAGAGCAGACGTGTCAGTCTATACTCATGTGTTTATCTGCATGGAGTCATGAAGTTTTACAGGAAATTGTTTTCACATACGTGGTTAAGAATCTCATTCCCACAAAACCACAGACCAAATCTGTGAAAAATCATATCTGATGAGAGTAGAGAAACTCTACAAAGTGAAACAGGAAAACACTAAAAAGGAATTAAACACACACTTTTTTTTTTTTTTAAAGAAAATAGAAAAATTGTGTTAAGACCTCACAGGATGGAAACCTCTTCTTTGCAAGAAAAAAAAATACTTCCTGTTTTGAACTTTCATTATGTTCCTTGCACTTTCATTATGTTTCTGTGTATATACAAAGTGTGATTTCTAGTCATTCTGTATATTTACAGTAGAAGGCACAATTTCTGCATGTGTGTAAAGAGGAAAAAACAAATGAGAAATAATCTGATAATTATAATTACACTAACGGTGATAATAAATTATATTAAGCTCATTACACCCTTGAAAATGTACAAATGAACAAATGAACTAGGGCCCTCTGAGAGATACTGAAGCACACTTTATTAAGTTTATTTGTTTATCTTTTATTTTGTGTATGTATCTTATTTTATTAATAGCTCTTTAAAAGACCTTAGAGAATTCTTTCGACTAACATGTATTCTGGGACTTCCTCTGATCAACAAGAATTATAGGCGTTTTCCTATCTGTGTAGGGGTTTTTCTCCAGGGATTCATGCTGTTGTTTTGGTGGCCCCACTTTGAATTGGAAAGAAAATATTTAGAGATGGATAAGAGCTCACTTTTTTTAGGAAGAAGGAAACATTTCCCCAAACTTGTAAATAGCTGTTAGGCATGTGTAAGGAAGTGAAATAATCTTTTACTACATATGCATCCCTGTAAGAGACAAAATGACAGTCTGTTCTTAGTAAAACGTGGCAAGTGGGACCACTCCATCACCTCCAAAGAGCCACCTCCTGCTTTAAACCAAAGGCCATTAAAACTGAGTCAAAAATCTATTTTAATACATAACAGAAAAAAATGATTTTGATATGGTCTATTCCACACTCAGGTGAGTGTGTTAGCTAATTTTATGGTTCTCAAACTTCAGTGTGCATCAGAATCACCTGGAAGATTTGGTAAAACATGGATCCTTGGACTCCTTTCTTAGCTGTGGGGTGGGGCCTAAATCTGCATTTCTAACAAACTCCCAGGGCATCCTGAAGGGGCTTATGTCTAAAAGGTAATGGAATAAAGTATTGGTGATCATGCTGTTATCTGTTTTGCTTGGGTTGATTGATTTCTTCTCTCTCTAGTTACCAGCTACTTCCTTGAAAATCTTCATCAATAAAAACATTAACTAGCATCTATTGAATGCTGAAATGAAGGATATCTAAGTTACTCGGAATGAGTATTAAATTTAGCCAAGACAAAACCATGCATGCATGCTCATTCATGTCTGACACTTTGCGATCCTGTGAGCTGTAACCTGCTAGGCTCCTCTGTCCATGGATTCTCTAGGCAAGAATACTGGAAAGAAAGAAAGTGAAGTCCCTCAGTCGTGTATGACTCTGTGATCCCATGGACTATAGACTACCAGGTTCCTCCATCGATAGGATTTTCCAGGCAAGAACACTGGAGTAGGTTGCCATTTCCTTCTCCAGGAGATCTTCCTGATGCAGGGATTGAACCCAGATTTCCTGAATTGTAGGCAGATGCTTTACCATCTGAGCCACCCAGGGAAGGGGGTTACCATTTCCTCCTCCAGGGGATCATCCTGACCCTGGAATTGAACCCATGTCTCCTGTGTCTCCTGCATTGGCTGGCGGATTCTTTACCACTATGCCACCTGGGAAGCCCCACCAAGACAGATGGGATATTACAATAAATTTATAATTCTCAGTCCAAGATTTAAAAAATCTTGGTGGGGGGGGGGAAGCATTTTCTTGGCCATTGCACAGTCCTCTCATTCTGTCACATCTCGCATCAACCCACCAGCAAGGCCTGGTGGCCCTGCTTCCAATATGCCCAGAATCTGCCCCCTTTTCAGCATTCCAGCTTTGCCAAGCCCATTTACAAAGTTCAAAGAGAGACTCACAAACTTACATCTAAATATTTTAAAGTTATAAATAGAATTAACAAGCCATTAAACTTAAGAAGTTTTCTTTCTTGAGCAATATATCTTCCAAATGATATGGAAGGCCAGAGTTCATAGAAGTCCAAGATTCCTTGAATTTATGCAATAAAATGTCTTTGGGTAAGCCTGGGCTGACCAGCTTCCCTTCCCACCTTGGTCCCACATGCACACATGGGGACACATATGGACATACACAAACTCCATCCACACACTATCCAAACAGCTGCCCCAGTCACCAGCAGGCTTCAAGCATGCAGGCCATCTGCGTGTTCTTCCTGTGTTGTGGTTGTTGCTACAGAAAATTTGTTTCTTTCATCTTATTTCACATGCTCAGTTTGCTACTGTTGTTGTTCAGTCACTCAATAATGTCCGACTCTTTGTCACCCCAAGGACTGCAGTATTCCAGGCTTCCATGTCCTTCTCCATCTCCTGGAGTTTGCTCAAACGCATGTCCATCGAGTTGGTGACGCCATCCAACCATCTCATCTCTGTCACCCCCTTCTCCTCCAGCCTTCAATCTTTCCCAGCATTAGGGTCTTTTCCAATGAACCAGTTCTTCACCTCAGGTGGCCAAAGTATTGGAGTGTCAACATCAGCATCAGTCCCTACAATGAATATTCAGAATTGATTTCCTTTAGAATTGACTGGTTGGATATTCTTGCAGCCCAAGGGACTCTTAAGAGTCTTCTCCAACACCACAGCTGAAAAGCATCAATTCTTCGGTGTTCAGCCTTCTTTATGGCCCAACTCTCACATCCATGCATGACTACTGGAAACATGACATTGCATCTATACATGACTACTAACAAGGAGAAGCTCCTGTAAGATGTTTGATGCAGGTGGGGTGAGGGGTTCAAGGGCACAGAGAAACTCAAGTCTACCCCCCTGCAGGACTTTCTGTCTCTTCTTCTCAGGGACCCATGCTCTTGCCATGTCCGCCTCTAAACTGGGATCCTACCACTTCTGTCTCTCACCTTATTTTATGGGCTTATTTTAGGAAAAGAGCAATGCTCTGAATTTACGAAGTGTTTATATCTCTCCTAAAATCTTCAAAGTTGGGCTGGGGGAAAGAAGTGGTCATGTTACTTTCATATATTTCCTGCACAAACATGTTAAATAACAAATGTTTGTAGTCTAGAGGGTTTTGGAGATGAAACCATTAAACAGCAATACCTTTAAACTACTCTGTTAGTGGTGGGAAATTTAATGTCACTATCCAAGAAGTATTGTGACAATCTTATTTTGAGAATTCTATTTCAAGATCGGATTTACTCAAAAGACATTAAAACATCCACCCCTACACCCTGTCAGGATGATGGCAAAGATACAGGAAGGGTGCCCTTATATTACAAACATGGACCTCACCACAGCAGAACATAAATCTACTCAACCAGCACATTAATGACCTCATTTCAAGAGAATACAAAGCCTTCCTAAAGGTATTATTGATAAAGTTTACTCTAAATAGATTTCTGGGGAAGAATGTAGATATGCGAAGACTAAGGACTTTCTACAGATATTTCCCAAAATTTTCAGTTTTCCTCACTAAGTCAAGAGTTAAAACAAGCAAACCTCTCAGGGCATATGTCTGCATGGACTAGCAAGATCCTCCCACCTCATGGAATCCTAACTTGGGAGATCCAAGGAGGCACTTTCAGGTAAGCAGCATGTCTTCAAGAATGTGTTCTTACCAAAGCTGTGCAACCTGGTGAGCTGTACACCCTAGCAGAGTGCCCAGCAGCGAGCATTTTAATTAGACTGTGGAACTCCATGCAGCATCTTGAGAGGGGCAAAATAGATCTTTATTGTGGAAGCTGGAGGAAGGTGCAGACTCGTTTCTTTGCCAATTCTAAGAATGTAGAAAAATAAAATGGGAAAAAAGAAATCCTGTTTCTGTTGTGATTTGCTGTGATATTCAAGTCATAAAGAGTTTATCAGAAATGCTCCCAAGGAGAGATTGGTTTGTCTCAGGACACCGAAATGGGGGGCCTCAGTTGGACACTGTTAATGGGCATCTTGGGTGGGACACCATGCCCAGGGTCATGGAGTCCACTCACACTAGCTCCTGAGTACCAACTGCCAATACCCAGGAGTTCTGTGAGTGGGCTGTTAAGCTGTTTGTAGCTTGATCAGACACCACAGAAATCAGCAAATGCTACAAAATGAGCTTTTCTTCTTCTTCTTGTTTTTTTCTTTTAACTTCCAAAAGCCCATGTTTTCACATGAACCAATACCTTAGCAGTAACACCATGACTTCTCTCCCCTAGAAAGCAATGAGCTGCAATGAATTTAAGCAAATAATCAGATGTAGTTTAGATATGAAAGACAGCTTGCCTTTCATCCTGCTGCTTCAAGAACTAAGTCCACAGTTTGATATATGTTGTACTTATTGTACAAAATTAGATTCATCTACATATTTTAGTTAATCCTAACAACAGACTGGTTCCAAATAGGAAAAGGAGTACGTCAAGGCTGTATATTGTCACCCTGCTTATTTAACTTATATGCAGAGTACATCATGAGAAATGCTGGTCTGGAAGAAGCACAAGCTGGAATCAAGTTTGCCAGGAGAAATATCAATAACCTCAGATATGCAGGTGACACCACCCTTATGGCAGAAAGTGAAGAAGAACTAAAGAGCCTCTTGATGAAAGTGAAAGAGGAGAGTGAAAAAGTTGGCTTAAAGCTCAACATTCAGAAAACTAAGATCATGGCATCTGGTCCCATCACTTCATGGGAAATAGATGGGGAAACAGTGGAAACAGTGGAAGACTTCATTGTTTTGGGCTCCAAAATCACTGCAGATGGTGACTGAAGCCATGAAATTAAAAGAAGTTTACTCCTTGGAAGGACATTTATGACCAACCTAGATAGCATATTAAAAAGCAGAGACATTACTTTACCAACAAAGGTCCGTCAAAGGTCCGTCTAGTCAAGGCTATGGTTTTTCCAGTAGACATGTATGGATGTGAGAGTTGGACTGTGAAGAAAGCTGAGTGCTGAAGAATTGATGCTTTTGAACTGTGGTGTTGGAGAAGACTTTTGAGAGTCCCTGGGACTGCAAGGAGATCCAACCAGTCCATCCTAAAGGAGATTAGCCCTGGGTGTTCATTGGAAGGACTGATGTTGAAGTTGAAACTGCAATACTTTGGCCACCTCATGCGAAGAGTTGACCCATTGGAAAAGACCCTGATGCTGGAAGAGATTGGGGGCAGGATGAGAAGGGGACGACAGAGGATGAGATGGCTGGATGGTATCACTGACTCGATGGACACGAGTTTGAGTAAACTCTGGGAGTTGGTGATGGACAGGGAGGCCTGGTGTGCTGTGATTCAGAGGGTTGTAAAAAGTCGGACGTGACTGAGTGACTGAACTGAACTGAATAATTTCACATTATTCAAGTCCACAATACTTTATGATGAAATAGACCTGCCCATTATCATGTTTTAAATCGTATTTTTTCATTTGATGATTCTCAACCACGTATTTTAAAACTGCCCATTTACACTATGGCACCAAATTCCAGGAGAAGAAATGTAAAAGTTAGAGAATTATTATGGGTTGATCACATTTTTTCAGGGGGGTAAAAGAAAAGGAATAAATATATCAAGCCCATCACCTTCAGTTTATCCAGCACAAGACAAAAATACCATGAGAATTTTGGAAAGGTGCCTGGTAATATTTTCAGGTCTATGGATCTGATGATTCAAATCTTACTGTTGAACTGAATCATGAAACTGGATTGTAATTGTATTATGAAAGATCCACATTCTATGTATTTTTATAGATTATTTCCAAATTATGGTAATAGATTCAGCATGAATCAATGTTTTATTTCCTATTATTTCAGAAAAAAACTTTCTATGAATCCTAATATGCTTCTAAGGTTCATCCAGTACAGAAGGAGCAGGAAAACCTCAAGCCCAAACTGATCTGAATTAGAAGAGAAAGTTAGAAAGGATTCCATCAAAGTTGAGGTAGTCTTTGTCCACTTCCTAGCAGCTCAGACTCAGTGAGGAGCAAGAGGACACAGACCCAACAGAGCCGAAGGCCAGTCCAGGAATCAGGGAAGGAGTGAGGGAGTTACTTCCCAGTCAGCAGCTTCTCAGCTGAGATGTGCAGTGAAGGACAAGAATTTGCTCCTGACTCACCTATAGCTTGTGAAGGCTGCAGCCACCACAGGCAGCTCAGTGCAAGATAGATTTAACATAGAGAGGGAATTTGGACATGAAAGTGTGTACAGAAATTTTTCCCACTTCTCATTTCACAAGTTATCCTGATCAGATAGACCTGGGATTTAAAAAGCCAGTACTCAGAGGGAAGCTGCAGTCAAAAACATAAGGTTTTTGCATAGTTTACAGACTTTGTAATATCAATAAGGACTCTAGGTCTGAGGACCACACAAAGATGTAGAATAATTATCTAAGCAAGAAAAGTATAGAAAAGAAATAGAGGAAAACAACAGAAAGGGAAATACTAGAGTTCTCTTCAAGAAAATTAGAGATATCAAAGGAATATTGCAAGCAAAGATGGGCACAATAAAGAACAGAAATAGTATGGATCTAACAGAAGCAGAATATATCAAGAAGAGGTGGCAAGAATACACAGAAGAACTATACAAAAAAGATCTTAATGACCCAGATAGCCATGTTGGTGTGATCACTCACCTGGAGCCAGACATCCTGGAGTGTGAGGTCAGGTGGGCCTTGTGAAGCATCACTATGAACAAAGCTAGCGGAGGTGATGGAATTCCAGCTGAGCTATTTCAAATCCTAAAAGATAATACTGTGAAAGTGTTGCACTCATTATGCCAGCAAATTTGGAAAACTCAGCAGTGGCCACAGGACTGGAAAAGGTCAGTTTTCATTCTAATCCCAAAGAAAGGCAAAAGAATGCTCAGACTACCACACAATTGCACTCATCTCACACGTTAACAAAGTAATGCTCAAAATTCTCCAAGTGATGCTTCAACAGTATGAGAACTGAGAACTTCCAGATGTTCAAGCTGGATTTAGAAAAGGGAGAGGAGCCAGAGATCAAATTGCCAACATCCGTTGGATCATAAAGAAATCAAGAGAATTCCAGAAAAACACCTATTTCTGCTTCATTGACCCTTTGGATGTGTGAATCACAACAAAATGTGGAAAATTCTTAGAGATGGTAATACCAGACCACCTGACCTGCCTCCTGAGACATCTCCATGCAGGTCAAGAAGCAACATTTAGAACCAGATATGGAACATTGAACTGCTTCCAAACTGGGAAAGGAGTACCACAGAGCTGTATATTGCCACCCTGTTTATTTAACTTATGTGCAGAGTATATCATGTGCAATACCAGGCTGATGAAGCATAAACTGGACTCATGATGGCTGGGAAAATATCAATAACCTCAGATATTCAGATGACACCACCCTTATGCCAGAAAGTGAAGAACTAAAGAGCCTCTCGATGAAAGTGGAAGAAGAGAATTAAAAAAACTGGTTTAAAACTCATCATTCAGAAAACTAAGATCATGGCATCTGGTCTCATCACGTCATGGCAAATAGATGGGGAAACAATGGAAACAATGACAGACTTTATTCTCTTGGTCTCCAAATCAATGCAGATGGTGACTGCAGCCATGAAATTAAAAGATGCTTGCTTCTTGGAAGAAAAGGTATGACCAACCTAGACAGCATATTAAAAAGCAGAGACACTACTTTGATGACACAGGTCTCTGTCTAGTCACAGATATGGTTTTTCCAATAGTCAAGTGTGGATGTGAGAGTTGGACCATAAAGAAGGTTGAGCAGTGAAGAATTGTTGCATTTGAACTGTGGTGTTGGAGAAGACTCTTGAAAGTCCTTTGGACTGCAAGGAGATAAAACCAGTCAATCTTAATGGAAATCAGTCCTGAATATTCATTGGAAGGACTGATGCTGAAGTTGAAACTCCAATACTTTGGCCACCTGATGGGAAGAAATGACCCATTAGAAAAGACACTGTTGCTGGGAAAGATTGATGGCATCACCAACTCAGTGGACATGAGTTTGAGCAAGTTCTGGGAGTTGGACAGGGAAGCCTGGTGTGCTGCAGTCCATGGGGTTGCAAAGAGTTGGACATGACTGAGTAACTGAACTGCACTGAACTAGGACTTCCCCATTGGTCCAGTGTTTAGGAATTTTCCTGCCAACATGAGGGACACAGGTTCAATTCTTAGTCTGGGAAGATTCCACATGCCACAGGGCAGCTAAGCCCATGCATGACAACTATTGTGTTTGTGCTCTAGAGCCCACATGCCACTACTTCTGAGTCTGCATGTCTAGATCCTGTGCTCTGTAACAGGAGAAGCCACCACAGTGAGAAGTCCACACATCACAACTAGAGAGTAGTCCCCACTTGCTGTGACAAGTATAAGCCCTCATGCAACAACTAAGACCCAGCACAGCCAAAAATAAAGATAAATCAATTTTTTTAAAAAGCATAAATCTTAGACTGAGTGAAGGGCATCAGGACTCTAGTTACCGTCCAACAGTGACTATAATAATTAGGTTAATTGTTCAAGCAATTTTATTCCTGGCAGAAATCTCTACATACCGAGTAATTCTGAGAGAATATTCCAAATTTATTCTGGGGGAAAAGTGGAGTTATATTTAGGTGCAAGGGAAGTTGCAGTAAGGGACTGGAGCAAAGAAGAGCAAACACAAATGTGAAGAGATGCTCAGAAAAGCCTCCACAGTGGAGCCTCCTCCTGTGTGGACTATCAGCTGAAGTTTACTGTGCTCTGCCCACTGATGGGGAATCTTAGTTTGATCTTAAGGGTTTTTTAATTCTTATAAACTAGTTCCAGTGTGCTCAAGCCATAGCACGTTATGATGGAGGCCAATCATAGAGTTTATCTTTAAGGCCAGACTTGCTGTGGGTTTTCGCTCTCTGCTTTTCACATTTTCTTGGATATTTTAAGGGAAAATTTGAAATAACAAATAAGTTGTTGTTTGCTGCTCTAAATTATTCTCAGGAAGTCCACTGCAAAGTGTATTTACATTCTGCACATGGCAGAATATAAATATTGACTGCAAATAAAAACTGACGGTGAGCCCTGTTTTCAACTGAGAATCTCTGAAGTCATACCGCCCTAAGATTCAAATGGTGTTAGGTTTACAACAAGAAGTTGAAGGGACAACAGGGTTTAGTGGATATTATTGTTAATTTCTGTTCCATAAGGAAACATACTTTTCTGTATCTTGATTGCAAACAACTAGGCTGAAAACTAAAATGTGCCATTCTCGGCTGTCATAGAGACAGGACATCACCTGAGATGGAAAGTGTTACTATTTCATCAACTCAACAAATAACTGTGGAGCACCTGCTTTGTGATCATCACCCTGACAGGTGATGAAGTTACAAAGGAAAGGAATATATTTACTCCTCCCAGGGATTTAGGGACTGTTGAAGAGATACCTGAAAGGATTATTATATAATCTGTGTTATTCCAATACAGACTGAGGAGTACAATGCTCAAGGTGTGCACATCATGATGAGTTGCATGCATACTAATGTGTCAGTCCTCATGTCCATATGGAGAAAGGCTATTTTACTCAACGGCAAGGTAGACTAGGAGCCAAGGAATTATATAAATATAAAACCACTGATTTGATTACTCAGACTCTTTGTAGATTCAGAGGGAAAATAATAAGAGAGAATTTAAATCTTCATATACAAAAAGCATTCTGGGAATATGGAGGGGAAACCATATGCCTACAGAAGTTCTTGGGAGAATGTCCTAGGGAAGTGATTTTTTTCATTAGGTCTTAAAGTGGAAACTTGCCAGAGAACTGAGAGCGAAAATGGTCACAGAGCAACATAAAACATGTAAAGTGATTCAAAATGACACAGCAAGTTGGGGATGTTGAGTAGTTCTGCTAGATCACAGAATGAGAGGCTTAGGCAGCAATGGCAGGGTGGAAGCTGCTGCAGGGGAAGCCCCGATGCTCAGTGAACACTTGGATTTTCTTCTGTAGGTGATGGCAAGACACCGACATGTTCTAAGCCAGTCCAATTTTCATTTTAAGGTGGTTCTGAGGCCAAAGTGAAGGGTGAACCTAAAAGGGACAAGACTTGAGACCTAGAGGTAATTTTGGAGACTATGAATTGTCTAGGTAATGTAAAATGAGGGTCTGGGCCAGCACACAGGGAGTAAATGTGGATGTAAAGAATGGACTGGAGAAATATTTATAAAGTAAAATTGCAGGTCTAACTACAGTGACTTGATGTAAATAGAAATTCAGATGAAAAAGATAAGAATTCCAGGTTTTGCACTTTCATAACTGGTGGTGTCCCTTCCTCCCCACAGCTGTATAAAGGGCAGAAGTGGCATGGTTTAAAGAGTAGGTGATGATTTCATTTGAGACACCAGAGAAACATAGTGATGACGTTGAGAAGACAATTAGGTTCGTATCTCTGAAGCTTGGGGAGAGGTAGAACTAGAGACAATGATTTAAGAATCATCAGAAATAGGACACCCAAAGGTCAAATAGTTTTGGTGACCAGAGGGAAGTGTGCTGCTGGGCCCCACAGGATATCTCCTACATAAGGCCACTTCTCCAAGATCAGGAAATGTAACCAACCTGCATAATATATACTAATAAACACAGTGAAAGTGAAAGTCGCTCAGTCATGTCCAATTCTTTGCAACTCCATGAACTATACATTATACAGTCCATGGAATTCTCCAGGCCAGAATACTGGAGTGGGTAGCCTTTCCCATCTCCAGGGGATCTTCCCAGCCCAGGGATTGAACTCAGGTTCTCCAATTCAGGAGACCTGAATCCAGGTCTCCTGTATTGCAGGTGGATTCTTTACCAGCTGAGCCACAAGGGAAGCCCAATAAACACAGAGACTTAAGCAAAATGAGGGCTAGGAATATGTTCCAAATGAAGGTACAAGATAAAGAGTGACTCTTTATCAGAAAAGTTAGATGAAATGGAGATAAACAATCTACCCCCAAAAGAATTTAAGGTAATGATCATAAAGATACTAAATGAACTTGGGAGAAGAATATAAAATACAGTGAGAAGTTAAATAATGAGCTATAAAATATTAAAAAGAGCCAAAATGAGTCAAAGATACAATGACTTAAATGGAAGATGTGCTAGAAAGAATTAATAATAGGTTAGATGATATAGAGGAACAGATAAGTGAATTGGAAGACGGACTAGTGGAAATCACACAAATCAAACAGGAAAAAGAAAAGGATTTAAAAACTAAAGACATTTAAGAGACCTCTGTGAAGTCATCAAGCATACCAACATTTACATTATAAGAAGGAGAGGAGAAGAGAGGGAGAGAGAAAGTGGCAGAAGTTATATTTGAAGACCTAATAGCTGAAAAGATTTCTAAACTGGAAAAGAAAACAGACATCCAGGGCCAGGAAACGAAGTCCCAAACAGGATGATCAATCCAATGAAGACCACACCAAGACATATTGCAATTAGAATGACAAAAATTGAAAATAAAGAAAAAATATTAAAAGCAGCAAGAGAAAAGCAACTGGTTACATACAAGGGAGCTCCCATAAGACTGTCAGCTGGGTTTTCAGCTGAAACTTTGTAGATCAGAAAGAAGTAGCATGATATATTTAAGTGATAAAAGGAAAAACCCTACAACTGAGACTACTCTACCCAGCAAGTTCATCATTCAGATTTGGAGGAGAGATAAAGACTTTCCCAGACAATTAATAGTGAAAAAGTTCAGCACCACTAAACTGACTTAACAAGGAATGTTAAAGAAACTTCTCTTTAAAGTTTTAAAAAGCAGAGACATCACTTTTTTGACAAAGGTCTGTTTAGTAAAAACTATGATTTTTCTAGTAGTTATATATGGATGTGAGTGTTAGACCATAAAGAAAGGTGGGTGCTGCAGAAATGATGCTTTTGAATTGCGGTACTGGAGAAGACTCTTGAGAGTCCCTTGAACATCAAAGAGATCAAACCAGTCAATCTTAAATGAAATCAACCCTGAATATTCATTGGAAGTATTGATGCTTAAGCCGCAATACCTTGGCCACCTAATGCAAAGAGTTGACTCATTGGAAAAGACCCTGATTCTGGGAAAGATTGAAGGCAGGAGGAAAAGGGGGTGACAGAGAATAAGATGGCTGGATAGCATCACTGACTCAATAGATATGAGTTTGAGCAAGCTCCAGGAGATAGTGAAGGACTGGAAAGGCTGGCATGCCATAGTCCATGGGGTCACAAAGAGTCAGACATAACTTAGCAACTAAACAACAACAGCAACAAGTGAAAAAGACAAGATCACAACAAAAACATGAAAATTATAAGGGGAAAAATCTCATAATAAAAGTAGTAGATCAAGCACTTATAAAGCTAGAAGGAAGGTTAAATAACAAAAGTCGTAAAATCATCTATATCCACAATAAGTAATTAAGAGATAAACAAAACAAAAACATGCAAAATATAAAAAACATTAGTTTGTGTGGGGAATAAAAATATAGGGTAGTTAAAACACTTTTGAAATGGCAACTATAAACCAAAAATCTATAATAAATACATACACATAAAAAGAGTAAAGGATCCAAATATAAAGATAGGTATCAGATCACAAAACAAGAGAGAAAAAGAAGAAAGAAACAATAACAAGACTATAAAAACAACCCCTAAACAAATTTAAAAATGGCAATAAATATATCAGCTCAGTTCAGTTCAGTCACTCAGTCGTGTCCAACTCTTTGTGACCCCATGAATTGCAGCACGCCAGGCCTCCCTGTCCATCACCAACTCCCGGAGTTTACTCAAACTCGTGTCCATCAAGTCAGTGATACCATCCAGCCATCTCATCCACTGTTATCCCCTTCTCCTCCTGCCCCCAATCCCTCCAAGCATCAGGATCTTTTCCAATGGGTCAACTCTTCACATCAGGTGGCCAAAGTATTGGAGTTTCAGCTTCAGCATCAATCCTTCCAATGAACACCCAGGGCTAATCTCCTTTAGGATGGACTGGTTGGATCTCCTTGTAGTCCAAAGGACTCTCAAGAGTCTTCTCCAACAACACAGTTCAAAAGCATCAATTTTTCAGCGCTCAGTTTTCCTCACAGTCCAACTCTAACATCCATACATGACCACTGGAAAAACCATAGCCTTGACCAGACAGACCTTTGTTGGCAAAGTAATGTCTCTGCTTTTTAATATGCTATCTAGGTTGGTCATAACTTTCCTTCCAAGGAGTAAACGTCTTTTAATTTCATGGCTGCAGTCACCATCTGCAGTGATTTTGGAGCCCCAAAAAATAAAGTCTGACACTGTTTACATTGTTTCCCCATCTATTTCCCACGAAGTGATGGGACCAGATGCCATGATCTTAGTTTTCTGAATGTTGAGCTTTAAGCCAGTTTTTTCACTCTCCTCTTTCACTTTCATACCTATCAATAATTACTTCAAATGTAGATAGACTAAATATTTCAATCAAAAGGTATAAACTGGCTGAATACATACAAAACCAAGACCCATATATACACTGCCTACAAGGGGCTCACCTTCACATCTAAAGACATGCACAGATTAAATGTGAGAGGTGGAAAAAGTCATTTCATGTAAATGGAAATGAAGAAAAAGCTGTAGTAGCAATACTTGTATTAAACAAAATAGACTTTAAAATAAAGATTATTACAAGTTTTTGCAAGTAACAAAAAAGGACACTACATAATGATTGAGAGGTCAATCCAAGATGAATATATAACAGATTATAAGAGCATCTGAATACTAACACAGAGAAAAAAATTGACAGTATTGACAGTAACCCAATAATAGTAAGGGACTTTAGTACCCCAATTATATCAATGGACAGATGGTTCAGACAGATTATCAGTGAGTAAACAGTGGCCTGAAAGAATATATTAGATCATATGCACTTCATATATTCCATCCCAAAGCAGCAGAATACACACTCTTTTCAAGTGCACATGGAATTTTTTCCAGGACAGATCACATTCTAGGATGCAAAACAAGTCTCAAATTTAAGAAGCATCTTTTCTGACCAGAATGCTATGAGACTATAAATCAAATATAAGAAAAAAAAAACTGCAGAAAAACTAACGGAGAATAAATAATATGCTAATAAGTTCTCAATAGACCACTAAAAATCAAAGTGGAAATAAAAAACACCTAGAGACAAATGAAATGAAGACACAACTATCCAAAATGTATAGGATGCAATAAAAGTATTTCTAAGAGAAAAATTGTAGTGACATAGTACTATCTGAGAATACAAGAAAAATCTCAAGAAAACTACTTACCTTTACACCTAAAGTAATTAGAAGAGAAGAACAAACAAAACCAAAATTCAACAGAAGGAAAGAAATAATAATCAGAGGAGAAATACATGAAATACAGACTAAAGAATAGAAAAGTTCAATGAAACTAAGAGCTAGTCCTTTGAAAAGATAAATAAAATTGATAAACCTTTAGGAAAAGAGAGAGGGCCCAAATCAGAAGTGCAAAAGAAGGTGCAAGAAACATCACAGAAATTCAAAAGGATCACAAGTGATTACTATGAACAATCATCTGCCAATAAAATGGACAATCTAGAAGAAATGAACAAATTCTTAGAAGAGTACAATATCACAAGACTGAATCTGGCACAAGTACAAAATATGAACAGACAAATGACCAGTGATGAAATTGAATCAGCAACTGAAAACTCCCAACAAACAAAAGTCCAGGACCAGACATTTTCACAGATGAATTCTACTAAATGTTTAACAAATTAATTCTTGGCCTTCTCAAACTGTCTCCCTAAATTGAAAGTGTCTGTACTCATTTTAGGAGGCCAGGACTTTTCTGCTACCAAAACCAGACAAAGACTACAATGCAAGAAAATCACAGGCCAATATCACTGATGAAGATAGATGCAAAATCCTCAATAAAATATCAGCAAACTAAATTCAACAGTACTTCAAAAGGGTCATACACCATGATTAAGTGTAACTTAGTCTATGGATGCAAGGAAGTTTCAATATTCACAAATCAGTGTGATACACCTGGGTAACAAACTAAAGAATAAAAACCATATAATCATCTTAATAGAAGCAGAAAAAGTTTTTGACAAAATTCAACATGTGTTTATGATCAAAAACTCTCAACAAAGTGGGTATAGAAGGAACATATCTCAACATAATAAAGTCCATATATGACAACCCTGTAGCCAACACCGTTCTCAATAGTGGAAATCTGAAAGTATTTCCTCTAAGGTCGGGATGCCTCCTCTGGCCACCTTTATCCAACATAGTATCGGTAGTCCTAGACACAACAATTGGATAAGGAAAGTAAATAAAAGGAATCCAAGTTGGAAAGGAAGAAGTAAAGTTTTCACTATTTGCAGATGACATAGTACTATATAGAGAGAATCCTAAAAATGTCACCCCAAAGCTATTAGAACTAAGTGAATTCAGTATATTTGCACAATGTAAAATTAGAACACAAGATCTGTTGCATTGTTGAATTCAATAGTGAAATACCAGTGAGAAAAAGTAAGAAAACAACCCAGTTTACAACTGCATCAAAAAGAATAAAATACCTAGGAATACATCTAACCAAGGAGATTAGAAATCTGTGCTTAAAAATCCATAAGATGCTGATAAGAGAAACTAAAGACAACACAAACAAGTAGCATTCTACTTGTCATAGATTAACATTGCTAAAATGACCATGCTACCCAATGCAATCTGTAGATTCAATGTTATCCCTATCAAAATATCAATGACATTTATCACAGAACTAGAACAAATGATTATAAAATCTGTATGAAAACACAAAAGACTGAATAGCCAAAAAATCTTGGGAAACAAGAACAAGGCTGGAAATGACATCCTCCCTGGTTTTAAACTATACTATATAGCTATAGTAATCAAAACAGTATGATTCTGGTGCATGTGCGCACACACACACACACGCACACACACACACAAAACAGACACAAACATCAATGGAACAGAGACCAGAAATGAACCTACACTTTTATGGTCAATTAATCTATGACACAGTGGAGAAAAGAAAGTCTCTTTGATAAATGGTACTGGAAAAACTGGACAGTTATGTGCAAAAGAATCAAAATGGACTACTTATATTGTGCACAAAAATAAATTCAAAATATATTAAAGAATTAAATGTAAGGTCTGAAATCATAAAAGTCTTAGAAGAAAACATAGGCAGTATATGCTTTGATATTGATCTTAGCAATAATTTTTTGGTTATCTCTCCTTAGGCAAGCAAAAACAAAAAGAAACAAATGAGACTACATCAAATTAAAAAGCTTTTGCACAGAGAGGGAAACTATCAACAAAAGGAAAAGGCCATCTACTGAATGGGAAGATGACATGTCTGTTAAGAGATTAATATTCAAATTATGCAAATAATTCATACAAATCATCTTCAGGAAAAAAAAAAAAACCTGATTAAAAATGGGCAGAGGACATGAATGGACATTCTTCCAAACAAGATATACGAATGGCCTACAGACACAAAGAAAGATGCACAACACTCCCAAATCATCAGGAAAACAAAAATCAAAAATTAAAAATAAAACTACCATACAGTCTAGTGATTCAACTTCTGGCTATTTTTGCAAAGAAAAGGAAACCACTAATTGGAAAATATATATGGGCACTGCTATATTCAATGCAGCATTATTCACAATAGCCAAAGTACAGAAGCAATCTGAGTGCCCACTGATAGATGAATGAATAAAGAAGATGTGGTATATATATGTGGGTGTGTGTGTGGTGTGTATGTATATATATATATATATATGTACATATACATACATATATATATGACTATTAGCCATAGAAAAGAATGAAATCTTGCCATTGTAACAATATGGATGAAACTACAGGGTATTATGCTAAATGAAATGTCAGACAGAGAAACACAAATACATACAGTTGCACTTATATGTGGAATCTGAAAAACAAATGAACAAACACAAAGCAGAAAGTCATCAATATGAGAGCAAACAGGTGGTTTCCAGAGGGAAAGAAAGTAACTAAGGGCACAGACTTTATTGTAGGGACTTTATTGTCTGATCCTAAAGAAAGTGTGAAAATCTGCACAGATGTAGATACACAAAATGAGGAGACAGACATTTGAAAGTAATCATGCCTTTTGCTGTCAATTTCCTTAAAAAGGCAGGATGAAAAGTAACCTGCTCAGGTTGATGAGGGGTGTTGTAAAGGAGACTTAAGAGAATAAATACAAAGAAAAATTCCTGAAGGAAATTAAGTGCTACTTCAGTGAACAGGGGACTAATAAAATGAAACAACCTTACTGCTGATATGGAGAAAGTTTTAGTGGTCTAGATATAAGAAAAAACCTACCACAACATTCTGTTAATTAAAGCCTAATCCAGACCAAGGCCCCAACTCTCTTTGCATCCATGAAGGCTGAGAGAGGTGAGGAAGCTGCAGAAGAAAAGTCTGAAGCTAACAGAGGGTGGTTTATGAAGTTTAAAGAAAGAAGCCGTCTTTATAACATAAAAGTGCAAGATGAAGCAGCAAGCGTTGATGTAGAAGTTGCAGCACATTATCCAGATGATCTAGCTAAGAGAATTCATGAGGATGGCTACACTAAACAACAGATTTTCACTGTAGAAAAACTGCCTCATGTTGGAAGAAGATGCCATTTAGGACTTTAGTTTGAGAGGAAAAATCAATGCCTATCTTCAAAGCTATAAATGATGGGCCAACTGTCTTGTCAGGGGTTAATGTAGCTGGTGACTTTAAGTTGAAGTCAATGCTTTTTTACCATTCCTAAAATCCTACTACCCTTAAGAATTACATACTCTGCCTGTGAGATATAAAAAGCCTGGATGGCAGCACACTTGTATACAACATGATTTACTGAGTATTTTAAGCTCAATGATGAGACCTACTGCTCAGAAAAAAAAGATTGCTTTCAAAATATTGCTGCACTGATAATGCATCTCATCACCCAAGAGCTCTGATGAAGATGTATAATGAGATTAATTTTGTTTTCATGCCTGCTAACACAACATCCTTTCTGCAGCCTATGGATCAAGGATTAATTTAAAATTTCAGGTTTTATTATTTAAGAAATATACTTTATAAAACTGTAGCTGCCATGCACAGTAACTCCTCTGATGGATTTGGACAAAGTCAACTGGAAACCTCTGGAAAGGATTTATCATTAAGAACATTAATAATTCATTAGAAGAGCTCAAGATATCAACATTAACAGGAATTAGGAAGAAGCTGATTCCAACCCACGTGGATGATTTTGAGGGATTCAAGACTTCATTGGAGGAAAGAACTGTAGATGTGGTGGAAATAGCAAGAGAACTAGAATTAGAAATGGGAACCTGAAGAAATGGTAGCTGAATTGCTTCAATCTTATGATAAAATGTTAATGGATAAGGAATTGCTTCTTATGTACAAAGAGAGTAATTTCTTGAGATAGAATCTATTCCTGGTGAAATGCTGTGAAGATTGTTGAAATGGCAGCAAAGGATTTATAATATTGCATGAACTTAGTTGATAAGTCAATGGCAGGATCTGAGAGGACTGACTCCAATTTTGAAAGAAGTACTACTGTCAATAAAATGCTATCAAACAGCATTACCTTCTCCAGAGAAATTATTGTGAAAGGATGAGTCAATCAATGAAACAGATTTCAATGTTCTGTTAAGATATGGTCACAGGCAAATCTTTAGCAACCACCACTCCAATCAGTCAGCAGGCATCAACACTGAGACAAGACCAGCCACCAGTAAAAACCTTATGACTCACTGAAGACCCAGATGATAGTAAGCATTTTTAAAGAATAGAAAATTTTAACTTAAGATATGTGCATTGATTTTTAGTGTAGTGGTATCTCACACTTATTAGACTACAGTATAACATAAACATAACTTTTATATGCACTGGGAAACTGGAAAATTTGTGTGACTTGCCTTATTGCAATACTTTATTGCAGTGGTCTGGACCTGAAAGTGCAGTATCTCCAGGGCATGTCTGTACTCAATCTCACAGATTGAGAACAAAGAAGAAGATTCTGGCATAGATACATGATTGAATTCTACCAAGCACATGCTGAGTGAAGACAAGAGTGGGAAACAAGAATATTGTTGGGTATAACGTGAATGAAGGAGAGACCAGGTCAGGCCTACAAAATTAGAAAGCAGAGATTTAAGCCACCGGGTCTCTAGAAAGCTGAGACCCTTAGGGTTTCTTCTAAGCCCTAGAAACTGAAGGAATAAAATCTAGTATTTCAGAGGTTTACTCATTTGCAATGATGACAAGTTACAGTATGTGGCCATGAAAGCAAAGAAAAGAAAAAAAGGAGAAATGGCTATTGGGGTTGAGGACTGTTCAAGAAAAAATACTTCCACTCACATGAGAAGGGAGAGAACTCCTTAACCTCCAGGCAGAGAGCAGGATTAGGATGAATATTTTGGTCCCTTGTTCCCTTTTCCTTACTTGCTGCTCTTTGAGAAGATGAGAGCCTTACATGATCACTAGGCTCAGTGGAAGCTGTGTTTCCTGGTCTATATGTCCAGGAGCAGTCTTGCTGTCTTGTGATGTGGGCAACACTGGCCATGTTCTCTGGCTCATGCTCCCTCAGGCTATGTGACAGCACCTGTGTCTCAGGCAGTTGTGGGGGAGGTAGAAGCCACAATTTAACCTCAGTTTCAAACTGCACTCTGCCCCACCACCCAACTCCAGGCTTAGTAGTAATAGAACTAACATATCTTGGCAGGAAAAAAGACTTGGAGCCAGATACTAAATTTTCTCTAAATGCAGCAGAATTACTAGAAATTTGGTAAATGGTAGAAATGAAATAAGGCAAGGTTGTTGGTTATGAGGGGTGAGACCCTCAAAGGAGTAAACATTTCTATGAGAATAGGCAATAAATGGCCTTAAGGTGACACTGGTGATATAAAGGACTTCACCTCACCTTTTCACCTCGAGTATGGGAGAATTTGTTAAGTCACCAAGTCCTGTCCAACTCTGTGACCCCATGGACTGCAGCACACCAGGCTTCCATGTCCTTCACCATCCCCTGGAGTTTGTCCAAGTTCAATTCCATTGAATCAGTGATGCCATCCAACCATCTCATCTTCTGTCACCTTGTTCTCCTTCTGCCTTCAGTCTTTCCCAGCATCAGGGTCTTTTCCAATGAGTTGGCTGTTTGCATCAGGTGGCCGAAGTATTGGAGCTTCAGCATCAGGCCTTCCAATGAGTATTCAGGATTGATTTCCTTTAAGAATGACTGGTTGGATCTCCTTGCTGTCCAAGAGACTCTGAAGAGTCTTTTCCAGTTTGAAAGCTCTGCCTTCTTTATGGTCCAACTCTCACACCTGTACATGACTACTGGAAAGACTATAACCTTGACTATATGGATCTTTGTCAGCAAAGTGATGTCTTTGCTTTTTAATACACTGTCTAATTCTGTCATAACTTTCCTTCCAAGGAGTAACTGTCTTCTAATTTCATGGCTACAGTTACCATCCACAGTGATTTTAGAGCCCAAGAAGAGGAAATCCATCACTGCTTCCACTTTTCCTCTTTCTATTTGCTATGAAGTGTTGGGACTAGATGTCATGGTCTTAGTTTTTTTAATGTTGAGTTTTAAGCCAGCTTTCCCACTCTTCTATTTCACCCTGGTCAAGGCTCTTTAGCTCCTCTTTGCTTTCTTCCATTAAAGAAGTATCATCTGCATGTCTGAAGTTGTTGATATTTCTCCCAGAAACCTTGATTCTAGCTTGTAACTATCCCACCCCAGCATTCTACATGATGTGCTCTGTGTATACGTTAAATAAACAAGGTGACAATGAACAGCCTTGTTATACCCCTTTCACAATTTTGAATCACTCCTTTGTTCCATGTTCAGTTTTAAGTACTGCTTCTTGACCCACATACAGGTTTCTCAGGAGACAGGTAAGATGATCTGGTATTCCCATCTCTTTAAGAATTTTCCACAGTTTATTGTGATCCACACAGTCAAAGGCTTTAACACAGTCAATGAAACAGAGGTAGATGTTTTACTGGAACCCCCTTGCTTTCTCTATGATCCAGTGAATGTTTCCAATTTGATCTCTGGTTTGTCTGCCATTTCTAAACCCAGCTTCAACATTGGAAAGTTCTTGATTCATGTAATGCTAAAGCTTAACTTGGAGGACTTTGAGCATGACCTTACTAGTATGGGAGAAGAGTGCAAGAAATGCAAGAAGGCAAAGTGGTTGCCTGAGGAGGCTTTACAAACAGCTGAGGACGGAAGAGAAGCAGAAGGCAAGAGAGAAAAGGAAAGGTACACCCATCTAAATGCAGAGTTCCAGAGATAGCAAGGAGAGAGAAGAAAGTCCTCTTCAATGAAAAATGTAAAGAAATAGAGGAAAACAACAGAAAGGGAAAGACTAGAGATCTCTTTAAGAAAATTGGAAATAACCAAGCAACATTTTATCCAAAGATGGGCATGATAAAGGACAGAAAGAGTAAAAAGACCTAATAAAAGTAGAAGAGATCAAGAAGAGATGGAAAGAATACATAGAAAAGCTGTACAGAAAAAGACCTTATTGACCCAGATAACCACAATGGTGTGGTCACTCACCTAGAACCAGATAATCTGGAGTATGAAGCCAAGTGGGTCTTAGGAAGCACTGCTGCCAATAAAGCTAGTGAAAGTGATGGAATTCCAGCAGAGTTATTTAAAATCCTAAAAGATGATGCTATTAAAGATGCTGCTGCACTGAATATGTCAGCAAACTTGGGAAACCTAGCATTGGCCACAGGACTGGAAAAGGTCAATCTTCATCCCAATTCCCAGTAAGGGGAGTAATAAAGAATGTTCAAACTACCAGACAATTGCACTCATCATCCATGGGAGGATAGCAGCTTCTACTGGAGATGATACTTGGGACTCACCCTCAAAAGAGAGGCAAGTTTCAGTGAAGGCCAGAGGGGGTCATTTCTGCAAAGAATTTCATGATGGAGAAGGTTGTTTTTTTTTTTTCCCCCCACATTTGTGGTTCAAGAGGGGAATAAAAAATTCTAAATTATAAACTTTTCCCATCTTTATATTCTTGAGAGTAGAAGGTTGAATTTTGTCATATTTACACTGAGTAGAGTACCAGACAAAGTAGGCAGTAGTGAATGTTTTAGGGGTGAATGAATGACTGAGAGAATCTAGGAATACGGAAGAACTATACAAAATAAGTCTTAATGACTCGGATAACCATGACGGTGTGGTCACTCACCTAGAGCCAGATGTCCTGGAGTATGAAGTCAAGTGGGCCTTGGAAAGCATTACTACAAACAAAGCTAGTGGAGGTGATGAAATTCCAGCTGAGCTATTTCAAATCCTAGAAAATGATGCTACGAAAGTGCTGTAATCAATATGCCAGTAAAATTAGAAAATTCAACAATGGCCACAGGACTGGAAAAGGTCAGTTTTCATTCCAATCCAAAGAAAGGCAATGGCAAAGAATGTTCAAATTACTGCACAAATTTGCTCATTTCACATACTAACAAGATGATGCTCAAAATCCTTAAAGCTAGTTTCAGTAGTACATGAACTGAGAGCTTCCAGATGTACAAGCTGGGTTTAGAAAAAAGCAGAGGAACCAAAGATCAAATTGCCAACATCTGTTGAATCATAGGAAAAAACAAGACAGTTCCAGAAAAATATCTACTTCTGTTTCATTGACCATGCTAAGGCCTTTGAATGTGTGGATAATCACAAACTGGAAAATTCTTAAAGAAATGGGATACTAGACCACCTTACCTGCCTCCTGAGAAATCTATATACAGGTCAAGAAATGACAGTTAAAATGACATGGAACAACAGACTAGTTCAAAATTGGGAAAGAAGTATGTCAAGGCTGTATATTGTCACTTTGCTTATTTATCTTATATGCAGAGTACATAATGGAAAATGTTGGGCTGGATGAATCCCAAGCTGGAATCAAGATTGCTGGGAGAAATATCAATAACCTCAGATATATAGATGATACAACTTTAACAGCAGAAAGTGAAGGGGAACTGAAGAGCTTCTTGATGAAGATGAAAGAGGAGAATGAAAAAGCTGGCTTAAAACTCAACATTCAAAAAACTAAGATCATGGAATCCTGTCCCAACACTTCATGGCAAATAGATAAGGAAAAAGTGGAAACAATAGCATGCTTATTTTTTTGGCTCCAAAATCACTGCAGACGGTGACTGCAGCCACAAAATTAACATCCCTTGCTCCTTAGAAGAAAACCTATGAGAAACCTAGACAATATATGAAAAAGCAGAGACATTACCTTGCTGACAAAGGTCCACATGGTCAAAGCTATGGTTTTTCCAGTAGTCATGTATGGATGTGAGTTAGACCATAAAGAAGCTGAGTCCTGAAGAATTAATGCTTTTAAATTGTGGTGCTGGAGAATACCCTTTAGAGTCCCCTGGACAGCAAGGAGATCAAACCAGTTAATCCTAAAGGAAATCAACCCTGAATACTCTTTGGAAGGACTGATGCTGAAGTTGAAGCTCCAATACTTTGGCCACCTGATGCAAAGAGCTGACTCATTGGAAAAGAACCCAATGCTGGAAAGATTGAGGGCAGGAGGAGAAGGGGGTGACAGAGGATGAAATGATTAGATGGCATCACTGAATCGATGGACATGAGTTTGAGCAAACTGTGGGGGATAGTGAAGGACAGGGAAGCCTGGTATGCTGCAGTCCATGGGGTCCCAGAATCAGACATGACTGAGCGACTAAGCAACAACAAACACAGAGAATGAAAAATAGTAAGATTATCAGATTACAGATAGAGCATATATCTACAGGTTTACACTAAGAAAGGAGACCAGAAATGTGAAGCGTGATGGAGATTAATTTGGTTCAGTCTATAAAGCAGAACTGAGTTAGAATTGCCTGCTTCCCTGGTAGATCAGCTGGTAAAGGATCCACCTGCAATGCAGGAGACTCTGGTTCGATTCCTGGGTAGGGAAGATCTGCTGGAGAAGGAATAGGCTACCCACTCAAATATTTTTGGGCTTCCCTGGTGGCTAAGCTGGTCAAGAATCTATGCAATGCAGGAGACTCTGGTTCGATTCCTGGGTTGGTAAGATCCACAGGAGAAGGGATAGGCTATCCACTCCAGTATGCTTGAGCTTCCCTTGTGGCTCAGCTGGTAAAGAATCTGCCTGCAATTTGGGATACCTGGGTTGGGAAGACACCCTGGAGAAGGGAATGGCTTGCAAGAAGTTATATTTCACTTCTTGCAAAATAGCCATGGAGAAGGGCTGGTCAGTAAACAAAAGCCTGGAGCAAAAGTGAATCACACACCACATCTCAGACAAAGGGAGCCTGTGTATGAAGCACTGTGGAGCATCAAGGCCAAAGGAGTTGAAAAAGGAATTTTAAATAAAGGAAAGCAAAACTGGAATCAGTGGTTTGAGAGCCAAGAGAGTTTCCCCTGCACCTTTCTTTTAGAGGTCTGTGACCATGCCCCTAGCTGAGAAAGGAATTATGAAGATGCTGAGCACAGCTGGAGACACAGGCAAGAGCAAGCGTGACTGCTTAGTCCTTAGGCCATGGGTTGCTTTCCCAGTTGACTGGGTCCTGGTCAGACATTTCATCGTGAGAGTCCATAGCCTCTAGAATACAATACTCTACTCTCTGCTCTGCTGAAACTACAGTAAAGATGTGCTACTGGAAAGGAGGAAGGCTCCTGAGGTCAGATAAGCCCCTGAAATGTGAGAGTCTCATTACCTATAAGAGCCCCTTGGAGTGAGCCAGCTCTGACACGAGAGGCAGAAGGCTTGTCTGAGTCCAGAGGCCCCTCAGCTTGATGCCTGCACTGCTCCTTCCTAGGAGGACCATAGGACAGAGGCCACATTAGGTGGGCCAGGATAAGTGGTTCTAGAGCCTGGGCCTTGTTTGAGTAGGAGAGCTAGAGCCAGAGACAGAGGCTGGAGCATTATGGGTAGACAGATTGGAATACTGTGTCTGAGTTATGAGTGGTAAGAGAGATAGAGAAATGGCTACCCAGGGACTCTTTAGGTGTCCAAGTGATAAATCCCAATGGATCTGGGGCAAGACATTACGTGACCTTGAAGAGATGGAAAACATAAGTGATATGTTTAGAAGATATGCTTAGAAGATAGGTATCCAGGGGCTTATTGGCAGATAGCTTATCCAAGGTCTTATTGGCAGATGGTTCAGGAAAGACTGAAGAAATAGACTAGGTAAAATAGCTCAGTTAGGCCAAGCACTCACCTTGTGAAAGAATTTTACTACTGCTGATGTCAGAAAGGGGCATGGTCATACACGGTGAGTAGAATGAAGATAAAATTAGAGTAACTATCTCTCTGGACACTAGAAAATCCAAGGCAAAAGCAAAAAATAAAAAAAGCTAATCAAAGGATTCTAAATTAAAATTTCGCCTCAGAACAATGGAAAAAATACACAGAAGCAAGATTGTTTAAACAAAAACAGGTGTGAAAACAGAAAATAAGATTGAATGTTTTATCTTCAATCACTTGAAGGTTTTTGGTCAGCAGTTTTATGTATGAAGTGGAGGTAGGCAGAGACATGACAGATTGCGTCAGGATCAGAGTCCTCTTGCATCCATATCGAGTTATTGGCCGAGTAACTGGGAATATTTCCTTCCTTCTTATTTGATTTCCACCTCTCCAACTTAGGCAATTGTTCTATAGTTGATTCATAGCTAAAAACTTTTATCTATGATTGCTTTTTCTTTTATCTGGAGTTATCTCCCAGGCACTATCTTGCCTGATACACCAAAATGTTCTATTTGCCCTCGAAAATGTTCTAAGGAAGTGGTGAATATGTGCAACCAGACAGAACCTAATAATGAATAGAAATGTCTTCTGGCCATTTATCCTATGTTATTTTGATGTACTTCAAGTCATTTCTTGTTTTATGAGCTATGGTTATACAACATGTAACAGTTTATTCCCCCTATGGAAGAAAGTCAAGAAAATTTCTTTGAGGTCAGTAACTCTTCTTGCTTTTTGATTCTTAAATCAAAGGTTGAGTAAAGTTCAGAACTGCAGTTGTGAGGGAAGAAAGTAAACCAAGCTCAGAGTTCAGAGTGGCAGAGGAAACAGTCTAGACTGCAGAGTTCATGTTCCCGGACGCAAATCCACAGTTTTCCAGACTTCTGTCCTAAGGTGCTGGCTTTTTCTAAGGCCTGGGAAAACTTCTCCTCTGGAAACACCCCATCTCAAACACCTGGCACTAATTCAAGAATTCTTCGAAGCGTAGACATTTTGTAAATGCGAATACCTTGCCAGTAAGTCTAAACCTACCAGTTACCACCTCAGTGTGAATGAACTGATTAGAAATATGAGCATCCTTTCTTCCTAACAACTGTTTGAGATCTGTGAGCTTAGGGGAGACTGATGGGAGATTGAGGTGCTGGACGGCAGGGCCCACCCTGAAGGGTTGGGGAGGAAGTGATAAGGAAGCAGCAGAGGAGCAGAGATGCTGGGGAAGGGAGTGCTATACAAACACTTTCCTGTGATTTGCTATCCTGCTCTGAGGAGGATTAATATGGGAATTTATCATATTTCTACTAGCAGAGTCCCATAGTCCATTGTTTTTTAAAAAGTGATGTTGGACCTATGTGAGAACAAAGCTGAACTGTTGGGAGCTAAAATTGTATCAAATGCATTAGTGTCCAGGGCCTCAGTGGCCTGCCTGCCTTGCAAAGTGTTCTCAAACTCTCCCACATGAATCCCTTATTTCACACGGGACAACGAGGCACATCAGTCTTCATCCTGCTGGCAGTAGGACTCTGGGCAAAAATTCAGAATACTGGAACATTTTCTCAGTACTTCTGTACTCTTTATGCTTCTTTCCCTTGCCACCTGGGGCTAGCTGGACAGCTTTTGGTGTAGTACCTTCTTGTGTCTTGACCTGATTTCAGTGGTTAATATCTATCTGGATCAGGTGCAGAAACACTTCTTGCCTTGGTACCATTAGCCCACTGAAGACTGCATTCCTTTTGTTAGCAGCTTTCTAACTGGCTACTCTCTAAATCTGGTGCTTGCCACTCATGGTAAGAACATACTGCCCAAGTCGGGCAAACCATCCAATAAGGTAAACTACACACGCCAGAGCCTTTCCTGGTTAATACTGCCCCCATTCTTTGGTTCCTTCATTTTGAAAACTTTAATTGAACAGCTTTGTGCCAAGCCTGGGGGACAGAAAGATACACAGACAAAGGTCTCTGGCTTGGAAGGTGTCACGGTCTCTGAGGGACAAAGGTTGTAGGGCCAAAACACCCCAGGCTGTGCCTGCGACTGCAGTCAGATGACTCTAGGGGAGACAGCTGGTGTCTTTCTGATGCTCCAGCACAGATGTTTGCCGGGGGGTGGGGAGGGGTGTGCTCATTGAGGCAAGGACTTTAGTAGAAAGTGGGGCTCTGCTTATTCCCACATTGCTGGAAACCCCACTGCCAGGCAGAAATGGTAAGAGGCATCTGCCTCTGTTGAGGATAAGGGAGTAAAATTGAAGCTTTTAAAAATAATCGGTGATGGAAAATGGAAAAAGAGAGGTTTTGGAATGCTACTCTGGCTTGCATAATTCTGGAAAAACAAACCAAAAAGTTTCTGGAACCATGTTCTGGCATGTGTCCTTACTAACACAATCTTGTTTACGAAGAACACTTAAGATGGAGTCTAGAGCCTAAAGCAAATAAAAAGGACAAATAAATGTAATTACCTACATGCCTATTAAGACTAGTTTGTATGATGTTATTGACCAAATACATGTCCTAATATTATACCACTGCTTCTATGGGAAAATTTAACTTTACCTCTAGCAATTCAAATATAGGACTTTTTCAGGCCTACAAATGTAAGGAGATATACTCAGGCCCAATCTCACTGAGACAGAACTATACAAGAAGCATGGTTTCCTAGGCTCCAGCCCTCTGGACACTGAGAGCTTCACCCTGATACCACTGATAGTGAAAAACTTTAAAGTGGGTGCTCAACACTATTGCACAGAACAATGCTTTGGTGTCCCTGGAAGGGGTGTTGTCTTTGTCCAGTACTTCTCTAGAGAAGAAGGCTGAGTGCTGCCTGGGAAGGAACGGAGAAGAACGGAGGCCAGGTCTGCCTCCCCAGAAGACAATTGGAGGCCAGTGTTGTTACCTGAGCCCCCTTTAGCCTCTCTCATGACTTATTGAAAGATCTTTTCCAATGACATAAGACTGTCCCGAAAGGCTTGCTGCTGGCTTTCCAGTGATGCATTACCAATCATTGGTGATTTAGTGACCCAAAGGGAGAGCACCACAAGGCACTTAATCCAATACTGATGTGAAAAGTGATTCTCTGTTTGGGGGCAACGGACACTCTGCCTTCTCAGGCCTTGCTGAGACTCAGGTTACACCATTAAATAACATTCTCTCTCTAGTAAAGAGGCATGGAAATAGCTCTGGGAATTACACTTCAGTCATGTCACATCCAGATTATCTCAACATCGATCTAAACAGTGAATGTTATGATTCACTTAACCTTTTTCAACATTTTCTCATTTCAAGACAATAGAGCAGGATCTCCAAACACATTTGCAGATTGATTATTGAATCAAACTCTTCACTCACATTTTAAAAAGAAGTATCCAAGGATTGGGTTTGCTCCTGCTTTAAAAGATGTAAATCAATATTCTAATGGCTGGGAAATTACAATAAAAGTACTAGAAAATATACTTTAACTTTTGTAAGGGCTTGTACAAGGAAATGCAGTCTATAGTCAAAATCTCAGAAATATCCATGGAATGTAGGGATGGCTTGAGTAAACAGAGCTGAAGAAGGAAAGACACAGGCGCTGGAGTCAGTCACAGGGGACCTGCTCCTGGAGATGTGACTTGCCCACGTGGCCAAAATCAGCAAAGTCTTCACTGACGTTGTTAGTCTAGTCTTTATCCATTAAGCACACAGAGAGTCCACTGACAAATGGACAGATGAGTTTTTCAGGAAGTCCCAATCAGTATTTTTAAGTGCTTCCAGAGAACTGAGGATGAACAAGTGGCTTCAAATACAAGAGAAAAGATTTCATTCATTAAAAGTATCTTGAAAAAAACACTGGAATGTGGCCATCCCAGTTTAGGATACGTTTGAGAAGAAAATGCATATCCATCTGTGATGGTCTGAAAGAGCTGCCTGCTTGAGGAAGGAAGAGGCTGGAGGAGCCAGTCTCCTCTGGTTCCTTTGGTATTAAGATGGGCTTAATACTTGTTAATGGGTGTTTTATTACTGCAGCTTCAGTGGTAACAAACACATTTCTGAGCTGAGAACAGCAGTGACATACCTTAATCTGTGGAAGTGCCAGCCCCAGTTCCCTGAGAGTGGTGTCAGCGCATCAGCAGATGCCAAACAGGTAGCCTGTGGATACAAACTTAGAGGCTTAGGACACGGACTCTTCCAAGACCTTGAAACCTGGAAATTGCTTACAAAATGCAGTGTACTTGTATCACATTTTCAAGAGAGAGGATCAGTCTTCAAGATGAGTCTAGAGCCTCTGCTTTAGGGAATTCTTTCAAGAACACTGTGCTCTAATTATTTGATTCTTCCTGAGACATCAAAACCTCTCAAACCTCTGCATCTTTGCCGAGGTTGGGTGGGTCTCCCAGAGGCCCTGGTGTGACTTTCTTAGGGTGTGTGCCCCACACGCTGGGCAAACAAGGGGCTGTCTCCTCTGCTCACTCAGAATCATTCAGCCATGCTGCAGGAGGGCCATGTGTGCCCAGCCTGCTTCTCTTCCCTGTGTCCCAGCAGTGAGCATAGGTTCTGGAATTGTGGCCAGTAATACATGCATACCCTGACTCTCCCCCTCCCTCGCTGCTGCCGCATACCTTTGTGTGTATCATTGACCTCTGACCTGACTGTCCCATTCAGGATAAACCCTTTAGTCTCCTCTGTGTCTTCAGGTTTCTTGCTTTAGGCTCCTTAATCTATCACTTCAGGTAATTAAAACAAAACAAAACACCACAGACATGCTGCAGGATTGAATGATCACTGCTTTCAAATGAACACAAAGGCCAACTTTGTGTTTTTTACTGTCTGCTTCTCTCTCTCGATTATTTTGGCACAACTGACTGAAAAAATAAAGGATCTTTGGGTGTGAGATGATGCAATAATATTCTAACATGAAGCTAGAAGGTAACACTGTGATGCATTCATGTTGATAGACATAAGTCAGAAGATGGTGATGCTGCCAATGTTTGATATTTTATTAGAATGTAGAAACTCATTAAACTGATGGCATTATAAGCATGGCTTGCTACTTCTGTGTACTTTATTCTGAAAGAGGGAGTGTAAATACAAAGTCTGATCTTAAATGGAGGCTTTTAAAGGCATTTACTTTCCTGACCTGCACAGCCAAATTAAAGTTTATATAGTCGTCCCTTGAAGCCAAAAGAAATATAGGTTTGAGTCAAAATGCCTTTTATGACTCTCACATGAGGAGCTCAGGCTAAGTTCATGAAGTCAAGTCATGTCCTGGGGGTACTACTCTTAAATATGGAAAACTATTTCCTAACCTAGGGCCAGGCTTCAGGCACAGTGAGACTACATTGGCATCACAGAAAGAGCTGACCAGATATTCAGACAAGAACATCCATCCATAAGAACATCCATGAAAGAACCATAGTATTCTCAATGCCTGATATCTGCATCTGTGAAAATAAGAGAGAAACAGAGACGGGGCAATAAACAATCAAGTTTAAGAATATCAGAAGAATAGCAGAAAATTTGGGTGTTGGAAAATGAAGTGTGATTCAGGCAAGAAATCATGGCCCTGAGAAACTTAGTTTTCAGAGAAGAACCAGGAATATTTGTGAGGAGTTGTAAGCGCTGGGCCCTGGCTAGGAGTCAGCTAAAGCAGATGCTTGCTGGACGTGAAGGACCTCAGTATCAGACAGCGTGTGCACTGCAGGCGGTTCTGGGCTGCAGGGGAGAGAGCTGCACACGGGTCCTCAGAGGACTTAGTGAAAAGCACTGGGAAACACCTAAAGGTTTCACTTTAGATTAAAACTGCAGGAGGGACAAAGGAGGCAAGGATATACAATGGAAAAAAGACAACCTCTTTAACAAGTGGTGCTGGGAAAGCTGGTCAACCACTTGTAAAAGAATGAAACTAGAACACTTTCTAACACCATACACAAAAATAAACTCAAAATGGATTAAAGATATAAATGTAAGACCAGAAACTATAAAACTCCTAGAGGAGAACATAGGCAAAACACTCTCCGACATAAATCACAGCAAGATCCTCTATGACCCACCTCCCAGAATATTGGAAATAAAAGCAAAACTAAACAAATGGGACCTAATGAAACTTAAAAGCTTTTGCACAATGAAGGAAACTATCAGTAAGGTGAAAAGACAGCCCTCAGATTGGGAGAAAATAATAGCAAATGAAGAAACAGACAAAGGATTAATCTCAAAAATATACAAGCAACTCCTGAAGCTCAATTCCAGAAAAATAAATGACCCAATCAAAAAATGGGCCAAAGAACTAAACAGACATTTCTCCAAAGAAGACATACAGATGGCTAACAAACACATGAAAAGATGCTCAACATCACTCATTATCAGAGAAATGCAAATCAAAACCACAATGAGGTACCATTACATGCCAGTCAGGATGGCTGCTATCCAAAAGTCTACAAGCAATAAATGCTGGAGAGGGTGTGGAGAAAAGGGAACCCTCTTACACTCTTGGTGGGAATGCAAACTAGTACAGCCGCTATGGAGAACAGTGTGGAGATTTCTTAAAAAACTGGAAATAGAACTGCCATATGACCCAGCAATCCCACTTCTGGGCATACACACCGAGGAAACCAGATCTGAAAGAGACACATGCACCCCAATGTTCATCGCAGCACTGTTTATAATAGCCAGGACATGGAAGCAACCTAGATGCCCATCAGCAGATGAATGGATAAGGAAGCTGTGGTACATATACACCATGGAATATTACTCAGCCGTCAAAAAGAATTCATTTGAACCAGTTCTAATGAGATGGATGAAACTGGAGCCCATTATACAGAGTGAAGTAAGCCAGAAAGATAAAGAACATTACAGCATACTAACACATATATATGGAATTTAGAAAGATGGTAACGACAACACTATATGCAAAACAGAAAAAGAGACACAGAAGTACAGAACAGACTTTTGAACTCTGTGGGAGAAGGTGAGGGTGGGATGTTTCAAAAGAACAGCATGTATATTATCTATGGTGAAACAGATCACCAGCCCAGGTGGGATGCATGAGACAAGTGCTCGGGCCTGGTGCACTGGGAAGACCCAGAGGAATCGGGTGGAGAGGGAGGTGGGAGGGGGGATCGGGATGGGGAATACGTGTAAATCTATGGCTGATTCATATCAATGTATGACAAAACCCACTGAAAAAATAAATAAATAAATAAATAAAGGGGGGAAAAAAAATAAAACTGCAGGAGGAACTTTGAACTGTCTAGACACCAAAACATGTGGGCCCACAGAGAAGAGGTCTGCCTTCTCATGGGCAAGACCCTACCCTAAGCTGCAGTGAATGTTCTCTATATAAGGGTTTTAAAAGGCAGCTTCAATCAGGTTCAAGGGGATCCTGTGACCTCTGAGATATAGATGGGTTATTGGCTTCAATTTTAATATTGTTTTGGAAAGTTTCTATTTAGATTTCTTAATTGAAAAATTTTGAAATAAAGTTTATGTGGAGTGTATTTAGGGATTTATCAGGAATGGGATATTTTCAGACTAGATTGTCAGATGGCTACTCACTCCCTTTCTTTGATAAGAGATGAGGAAATACCTAAAACAACATGGGTGGGGATTTCAGCACCCTCTCACCACCAAACTTACAAATGCTCCTAGTCTGCCTTTCATGGTCCCACAGAACAAGACGCACCCGCCCCCTTCCTATGATGTGTTGACAATGTTGAAGATGTTTCTCAGGGTCCTTGAGTTCTCTCTTCTTCAGTCAAAATATCCTTAGTACCATCAGTATTTTCTCAAAGGATCCTTTAATTTTCTTGGTTGCTTTTATGTTGAATGTGTTGGCTTATCAAGAAATATTAGGCTCAGAATTTGAGATTTATTTATTCCTTAATACATAATCATGAAAAGTGTCACAGAGCTGATCTAAAATCTGCAGAGAAGAGCAGAACTAGCGTGTGCAGATGTCTCTGCTACTAGACTGTAATGAGCAAGCACTTAGAGTTGTATTGGCAGAGTCATGTACTTTCTACTAACTAAAATCTAATTAATTACTGCCCCAAATCGGAAGCAATCAAAATGTCCTTCAGTAACTGAATGGAAAAAAAGACAAACTGTGATACATTCATATCATGGAGTATCATTTAGAGATAAAAGAACCTTCAAGCTACAAAAAGACATGGAGAAATCTCAAATGCCTGTTCCTAAGTAAAAGGAAGCCAATCTGGTTGGTTTTCAGAGGCGCAGGGTGGATGTGGGTAAAAGGCAGTAACTTCTACTTATAAAATAAATAAGTCCTGAAGATGTCATGTACACTACAGTAACCATAGGAAACAATATTGTATTGTATATTTGAAAGTTGCTAAGAGCGATCTTAAAAGTTCTCATCATACAAACACACAGAATTGGTAACTATGTGTAGTAATGAATGCTAACTTAATTTACTGAGGTAATAATTTTATTATATATACCTATATTATTATGCTGTACACTCATAACTAATTCAATGTTATGTGTCAATTCACTCTCAAAAGATTAAAAAGAGAAGAAGCAGCCAAGCCAATCTGAAAAGACTCCACACCATATGATTCCAATTATATGTCATTCTGGAAGGGATAAAACTAAAGAAACAGTAAAAAGAACAGTGGTTGCCGCTATTTGGTAGCTGGTGGGGAGAGGACCAAGTAGTGAGGGACAGGAAATTTTTAGGGCAGTGCAACTACTGTGTATGATACTCTGATGGTGGATAAATGACATTGTGCATTTGTCAAAGCTATAGGGGGAGCTGAGTCAAGACAGCGGAATAGGAGGACATGGAGTCCACCTCTTCTCGCAGTAGTATCAAGGATACATTGATAAATGGAACAATCTTCACAGAGACCTGCTGAACACTATCAGAGACCTGCTGAACACCTGCAGTCCTAGAGGATCTTTCTTGGACAAGAAAGATCCATGTATAACTGGGTAGGACAAAAGAGAGAAAAGGAAAAAGAAAAGAAGAAGTGAGATGGGACCTGTGCCCCTGGTGGGGAGCTGAAGGAGAGGTTCCTGTATCTGGGGAAACCCCCTCACTGGTGGGAGATCAGCAGGGACAGATGGGAGGTTCCGGGGCCCAGAGGAGAGACCAGCAATCAGTCTGTGGTAAGCAGGACAGAATGAGACCTATACGGATGGTACATGCCGCAGTCCGGAGTGCCCCAGCCTGAGAGGTGTGTCCACTGGTATGGATGGGGGCTGGGGGCTGGAGTATGGGATTTGGAGAGCAAACCTGGGGAGAGGACTATTAGCTGTGAGGAGACAGTCTAAGGGGCTGGGAGTGAGGAACTCTGCAATTGCGAATGCTCCTGCAGGGGGCCCTTGTCTACTATAAAGGCAAAGGGCCATTGTTGAGTGATGAGTAATGGGTGAGGCTGCCACTGTAGCCTCTCTCCCCATGCACACACCCCTGCTTACTCAGGCAATAGGAAAGGCTCTCAGCAGGGCAGGTTTATGCACCTCAATCAGTCACCACCTCCTCTCCCTCCCACTTGAGTGAGCACATGAACCCCAATGGGTTGCCATGTCCACTCTCTCTTGCCTTCGTGGGGAGCAGATGCCTGAGGGTGGCCCACATGCAGAGATGGGACTGAAACCAAAGCTGAGCCCCACAGGCTGTGCAACTAAGAAAGAAGAGGTGAAATCTCCCCTTGCAGCTGGGTGAACCATGGATTAAATCCCTGCAAATGGCTTGGTAAAGTGAGCAGTTGTGGAACATCTGAACGGACAAGTGTTCCAAGTGAGATGGGTCTAGCTTCAGCAGCTGTAGACTTTGTGGACACATACACACATGGGTTGGGCCAGGCCAGAGTCTGAGCTGCACACATATAGCACCCACAGCAGATCTAGATTTATGATTACTGCAGTCCTGGGACCTGACTTCAGTGGGTCTATGTTGGTGGCCTAATGAAAACAATGCCTGAAAGACCCCAGAGTCAATTGTCAGGATACCTACAGTTACCGTGGGGCTGAGAGGAGTGACAACAACATTTTAATCTGAGAACTTTCACAGTGAAAAGGTGACACAGCCGAGCACACTCACAGGAGAAGAGCTCCAGAGAAGGAATATTCAGTGGGCTATCTTCCAGTGGGAACACTCCAATCCTGCGTACTTCATATAGCAGGTCAGAAGCATAGCTAAGAAATAGATTTGGGGGTGTCTACTCTAATAACTAGGAAGCATATCCTACCCCTGACGGAACAGTGACAACTACAGAGTAAAAGGAAGTCTTTGGTCAATATCCAGTACAAGCTCTGGTCACCACACCACCAAGGGGATATAGGCCACAATAAACTGAGGGAAGAGGTGGCAGACATCCATAGTAAAATCAGCCCTTGTACCAAAAATTAAGAAACTTAAACACTTGCAGGGTACACAGGGATGTTCCCACCTAAACATAGCCTTCCAAGACAGTCTGAGGATCTGGCATTGAGAGGAAGAAACCCCAGAGCATTTAGCCTTGAAGACCAGCAGGGCTTGAGTGTGCAGGAGCTCCACAGGGCAGAAGGCAGAAACTCCACTCTTGGAGGGAGCCCACAAGGTCTCACGTGCACTGGAACTCAGCACAGAGCACTACCTCCATAGGAAGCTGGGCTAGATATAACCAGGGGCCTCGGAGGGTCTCCTGGGAAGGTGGGGGTTAGCTATAGCTCACCCAGGGAATATTAATTGACATGAACTCTTCTGGAGATCCGCATTTTGGCATCATGACCTGTCTCCACCCAACAGCCTGCAAGCTACAGTCCTGGGATACCACAGGCACAACAACCAACAAGACAAGCCCCACCCATCAGCAGAAGGGCTGCCTAAAGTCATACTAAGCTCACAGATACCCCAAAATGTGCACCCTGATAGGGCCCTACCCATCAGAGGGACAAGGCCCAGCTCCACTCACAGAGGGCAAACACTAGTCACTCCCACCAGAAAGGCTGCAGAAATCTCTGAACTAACCTCACTCACCAGGGGGCAGACATAATAAGCAAGAGGAAATACAAACCTGCAGCCCCAGAAACGAAGTCACAAACACAGAAAGTTAGACAAAACAAGATGGCAAAGAAATAAGTTGCAAATGAAGGAAGATAAAAACCCACAAAAACAACTAAATGAAGAGGAGATAGGCAATCTACCTGAAAAATAATTCAGAGTAATGATAGTAAAGATGATTCAAAATGTTGAAAAAAGAATGGAGGCACAGATCAAGAAGATACAAGAAATGTTTAACAAGAAACAGAAGATTTAAAGAACAAACAGAGATGAACAACACAATAACTGAAATGTAAAGTACACTAGAAGGAATCAATAGCCAAATAACTGAGGCAGAAGGAAGAACAAAAGAGCTGTAAGACAGACTGGTGGAAATTGATCCAAAGAATAGATCAAAGAAAAAAGAACGAAAAGAAATGAGGAGAGTGTCAGAGGCCTCTGGGACACTATTAAATGCATCAACATCCTCATTATACAGGTCCTAGAAGAAGAGAAAGAGAAAGGGTCTGAGAAAATTTTTGAAGAAATTACAGTAAAAAATCCCCTAATATGGGAAAGTAAACAGTCACCCAAGTCAAGGAAGTACAGAGAATTCCATGCAGGATAAGCTTAAGGAGAAACATCTCAAGACACATATCTATCAAACTGACAAAAATTAAGGAAAAAGAAAAAAAATTAAAAGCAACAAGGGGAAAAAAGCAGCAAATAACATATAAGGGAATCCCCATAAGGTTTTCAACTGATTTTTCAGCAGATATTCTGCAGGACAGAAGGGAGTGGCATGATATATCTGGAATGATGTAAAGGAAAATCCTATAACCAGGAATACTCTACCCAGCAAGGCTTTCAGTCAGATTTGAGGAAGAAATCAGAAGCAAAAGCTAAGAGAATGTAGCACCACCAAACCAGCCTTACCAGAAATGCAAACGCAACCTCCCTAGGCGGGGAACAAAAGAGGCCACAACTGGAAACAGGAAAATCACAAAAGGGAAAGCTCACTGGTCAAGGCAAACCTCGAGTAAAGTGAGAAAACCCTCCACACACAAATATGACATCAAAACCAGCAACCATGAGAAGAGCAGAGCACAAATGCAGGAAATGGGAATTGCATTTGAAATTGAGCCCAGCAACTTAAAACAACCTTGTACACATATAGACTGCTGTATCAAAACCTCATGGGAAATGTAAACCAAAAGTCTACAGTAGATACACACACAAAAGTAAAAAAGCAACCCAAACATAACACTAAAGATAGTCATCACACCATAAGAGAAGAGAACAAAAGAGAAGAAAAAAGACCTATGAAATCAAATCCACAAAGAAAATGGCAATAGGAACATATATATTGATAATTACCTTAAATGTAAATGGATTAAATTTTACAATAAAAAGACATAGGCTGGCTAAATGAATACAAAAGCAAGACACATATATGCTGTTGACAAGAAACCCAATTCAGACTTAAGGACATATACAGACTGAAAGTGAGGGGATGGAAAAAGATATTCTATACAAATGAAAATCAAAAGAAAGTTGTAGAAGTAATATTCACATCAGATGAAGTAGACTTTAAAAATAAAGACTGTTATAAGAGATGAGAAGGACACTACTTAATGATCAAGGAATCAATCCAAGAAGAAGATAAAACAATTGAAAATTATATGCACTCACCATAGGAGCATCTCAATTAAAAGGCAAATGTTAACAGGCAGAAGGTGGTAGTGGGGAAGAACCTGCCTGCCAATGCAGGGGGCTTAAGAGATGCAGGTTTGATCCCTGGTTTGGGAAGATCCCCTGGAGAAGGAAATGGCAACCCATTCCAGTATTCTTGACTGGAAAATCCCAAGGACAGAAGAGTCTCGTCGGCTACAGTCCATAGGGTCCCAAAGAGCCAAACACTACTCAAGTGACTTAGCATGCATGCAACATAATAATAGTGGGGGACTTTAATACTCCACTTACAACAATGGACAGGTCAACCAGACAGAGAATTGCTAAGAACATACAAACTTTAAATGACACATTAGACAAGATAGACTTAATTGACATTTATGAAACAATCCATTCAAAAGCAGCAGAATACACTTTCTTCTGCAGTACACAAGGGACATTCTCCAGGATAGGTCACATTTTGGGCCACAAATCAAGCCTCTGTAAATTTAACAATAGCAAAATTCAATGAAATGATAAGCTGGTTCTTTTAAAATTGATAAACCTTTAGGCATAAAAAAAGGGAGAGGGTTCATATCAAAATTAGAAATGTAAAAGGAAAAGTGAACGTCACTCAGTCGTTTCCAACTCTTAGCGACAAGGCCAGAATACTGGAATGGGTAGCCAAAATACTAACTCTAGCCCAGAATATTGGAGTGGGTAGCCTTTTCCTTCTCCAGGGAATCGTCCCAACCCAGGGATTAAGCCCACATCTCCTGAACTGCAGGCAGATTCTTAACCAGCTGAACCACAAGGGGAGCTCAAGAATACTGGAGTGGGTAGCCTATCTCTTCTCCAGTGGACCTTCCCAACCTAGGAATCAAATCAGGGACTCCTGCATTGCAGGCAGATTCTTTACCAACTGAGCTACCAGGGAAACCCTGAGAAAGAAAAAAATTACAGCTAACACCGCAGAAGTACAAAGGATCATAAGAGACTACTACAAGCAACTATACACCAATAAATTAGAAAACCAAGAATAAGTGGACACTTTTAGAAAGATACAGACTTCTGAGACTGAACCAGGAAGAAACAGAAAATATGAGCATTCCAATCACAACTAATGAAGGTGAAACTGCTATCAAGAAACTTCCAACAAACAAAAGTCCAGGACCAAATGGCTTCACAGGTGAATTCTATTAAATATTTAGAGAAGAGCTAACATTTACTCTTTTAAAACTCTTTTAAACTTGTAGAAGGAGGCATACTTACAAGGTCATTATATGGGGCAACCATCACCCTTATACCAAAACCAAATAAGGCTGTCACAAAAAAGAAAATTACAGGCCAATTTCACTGATGATTAGATCTGATAGACATAGTGCTTGAAAAACTATCAATGGAGGTTCATAATGTTGTACAGAAGGGAGTGATAAAAATCATCCCAAGGAAAACAAATGCAAAAAGGCAAAATGATTGTCTGAGGAGGGCTTACAAACTGAGAAAAGAAGAGAAGTGAAAGGCAAAGGAGAAAAGGAAAGATAGACTCATCTGAATGCAGAGTTCCAAAGAATGCCAGAAGAGATAAGAAAGACTTAAGTGAACAATGCAAAGAAATAGAGGAAAACAATAGAATGACAAAGACTAGAGATCTCTTCAAGAAAATTAGAGATAGCAAGGGAATATTTCATGTAAAGATGGGCACAATAAAGGACAGAAATGGTATGGACTTAGAAGCAGAAGAAATTCAGAAGAGATAGCAAGAATACACAAAACTATACAAAAAAGGTCCTCATGACCTGGATAACCATGATGGTGAGATCACTTACACAGAGTCAGATATGCTGGGGTGTTAAGTCAAGTGGGCCTTAGGCAGCATCACTATAAACAAAGCTAGTGGAGATGATGGAATTCCAGTTGAGCCATTTCAAATCCTAAAAGATGATGCTGTTAAAGTGTTGCACTCAATATGCTGGCAAATTTGGAAAACTCACCAATGTCCACATGGCTGGAAAAAGTCAGTTCTCATTCCAATCCCAAAGAAAGACAATGTCAAAGAATATTCAAACTATCACACAATTGTACTCATTTCACATGCTAGCAAGGTCATGCTCAAAATCCTTCAAGCTAGGCTTCAATAGTATGTGAGCTGAGAATTTCCAGATGTTCAAGCTGGATTTATAACAGGCAGAGGAACCAGAGATCAAATTGCCAACATCGGTTGGATCATAGAAGAAACAAGATAATTCCAGAAAAAAAATCTACTTCTGCTTTATTGACTATTCTAAAGCCTTTGACTCTGTGGATCACAACCAACTATGGAAAATTCTTAAAGAGATGGCAACACCAGACCACCTTACCTGCTTCCCAGTATGCAGATCAAGAAGTAAAAGTTAAAACCAGACATGGAACAACAGAATGGTTCCAAATTGAAAAAGGAGTATGTCAAGGTTGTATATTGTCATCCTGCTTTTTAAAATTATATGCAGAGTACATCATGAGAAATGAGCTAGACGAAGCACAAGCTGGAATCAAGAATGCTGGGATAAATATCAATAACCTCAGATATGCAGATGACTCCACTCTTATGGCAGAAAGTAAAGAGGAGTCTTGATGAAGGTGAAAGAGGAGAGTGAAAAAGCTGGCTTAAAACTCAACATTTAAAACACCAAGATTATGGCATCTGGTCCCATCACTTCATGGCTAATAGATAGGGAAAAAGTAGAAACAGGGACTGACTTTATTTTCTTGGACTTCAAAAATCACTGCAAACAGTGACTGCAGCCATGAAATTAAAAGACATTTGCTCCTTGGAAGAAAAGCTATGACAAACCTAGACAGCATATTAAAAAGCAGAGACATTACTTTGCCAACAAGTGTCTGTATAGTCAAAGCTATGGTTTTTCCAGTAGTCATGTATGGATGTGAGAACTGGATCATAAAGAAAGATGAACACAGAAGAACCGATGCTTTTGAAATGTGGTGTTGGAAAAGACTCTTGAGATCCCCTTGGGCTTCAAGGAGATCCAATTAGTCAATCCTAAAGGAAAATCAACCCTGAATATTCATTGGAAAGACTGATGCTGAAGCTGAAGGTCCAATACTGTGGCCACTTGATGCAAAGAGGTGACTCACTGGAAAAGACCTTGATGCTGGGAAAGATAGAAGTTAGGAGATGAAGGTGATGACAGAGGATGAGATTGTTGGATGGCATCACTGACTCAGTGGACATGAGTTTGAGCAAGCTCTGGGAGATGGTGAAGGACAGGAAAGCTTGGCGTGCTGCAGTCCATGGGGTTTTAAAGAGTTGGACACATTTGATTCAAATGAATTCTTTTTAACGGCTGAGTAATATCCCATGGTGTATATGTACCATAGCTTCCTTATCCATTCATCTGCTGATGGGCATCTAGGTTGCTTCCATGTCCTGGCTATTATAAACAGTGCTGCGATGAACATTGGGGTGCACGTGTCTCTTTCAGATCTGGTTTCCTCAGTGTGTATGCCCAGAAGTGGGATTGCTGGGTCATACGGCAGTTCTATTTCCAGTTTTTTAAGAAATCTTCTTCCAGTAATCTTGATTTCAGCTTAGGATTCATCCAGCCCAGCACTTCACATGATGTACTCTGCATGTAAATTAAATAAGCAGGATGACAATATACAGCCTTGACATAATCCTTTTTCAATTTAGAGCCACTATTTTGTTCCATGTCTGGTTCTAATTGTTGCTTCTTGACCTGCATACAGTTTTTTTTTCCCCCAATTATTTTTATTAGTTGGAGGCTAATTACTTTACAATATTGTATTCTCAGGAAACAGATAAGGTGGTCTGGTGTTGCCATCTCTTGAAGAATTTTCCACAGTTCGTTGTGATCCAGAGTTAAAGTCTTTAGCGTAGTCAATAAAGCAGAGGTAGATTTTTTTTTTCCTGGAATTCCCTGGCTTTCTCTATGATCCAGTGGGTGTTGGCAATTTCATCTCTAGTTCCTCTGCCTTTTCTAAATCCAGCTTATACATCTGGAAGTTCTTAGTTCACATACTCCTGTAGCCTAGCTTGAAGGATTTTGAACATTACCTTGCTTGCATGTGAGATGAACACAAGTGTACCGTAGTCTGAACATACTTTGGCATTGCCTTTCTTTGGGATTGGAATGAAAACTGACCTTTACCAATCCTGAAGCCACTGCTGAGTTTTCCCGACTTGTTGGCATATTGAGTGCAGCACTTTAACAGCATCATCTTTTAGGATTTGAAATAGCTCAGCTGAAATTACATCACCCCCATTAGCTTTGTTGGTAGTAATGCTTCCTAAGTCTCACTTGACTTCACACTCTAGGATGTCTGGTTCTAGGTGAGTGATCCCACCATCGTGATTACCTGGGTTGTGAAGATCTTTTTTGTACAGTTCTTCTGTGTATTCTTGCCACGTCTTCTTAATATCTTTTGCTTCTGTTGGTCCCTACCATTTCTGCCCTCTATCGTGCCCATACTTGCATGAAATGTTCCCTTGTTATCTCCAGTTTTCTTGAAGAGAGCTCTAGTCTTTCCCATTTGATTGTTTTCCTTTATTTCTTTGCATTATTCACTTAAGAAGGCTTTCTTATCTTTCCTTTGCTATTTTCTGGAATTCTGCATTCTTTTGAGTATGCTTTTCCCTTCCCTCCTTGCCTTTTGCTTCTCTTCTTTCCTCACCTATTTGTAAGCTTCCTCAGATAACCACTTTCCCTTACTTGGATTTCTTTTTCTCAAGGATGGTTTGATCACTGTCTCCTGTACAATGTTACAAAGCGGCAAACAGAAGGATAATTCAGGGGGTTGCGATTATCACATACATATTGTTATTGTTGTTGTTTGGTAGCTAAGTCACCTGCAAGGCTCCTCTGTCCATGCAATTTCCCAGGCAAGAATACAGGAGTGGGTTGCCATTTCCTTCTCCAGAGGATCTTCCTGACCCAGGGGTGAAACCCATATCTCCCACAAGGAGTTCTTTACCATTGAGCCACCAGGGAAACTCCAACACACACATACTACTATGTAAAAAGTAGATAACTAATAAGGAACTGATGTGTAGCACAAGGAATTCTATTCAGTACATTTAAGGGCCTATACAGGAAGATAATCTAAAAGAGTGGGTTCACTTTGCTGCACAGCAGAAATAAATGCAACAGTGTAATTCAACTATACTCCAATAAAAATTTGAAAAAAAAAAACCAACCCATAAAGCATACAACACAATGAAGAACCTTAATGCAAACTATAGACGTTATTTGATAATAATGTATCAATATTGGTTCATTGATTATAACAATGAAAAAAACAGAAAAACCCCAACTCTCAAACTTAAAGTAGTTTCCAGAATCCCTCTACTATGCCATTTCACCCCAATACGTTATTTTTCTATTACCTTCTGGGCCCACAGATGGGCTTTTTATTTAATTCCTATTAAACTTCTTATTTATTAGTCTGATAGTGTTTGATCATGAGTCTATCACCCAGCACATGGCCTGTTATCTTATAGGTACATGTTACCCAGTAGTTTGGTGGGTATGTCCTCTGTTAATGTATATGTTATAAATTAAAATGAATGAATCACTTTCTTTAACAACTATTTGTTAAGTAACTGGTATGTATCAGTCATTTCTCTAGGTAGCAGTGAACAAAACAGACAATTGCCTCTGTCCTGGTGGAACTTATATTCTTGAGCAGGAAGAGAGACATAACCAATAACATCACAAAGGAGTTCCAAAAAAAAAAAAAAGGTTAAAAAATGCTAAATGTCATGAGAAAAAGTAGAATGGGGTGGAGGGGATGATTCATTATTCAAATGCCCTCAATCTGAGCTTAGAAGGAACGTGGTGGGTCTGAGGCACACACAAAGGCCAGTCTGGGATGGCCGTGTGATTAGGAGACAGTGGTCCAGATGAGGCCATAAGATGCTGTGTGGCCACAGCACACTGGGCTGTGTGAGCTAGGGAAGGATTTAGAACTCTATGCCCTCATTCCCCCCACAATAAAAAGGCATTACTCAGTTTTAAACAATAGGGATGAGATGAACATTTTGAAAAGAAAATCGACAGGAGGGAGGTGAGAGGTGCTGTGGGGAGGCAAGGACCAACAGTCCTTCAGGGCCGGGGCTTGAAGCACAGTGGAGAGGGGAGGCAGGGGATGCTGTGAAGAAGAGCTAACTCTGGGCCTCCAACCTGAACAGTTGGGTGAGAGGGAGGAGTATGCCCTGAAATGGGGAGCCCTGGACCAGTAGGGCAGCCTGATGGGAATGAGGTGCCTGTGATGCCCACAGGCTAGAGAAGTGGCAGGCAGGCAGGCCCATCTATGGACCTGGAGGTCAGACCCATATGTTCGTTCAACAAGCTTTAATTTTCCCTAGTTAGGGAAATATTGTGAGGCACTTTTTCTACACGCTTGCAAGAGTATTGCAAAAGGATGCTAGTGGACAGGAAAACAGGGTGTCATGCCACACAGCCACAAGTGAAGTTTCCTTGAGTTGACTGAACTTCTCTGAGTCTCAGCTCCTTCTTTTGCAAGTTGTAGTCAACACATTAGGGAAGGTTTTTTGTTTGTTTGTTTTGTTTTGTTTTGTTTTTGCCAGGTTTGAAAAAGATGATGTATTAAAAACTCTAGCGGATCTTTTCTTTTTGAGATAAGAATCCTCAAGTCTCCTCACTATCTCTGCCCCTCTATCACTTTCTTTCTATTTTTTCCTTTAGAGTTTCCTATTTTATTAATTTTACTTTCAAAAAAGGAACTTTGTTCTCACATGTCTTGTCCCTGGTGTCCCTACAGTCTCTTCATCAATGATTGACACATCTCTAAAAATCTGCACTAGAATTTTTTTTAATATTGACCATAAGAAAGTTGTGGATGTAAGAACACATAATATTTTCTTTTATCAAGGTTTAACCTATATCTGACTCTCCTATCACCCTTGCACAAATCCTAAATGCTTACTAACAGCTTTCATCACAACATCAATTCACCATCATTTGGTTTTAATCCAGCTGCACTAGGTAGTGAAGGAGAAACTAAGAACATGGACACATGGTCCTCTGAAGTTGGGATTTGACAACACAGCTTTGGTGAAAAAAATAAGAAGGTGAGAAAAGTGCAATGTTGATGTACTGTTGTAAAATGATTGGTCATTCTGCTCAGCCTCATTGATAAAACTAGGAAACAGGATAATATATCCCAATGATATTAATATAAAGAGCAGTGTTACTTGGAATAAAAGAAAAGGTAAGAAGAAAGAAAGCCAGGCTCAGTGGTATTTGAGTTCACTATTTAAGAGGTGGGATCATCACAGTGTGACCAAGAAAAGAAATTGATTAAGTGAAATGGAAGTGAAGATTTTCAGGGTTCAGAAGAAGAATAGTTTGAGAAAAATTATAACATGAGATAAGAGTCTCCACCAGATATAGAAACATACTATAAAATATCATGCTTCAAGCATGGATGAAAAACATATGAGTGGAAAAGTATAGAAAGCCCTAAAGTTGACATAGATGAGTATGGGATTTTTGAAATACTGCTGGACAATGAGTGGGAAATGGCAGAAACTTAATAAATTATATTGGATTAAGATTAGTATTTTGGAAAAAGTAAATATATAACCATATTCAAATAATCTCTGAACATATCAAAGAACTAAATATTAGGGAAATCACAGATGAGCTTGTGTAAAGGCAGAATTTCTTATAATTTTTAAATGTTGATAGCATTTGAAGAATTGAATCAATATAAAAATAGGAAAGGAAACTGACAGATTCAATTACACAGAAATGTAATATTTTGTAAGCAAAAATGGTTAAAATAAAAATGCAACAGGAGACTTGGCAACATATACAATATACAGACTAGTAAAGCAAGTAGTATAAATTGTTACAGCTCTAATGGAATGTTAATTTGTTATAAAAATATTCATATAACTTTGACTAGTATTCTAAACTCTAAAAATTTATCCCAAGGAAATAGTAAAAAGGAGAAAAAGTTAGGTCCTTGAAAGTATTAATTGCAGGATTGTCTGTAATTGTAAAATAATAAAAACAAACCAAGGCTTCCAGTTCAACACAGCGGAGTGGAAGGACACGCACACATCTCCTGCAAGAGCACCAAAATCACAACTAGTTGTTGAACAATTGTATTGCTGATCCTGTTCACACTGCTTGCTGAAACCAGGGTAGGCAACGTCTGAGCTAAAAGGCTGGAAGAAGACTCGAGAGGCTGTAGGAACTGGACACACATTTATTCTCTCCTGGCTGACACACAGCGGTAGCAGCAGACACGCTATATTCTCTCCTCTCGTAGCTGACTCAGTGGACACAGCCATGATGCGGCAGTAATTCGCCACTGCTTTTTAGGTGAAACGCATATATCCCTACAGCACAAGGTAGCCCGTGACCAAGTGAGTACCTCATGACACACATGTGCAGTGCTATAAATGATCTCAGCTGTTACATTGCCATTATTTACAAAACGTGGGGTGAGAGAGCCTGAACACTCCATCTTGGCTAATTTGCTCTCTCCCCACAACAACCATCAACAGGAGGATGCTGGAACCTACAAAAGAAGATACCCCACATCCAAAGACAAAGAAGAAACCACAGTGAGGCAGTAGGAGGGGCACAGTCACCATAAAATCAAATTCCATACCTGCCAGGTAGGCGACCCACAAACTGGAGAACAATAATAACAAAAAAGTTATCCCCCATTGTGAAGGTTCTGAACCCCATGTCAGGCTTCCCAGTCTGGGGGATTCAACAAAGGGACTGGAAATCCCCAGGGAAACTACCCTGAAGGCCAGTGGGTTTGATTACAAGACTTCCACAGAACCAGGGGGAACAAAAACTCCAGTTTTGGAGGACGCGAACAAAACCTTTCATGCACCAAGACTCAGAAGAAAGGAGTAGTGACCCCACAGAAGGTTGAACTAAAACTACCTGTTAGTGTTGGAGGGTCTCCTGTGGGTCATCAGGGGCTCACCACAGGAACGGGGGCACTGGCAGCAGCAGTCTGGGAAGGTCTCCCTTGGCATAAACCGTCTTGGAGGTTGCCATTAGCCCAACGATACTGGGGTCTCAGCTTTGGGACCATGTGGCATCTAGTTCATGCTGACTGGAGCCCAGTTTCCTCAGGACCCACTGGGGTTTTGGCTTGTGGAATGCTCGGGGGTGAGTCCCTGCTGCCAGCCTGGGCTTCCAGACAACCCGAGGGTGAGTTGACGCTAACAGAAGCCGAGTCTCCTCAGGACCCACTGGGGTTTCAGCTTTGGGACTGTGGAACGTCCAGTTCACACTGACAGGAGCCCGGTCTCCTCAGGACCTGCCAGGAGGTGATGCCACTGAGGAAGAAGGTCATCCGGAGGACCCAAGATGTGGTGACTACTAATCGGGTCTTCCCACAGTGATTCTTCATAAATATGGACTCCTACAAGGGCGATGGGCATCACAACTTCCCTTGAACTTGATCTGGGGTGTGAGTGAAATGTGTCTCTTGAAATTGGCTTCTTGAACTTCTGCTATGTATTGGATACTTTATCAATGACCACGCCTAGGACATTTCTTGAGGGCAGCTGACATCTTGCTAGATTGCTCATGGAGAGGTTAGATACCATTAGGTAAGAGCAGAATCATCTCCCCAACACATGAGAAAAGAACAGATACCAGTCTGCATGCATTTTATCCTCCTCTGCCTGCCCAGCCCATCATGGCAGCAAAAGGTGTCCCTCCTCCTGTCAGAAGCAAACCTCAGGTAAAGGACTCAGATGTAAAGGAAACCAGAATATTGTCTTGAGCTACAGATACTTTGGGGTGTACCAGGTAACTCAAATGGTAAAGAACCTGCTGGCAATGCAGGAGACCTGGGTTTGATCCCTGGGTCAGGAAGGTTCCCCTGGAGAAGGAGATGGTAACCCACTCCAGTATTCTTGCCTGGAGAATTCCATGGACAGAGAAGTCTGGCAGACTACAGTCCATGGGGTCGCAAAGAGTCAGACAAGACTGAGTGACTAACACATACATACAGCTGGATCACCTTGGCCAAAAAACTGTCAGGGAGGGAGTGCAACCCACTCATCAGCAGATAATTGGATTAAAGCTCTACTGAGCAAGGCCCTGCCCACCAGAGCAAGACCCGGTTTTTCCTACCACTAGTCCTTCTCATAAGGAAGTTTATACAAGCCTCTTAGCCTCCTCCATCAGAGGGCAGACAGAAGTGAGAACCACAGTTCCACAGCAACTAAAACAAAAACCATATTACAGAAAGCTATGTCCCAGATGAAGGGACAAGATAAAATCCCAGAAAAACAACTAAATGAAGTAGAGATAGGCAACGTTTCAGAGAAAGACTTCAGAATAATGATAGTGAAGATGGTTCAGGATCTTGGGAAAAGAATGGAGGCAAAGATTGAGAAGATGAAAGAAATGTTTATCAAAGACCTACAAGAACTGAAGAATAAACAGAGATGAATAATACACTAGGAGGAATCCATAGTAGAATAACTGAGGCAGAAGAACAGATAAATGACCTGGTGGACAGCATGGTGGAAATCACCACCCTAGAATAGAATATAGAAGGAAAAAAAAAAAAAAAAGGAAAGAAAATAAATGAAGACAGAGACCTCTGAGACAAAATTAAATGAACCAATACTTACATCAAAGGGGTCCCAGAAGTAGAACAGAGAAAGGACCTGAAGAGAATATTTAAAGAGATAACAGCTGAAAACTTCCCTAACATGGGAAAGAAATAGTCAAACAAGTCCAGGAAGCACAGTGAGTTTCAGGCAGGATAGACCCCAGAAGGAACAAAGGAAACAAACACATAGGAATCAAACTGACAAAAATTAAGGACAGAGATAAAATATTAAAAGCAACAAGGGAAAAATGACAAATAACATACGAGGGAAATCCCATTGAGCTATCAGCTATATTCTCAATGGAAACTCTACAAGCCAGAAGGGGATGGCATGATATATTTAAAGTGATGAAAGGGAAAAACCTACAACCAAGAATTCCCTATCCAGCAAGACTCTCCTTCAGATTTGATGGAGAAATCAAAAGCTTTCCAGACAAGTATTCAGAATTCCATACAAGAATTCAGCACCACCAAACCAGCTTTACAACAAATGCTAAAGGAGCTTCTTTAGGAAGGAAACAAGAGAAGGAAAAGACCTACCTATGGAAAATAAACCCAAAGCAATTAAGAAAAATATAATAGGATCACAGTGAAAACGAAAGTCACTCAGTCATGTCTGAGTCTTTTTAGACCCCACGGACTATATGGTCCATGGAATTCTCCAGGCAAGAATACTGGAGTTGGCAGCCTATCCCTTCTCCAGAGGATCTTCCCAACCCAGGAATTGAAGCGGGGTCTCCTGCATTGCAGATAGATTCTTGCCAACAATGCTGTCAGGAAAGCGCAACCAAAAGACACAGACTGAGTAAATGAAAACCTGTGCATGTGTGTACTTCCAACTTACCACATCACTCTGCTTGACCCCCCAAATTGTATGTAATTATTTTATATTGTTAGGTTAATCATGTTCCCATTGTAGCTTGCAAGTATATTTTATTTCATGTCTGACTATTGATTGTGAAAACTGATAAACACCTTTTACTATTATGATTATGTAATTATCACTCACTTAATACCATTGTATCATGATTGGGAAATATAAAAATAATAGACACAGAAGAAATAAAAAAGGAGTCAAAATATGCATAGAAATGAATGAAAATGAAAACACAACAACCCAAAAGCTATGGGACACTGTAAAAGCAGTGCCAAGGGTAAGGTTCATAGCAATACAGGCTTACCTCAAGAAATAAGAAAAAAGTCAAATAAATAACCTAACTCTACACCTAAAGCAACTAGAAAAAGAAGAAATGAAGAATCCAAGGGTTATTTAGAAGGAAAGAAATCATAAAAATTAGGGCAGAAATAAATGCAAAAGAAACAGGAGAGACCACAGCAAAAATCAACAAAGCTAAAAGCCGGTTCTTTGAGAAGATAAATAAAATAGACAAACCGTTAGCCAGACTCGTCAAGAAACAAAGGGAGAAGAATCAAATCAACAAAATTAGAAATGAAAATGGAGAGATCACAACAGACAACACAGAAATACAAAGGATCATAAGAGACTACTATCAGCAACTCTATGCCAATAAAATGGACACCTTGGAAGAAATGGACAAATTCCTAGAAAAGTATAACTTTCCAAAACTGACCCAGGAAAAAATAGAAAATCTTAAGAGGCCCATCACAAGCACGGAAATAAAAACTGTAATCAGAAATCTTTCAGCAAACAAAAGTCCAAGACTAGATGGCTTCACAGATGAATTCTACCAAAAATTTAGAGACGACCTAACACCTATCCTACTCAAACTCTTCCAGAAAATTGCAGAAGAAGGTAAACTTTGAAACTCATTCTATGAGGCTACCATCACCCTAATTCCAAAACCAGACAAAGATGTCACAAAAAAAGAAAACTACAGGTCAATATCACTGATGAATATAGATGCAAAAATTCTTAACAAAATCCTAGCAAACAGAATCCAACAACATGTTAAAAAGATCAAACATCATGACCAAGTGGGCTTTATCCCAGGGATGCAAGGCTTCTTTAATATCGGCAAACTAATCAGTGCAATATACCATATTAACAAATTGAAAGATACAGCCATATGATTATCTCAATAGATGAAGAGAAAGCCTTTGAAAAAACTCAACGTCCATTTATGATAAAAATCCTCCAGAAAGCAGGAATATAAGGAACATACCTCAACATAATGCAAGCTATATATGACAAATCCACAGCAAACATTATCCTCAATGGTGAAAAATTGAAAGCATTTCCCCTAAAGTCAGGAACAAGACAAGGGTGCTCACTCTCACCACTACTATTCAACATAGTTTTGGAAGTTTTAGCCACAGCAATCAGAGAAGAAAAAGAAATAAAAGAAATCCAGATAGGAAAAGAAGTAAAATTCTCACTGTTTGCAGATGACATAATCCTCTACATAGAAAACCTTAAAGACTCTACCAGAAACTTACTAGAGTTAATCAATGAATATAGTAAAGCTGCAGGATATAAAATTAACACACAGAAATCCCTTGCATTCCGATACACTAACAATGAGAAAACAGAAAGAGAAATTAAGGAAACAATTCCATTCACCATTACAATGAATAGAATAAAATACTTAGGAATAAATCTACTTAAAGAAACAAAAGACCTATATATAGAAAACTATAAAACACTGATGAAAGAAATCAAAGAGGACACAAATAGATGGAGAAATATACCATGCTCATGGATTGGAAGAATCAATATAGTGAAAATGAGTATACTACCCAAAGCAATCTCTGGGTTCAATGCAATCCCTATCAAGCTACCAACAGTATTTTTCAGAGAACTAGAACAAATAATTTCAAAATTTGTATGGAAATACAAAAAACCTTGAATAGCCAAAGCAATCTTGAGAAAGAAGAATGGAACTGGAGGAATCAACCTGCCTGACTTCAGACTATACTACAAAGCTACAGTCATCAAGACAGTATGGTACTAGCACAAAGACAGAAACATAGATCAATGGAATAAAATAGAAAGTCCAGAGGTAAATCCACGCACCTATAAACACCTTATCTTTGACAAAGGAGGCAAGAATATTCACAGGAGAAAAGACAATCTTTTTAACAAGTGGTGCTGAAAAAACTGGTCAACCACTTGTAAAAGAATGAAACTAGAATACTTTCTAACACCATACATAAAAATAAACTCAAAGTGGATTAAAGATCTAAACATAAGACCAGAAGCTATAAAACTCCTAGAGGAAAACATAGACAAAACACTCTGACATAAATCACAGCAGGATCCTCTTTGACTCACCTCCCAGAGTAATGGAAATAAAAGCAACAATAAACAAATGGGACCTAATTAAACTTAAAAGCTTTTGCACAACAAAGGAAACTATAAGCAAAGTGAAAATACAGCCTTCAGAATGGGAGAAAATTATAGCAAACAAAGCAACTGACAAAAAATTAATCTCAAAAATATACAAGCAACTCCTGAAGCTCAATTCCAGAAAAATAAACAACCCAATCAAAAACTGGGCCAAAGAACTACACAGACATTTCTCCAAAGACGACATACAGATGGCTAACAAACACATGAAAAGATGTTCAACATCACTCATTATCAGAAAAATGTAAATCAAAACCACAATGAGGTACCATCTCATGCCGATCAGAATGGCTGCCATCCAAAAGCCTACAAACAATAAATGCTGGGGAGGGTGTGGAGAAAAGGGAATCCTCTTACACTCTTGGTGGGAATGCAGACTAGTACAGTCACTATGGAGAACAGTATGGAGATTCCTTAAAAAACTGGAAATAGAACTGCCATATAACCCAGCAATCCCACTGCTGGGCATACACACAGAGGAAACCAGAAATGAGACACGTGTACCCCAGTGTTCATCGCAGCACTTTTTATAATAGCTGGGGCATGGAAGCAACCTAGATGTCCATTTGCAGACAAATGGTTAAGAAAGCTGTGGTACATATACACAATGGAATATTACTCAGCCATAAAAAAGAAAACATTTGAATCAGTTCTAATGAGGTGGATGAAACTGGAGCCTATTATACAGAGTGAAGAAAGTCAGAAAGAAAAACACCAATACAGTATACTAATGCATATATATGGAATTTAGAAAGATGGTAACAATGACCCTATATGCGAGACAGCATAAGAGACACAGATGTCTTTTGGACTCTGTGGGAGAAGGCGAGGGTGGGATGATCTGAGAGAATAGCATTGAAACATGTATATTATCATATGTGAAACAGATCACCAGTCCAGATTCTATGCATGAGACAGGGTGCTCAAGGCTGGTGCACTGAGATGACCCTGAGGGATGGGATGGGGGAGGGAGGTGGGAGGGGGGTTCAGGATGGGGAACACGTGCACACCCATGGCTGATTCATATCAATGTATAGCAAAAACCACTACAATACTGTAAAGTAATTAGCTTCCAATTAAAAAAAAGAAAAATAATAGAATTCTATATCACCAAAACTACCATGTAATAGAAAACTACCATGTAATAGAAAAACTTGTAATCACTTTTTAAAAATCAAGATGCATATCAGAATTACCTTGAAATTTTTTGAGAAATACAAATGCTCAGATGTTTTTCTTTCACCAGAGCTCCAGATATGTTTCTAATAAGCAGCCATATTTAAAAACACCTGGACTATACAAGGATCTTTTACTTTTTATTTAGTTTGTGTCACTTTTTCTATTTTCCAATTTCTCCATCTTTTTATTTTTATGTTATTTCTCAAGACTTTATCAAGTGTAGTAGAAAAGCTTTTGTATATATATATACATATAATATGTATGCCTGGGTGCTTAGTCGTTCAGTCATGTCCAACTGTTTGTGACCCCATGGAGTGTAGCCTGACAGGCTCCTCTCATGGGGAGAATCATGGGGATTCTCCAGGCAAGAATTCTTCAGGCAAGTGGATTGCCATTTCCTTTTCCAGGGGATCTTCCCAAGCCAGGGATCAAACTCAGGTCTCCCACATTGCAGGTGGATTCTTTACCATCCGAGCCACCAGGAAAGTGCATATAATGTATATAATACACACACACACACACACACACACACACACACACACATATATATATATAAGAAAACTTATTAATTTTTGCCTAACTAAAAATTTTGGCATTTTGATTCCACTTGTTTGACTTAATATGAATAGAATGCTAGATTTCTAATTTTTAAAAAATAGATATGTAATAAGCAACAAAGGTTTACTGTACAGCACAGGAACCTATAGTCAATATTTTGTAATAACCTATAATGGAAAATAATTTCAAAAATAATAAAAGTGTATATGTATGACTGAATCAAAAAAATATACTTTTTTAAATTTAGTAATGTTTATGTTTTTGCCCATTTTTCTAAATGTCCTATGGAATCTAATAACATCCTATGAGATACAAAATTTTAAATATATTTGTGTAGGATATAAGGTTAGTACAAATTAATATAAATAGAAATCTATTATATTTATTTTATTAATGACATCATTCAAGATGCTCTTAGTCTTGCTTTTTCTGCATTTGATAAAAAACTCTCAGAGAAATGTTAATATGTCTCACTATGAGTATATATTTTTTCTTTTCCCCTACATTTTTTATAATTTTTGGTTTACGCTTCTTTGTTGTTAGATGTCTAATCATTTACGATGTCTATCTTCTTTGTGAATTGTACATTTGTCATTTAAAATATTCATTCTAGTTTCATTTAAATATAAAGTAATTAATTAAAAAAACAAATACCTAACAATAAGGAAATGGTTAAAGAAGTTAGGACATAGTTGCTCAATGGTTGCTGCTGCTGCTAAGTCACTTCAGTCGTGTCCGACTCTATGCAACCCCGTAGACGGCGGCCCCGTCCCTAGGATTCTCCAGGCAAGAACACTGGAGTAGGTTGCCATTTCCTTCTCCAATGCATGAAAGTGAAAAGTGAAAGTGAAGTCGCTCAGTTGTGTCCAACTCTCAGCGATCCCATAAACGGCAGCCCATCAGGCTCCTCCGTCCATGGGATTTTCCAGGCAAGAGTACTGGAGTGAGGTGCCATTGCCTTCTCCTGCTCAATGGCATGTTTAGCTAAAATTGTAATTTGGGAAACAGTGTAATAACATGAAACATATTTGAGACGATATTTAAAAAGTATGGTGATAGCTATTCATATGTTTATGGACAAACGCTAAAATTGTACACTGAAAAGTTACACAGTTATTTTAGTGTTAGAATTACGGGTGATTTTTATTTTTTAAGTTTCATTTAATAGTTTAAAACATTACATGGAAAATTCAAACAGAAGGAGTGCACAAGGCAGGAAGGACCACAGGTGTTGCTGAAATCAGACTGTCACCCAGGCTAACAGTTGTGTTTGAAGCCTCAGGAGGGTTTCCTCACCATCCTGACTCCCTCATCAGCACTCGAGCTAATCTGTGTTACTCACAGGAAGTGGTTCACTCAGATGACTGATTTAATAATTCCAGATGTGCCTCCTCCCTGAGGCATTGCCCTTCCTAGGAACTATGTGCCACCATCATTTTCTAGGCAATAATAATTTAGGATAGTCGACCCTAAGCTTCTGAAATGCATAAAAACTGACATTTTCAAAGTTTTGGCTTTTTCAAAGCTTCCCGAATCTTCTCAAAGCAAAATGGGTCCCTAAGAACCAATTCTATCAGTACATCACTTTCTCTAAGACCAGACAGAGTACAACTTCTCTGTGCATGTCTTCATTTCACTTTACGTCCTCTACCAGATAATATGTGGATCTTTTTTGATGATGGATCATCAAAACATGGAGAAATGAGAAACTAGAGCTGAGAGGAAGGAGGAGCAGAAGGGAAGGCTAGGAGAGGTTGTCAGTCTACAAAGTAAGGCAATGGGATGAGAAGAGGAAGACAGGGTTGAGGGTGGTTGTGCCACCAGAGGGCAGATCCAGGATGCAAAGGGAGGGTGGTGAAGGCAGGGTTTTGGATGAGTGCTGCTCTGGGTTCTCTCGATGACCCCTGCAAGATGTGGGCAGTGACTGCAAGGCCATTTTAATTAATTTGTGGCTGAACCATACTTATATATGTGAGCCATTAATTTCAGGAAAGGAGTGGCCCTGGGCCTGAGGATTCATGAGTGCCTCCCTCCTCTCCCAGTGGGTATGTCCTAGGGGCACTCTGGTGCTCCTCCACGGGGAGGCTGGTGGTTCATGCCTCTCCTCCTTCCTAAGGAGTAGACCCTGTTGGATGGCTCAGGGGAGCTTGAGATGCAAGTTCTCTCTGCTGGATGTTTCTGCCAAGGAAGGAAAATGAAAGCAGAATCTTCAGTATCACAGTTAAATGATAAAAGATGCCAACTAGAATAGTATTTCCATAGAGAGATGGTACTTCATGGAAATTCCTCTCTGAAGTGAAATAATTAAAAGATTTAAAAAAGTGTACTTCTGCCACAGTTTCAGTATTAGTTCTCTTAAGGGGTAACATTTAAAATATTTAGTAACTGCCTAGGACACAGGCATATGTGTGCACTAAGTTGCTTTAGTCCTGTCTGACTCCTTGCGACCCTGTGGACCATAGCCCACCAGGCTCCTCTGTCCATGGGATTCTCCAGACAGGAATAGTGGAGTCGGGTGTCATGCCCTCCTCTAGTGGATCTTCCTAACCCAGAGGCTGAACTCATGTCTCTTACATGTCCTGCATTTATAGGCAGTTTCCTTACCACTAGCGCCACTTGGGAAGGGCAAGACATAGGTTCTGATCATTAAATGGAAACAGACATTAGCCTTTAGTGGCCGGAGTGACAGGGCATTGTGAAAGCTTGGAGCAGTGACCATTTATCAATCAATTGGAAATATTGCAATATTGTAACAAAAGTATAGCCAAGTTGACATTTATTTGTTATCAGTCTAGGTTTCTCCTCCTCTCTTCTTCCCCGTGGGAGCTGCAGCCTCTTTGTTATTCCTCTGTCCCCTCACCCCCATCCCCGCCTCCTTCTCACCCCCGCTGGGTGTGATTCCCTCTCATTCCGGTCATAAATCACTTCATGTGATTCATATCTTGAGCCATTCTGTGCCTGGTGGTGAGCTGGATCTACAGGTGGATGGACTCCTTGAAGTGAGTCAGGACAAGTAGCTAGTGGTGCACAGCCAGGGTGACATTCCCCATGGTCACGCAAGCCAAGGAGGGTTTCTGTCTTGGGTAGGAAGTCAGAATAGAGCCAGTGGGAACATTCCAGATGGGAGATTTATCCCGGTGGTGTAGTACTGGGTGGCCCCTCAATCTGTAGCCTTCTCAAAGCTGCAGACATTGCTAGGTTTTTTGAGACCACCCAGACCCCTTACTGAGCCCAGCTGCAGCACTGTTTCATAGCAACGAGTTCCTTCAGTGAACCTCCTGGATGAATTCCCAAAGGAGGGGTGGGAGTGCGGATAGGCAAGAGCTTCCTGTGAGCTACACTGATTTCATTAATTTTATCCTCACTACACCGACTAGGACAAGCACATCAAGTCATAAGTACTGCTGTCTCTGATTCAAGCTGTGGGCAAAAAACAAGCAAGTGTTCCACACTACAAATAGAAACAAAGGGAAACAATGATGCTTTAGGAGAGGCTGACGATTTTAACACCTCCACGTCTACACTCATTTACCCAGTACAGCAAACCCTAGTTAGGAAAGACAAAAAATGTCCTATTAAAGAAGCACACAAAACATTTGCATTTGAATAAGTAAAATCCCCAAACCTCAATGCTGTAAAGCAGCAGCTGGGGTGCAGTGGAAGGAACTCTTGGGCCAGGAGCTGAGAGAACTGGGCTCCAGGCCGGCTCTGCCATTCAGTAGCCGGCTGAGCTTGGGTTTCCTCTTCAGTAAACGAAATCCTGGACTAAATGATCTCTACAGTCCCCAGACAAGTGAAAATCTCTTTTTGTTGTCTGCAGCAGACACAAACGGCAACTCCTAATCATCTCTGCCCTCCCACCCCAGCTCACAGCCAGGTGAGTCTGGTGTTCCTGTGAATGGCAACATATGGATGGTTTATTCACGTCTACTTCCTCCAATGCTTCTCTTACGTAATTGGTAGTGACTGGAAAATGCTTTCAAACCTGGGAGGAACTGGGCAGAGGTGAGAAGCTGACTCTTAACTTGTTTTATCTAAAGAACATAAATGTCCACTGTATTGCTCGTCATCCTGTTTACAGCGCCAATTGTCTTGCTGTTCACACTGTCCACTGTGTTTGTGGATTCCACAGTAGGTAAGGCGCAAGCTAAGTGGCCAGAAGAAGACTCAAGGAGCCACAGCAACTGCAGACACGTCTATTCCCTTCTGGCTGGCGCAGCAGACATAACATAACACACCTTAACAGCACACAACCTCTCTCCTGGCTGACACAGCGGCTGTAGCAGTAGACATGCTATATTCTCTCCTCTTGTGGCTGACCCAGCCCACACAGTTGTGAGATAGTCGTAATTCCTGTCGCTTTTTAGGTGGAGCCGAACAGGCCTAACGCGCACGCAACCCGTGACCAAGCACCAGCCTCGTGAGGCTCACGTGCAGTGCGATAAATGATCTCAGCAGTTACATAGTCATTATTTACAAAACGTGGGGCAAAAGCGAGAGGCTGTGGGGCGAGAGAGCATGATCATGCCATCTTGGCTAATTGGCTCTATCCCTATGCTAAACCTTCTGTAATTTTCTTGCCACATATGACAATAACTTTTTTTCAGAAAGTGAAATGTCCAACAACATTTTGTATGTGGTCCTGACCTTTCTAAGGTAAGGTGACCTGCTATGATTTCTCTCTATTGCAGACACCCCAGGCTCTCTCAAGAATGGCTGTCAGCACTATGCCTTGGCAAATAAAGTGCGTTTCTTTATGGCGTTTTGATTATTATTTCCATAAACTATTATTTGAAGCTACTATTGATATTTTACTTTTCAAGTGCAGAAGTGCAGTGCCTGTAAGTATTAATATTTATGATTTGATGAGAGGCCACCAGGGGCAAGTTTCCAGGATGGAAAGTTTATATACAATATTATTTACCTGTTAAAATGCTCCTTTAAGTGGACGTGTTACTATCTCCAGCTATAATTTTGCCCAATGTCAAGCCAGTGGTGGGGCTGAAATCTGAACCCAGGCCACTCCAACTGTGGTTTCCCTCTCAACCCCCCTCCTCCTGGAAGCCAGGTTCACATCTTTCATCATCTTTCCCATTTTTCCCCCCCCAAATTCTTACAAATTCTTTGTATTATGAAATATTTTCTAGTGTCATTGGAGTTATTTCACTACACTCCTTATGGCTTTAGTGTAACCAGCTTACTAGATCTCTGTTAATAGTGAAGAGGACACACTCCATACAGAGGCCTTGAGTGGCTTTGAGATAAATCCTGAAGAGACCTAACATAACAATTCAGGACTTCTGCCTCCCAGCCACCATGAACCTTGAGTGATTGTTGGGCTTTAGCAAGACCTGAGATGATAGTTATCTGAGGTAGAATGACAATGTACAGGAAAGAGAAGATAGGAAAGATTCTAAGGAAATATGTACTACAAGCCTTGGCAACTGGATATGGAAGATGGTGGTAAGTGAGAGAGACTGGGAAGTACACGTTGTTCATCAAATATTGAAAGGAAAATACAGAGGGTTTGGTGGGGGACAGAGATGTCAGTGCACTAAATGTGAGGAGCTTGAGGACAGTGAAAAGAGGAGTGGGTTGAACTGGAGTTTTACCAACATTTGGGAGGTGATCACAGCAACAAAACCATCATAAAGAGTCCAAGAAGGAACAGGAAGAGGGCACAAGACAAATGGGGAAAGACAACGTTGAAGAGAATTTTAAGGAGTAAGTAGCTGAGGGTGTAAAATTTTACTGTTTAAAAGTGTATTAAACTAATCATTAGTTTAAGAAAATTGTTTTTAAATTACTGCAACAGATTAGTTGACTTGTAGAAATACAGAGAAATAGTTTGTGTAATTTCTCCATCATGTGTCATTCTTCAGTCCCTAAGAGCCCTGAAAAACAGACACTACACTCGATAAAGGAAAATGATTCCAGTAGTGGGTCAAGATAGACACTGCTAAAGATTTGTTTCTTCCACTTTATGGTTTTTGTAGACATCTTGAAAAAAATCCTATTAATTTTACAAGTCCATAATATCTACCCCGAGCACTGATATTTAAGAAATAGGTAAAATTAGAATGATGACTTAAACAGCCCAGAAACTTTGTTACAATGAGGAATCCTCAAGACATGAATCTGATCAAGGATTTGATGACTATTTTATGTTGTGCTATTAGTCATACTCCTCAGGATTTATCTCATCATGTATTTTTCCTTCATTTAATAATGTTTTTTTCTTACTTTGCTAAATTACAAGCATTCCAAAAACTGATTAGGATGCAATAAGCAGTACCAACAATGACCCTATCACAGCGGAAATGACCTCATTATCACTCTTGTTGCCAAAAACAATCTGGGGAAGACTGTGATCTTGGTTTGAGATGAACAAAGTCTTAGAATGAAAGAGAGATACTTGGAACATGTCTCCCTCCAAATCCTAATCTGTTCCTCTTACAAAAATGATCATGAAACTTTGGTTCCAATACCAAAGAATGCATCACTGATTTAAGAGAAAATGAAGGTCAAGCTGACAATTAGAATCCCACAGACAAGGTGAGGACAGCATGCTGTGAGCTTGGCTGTTTATTTAAAAGTGGTAGCTGAGGTCATATCAGTGACTGTCCTCTGCCTGTGCCCTCTGCTCCCAGTCACAGAGCAGCGATAAATTCAGGCAGCATCTCCCCAGCAGCAGCTGCTCACTACCGAGACAAAACTTCAAGTGAATACCATCTTTCCTTCTATCTTCCAGTTCCTCTTTAGTCATTTTCTTTATCATTACTCATGCTATTACTCTTTTATTCATTCAAAAAATATTTGTTTTGGTGGCAAACAAGACAGGCAGTGTCCCTGGCTCTATGAAGAGATGGAGCTGATGCGCCCGCCCTACCCGCCGTTCAGATTCTCTTCACTTCTGGTGGCTGAGCAGAGAGCTTGGAAACGAGACCTGAGCCTGTTGGAACAGAAGGATGGGCTAATTACTACTTGCCATGACCTAGAGCATTCTCCTTTCCAGCAAAACTGCTTCCCCAACCAGGGAACTTACGTGATGTTCTCTGCCACTGTCCCTCATTCACAAAGCACTCACCACAAAGGTATAGAACATTGCGGGGGACTATCCTTCCTTACTGGGACCTTGGCCATGGGACATGTCTACACCAGGCCTAAGTTCTGACAAGAAATAAGAGTCAGGGAGATTCTGCGTCTACGACTTCTCTGAATGTTTTCCATCAATAAACTGTATGTCTTAACTGAATGGTGGTGCAACAAATAGACAGGTAAAGATAGAATTTCTGATTGTGATAAGTTCTGTGAAGACAGAACAGTGTAAACGGACAGAGAAGAAGAAGCCCGGGTCAGGATTAACCTAGACAGGGCAGTCAGGGAGGGCTTCTTGGAGGAGATGATTGCAGAGTCAAAGCAGTACTGGCTAGGGGCAGGCAACCAGGCAAAGACAGAACTGCAAGAACCATGGCTTGGGTGAAAGAGAGAGATTGAAATGTCTATAAGATAGAAAGACACGGGGGACCACAGTGAGTGAGGACAAGGATATCTGGGTGACTTCAGAGAACTAATCAGGGGACTAACCATAATAAGAAGCTATGGGAGAAGCTAAAGTGAAGAATTAATATAAATTGATAAGCATATTTGATAGTTTAACTCTTGGATCTGGAGGAGAAGGGCAAGTGGCCAGCATGAAGGAAAGCAGGGAACCAGTTGGAGGCTCCTGACCTCCTGTGGTGGCAAAGGGGCCTGTGGTGAGTGTTGATGGGATGGGGGAGGTGGGAACAAGAAGAATCAGAGGCGAGCCCAGAGTAGAGAAGGACCGTAGTCCTTTTAGAAACTGGTGCACATGATCACTCAAAATTCTGTAAACTTAACCACAGAGAATTAAGATGCATGAGCACTGGAGGGTGCAGGGTGATAGGGAACTGGAGACAGGCAGTGTTCTGAAATAATCTCAGGAAGTGCTAACTCCTGCAGTTCCTTACAGGCTGCCAGCACCTAGGGGCTTCTTTTTTTTGGGTGGTGGGGGGCACGGGGGGAGTCCAGTAAGCTAGCACTCACTGCAAAAGTGTGGCAGAGTATTCTTCCAACCTGGGTTTTAAAAGGGAGATGAGAAGATAAACTATGCTTGTGAGGAGCTTCTCCTTTTCTCACGGCCCTTTATAAGAAAATAGTTCAGGAGGGGAGTCTCAAGCTGAATGGGAGGGTGTCCACCAGACTGTACCTCAGAAATTGAGAATTAGCCACAAGATTCCAAGTAAACCACAAAAGAAAAGTGGGAAGCAGAGTGATCACTCACCGAACCGCAACCTGCCAGGCACTTCACACACATGATCTCTGCTAATCCTCAAAAAGAACCCCATGGAAAAGACTTGCTCTCCTTTATGATCTTCAGGAACAAACTGAAGCTCAGGGAGGTTGATGAACAACTGAAGTGACCTCGGCAGGGATGGGCTCCAGGGATGCACTCTGGCACCACCTCCTGGGATAGGTGTACCGGGTTTATCCCCAGGGACTGGGGTCTGCCCTCAGGATAAGAGTCATAAGTCGGGAAATTTACCAAGTACCTCCTCTCCTTCCAGTGTCAACTCCCCTCCAGAATCTGCCTGACTTTCCTCTGTCTCCTACATCTTCGTGTAGTTTTTTTTTTTTTTTTTTTAACATATCTTGTCGAAGTTTAGTTATCTTCAGGAGAGTTCGTTGATAGGAACTCTCTTATTACTGATACATAATGGTTTTTTATATGTCTAGCTTTTATTTATTTATTTTCCCATCTCCTTTAAAAAATTTTTTTTTCATTTATTTATATTAGTTGGAGGCTAATTACTTTACAATATTGTAGTGGTTTTTGCCATACATTGATATGAATCAGCCGTAGATTTACATGTGTTCCCCATCCTGAACCCCCCTCCCACCTCCCTCCCCATCCCATCCCTCTTGGTCATCCTAGTGCACCAGCCCTGAGCACTTGTCTCATGCATCAATAATGTTTTAAACAACAACAAAAAAATCTGAATTAAATTGTTTTCTAGCAATGTATATTTATTTATTTTCACCCTTTACTCTGGTAGAATGAGCGCTCTTTGGTCTCACGAATCATCTGGGTTTAGTCTGCTGTTGTAGAAGGTGTAGTTGGTTGCTACAGTAAATATTATGCTCCCAACAATTCCACCGGCCTTTTCCACGTGGCATCCTTGTTTTTTATGTGCACTTTTGCACTGCCCTCTAGTGGCCGAATGTCTGAACTACAAATCAAGTACAGTAAGCCCTCTGCATCCATGGGGTCTGCATCCTCTGATTCAACCAACCAGGATCCAAAGTGTTCAAAAAGCAAATTCCAGAAAGTTCCAAAAAGCAAGTCTTGAATTTTCTGCGAGCTGGGAACTATTTACAAAGCTTTTATAAACAACTATTTTCATAACCTGGAGAAGGGAATGACTCAGTTCAGTCCAGTTTAGTTCAGTTCAGTTGCTCAGTCGTGTCCGACTTTTTGTGACCCCATGAACCGCAGCACGCCAGGCCTCCCTGTCCATCACCAACTCCCGGAGTCCACCTAAACCCATGTCCATCAAGTCGGTGATGCCATCAAACCATCTCATCCTCTGTCGTCCCCTTCTCCTCCTGCCGTCAATCTTTTCCCAGCGTCAGGGTCTTTTCAAATGAGTCAGCTCTCCACATCAGGTGACCAAAGTATTGGAGTTTCAGCTTCAACACTAGTCCCTCCAATGAACACCCAGGACTGATCTCCTTTAGGACGGACTGGTTGGATCTCCTTGCAGTCCAAGGGACTCGCAAGAGTCTTCTCCAACACCACAGTTCAAAAGCATCAATTCTTCTGCGCTCAGCTTTCTTTATAGTCCAACTCTCAGTTTCATACATGACTACTGGAAAAACCATAGCCTTGACTAGATGGACCTTGTTGGCAAAGTAATGTCTCTGCTTTTTAATATGCTGTCTAGGTTGGTCATAACTTTCCCTCCAAGGAGCAAGCATCTTTTAATTTCATGGCTGCAATCACTGTCTGCAGTGATTTTGGAGCCTGGAAAAATAAAATAAAAAATAAAAATAAAGTCAGCCACTGTTTCCACTGCTTCCCCATCTATTTGCCAGTCTAATTGCCTGGAGAATTCCATGCACAGAGGAGCCTGGTGGGCTACAGTCCGTAGGGTCGGAAAGAGTCTGAAATGACTGAGATACTAACACTTTCACTTTCATATTTTCATAGCATTTAGGTGGTATTGGGTACTATAGGTTATCTAGAGATTTATTTAAAGTACAGAGGAAGCTGTGTGTAGGTTACAACATGCAAGTGCTCTACCATTTTAAATAAGGGACTTGAGTATCCCCCCCCTTTTAGATTTTGGTATCATGGGACTCCTGCGCCCAATTGTCTGCAGATACCAAGGGATGACTATATCATCATGGAAATGTAAGCACTCTTTCTAGAAATAAGACAAATCTCAGGCAGGGCAATTCAGACAGTTCAACTTGTAGTACGTATGTCTCCCTAATAACAGCTTCACTGATTGTGGACTATTTATGATTTTGACTTTATTTGACAGAAATAGAAAATTTTTTAAATCTTAGAAGAATTTTAAAAGTTTTCAAGATATTTAAAAAATATGTTCGTGTTATTGAATGTAGACAATGACCATATATATTAGATAAGACTCCTGAAAGCCCATAAAAAGAGAGCACTGAGCTCAGGACTTGACTTGAGAGGCCAAGAACACATGCTTTCTTGATGTGACATCGCCATCGTGTGTCTTTCTTAGAAACTTTTGATAAAAAGAAACAACCCTGTTTCTTTCAACGCTGCTAAATGTTCTCCAATAAAAGAAATTTGAACATTTAGTGCAAGGTTCAAACAGAATAGGAATTTTATTTGGTTATTCAAAGAGTTTTTTTAAAAAGACTGTGTTGAGGTATGAAATACACTCAATAAGATGGACCCCTTAAACTGTACCAGTTCAATGAGTTTTTAAAATGTACACACCCAGGTAGCACAATCAAGATGCATAACATTACCATCACCTCCCAAAGGTACCCTAGTGTTTATTTACAGAAAATCCCATGCCCAACCATTGCCCCGAGCAACCACGGATATGCTCTCTATCACCACAGATCAGTTTTTATGTGTAGAATTTGATATAAATGAAATTATATAATATGTATCTCAAAAACAACAGAATGATCTCAGTTCATTTCCAAAGCAAACTATTCAATATCACAGTAATCTGAGTCTATGCCCCAACCACCAATGATGAAGAGTCTGAAATTGAACAGTTCAATGAAGACCTACAAGACCTTCTATAACTAACACCATAAAAGATGTCCTTTTCATCATAGGGGACTAGAATGAAAAATATGAAATCAAGAAATACCTAGAGTAACAGAAAAGTTTGGTCTTGGATACAAAAGGAAGCAGGGCAAAGTCTAATAAAGTTTTGCCAAGAGAACACACTGGTCATAGCAAAAACTCTCTTCCAACAACGTAAGAGATGACTCTACACATGGACATCACCTGATGGTCAATACTGAGATCAAATTGATTATATTGTTTGCAGCCAATGATGGGAAAGCTCTATAAGTCGGTGAAAGCAAGATAAACACCTGAAAATGACTAGATCATGAGCTCCTTATTTCAAAATTCAGACTTAAATTGAAGAAAGTAGGGACAACCACTAGATCCATTCAGTTCAGTTCAGTTCAGTCGCTCAGTCGTGTCCGACATTTTGCGACCCCATTAATAGCAGCATGCCAGGCCTTCCTGTCCATCACCAACTCCTGGAGTTAACGCAAACTCATGTCCATAGAATCGGTGATGCCATCCAACCATCTCATCCTCTGTTGACCCCTTCTCCCCCAATCCCTCCCAGCATCAGGGTCTTTTCCAATGAGTCAACTCTTCACATCAGGTGGCCAAAGTACTGGAGTTTCAGCTTCAGCATCAATCCTTCCAATGAACACCCAGGGCTGATATCCTTTAAGATGGACTGGTTGGATCTCCTTGAAGTCCAAGGGACTATCAAGAGTCTTCTCCAACACCACAGTTCAAAAGCATCAATTTTTCAGCGCTCAACTTTCCTCACAGTCCAACTATCACATTCTTACATGACCACTAGAAAAACCATAGCTTTGACTAGATGGACCTTTATTGGCAAAGTAATGTCTCTGCTTTTTAATATGCTATCTAGGTTGGTCATAACGTTCCTTCCAAGGAACAAGCATCTTTTAATTTCATGGCTGCAGTCACCATCTGCAGTGATTTTGGAGCCCCCCAAAACAAAATCTGACACTGCTTACACTGTTTCCCCATCTATTTGCCATGAAGTGATGGGACTGGATGCCATGATCTTAGTTTTCTGAATGTTGAGCTTTAAGCCAACTTTTTCACTCTCCTCTTTCAATTTCATCAAGAGGCTCTTTAGTTCTTCTTCACTTTCTGCCATAAGGGTGGTGTCATCTGCATATCTGAGGTTATTGATATTTCTCCTGGCAATCTTCATTCCAGCTTGTGCTTCTTCCAACCCAGCGTTTCTCATGATGTACTCTGCATAGAAGTTAAATAAGCAGGGTGACAATATACAGCCTTGACGTACTCCTTTTCTTACTTGGAACCCGTCTGTTGTTCCATGTCCAGTTCTAAATGTTGCTTCTTGACTTGCAAACAGATTTCTCAAGAGGCACGTCAGGTGGTCTGGCATTTTCATCTCTTTCAGAATTTTTCACAGTTTATTGTGATCCACACAGTCAAAGGCCTTGGCATAGTCAATAAAGTAGAAATAGATGTTTTTCTGGAACTCTCTTGCTTTTTCATTGATCCAGCAGATGCTGGCAATTTGATCTCTGGTTCCTCTGCCTTTTCTAAAACCAGATTGAACATCTGGAAGTTCACGGTTCACATATTGCTGAAGCCTGGTTTGGAGAATTTTGAGCATTACTTTAAGAGTGTGTGAGATGAGTGCAATTGTGCAGTAGTTTGAGCATTCTTTGCGATTGCCTTTCTTAGGGATTGGAATGAAAACTGACCTTTTCCAGTCCTGTGGCCACTGCTGTTTTCCAAATTCGTTGGCATATTGAGTGCAGCACTTTCACAGCATCAACTTTCAGGATCTGAAATAGCACAACTGGAATTCCATCACCTCCACTAGCTTTGTTCATAGTGATGTTTTCTAAGGCCCACTTGACTTCACATTCCAGGAAGTCTGGCTCTAGGTGAGCGATCACACCATCATGATTATATGGGTCATGAAGATCTTTTTTGTACAGTTCTTCTGTGTATTCTTGCCACCTCTTTAATATCTTCTGCTTCTGTAAGATCCATACCACTTCTGGCCTTCAACGAACCCATCTTTGCATGAAATGTTCCCTTGGTATCTCTAATTTTTTTGAAGAGATCTCTAGTCCTTTCCATTCTGTTGTTTTCCTCTATTTCTTTACACTGATCTCTGAGGATGGCTTTCTTTTTTTTTTTATTTTTTTATTTTTAAAAATTTTTTTTAATTATTATTATTATTATTTTTTTGTCATACATTGATATGAATCAGCCATAGATTTACACGTATTCACCATCCCGATCCCCGCTCCCACCTCCCTCTCCACCCGACTCCTCTGGGTCTTCCCAGTGCATCAGGCCCGAGCACTTGTCTCATGCATCCCACCTGGGCTGGTGATCTGTTTCACCATAGATAGTATACATGCTGTTCTTTTGAAATATCCCACCCTCACATTCTCCCACAGAGTTCAAAAATCTGTTCTGTATTTCTGTGTCTCTTTTTCTGTTTTGCATATAGGGTTATCGTTACCATCTTTCTAAATTCCATATATATGTGTTAGTATGCTGTAATGTTCTTTATCTTTCTGGCTTACTTCACTCTGTATAAGGGGCTCCAGTTTCATCCATCTCATTAGGACTGATTCAAATGAATTCTTTTTAACGGCTGAGTAATATTCCATGGTGTATATGTACCACAGCTTCCTTATCCATTCATCTGCTGATGGGCATCTAGGTTGCTTCCATGTCCTGGCTATTATAAACAGTGCTGTGATGAACATTGGGGTGCACGTGTCTCTTTCAGATCTGGTTTCCTCAGTGTGTATGCCCAGAAGTGGGATTGCTGGGTCATATGGCAGTTCTATTTCCAGTTTTTTAAGAAATCTCCACACTGTTTTCCATAGCGGCTGTACTAGTTTGCATTCCCACCAAGAGTGTAAGAGGGTTCCCTTTTCTCCACACCCTCTCCAGCATTTATTGCTTGTAGACTTTTGGGTAGCAGCCATCCTGACTGGCGTGTAATGGTACCTCATTGTGGTTTTGATTTGCATTTCTCTAATAATGAGTGATGTTGAGCATCTTTTCATGTGTTTGTTAGCCAGAGGATGGCTTTCTTATCTCTCCTTGCTATTCTTTGGAACTCTGCATTCAAATGGGAATATCTTGCCTTTTCTCCTTTGCTTTTCACTTCTCTTCTTTTCACAGCTATTTGTAAGGCTTCCTCAGACAACCATTTTGCCTTTTTGCATTTCTTTTTCATGGGGATTGTCTTGATCTGTCTCCTGTACAATGTCACGAACCTCCGTCCATAGTTCATCAGGCACTCTGTCTATCAGATCTAGTCCCTTAAATCTATTTCTCACTTCCACTGTATAGTCTTAAGGGATTTGGTTTAGGTCATACCTAAATACCTGTGCAATATTTCATAGGAACCTGGAATGTTAGGTCCATGAATCAAGGTAAGTTGGAAGTGGTCAAACAGGAGATGGCAAGAGTGAATGTTGACATTCTAGGAATCAGCACACTTAAATGGACAGAAATGGGTGAATTTAACTCAGATGACCATTATATCTACTACTGTGGGCCGGAATCCCTTAGAAGAAATGGAGTAGCCATCATGATCAAAAAAAGAGTCCAAAATACAGTAATTGGATGCAGTCTCAAAAATGATAGAATGATCTCTGTTTGTTTCCAAGGCAAACCATTTAATATCACGGTAATCCAAGCCTATGCCCCAACCAGTAATGCTGAAGAAGCTGAAGTTGAATGGTTCTATGGAGACCTACAAGACCTTTTAGAACTAACACCCAAAAAAGATGTCCTTTGCATTATAGGGGACTGGAATGCAAAAGTAGGAAGTCAAGAAACACCTGGAATAACAGGCAAATTTGGCCTTGGAGTATGGAATGAAGCAGGGCAATGGCTAATAGAGTTTTGCCAAAGGAACGCACTGGTCATAGCAAACACCCTCTTCCAACAACACAAGAGAAGACTCTACACATGGACATCACCGGATGGTCAATGCCTAAACCAGATTGATTATATCCTTTGCAGCCAAAGATGGAGAAGCTCTATATAGTCAGCAGAAACAAGACCAGGAGCTGGCTGTGGCTCAGATCATGAAGTCCTTATTGCAAAATTCAGACTTAAATTGAAGAAAGTAGGGAAAACCACTAGACCATTCAGATCATTCAGGTATGACCTAAATCAAATCCCTTATGATTATACAGTGGGAGTGACCAGTAGATTCAAAGAATTAAATTGAATAGACAGAGTGCCTGAAGAACTATCGACGTAGGTTCATAATATTGTAAAGGAGGCAGTTACCAAAACCATCCCCAAAGTACAGAAATGCAAAAAGGCAAAATGGTTTTCTGTGGAGGCCTTACAAATAGCTGAGAAAAGAAGAGAAGTGAAAGGAAAAGATATACCCACCCAAATGCAGAGTTCCAAAGAACAGCAAGGAGAGATGAGAAAGCCTTCCTCAGTGATCAGTGCAAAGAAATAGAGGAAAACAATAGAATGGGAAAGACTAGAGAACTCTTCAAGATTATTAGAGATGTCAAGGGAACATTTCATGCAAAGTGGGACACAATAAAGGACAGAAATGATAAGGACCTAACAGAAGCAGAAGAGATTAAGAAGAGGTGGCAAGAATGCACAGACGAACTGTATAAGAAAGGTGTTAATGATCTGGATATCCATGATGGTGTGGTTACTCACCTAGAGCCTGGAGTGTGAAGCCAAGGGGGCCTTAGGAAGCCATTTTACAAATGAAGCCAGTGGAAGTGATGAAATTCCAGCTGAGCTATTTCAAATCCTGGTTCCAAATTGGGAAAGAAGTACATCAAGGCTGTATATTGTCACCATGCTTATTTAACTTCTATACAGAGTACATCATGCGAAATGATGGGCTGGATGAAGTCAAGCTGGAATCAATATTGCTGAGAGAAATGCCAATAGCCTCAGATATGCAGATGACACCACCCTTATGGCAGAAAGCAAAGAGGAACAAGAGTCTCCTGATGAAGGTGAAAGAGGAGAGTGAAAAAGCTGGCTTAAAACTCAACATTCAAAAAATGAAGCTCATGGCATCTGGTTCCATCAATGCATGGCAAATAGATGGGGAAACAATGGAAACAGTGACAGACTTTATTTTCTTGGGCTCCAAAAATCACTACAGACTCCAAAATCACTGCAGCCACGAAATTAAAATGTACTTGCTCCCTGGAAGAAAAGCTATGACAAAGCTAGACAGTGTATTAAAAAGCAGAGACATTAGTTTGTTGACAAAAGTCTGTGTAGTCAAAGCAATGGTTTTTCCAGTAGTCATGTACAGATGTTGAGTGTCAGGCCATAAAGAAGGCTGGACACTGAAGAATTGATGCTTCTGAGCTGTGGTGTTGGAGAAGAGTCCTGAGAGTCCCTTTGATTGCAAGGAGATCAAACCAGTCAATCCTAAAGGAAATCAATCCTGAATAGTCATTGGAAGGACTGATGCTGAAGCTGAAGCTCCAATACTTTGACTACTGGATGCAAAGAGCCAGCTCATAGAAAAGACCCTGATGCTGGGAAAGATGGAAGGCAGGAAGAGAAGGGAAAGACAGAGAATGAGATGGTTGGATGGCATCACTGACTCAATGGACATGAGTTCGAGCAAGCTCCAGGAGATGGTGATATACAGGAAAGTCTGGTGTGTTGCAATCCAAGGAGTCAAAAAGAGATGGACACGACTGGGCTACTGAACAACATTTCAAATCCTAAAAGATGATGCCTTAAAGTGCTGCACTCAATATGCCAACAAATTTGGAAAACTCAGCAGTGGCCACAGGTTGGAAAAGGTCCATTTGCATTCCAATCCCTAAGAAAGGCAATGCCAAAGAATGTTCAAACTACTGCACAATTGCACTAATTTCACATGCTAGCAAAGTAATGTTCAAAATCCATCAAGCTAGGCTTCAAAAGTACATGAACTGAGAACTTTCAGTTGTACAAGATGGGTTTAGAAAAGGCAGAGAATCTGGAGATCAAACTGCAACATCCACTGGATCATAGAACAAGCAAGGGAATTCCAGAAAAACATTTTTTTTTTCTGTTTCATTGACTACACTAAAGCCTTTGTGTGGATCAGAGAAAACTGAAAAATTCTTAAAGAGATGGGAATATTGGACCATCTTATCTGCCTCCTGAGAAACCTATATGCAGGTCAAGAAGCAAAAGTTAGAACCAGACATGGAAAAAACATGATTCCAAATTGGGAAAGGAGTACGTCAAGGTTGTATACTGTCACCATGCTCATTTAACTTATGTGCAGGGTACATCATGTGAAATGCGGGGCTGAGTGAATCCCAGGCTGGAATCAGGATTGCTGGGAGAAATGTCAGTAACTTCAGATATGCAGATAAAACGACCCTAATGGTAGAAAGCAAAGAGGAATTAAAGAGCCTCTTAATGAAAGTGAGAGAAGAGAATGGAAAAGCTGGCTTAAAACTCAACATTCAAAAAACGAAGATCATGGCATCTGGTCCCATTACTTCATGACAGATAGATGGGCTAAAAATAGTAACAGTGACAGACTTTATTTTCTTGGGCTCTCAAATCTCTGCAGATGGTGACTGCAGCTGCAAAATTAAAAGATCCTCGCTCCTTGGAAGAAAAACTATGACAAACCTGAAGTCAAAGTGAAAGTCACTCAGTCGTGTCTGACTCTGTGACCTCATGGACTACTGTCCATGGAATTTCCAGGCCAGAATTCTGGAGTGGGAAGCCTTTCCCTTCTCCAGGGGAGTTTCCCAATCCAGGGATCGAACCCAGGCCTCTCGCACTGCAGGCAGATTCTTTACCAACTGAGCCATAAGGGAAGCCCAAGAATACAGGAGCAGGTTGCCTATCCCTTCTCCAGTGGATCTTCCCAACCCAATAATTGAACCGGGGTCTCCTGCATTGCAGGCAGATTCTTTACCAAATGAGCTATCAGGGGAGTCATAACAAACCTAGACAGTGTATTAAAAGGCAGAGACGTTAGTGTGCTGACAAAGTTCTGTATAGTCAAAGCCATGGTTTTTCCAGTAGTCATGTATGGATGTGAGAGTTGGACCATAAAGAAGGCTGAACCCTGAGGAATTGATGCTTTTGAACTGTGTTGATGGAGAAGACCCTTGAGAGTCTCTTGTGTAGCAAGGAGATCCAATTAGTCAATCCTAAAGGAGATCAACCCCAAGTGTTCATTGGAAGGACTAATGCTGAAGCTGAAGGTCCCATGCTTTGGCCACCTGATATGAACACCAGCTCATTGGAAAACACCCTAGTGATGTCAAAGATTGAGGGCAGGGGGAGAAGAGGGTGACAGAGGATGATATGTTTGGATGGCATCACTGACTTAATGGACTTGAGTTTGAGAAAACTCCGGGAGATAGTGAAGGACAGGGAAGCCTGACGTGCTACAGTCCATGGGGTCACAAAGAGTTGAACATGACTGAGTGACTGAACAATAACAACAAACAGTATGTACCCTTTTGTGCCTATATCTAAGTACATAACTTTTTTCTTCATCATAACATTTCTGAGACCCATTCATGCTTTTTCATCTATCAGTAGTTCATTCATTTTTGTCCCTGAGTATCATTGATTTGTATGACTATTTCTCTGTTTATCATTCTGTTGACGAACATTTGGCTTGTTTCCAGTTTTTAACTATTATGAGTAAGATTGCCTTGAACAGATGTGTATAATCAGTTCAGTTCAGTCTTCTCTGACTCTTTGCAACCCCATGGACTGCAGCATCCCAGGCCTCCCTGTCTAACACCAACTCCTGGAGTTTACTCAAACTCAAGTCCCTTAAGTCGGTGATGCCATCCAACCATCTCATCCTCTGCCATCCCCTTCTCCTCCTGCCTTCAATCTTTCACAGCATCAGGGTCTTTTCAAATGAGTCAGCTCTTTGAATCAGGTGGCCAAACTATTGGAGTTTCAGCTTCAACATCAGTCCTTCCAATGAATATTCAGTACTGATCTCCTTTAATATGGACCGGTTGGATCTGCTAGCTGTCCAAGGGACTCTCAAGAGTTTTCTCCAACACCACAATTCAAAAGCATCAATTCTTCTGCACTCAGCTTTCTTTATAGTCCAATTCTCACAGCCATACATGACTACTGGAAAAACCATAGCCTTGATAAGACGGACCTTTGAAGGCAAAGTAATGTCTCTGCTTTTTAATATGCTATCTAGGTTGGTCATAACTTTTCTTCCAAGGAACAAGCATCTTTTAATTTCATGGCTGCAGTCACCATCTGCAGTGATTTTGGAGCCCCCCAAAACAAAATCTGACACTGTTTACACTGTTTCCCCATCTATTTGCCATGAAGTGATGGGACTGGATGCCACAATCTTAGTTTTCTGAATGTTGAGTTTTAAGAAAACTTTTTCACTCTCCTCTTTCAATTTCATCAAGAGGCTCTTTAGTTCTTCTTCACTTTCTGCCATAAGGGTGGTGTCATCTGCATATCTGAGGTTATTGATATTTCTCCTGGCAATCTTGATTCCAGCTTGTGCTTCTTCCAGCCCAGTGTTTCTCATGATGTACTCTGCATAGAAGTTAAATAAGCAGGGTGACAATATACAGCCATGATGTACTCCATTTCCTATTTGGAACCAGTCTGTTGTTCCATGTCCAGTTCTAAATGTTGCTTCTTGACTTGCAAACAGATTTCTCAAGAGGCACGTCAGGTGGTCTGGCATTTTCATCTCTTTCAGAATTTTTCACAGTTTATTGTGATCCACACAGTCAAAGGCCTTGGCATAGTCAATAAAGTAGAAATAGATGTTTTTCTGGAACTCTCTTGCTTTTTCATTGATCCAGCAGATGCTGGCAATTTGATCTCTGGTTCCTCTGCCTTTTCTAAAACCAGCTGGAACATCTGGAAGTTCAGGGTTCACTTATTTTTGAAGCCTGGCTTGGAGAATTTTGAGCATTACTTTAAGAGTGTGTGAGATGAGTGCAATTGTGCAGTAGTTTGAGCATTCTTTGGGATTGCCTTTCTTAGGGATTGGAATGAAAACTGACCTTTTCCAGTCCTGTGGCCACTGCTGAGTTTTCCAAATTTGCTGGCATATTGAGTGCAGCACTTTCACAGCATCAACTTTCAGGATTTGAAATAGCTCAACTGGAATTCCATCATCTCCACTAGCTTTGTTCATAGTGATGTTTTTTAAGGCCCACTTGACTTCACATTCCAGGATGTCTGGCTCTAGATCAGTGATCACACCGTCGTGATTATCTGAGTCGTGAAGATCTTTTTTGAACAGTTCTTCTGTGTATTCTTGCCACCTCTTCTTTAATATCTTCTGCTTCTGTAAGATCCATACCATTTCTGTCCTTTATCGAACCCATCTTTGCATGAAATGTTCCCTTGGTATCTCTGATTTTTTGAAGAGATCTCTAGTCTTTCCCATTCTATTATTTCCCTCTATTTCTTTGCACTGATCACTGAGGAAGGCTTTCTTATCTTTCCTTGCTATTCTTTGGAACTCTGCATTCAACTGGCTATATCTTTCCTTTTCTCCTTTGATTTTCTCTTCTCTTCTTTTCTCAGCTATTTGTAAGACCTCCTCAGACAGCCATTTTGCCTTTTTGCACTTCTTTTTCTTGAGAATCTTCTTGATCCCTACCTTCTCTACAATGTCACAGACCTCTATCCATAGTTCATCAGGCACTCTATCTATCAGATCTTCTCCCTTAAATCCATTTTTCACTTCCACTGTATAATTGTAAGGGATTTGATTTAGGTCATATCTGAATATTCTAGTGGTTTTACCTACTTCTTCAATTTAAGCCTGAATTTGGCAATAAGGAGTTCATGATATTTCTGGTCTTGTTTTTGCTGACTGTATAGAGCTTCTCAATCTTTTGTTGCAAAGAATGTAATCAATCTGATTTCGGTGGTGGCCATCTGGTGATGTCCACGTGTAACGTCTTCTCTTGTGTTATTGGAAGAGGGTGTTTGCTATGACCAGTGTGTCCTCTTGGCAAAGCTCTATTAGCCTTTGCCCTGTTTCATTTTATACTCCAAGGCCAAATTTGCCTGTTAGTTCAGGTGTTTCTTGACATCCTACTTTTGTATTCCAGTGCCCTCTAATGAAAAGGACATCTTTTTTGGGTGTTAGTTCCAGAAGGTCTTGTAGATTTTCATAGAACCGTTCAACTTCAGCTTCTTCAGCATTACTGGTCAGGGCATAGACTTGGATTATTGTGACATTCAATCATTTGCTTTGGAAACTAACAGAGATCATTCTGTCATTTTTGAGATTGCATCCAATTACTGCATTTCAGACTCTTTTGTTGACTATGATAGCTACTCCATTTCTTCTAAGCGATTCTTGCCCACAGTAGTAGATATAATGGTCATCTGTGTTAAATTCACCCATTCCAGTCCACTTTACTTCGTTGATTCCTAAAATGTCAACTTTCACCCTTGACATCTCCTGTTTGACCACTTCCAATTTGCCTTGAATCATGGACCTAACATTCCAGGTTTCTATACAATATTGCTCTTAAAGCATTGGACCTTGCTTTCATCACCAGTCGCATCCACAGCTGGGTGTTGTTTTTGCTTTGGCTCTGTCTCTTCATTCTTTCTGGAGTTTTTTCTCCACCGATCTCCAGTAGTATATTGGGCACCTCCTGACCTGAGGAGTTCATCTTTCAGTGTCCTATCATTTTGCATTTTCATACTGTTCATGGGGTTCTCAAGGTAAGAATACTGAAGTGGTTTGCTATTCCCTTCTCCAGTGGATCATGTTTTGTCAGAACTCTCCACCATGACCCATCCGTCTTGTGTGGCCCTATGTGGCCTGGCTCATAATTTCATTGAGTTAGACAAGCCTGTGATCCATGTGATTAGATTGGTTAGTTTTCTATGATTGTGGTTTTCAGTCTGTCCCCCTCTGATGGAGAAGGATAAGAGGCTTATGGAAGCTTCCTGATGGGATAGACTGACTGAGGGGGAAACTGGGTCTCGTTCTGATGGGTGGGGGCCATGCTCAGTAAATCTTTAATCAAATTTTCTGTTGATAGGTGGAGCTGTGTTCCCTCCCTGTTTACCTGGGGTCAATCTATGGTGGAGGTAATGAAAATAATGGTGACCTGCTTCAAAAGATCCTATTCATGTACTGCTACGCTCAATGCTACCAAACCTGCAGCAGGCCACCACTGACCCACGCCTCCACTGGAGACTCCTGGACACTCACAGGCAAGTCTGGGCCAGTCTCTTGAGGGGTCACTGCTCCTTTCTCCTAGGCCCTGGTGTACAAGGTTCTGTTTGTGCCCTCCAAGAGTCTATTTCCCAGTCTTGTGTAAATTCTGGCAACTCTATGGTGGGATTAATGGTGACCTCCTCCAAGAGGGCTTATGCCATACCCAAGTCTGCTGCACCCAGAGACCCTGTCCCTGTGACAGTCCACCACTGACCCAAACCTCCACAGGAGATGCTCAAACACAGTTCTGTCTCAGTCTCTGTGGGTTCTCTGGGGTCCTGGTGTACACAAGGTTTGTTTGAGCCCTCTGAGCATCTCTGGCGGGAATGAGGTTTGATTCTAAATGCTAATTCGCCCCTTCTACTATCTTGCTGGGGCTTCTCCTTTGCCCTTTGACGTGGGGTAGCTCCTCAGATCCCCTCCAGCGCGTACTGTCCTACTGGGGTTTCTCTTATCTTGGACGAGGGCTATCTCCTCTTGGCAGGACCAGCAAAGCACAGCTGCAGTTCCTGACCTTGAACATGGGGTATCTCCTGATGGCTGCTCCACATTATTATAATGTGTATAATAAGTGTATACAAATATTCTCATTTTCTTGGTAAATACTTTGAAGTAGACTCCTCTCTTTTAGGGTAAATAAATGTTTAACTTTATGTAAAATAGCCAAAGTATTTTCTAGAAAGGCCTTACCATTTTTTATTCCCAGAGCATCAATAACAGTTGCAGCTGAGCCATATCTTTCATATTTGGTATTGTCATTCATGTTATCCATTATGATGGATGTATAGTGTATCTCATGAGGATTTTAACTCGCATTTTCTTGTTAACTAATAGTGTAGGCATCTTTACATATGCGTTTGATCATTCCTATACATTATTTTGCTAAACATTTAATTAATTTGCTTCCCTCTCTATAAAATTGGGTTGTCTTCTAATTATTGGGTTACAAAATTCTTTATATATGTTCTATATGTCTTTTGCCAGATACATGTATTGTTAATATATTTGTATAAATTTGTATATATTGTTAGTATATTGTGAGTCTATGACTTGCTTTTTTATAGTCTTAAGTGTCCTTTGAAGAGCAAACATTTCAAATTTTGATGAAATAAATCACTGCAGATGGTGACTGCAGCCATGAAATTAAAAGATGCTTGCTCCTTGGAAGAAAAGCTATGATCAACCTAGACAGCATATTAAAAAGCAGAGACATTACTATGCCAACAAACATCCATCTAGTCAAAGCTATGGTTTTTCCAGTAGTCATGTATGGATGTGAGAATTGGACTATAAAGAAAGCTAAGTGATGAAGAATTGGTGCTTTTGAACTGTGGTGTTGGAGAAGACTCTTGAGAGTTCCTTGGACTGCAAGGAGATCCAACCAGTCAACCCTAAAGGAAATCTGTCCTGAAGAATCATTGGAAGGACTGATGTTGAAGCTGAAACTCCAATACTTTGGCCACCTGATTCGAAGAACTGACTCATTGGAAAAGACCTTAATGCTGGGAAAGATTGAAGGCATGAGAAGGGGATGACAGAGGATGAGATGGTTGGATGGCATCACTAACTCTATGGACATGAGTTTGAGCAAGCTCTGGGAGTTGGTGATGGACCAGGAAGCCTGGCTTGCTGCAGTCTATGGTGTTGCAAAGAATTGGACTTACTGAGTGACCAAACTGAACTGAATTCATCAATAATTTCTTATATAGCTTTTTGTTACCTATCTAAAATTTTTGCCTATCCTGAGATCACAAAAGTTTTCTCCTATGCTTTTTTCTAGAAGTTTTATAGTTTTAATATTTACATTTGGTCTATGAGCCTTTTTATGTGTATGATATGAGGGACGTACTGAGATTTCTTTTGTCCTATATAGGTTTCTTTTGTCCTAATATCTAACTGCACTAGCACTGTTACTTAAAAAGACCATCCCTTCCCCTTGGCCCCTTTCTTGATGATCAGTTGACCATATTTGTGGGACATATTTCTGGACTCTATTTTCTTCTATATATCTATTTATCAAAACTTAGACCAATACAATATTGTCCTACACACTCTCATTCTATAAGACTGAAGTCCTTCAAATTTCTTCTTGTTTAAAACTTAATCTTTCTACTGTAGGCCCTCTGATACATTTTAGGATCAACTTGTCCAGTTCTAAAAAATAACTAGCTGGGATTTTGATTGGATTGGCTATTAATTTGGAAAGAACTAACATCTTAACAATATTGGGTCTTTCAATCCATGAGTAAAATATTTTTCTTTAAATTTTAACTTCTATCACTAGCTTTTTGTAGTTTTCAGTGAATACGTTTTGCAAACATTTTTCAATTTCATGATTTTGATGCTAGTATATAAATATAATGATATTTAAATTTTTTCATTTTCTAAATTTTCAATATATAGGAAAACTATGTATAGAGATACAAGTGGTATTGTATAGTAACCTTATAAGCTGTGGCCTTCTTAATTCACTCATTAGCTTTAATATAGATTTTAGAGTTTCCTTAGGATTTTCAGCTTCCCCAATAGCTCAGTTGGTAAAGAATCCGCCTGCAATGCGGGAGACCTGGGTTCGATCCCTGTCAATCCAGGTTCGATCCCCTGGAGGAGAGAAAGGCTACCCACTCTGGTATTCTGGCCTGGAGAATTCCATGGACTGTAGAGTCCATGGGGTTGCAAAAAGTAGGACATGACTGCATGACTTTCACTTAGGAATTTCTACACAGTCATGTCATCTGCAAAAAACAGAAAACAAAAGAGCGTTTTTGTTTCCAAAAGAAAAAAAATGCCTTTTATTGCTGTCTGGCTTTTGTTGTACTGGCTAGCCTGGCAAGGACTTTATTTTTTCAGTTGTGCCCCACAGCATGTGGGGTTAGTGGTAAAGAACCCACCTGCCAATGCAGGAGACCTAAGAGACAAGGGTTCAATCCTTGGGTCAGGAAGATTCCCTGGAGGAGGACGTGGCCACTGACTCCAGTATTCTTGCCTGGAGAATCCCATGGACAGAGGGCCTGGCAGGCAAAAGTCCATAGGATTGCAAAGAGTCAGACACAACTGAAGCGACCTGGCACAGTGGCACACAGAGCATGTAGGACCTCAGTTTCCCTGACCAGGCATGGAACCCGTGCCCGCTGCACTGGAAGCCTAGAGTCTTAACCACTGAATAGCCAGGGATGTCTCTGCAAGGACTTCTTGTGCAAGGCTGAATGAATGTGATGGGGATGGAGCCTGATCATAGGGAATATGAACTTAATCTTTCACCATTGAGTATGATGTTAGCTGTACATATTTTGAAAAAAAAAATGTTTTTTATCAGTTGACTTCTATTCCTATTTTGATGCATGTTTTTTTGTAATAATTACAGGCTAAATTCTGTCAATTGCACATTTTTTTTTCTTCCTGAAACAGGAAAACTTATTTTTCTCTCCTTTATTCTGTTAATGTTGAATTACATTAAGTTTTCATCTATGAAATCAACCTGGAATTCCCAAGAGAAATTCTACCTGTTCATAGTATATTATGCTTATCATATATAGTTAGACTCAATTTGTTAATAGTTTACTAAAGAAAATTAGAGATACTAAGGGAACATTTCATGCCAAGATGGGCTCAACAAAGGACAGAAATGTTATGAACCTAACAGAAGCAGAAGATATTAAGAAGAGGTGGCAAGAATACACAGAAGAATCTTCACAACCCAGATAATCATGAAGGTGTGATCACTCACACTCACTTGGAGCCGGACATCCTGGAATGTGAAGTCAGGTGGGCCTTAGGAAGCATCACTATGAACAAAGCTAGTGGAGGTGATAGAATTCCAGTTGAGCTATTTCAAATCCTAAAAGATGATGCTGTGGAAGTGCTGCACTCAATATGCCAACAAATTTGGAAAACTCAGCTGTGGCCACAGGACTGGAAAATTTCAGTTTTCATTCCAATCCCAAAGAATGCTCAAACTACTGCACAATTGCACTCATCTCACACACTAGTAAAGCAATGCTCAAAATTCTCCAAGCCAGGCTTCAGCAATATGTGAACCGTGAACTTCCAGATGTTCAAGCTGGTTTTAGAAAAGGCAGAGGAACCAGAGATCAAATTGTCAACATCCCTTGGATCATCAAAAAAGCAAGAGAGTTCCAGAAAAACATCTATTTCTGCTTTATTGACTATGCCAAAGCCTTTGACTGTGTGGATCACAATAAACTGAAAAATTCTGAAAGAGATGGGAATACCAGACCACCTGATCTGCCTCTTGAGAAACCTGTATGCAGGTCAGGAAGCAACAGTTAGAACTGGACATGGAACAACAGACGGGTTCCAAGTAAGAAAAGGAGTACGTCAAGGCTGTATATTGTCACCCTGCTTATTTAACTTCTATGCAGAGTACATCATGAGAAATGCTGGGCTGGAAGAAGCACAAGCTGGAATCAAGATTGCTGGGAGAAATATTGATAACCTCAGATATGCAGATGAAATCACCCTTATGGCAGAAAATGAAGAAGAACTAAAAAGCCTCTTGATGAAAGTGAAAGAGGAGACTGAAAAAGTTGGCTTAAAAAGCTCAACATTCAGAAAACTAAGATCATGGAATCAGGTCCCATCACCTCATGGAAAATAGATGGGGAAACAGTGGAAACAGTGGCTGACTTTATTTTTCTGGGCTCCAAAATCACTGCGGATGGTGATTGCAGCCACGAAGTTAAAAGACGCTTACTCCTTGGAAAGAAAGCTATGACCAACCTAGATAGTATATTAAAGAGGACAGACATTACTTTGTCAACAAAGGTCCATCTAGTCAAGGCTATGGTTTTTCGAGTAGTCATGTATGGATGTGAGATTTGGATCACAAAGAAAGCTGAGCGCCAAAGAACTTATGCTTTTGAACTGTGGTGTTGGAGAAGACTCTTGAGAATCCCTTGGACAGCTAGGAGATCCAATCAGTCCATATTAAAGGAGATCAGTACTGAATATTCATTGGAAGGACTGAAGTTGAAGCTGAAACTCCAATACTTTGGCCACCTGATGCGGAGAGCTGACTCATTTGAAAAGACCTTGATGCTGGGAAAGATTGAGGGCAGGAGAAGAAGGGAACGACAGAGGATGAGATGGTTTGATGACATCACTGACACAATGGACATGGGTTTGGGTGGACTCCGGGAGTGGTTGACGGACAGGGAGGCCTGGCGTGCTGCGGTTCATGGGGTCGCAAAGAGTCGGACATGACTGAGTGACTAAACTGAACTGAACTGAACTGAACGAATTTTGCATCTAGGTCCATGAGAGATATTGTTGTACAGTTTTGTTTTCTTCGAAATATTTGTCTGTTGTTTTTTTTTTTTTTCTTTCCAAAATTGAGTTGGAAAGGGTTCCTTCACTTCTATTTTCTGAAGGAGTCTATGATGATGATGATGATATTCTTTCATAAAATGTTTGGTAAAATTCATCATTGAAGATATTTGGGCCTTCAGTTTTCCTTGTAGAAAGATTTTAAATTATGAATTCTGTTTACTACATGCAGTGCTATTCAGATTTTCTATCAGCTTTTGTCTTACAAAGAATCTCTCCTTTGCTTCTAAGTCATCAACTTGTCAGTCTAAATTCATTTGTACAAATCTCGTTTTAATGCCTGTAGGGTTGATACTCATCTCTTTCATCCTGATATTGGAAATTTGTATTTTTTTCTCTTTCTTTTATCAGCTTAGCTACAGATTTACCAATTTTATTAGTTTTTCCAAAGAATCCATTGATTTCATTAGTTTATTTATATTGTCTACTTAAAAAGGCAGAAAGTGTTTTCTATTAGGGGCTAAATAAATATTTGAGGTTTTCAGGCTGTTGATCTTTAAGTTAGCAATAAACAACAATAAATGAATAAGTGGAACTATGTTCAGATAAAACTTTATTTACAAAAACAAGTGTTGAGCCAGATTTTGCCTGTGAGCTGTGGTTTGCTGACCCCTGGTCTATTAATTTCAACTCATCTTTATTTTTGCTTCCTAGTACTTTGGAGTTAATATTCTCTCATTTTCCAGCTTTCTAAGATAGAAATCATAATCCTTCAGTGTAGAAGAACATTTTCAATGAGCTTAGAAACCCAGGTTCACTCCTACAACCAGCACCAGTATTTTAAAGATGTGATCAGTTTTAGATGAAATACCTGGTCTTAGTTTTTGCTCATGTATATGTATGAATTGTCTCTTTTGGCTAACTTTAAGATCTTTTTAATCATGATTTTCAAGAATTTGATTATAATAAATGGTATACTTTATTGTGACTTTCTTGTCTTTTTGTTTGTTTGCTTAGCTTACTGGATGTGTGTTAGTTTATAATTCATCAAATTTGGAAAATATTATATTCAGTGATGTTATGCTGGCACCTTGAAACCAGCAATAGTGGCAGTATTTACATCATAAAATTTGGCCTATGCTCTAAATCAAGTCTTTTCTCTCCCATGATGCCAGTTGCTAAAATCTACTGCCATAGGTCACTAAATTTGGTTCTTTTCCATTTTTTTTCTTTATGTTCTTCTACTGTGGTTTCTGTTTCTGCATGTTCAAATTTACTGATATTCTAAACTTTTCAGTGGGTGCTATCTTTATGTTGTGAATTTATTGTTTAAGATACTATATTTTACAGCTCTAAGTCTCTATTTGATTATTGTTATAGTACTTTCTATTGATCTTTTCATGATGTTTTCTTGAAATCCTTGACCATATTTTTAATAATTATTCTAAAATAACTCACTGTTAACTCCCTGTTACTGTTGACAGGAACACTGTTAGCTCCTGTCTGGCCTTGATCACTTCTTCTCCCCCTTCCTATCCATGTTTACTCTCTGGCTGTGTGTATGCATGCTAAGTTGCTTCAAAGATGTCTGACTCTGTGCAACCCTACGGACTGTAGTCTGCCACACTCCTCTGTCCATGGGATTCTCCAGGCAAGAATACTGGAGTAGGTTGCCATGCCCTCCTTCAGGGTATCTTCCCAGCCCAGGGATCAAACCCACATCTCTTACATCTCCTTCATTGGCAGTCAGGTTCGTTACCACTAGCACCACCTGGGATGTTCACTCTATGACTAATTCTGTCATTTTACTAAGCTATCACCTTCTTGAGAGTTCTGTTAAATCTTCCATATATTTGATAAAAATTCCTCATTTGGCTGCTTAGAATTTGCATGTCTCCTAGATCTTGTGTCCTCTGGGAATGACTCATCTGAGAGCATCTGGTCATTGTTATCACAGCCTGGTGGGTTTTACCTTATGTTAGCATAGCTTAGTTTTCATCAACAGACTCACAGAGAACCCTGAAGATTTCTAGAGCTCTTTCTCCATCTGACTCCCTCCTCTGTTCCAGTCTGCCTCAGAAATTCTAGCATCTCAGGCTTCTTGATCCTTAATAAGTATCTCCTGAGCTCAAGACCACTGCACAGAATCCTCCCTTCAACCCTGCAGTTGTGCTTTGGAAGATGCTCTTCAGGAAGAGACTGAAGTGATTTTAAGACTCACTTTACTTCTTTTACCAACCCCTTATAGTTCAAAGTCTTGTACTATCTGTCAGTGTTTGAAAATAGGTATTTCATATATTTTATCCAGTTTCCTCTTTTTTTAAACATTAGGAAGACATGTCTTTTTCCAGTTTCTCCATCATACCTGGAAGCTGAAGTTCTTAGACACTCTTGACCAAACCAATAATCTTCCTTCATCTGACTGAATAACCCAATTGACAGAGTTCTTAACAACAGTATCAGTCTTAGGTGGGACATACTATGAATACCAGAAAGGAGGGAGATGTTATAACCCACTGAGTCGACACCAGCTATAACTGAGGGAGCTAGATGTTACAGGTAGGCAGATCATCCTCTTGAGCAGCAAATAAGTCATGTCCTTCCTTGGTAGAATGCATTAATTAATTAATTAATATTTAGGCTGAGTTGGACTACCCTGAGGGCTAAGTATTACACTTCTCATTTCTTAAAACAGCTAACAATCTGGGGAGTCATTATGGTGTGGTAGAGAAATATAAAACACAAAAATAATTATTTCCTGGGAGTTAGGAAGGTTAGTTCAAAGTCCAGGACTCTGCATTCATAACCTTCCACACTTCCTTCCATCTCAATCTGTAAAAATGAGCAATTGGATTCTTTGCCCTCTAACAGCTCTTTTGGCTTGGTCATTTTTACTACTGTTTTGTTTTCTCACCATTATTCTGAGCATCATCCCATGTTAATTGGTATAAAATCATAGGCTAGAACAGCTATCTTTTTAAGGGTTAAGCTACTCCTATTACAATAATTAGTGAGGATAAGTGCTCAAAGCAGTTCTAGCAAAGTGAACAGAAGATAAAAACAGGACATATCTAATTAAAGAGAGCTTCTGGGTTACAATAGCAGGGCCTGATATTTTAATCTCTGATCTTCTTATTAAAATAGAAATGATTGTAAGGTAAAACAGGAACCTAGAATTCATCTCCCCCAATATCAAATGTAACTAACAATAATTATTAGCACAGCAAAAACTTCAAGGGAAGAACCATATAAGGAAAAACATACAACTTTGTGCCTAAACATCAATAAACGGTGAAAAAAGAAAAAAAAATTCTGTCATGGCTTGGCATAGCTCCCTAGCCTTAACCCTAAGCTCTAGAAAGAGAGGGAAGGAAATATTGAGAATCTCCACAAGGCAAGGATATACAATGGAAAAAAGACAACCGCTTTAACAAGTGGTGCTGGGAAAACTGGTCAACCACTTGTAAAAGAATGAAACTAGAACACTTTCTAACACCATACACAAAAATAAACTCAAAATGGATTAAAGATCTAAATGTAAGACCAGAAACTATAAAACTCCTAGAGGAGAACATAGGCAAAACACTCTCTGACATAAATCACAGCAGGATCCTCTATGACCCACCTCCCAGAATGTTGGAAATAAAAGCAAAAATAAACAAATGGGACCTAATGAAACTTAAAAGCTTTTGCACAACAAAGGAAACTATAAGTAAGGTGAAAAGACAGCCCTCAGATTGGGAGAAAATAATAGCAAATGAAGCAACAGACAAAGGATTAATCTCAAAAATATACAAGCAACTCCTGCAGCTCAATTCCAGAAAAATAAACGACCCAATCAAAGAGTAGGCCAAAGAACTAAACAGACATTTCTCCAAAGAAGACATACAGATGGCTAACAAACACATGAAAAGATGCTCAACATCACTCATTATCAGAGAAATGCAAATCAAAACCACAATGAGGTACCATTACATGCCCGTCAGGATGGCTGCTATCCAAAAGCCTACAAGCAATACATGCTGGAGAGGGTTTGGAGAAAAGGGAACCCTCTTACACTCTTGGTGGGAATGCAAACTAGTACAGCCGCTATGGAAAACAGTGTGGAGATTTCTTAAAAAAACTGGAAATCGAACTGCCATATGAGCCAGCAATCCCACTTCTGGGCATACACACTGAGGAAACCAGATCTGAAAGAGACACGTGCACCCCAATGTTCATCGCAGCACTGTTTATAATAGCCAGGACATGGAAGCAACCTAGATGCCCATCAGCAGACGAATGGATAAGGAAGCTGTGGTACATATACACCATGGAATATTACTCAGCCGTTAAAAAGAACTCATTTGAATCAGTTCTAATGAGATGGATGAAACTGGAGCCCCTTACACAGAGTGAAGTAAGCCAGAAATACAAAGAACATTACAGCATACTAACATATATATATGGAATTTAGAAAGATGGTATTGATAACCCTATATGCAAAACAGAAAAAGAGACACAGAAATACAGAACAGACTTTTGGACTCTGTGGGAGAAGGCGAGGGTGGGATGTTTTGAGAGAACAACATGTATATTATCTATAGTGAAACAGATCACCAGCCCAAGTGGGATGCATGAGACAAGTGCTCGGGCCTGGTGCACTGGGAAGACCCAGAGGAATCGGGTGGAGAGGGAGGTGGGAGGGGGGGTCGGGATGGGGAATACAAGTAACTCCATGGCTGATTCGTGTCAATGTATGACAAAACCCACTGCAATGTTGTGAAGTAATTAGCCTCCAACTAATAAAAATAAATGAAAAAAAAAAAAAAAGAGAATCTCCAGAAATATTTCTTATTTGGAGAAAAGTCTGAGTGTTGAACAGGAAGGTCAGGTAAAAAAAACAAAAAACAAAAAACAAAACTGTAGTAGGGAGGAACAAACCTGACTCCATACTGGATGTTTCTTTTACTTTAACTCATATTCTACTGCTTTTGCTGCAAGTTAATCACTAAAGGGATGTTGCTTATAACTCAAAGTACACATAATGGACTGTCCCAGGGAACCTCACCTCCCATGCCTGAACACAAAGCTAAAATCTCTTTGTTCACCTCACAGGAAACATCTTGATCAGGTCCACCTGTGAATGACTACAGGAAAGAAGAAATTAATACAGCCCTTTGAAGTTTGGTGGAAACCAGGAAATATTTTTAGTAACTAATAACCTTTTTTATTATACCTCCTCACCTCTCCACTCTTTGTTATATAAAGGAAACTAGCATCCAAACCTTGACAAGATGGGCCTTTCAGACACTAGTCCACTATTTTATCGATCTTCTGGCTTTCTGAATAAAGTCATTATTTCTTATCCTAACAAGTCATCTCTTAATTTATTGGCCTGTCATGTAGTGAGCAGTATAGGTTGGGCTTGGTGACAAAATCTTGACAAGTATAAGCATCTACATGAAAAAAATGACACAGGGACTTCCCTGATGGTTCAGTGGCTAAGATCTGTGCTTCCAATGCAGGAGGCCTGGGTTCGATCCCTGGTCAGGGAACTAGATTCCACATGCTGCAACTAAGACTGGAGCAATCAAATTAATTAATTAAAAAGAAATGACATCATTATACCATCCCCTGTATTTTTGTGGTTTTAAATTTTTAAAACATTTTAAAGTATTGCTTAAATTTAAATTATACAAACACTATGCTGAAAGGTAAATACAAAGGCATATGACAATATCATAAGAAGAAAAAGAGTAGAAATCTCAAAGAAACAGAAGGAAATTCTCTACAAATACTTTTTGTGACAAAAGTAACTTAATAAGGACCTGAACTCCAGAAAATGATTTCTTGTCAGTAAAATTTTCAAAATAGACTAAAAATGACAAAACTGTAGTACTGGAGAAAAATTGAGAACCAAATACTATCAGAGACTGAATTAGAAACAGTAAGAAACAGAATAGGGAGCTAAAAACTTAAATAATAAAGTACAAAAAGGCTTGAGCTAATCACAGTGAACAGAGGAACAGCAAGGGAAATAATTCAAAAATATAATACATAAAGAAAAAAGAAAAGCTGACAAAAATGTCATTTCCTTAAACAGATACCCCAGCAGATTCAAACAGAAAACTTATTGCAAAATTTCCATAAAGTAAGAATCAAGGTCTCTGTAAAAATTTATACAGAATATCAGTTTTTATTGAGACAGATCTTGTTTGCATTGAGTTTCAGGGATAGACAAAAGATGCTTTAATCACATAGAGGGGACAAAGTAACATTGAAATATTTCAAGCTAGTGTCAAATTTCCCCTTAGTAACTAACACTTAGTGCTAGGGTATAATGAAGTAATTAACTTCAGCCAAATTTTTAAAAATAATAAAGTGACACAACATTTGTTGATATCCAAAATAATTTGCTGGGATTTTGATAAGATTTTTGTGCTGAATTTGGGAAGTACTCACATCTTTAAAATGTTGAGTCTTCCTATCCATGAATATGGAATATCTACTTATTAATATTTAGATTTTTATTTCTTTCATCAATTTTGTAGTTTTCTTAGTATAGATCTTGCATGTATTTTGTTAAATTTATACCTGTATGCCTGCCTCTTTCCTCCCTCTCCCCTTTTTTTGGTACTAATAAAAAAGAAGGACTTTAATTTCAAATTCCAATTTTTCATTGCTAGTGTCCAGGAAAGCAATTGACTTTTGTATATTAACTTGGTATCTTGTAATCTTACTATAATTGCTTATAAGTGCCAGGAGATTTGATTGTTGAACTTTTGGGGATTTTTCTATATAGACTATCATGTCATCTGTGAAAAAAGACAAGTTTTTTTTCCTTCTCAGTCTACATGCCTTCTCCCACCACCACCCTTCTACGTAAGGGACTAGGATTTCTAGTATGATGATGAATATTACTGTGGGGGGGGGGTCTTACAATTTTTACTTTATTGTTTTAAGAGTTAAAGTGGGCTTCAACCAATAGATTCATTCCTTGGGTAGGGGCTATTCCAAAATACTAACAGAAACTGGAGAGGAGGGGAATAAAGAGGGAGGGAGTGTATGAGTTTTCTCATCACAGCAGAGCACCAACTTTACTAAAATTAAAACATTTTAAGAATAAATACTTTTTTTAAGAATAAATACTTTTATTAAAATTATTTATTTTTAATTGAAGGATAACTGCTTTACAAAATTTTGTTGTTTTCTGTCAAATCTCAACATGAATCAGCCATGGGTATACATATATCCCCAAGAATAAATATCTTATAATTAGTTCAACATAATGTTTTCTCTTGATCTAAGAGTTGTAATTAAGGAGCAATATAACATGTGGTAAAGAAATACTGCAAGGAGCTCCAACCAGTCCATCCTAAAGGAAATCAGTCCTGAATATTCATTGGAAGGACTGATGTTGAAGCTGAAACTCCAATACTTTGGCCATCTGATGTGAAGAACTGACTCACTGGAAAAGACCCTGATGCTGGGAAAGATTGAAGGTGGGAGAAGGGGACGACAGAGAATGAGATGGTTGGATGGCATCACTGATTCAATGCGTATGAGTTTGAGCAAACTCCGGGAGTTGGTGATGGACAGGGAGACCTGGCGTGCTGCAGTCCATGGGGTCTCAAAGAGTTGGACATGACTGAGCAAGTGAATTGAACCGAACTGAAAGAAATACTTATCTTACATTCAGAAATTTACAAATTCTTTCATTTTCACTTCAGTTCATTTTTCTTGTATCAGATAAAGTAATTTAATATTTTAAACATAATTTTAATATGATCATATTTTAAATTATTTATCTGTATACTTTTTCTAGTTATTTACCTAGATATTTTTCTATCTGTATACTGACAGAGAACTGGAGTTAGTTTCATCTTTTAGTGAAGCATTTTACTAGATAAAGGATGGTGGTTGATTTTTAGCATTTTCTTTGTACTTGTCTGTATTGTCTAAATTTTTAAAATGATTAGCATGTATTATTTTTGCTAAAATTATTTCAAAAACATAATTACAAATGTACTCAACAACCAAGAAAGTTAAGAAATAGCTATATTTCCAAATATGGATGGAATTTGCTCTAAACATATGATATTGGGTTTGATTTTGACTCCATACTTGCACATGTTTACACAAGTTCTACCCTCTGTAGCAGTACTGCATAACTTTGGGGGTTAGGTATTAATAGAAACCACTGTCTTATCTATTCCTGTCTGCCTTTAGATGATGGATTAAAATGCTATATTAACCAAAAATTGTACAATTCCAGACTTAATCATTATGCAGAATCCAGCTTATGGAAGAACTAAATTGGTGGATTATCATCTTCACTCCCCAATTAGCAAGTCTTATTTCATATACCTTAAAGCTTAGGAAATAGGAGTTATCACTCCTAACGATTAACAATAATTTTAATAGTATAATTAGCCTATAAAATAGAAGCTTGCCTACTGAATCAAAATAAATATAAGTCATCATAGGTGGGTATGCTTTTTAGATATATTTGATTCATTCTCCTGTTTTTCTTGCAATTTTTTTTAAAAAAAAACTAAGTCATCTGTAGTGTTTTACTGTCTCTTGCTTTTCAAATATCTTATTACCTTAAAAAAAAAGAACTTGAAAAATTTAAGAAATTTAAACTAGTAAAAATTGTCAATGTTAACAAAAGTTGAACATTATCAAATCTATATTAGCAAGCATTATCAAATCTATATTTTTAAAGGCTTTTCCTAAGCACAAACATATATAAATACACATATGTTTTATTATGTGATATGATATTTACTTGAAATGGCAACCCACTCCAGGACTCTTGCCTGGAAAATCCCATGGACCGAGAAGCCTGGTAGGCTACAGTCCATGGGGCCACAAAGAGTCAGACACGACTGAGCGACTTCACTCACTTCACTCTATAACCACAATAGAACTACCTCAATTACTGCAATGAGACCTCTAGTTATATGTTTTAAAACATGCATAACTCATTTTATTTTACTTCACGTTACCACACTTTACAGATACCACACTTCTACAAATTGAAGATCTTGCCCTGTGTTGGGCAAGTCTATTGGCACCATTTTTCCAACAGCATTTACTCCCTTCATGTCCCTGAAACACAGCTTGGTCATTCTCACAGTATTTCAAAATTTTTCATTATTTTTATATTTGTTATGGTCATCTGTGACGAGCAATCTTTGATGTTACTATTGTAATCATTTTGGGCACCACAGACGATGCTCGTATAAGACAGAGAACTTGATAAATGTTGTGCCTGCTCTGACCACTCCACTGATCATTTCTCTCCCTCTGCTCAGGCCTACCTGTTCCCTGAGACACAACAATACTGAAATTAGGCTAGATAACAGCCTCTAATGTTCAGGTGAAAGGAAGTGTCGATTGACATGCCAAACTTAACTTCTGTCTTTTTAAAGAAATTGCCACAGCCACCATCAACTTCCAGGCAACATCCTCCACCAGCAAAAAGATTACAACTCATTGAAGGCTCAGATGATGGTTAGCAGTTTTTAGCAATAAAGTTCTTTTTAATTAACATACATTTGTAAGGTATAACGCTACTTAATAGACTACACTATAGTGTAAACATAATTTTTATATGCACTGGGAAACCCCAAAATTTGTGTGACTTGCTTTCTTGTGATATTTATTATTTAAGACTGGTCTGGAAACAAACTTATGTCTCTGAGGTATGCCTGTACCCATTCTGAAAATCTATAAAAGATACAGAGATTTAATTTTTAACTCAAATAAGCACAGAGATCTTACTTGGGAGTAAAATAAATGTAAAAATTATCATATATCCCATCTGCAATTAAAGTATTACTCAACCTACCTGGAGGGTATATTGTTTAAGCTTTTTTTGTTTTTAAAACCTGTATCTATACAAGGGTTTTAAACATTTTCTTACTTCATACAAAGATTTGAAAATCTAAATGGAGGGTTGATTCAGCTTATATCAAATAACACTATCAATATTTCACTGATTTTTTTTTCACTGAGTTTTTAAATTGAGGGATAACTTAAAATTTCTACCATGTATACTTTCAATTTATATTCAACATAATGTCAGGACAAAATTTTTAAAACTTGATTTAGTGCTGTGCATATTAGATTTTTACCCACATTACAAGAATTTTCAAACATACGTATAAGTTGAGTTGAATTGTTCAGTGAATATCCATATAACCACAAGTGAGCCTTACAATGCTTGTGCTTCTACTTGTACATGTTACTTCTGTCAGCAGTTATATCATTCAGCTAGAGTTCAGTATTCGTGTATAGTGCTTTATTTTTTGAGGTAAATTTTAGATAAGGTAGAATGCACACCTTAAAAGTAGCATTTAGTGAGCTGTGAGAAATGCACACAACTGTTCCTTGGATCGAATATTCAGTGATAAATGTGGGTTCATTGTTGAAGCAGCTATGCAATGGCACTTGGAAGTGGGGCTCTGGGAGGTAATTAGGTGATAAGGGTGGAGTCCCCATGGTGGGATTAGAGTAACTGTGGATAAGTTGAAAAGACAGCCACTGGTAACCAGAATGACACCCTCTACCAAGAACCCAACCACATTGGCATTCTATCTTCTAGAATTGTGAGAAATGTGTTTACTGTGTGAACTATTCAGTTGGTGGTGTTTTGTTATCTCAGTCTGAACTAAGACTCCTACTTAATCCTAATCCCTGTCAAATTACATTACGTTCACCCCCAAGTTCCCTACGCCCAAACACTGTTTTCACTATATATTAATTTTGCCTTGTCTAGAATGTCTTCTGAATATTATTTACAGTATGCAGTCTTTTGTATAGACTTCTTTCACTCAACACAGTGTTTTTGATATTCATCAATGTTAGGCTTCTCTAATAGCTCAGTTGACGAAGAATCCGCCTGCAATGTAGGAGACCTCAGTTTGATTCCTGGGTCAGGAAGATCCACTTGAGAAGGGATAGGCTACCCACTCCGGTATCCTGGGCTGGAGAATTCCATGGACTATATAGTCCATGGGGTTGTAAAGAGTCAGACACGACTGAGCAACTTTCACTTTTAATGTTGTTACATAAACATATACAAAATGTATATGTGTATATATACATATATATATATGTATATATATATATATATATTCTCAACTGTGAATTAGTGGAAATGATGTGGAGATACATCGTTTTGTCCATCCATTCTCTATTGATGGATCCCTGACTCACTTTTAGTTTTTTGGCTATATTTTTGTACAAGTCCTTTGGTGAATATATTTTCACATCTCTTCAGTAAATAACACTGAAATTAAAGGATTATAGGGTGGCATATACTTAGCTTTTTAAAACTGCTATGTATCATTTTACATTCTTGTTGACAATAATAAGAGTTCTGATTGATCTATATTTATGCCCAGATTTGATGTTGTCAACCTTTTTACACATTCTTGTGAGTGTATAGTGATCTTGCAGTTTGGTATACTACATTCTCATTTGGTTCAATAAATTTTTTAATTTCTCTTGTGACTCCTTCTTTTGACTCTTTGGATTATTTATTTAGAAGTATGTTATTTAACATCCAAATACTTGGGATTTTTCTAAGTATACAGTTTTTATAGATTTCTAATCCCACAATGGTCAGGAAAAACAGTGTATGATTTGATTGCTCTTTTATTTAAGACTTATTTTATGACTTAGTGTATGTTATATATTTGTAAAGTTACCATGTGCACTTGAAACCAATGTGTATTTGCACTTTTGGGGGTAGTGCTCTATTTGTAGACTAATTAGGGCACAGTAGTTGACATTTCAAGTTGCTCAGATCTTCTATTTCTTGATTTTCTTTTTTGTCTAATGCTGTAAGTTGTGGAATGAAGACTTAAAATCTCCTGCTTGTTGGTAGAATTGGTTTTTTTGTAACTTTTTTCCCTGTATTTTGAAGCTGTTACTAGGTACCTAGAAATTTATGACTGATATACCTTCCTAGTGAAGATATTATGATTGATATACCTTTTATCATTATGAAAATACCCTCTTTGTATCTCCAGTAACCCCTATGTTAAAGTCTACATTATCTACTATTACCTGATATCAACAAACCCTTGTACCAAATTTTAACATCTTTTCATTGCTTTCATTTCCATCTATTTACTTGCAACCTATGTCTTTATATTTAAAGTGTATTTATGCCATCAGTATATAGCTAAGTCTTCATTTTTTTCAATCACTTGCACATTTTTTAAATTTAAAAATTATATTTGAATGTAATGAAATTACAGATGTGGTTATACTTCTTCTGTTTTGTTTTTCTGGACTGCTTTTTAATGTTCTTTTCTCTCTTCCTCCTTTCCTGCCTCCTTTTGGGTTTTGGGTGGATTGTGTATTTCTCTTCAGAGAAATGGCATTCATGCTATTCTAACACACAATTGGTTTTTCAGCTATATAGTGAAAAACTATATAGTAGTTTTTATTTTTTAGTGGTCGCATAGTCTTTTATTTTTTGGTGGTTGCATAGTCTACTAACTAAATCACTTCATGAGAAATACAGGAATGTTGCTATAGTATGGTTCTAATTCACCTCTTCCGTGGTAAAAGGCTGTATTAAGCTTGTATGACATTTGGCATTTCCATATCTATGTCTGTAAATTCAGAATTCAAGAAATTGAAATTTTAATTACTCAAGTGTGGATATAAAAATATGTGTGCATGTGTGCTAAGTCGCTTCAATTGTGGCAGACTCTTTGCAACCTCATGGATTGTAACCCACCAAGATCCTCTGTCCATGGGATTCTCCTGGCAAGAATACTGGACTGGGTTGCTGTACCCTCCTCCAGGGGATCTTCCCAACTCAGGGATCGAACCCACATCTCTTGCATTTCCTGCACTGGTAGGCGGATTCTTTACCACTAGCGTCACCTGGGAAGTCCCAAATATAAAAATATTTTCTCACCTAAATAACAAGGACATAACATTTGAATGTGGTGTCCACAATGCTCATGGTGTGCTGTTCTGTATATATTTATATATATCAGGGTGATGGGCACCTGAGATATACATATATACAGTATATATAGATACAAATATCTATACACAGATATATATATACATACCAATACATATATAGATATATACACATATATAAATACACACACACACAAACACACACACACAAATATATGTGTGTTTTCTAGCCCTAGGTTTTCCAAATATGTGATGATACAATTATGGGTTTTTTTCCATGTCACAACAAAATACTGGACCCTGTTAATATCAGTACTTATTGCAGAAAACACTTGACTACAGGACATGCTGGTAATGAAGCAGAGTAAAAACTTTTCCAAAGCCCAGAGGTCTGAGAAACACTTCCTCTCTTGGCCTAACAATGGAGCACAAGGGTACCAGAGGAATACATGTGAACAGCTGAGAGAGAAGAGTTCAGAGAGGGGTTAGACCTCTCAGTGCTATGAACTTCAGTACCTAAGAAATCCTAGTAAGTTTTAAAACTATGTAGGTTTCTAACCCCTAAGTGTCCAAATATTCTGATTCAGTGGGTAGAGGTCAGGAGTTTATGTTTTTAACAGTTTTCATACACTGCACTGCAGGTATTCCATACATACAGCAGGTTCATATGCATATTCTGCCTTAATTTAAAGAATTTTAAAATTCTGGACGGATTGGGGTTTTAAATAATTCTTCATCTCTAGGCCTTTAGCCCAGGTACCATGGCTTAAAGAGTCCTATAGTGAACATCCAAAGGAATGCTGTCTTTACACCGCCATCCTTTACTTTTTTCTCCCCCTCTTCACAACACGCTTTTTATTTATAAAACATGTTTTGTCAGAATTCTTCACTGCGACTGGCCATCTTGGGTGACCCTGCAAAGCAAGGCTCATAGTTCCATTGAGTTATGTAGGCCCCTTCCTAAAGACATGGCTATGATCCATGAAGGTTTTTTATTTGCATATGGTATTTTATTAACTATAGTTACTTTTTTTCTTGTTTGTTCCCTTCCCTACTCTGTAAACTCCCTTACTAGACCGTAAGAGGGTCTAGCCTGGCTCATTCACAGTACCTAGTAAAGTGTTATACACAGTAGGTGCTTGATAACTGTTAAAAAGATTGAAAAAAAAAAAAAGATTGATTCACTCTAAAAACATAAAATAAAAAAAAAAAAAAAAAACAAAACATAAAATCACACCTCGACAAGCTCACCACCTAACACCAACCATGATAATAGTTTCAGCAAAACCAACAGTCAAGATTACATACATACATTGTACCACGTCCCCACTGGCAAACCCAGAGAATGAAGGCTTCAATTCCAAGGGAACTCCAAAGAGGAACACAGAGGAAAGCGAGCTTTTGGGGGTCTGAGACTGTCGAGGGAGACTGGTCATAAAACACTGTAACACTTACCAGGTTCATGATGACCAGTACAATTAAATACATACAAAGGAACAGGCAGTCAGGAGACAACCGTCCAAGACGAAACACATCAGAGCCAATCCCCTGTCGTACGGACGCGCTCTGCAAAGCTAACCCACCAAGGGAGCGCCCGGGGATGAAGAACCCTACCGGGAGTAAGTCCCGCCCACACAGCCGAGGGGCCGACGCCACGCAGCCCCGCCCACGCCATGCACGCCCCGCCCAGGCAGCGGAGGCGTCCAAGAGACGAACGCCACGCCCGCGGCCCGCTCACGCAGCGGAAGGTACCCGCCACGCAGCCCCACCCACACAGCGGAAGAGCTCTAGCCACCTTGCCACGCAGCCCCGCCCACACCTTGCACTCCCCGCCCAGGCAGCGGGGCGGGGGGGGCGCCCACGCGACAAACGCAACGCCCCATTCCCCACGCAAGCCGCGGAAGGCCTAAACCAAGTTCGGGGCAATCGGTGCGCCCGTTTACGCAAGCAGAGCCCAGACGAACATCGGACTGCGCCTGCGCACTGACGTATTCCCAAAAGACCAATGAACGGAGGGGTGGGTCGCTAGTAGTTGGGCCTGGTTTCCGGTTCCTGTGGGCGTCTGCCTGTCGGCTCTTGTGCTACGTGTCTCTGGCTGGTGAGCAGACGCGGAGCAGGTGAGCTTTCTTATGAGTAGGGGCTCGGAGCTACTCTTTGGGCATTAGCGAAGGCAGAGGGCGTGGGGGAACCCTCCGGCCGCCTGCTGCATGCCAACAAGGCGTCGGGGAAAGCTGACTCAGAGCCGCGAGTCCGACGGAGAAGGGCTTCCAGGGCCTCGGTCCCTCCGGCCGAGTCTCGGCCCGGGCCTAAGCTTTGAGGTCGCCCGTCCTTGGCTACCTCTGTGGGAACGTTTCCGCTCGGTGCTGTTGTCTGAGAGGGTCCCTTCGGGGTCGGCTCTGGGGCCGTGGGTGTGGAATGTGTCTTGGAGAGCTCAGTCCTGTGCTGTGACGTGGGAGGGTGAATCTAGAGTCTGAATCAATAGATAGTATTGGATTATTGGCTCCCCTTCCCTGACATTTATTGCAGTATTTCGGTGTTAACGCGTTTTTTGTTTGTTTGGGAGAAAAGGTGCTTCGCTTTCATCAAGATATCTATAAATTTTAACCTCACTGGAGTTGAACAGTTAAATGAAATGAAAACATTCTGGGCCCGGCATACTTGGCCTAGAATGTTTATAGAATTCCTGATACACTTTTAGTGTTTCATATATCTTGTTTTAGCAACCCACCCTGGGTGAGAAAACTAGGGCCTAGAGAGGCTACATTTCATAGGAAAGGATTTGTAGAACCACGGCCTCATCTTATGCATAGCCTTAATTCAGCAGAAATTTACTGAGTATTTCTGTCCTTGGCCACTGTTGCAAGCGCTAGAAATAAGTGAAGTACAAGTAAGGAGCTGGTTTCATTAGCTATTATATTAAATACCAGTGACTGTTAAGGATTGGATGACATTCCTGTTGTGTGATGGATTCCGCGGAAGAACCTGTTGATAAAATGTATAGCCGTTTTCCTTAAAAGATGTGTCCAAAGCTAAAGATTTAGAATTTAGCTAAATAGCTTCTGAAAATCTGAATCTTGGCTTAGCCAGATTTTGTGGTTTTAAAAATTGTATACAGAGAGAACAATCAGATTGAAGCCCACATTTGCCTCTTCTCTAGCCTCTTGAAGCATCCCAATTGGCACTCACTGCTCACTGCGCTAGACACTGGTGTCCCTGGAGTTTAAAGTAAAATATAGAAAATGCTTGGCTGCATCCCAATACTGTTGATTCCTTAACAGAACAGAGAGAGGACTGCAGGGTGTATAAGGAGTGGGTGTATTGTCAGGTGCTTAGCCTTTAGTAGTGAGTGCCCTTTTTTTTTTTTTTTTTTAAATTTTTTTATTAGTTGGAGGCTAATTACTTCACAACATTTCAGTGGGTTTTGTCATACATTGATATGAATCAGCCATAGATTTACACTTATTCCCCAACCCGATCCCCCCTCCCACCTCCCTCTCCACCCGATTCCTCTGGGTCTTCCCAGTGCACCAGGCCGGAGCACTTGTCTCATGCATCCCACCTGGGCTGGTGATCTGTTTCACCATAGATAGTATACATTGCAGTGAGTGCCCTTTTATGTTAAGAGCATGCGCCTTGATCATTGAGAACAGGGGCAAGACCTGTGTTTTTTTTTTTACTGCCTTTGTTTTGGTAGTTTGCTGGATATTACAACAAAAAATAGTGTCGGTTTACTCTTGGAGTCTGTAATTTTTTTTTTGTTTTTAATGAGATGAAATCCAGCCACCCATATCAGGATGATCTCATTTACATTTTGATGTAAGTCAGCAAGTCCTTGCTATATAGTAAGTAACACGAGTGATTATCTTTTTTTCCTTTTTGTTTTTTAAACAGATATCATGGATCAGGTAATGCAGTTCGTTGAGCCAAGTCGGCAGTTTGTGAAAGACTCAATTCGGCTGGTGAAAAGATGCACCAAACCTGATAGAAAAGGTAATAGCTTTGAAATGTGAGAAAAAAGTTAAATTTTTGCATTCTCTAGTTCAGTTCAGTTCAGTCGCTCAGTCATGTCCGACTCTTTGCAACCCCATGAATCGCGGCACGCCAGGCCTCCCTGTCCATCACCAACTCCCGGAGTTTACAAACTCATGTCCATCGAGTCGGTGATGCCATCCAGCCATCTCATCCTCTGTTGTCCCCTTCTCCTCCTGCCCCCAATCCCTCCCAGCATCAGGGTATTTTCCAATGAGTCAACTCTTCACATGAGGTGGTCAAAGTATTGGAGTTTCAGTTTCAGCATCAGTCCTTCCAACGAACACCGACGACCGATCTCCTTTAGGATGGACTGGTTGGATCTCCTTGCAGTCCAAGGGACGCTCAAGAGTCTTCTCCAACATCACAGTTCAAAAGCATCAATTTTTCGGCGCTCAGCTTTCTTCACAGTCCAACTCTCACATCCATACATGACTATTGGAAAAATAGCCTTGCCTAGACAGACCTTTGTTGGCAAAGTAATGTCTCTGCTTTTTAATAGCTATCTAGGTTGGTCATAACTTTCCTTCCAAGGAGTGAGCGTCTTTTAATTTCATGGCTGCAATCACCATTTGCATTCTCTAAGCCCTTTGTTAATGTCTTCCTGTTTAATAATTGGACTTCTTTCATCACTTTTATTGATTTTTGCTTTATTTTTTGAAATTGTCGGTTTTTGCTACCTTTTGTATACTTTGTGCATCCTTTATAGATTTTTCTGTTTTATGTGTTGTCCAGGTTTATAAGCTGATTTGTTATTATTTTCCATGTTGCTTTTTCCTTGGTCATGTGTAATGACTTCATAGAGTTTTTAGTATCTTTCACGTTTCCACTCTGAAAAATCTTTTGAAACTCTTCATGCTATGTCACTCTTCCCCTAAACCTCCCCCAAACAAAAAAGGCCTTAAAATGAAATCAACAGCATAGTTGGTACCAACCTAGGAAGTTTCTTATTTATCGTAATTCATGTGTTAAAAGATGCACTGGAATTTGTCTATTTCTGCTCTTTTTTTGACTGCTGCCTGAGTTAGGAGCTGGGAATATAATAGACAATATAATATTACATATTATATTACATATGTAGCATAATATATAAAAATATGTAATAGGGAATGGTCCTTGCTCTTATGGAGCTTAGAATCTTTGAGGGAAGACAATCATAAACAAATAATGACAATTATGATTTTTAGTTACTGCTGTGGTAAGTATTATGTAAGGTAGATGGAGGAAGGTCTGCCAGCATGTGATAGGAGGGCTAACCAAGCTAACCACGCAGGGAGAGCTTCCCTGAGGAAGTAGCGTTAAATGGAAACATTAAAGGGTCTGAACCTTTACATAAAACTGGGTTTGACCGGGTTTGGTTTTTCAAGCCTTGTTTTTTGGCTTCGTTATAATATCAAAGACAGTGGACCTATTATTTATAAAAAAATACGTTCTGTGCTTTTATAGTTGATATTTTTATCAATGTTACAAAATTTTTTAAGACAAACACTGTGTATTCATGTTTCCTTTTTGGTATTCTGGTCATTTGCTAGGAAGATAAATATTCTCTGCTTATTGCTGGATTCCCTAGCATGAACATGCACTTCATTTTTGTATTTCCTTAAATATGAGTAAAATAGGAAAATTAAAAATCTGTCATAATTTATTGACTATTAATATTGTCATTTTTTTTAAAAAGAGTAATTGCATACTTGTTATCAGGAGAAGTGTATGCCAGTAAGTTTATTTATGTCAGTGCTAATTTTTTCCCCTATATTTGCAGTGACAATGCAAAAAGTAATGTAACATTTGTGTTTCTTTTTTTCTTTTTTAATTTTGTGTTTCTAAATCCAGAATTCCAGAAGATTGCCATGGCAACAGCAATAGGATTCGCTATAATGGGATTCATTGGCTTTTTTGTGAAATTGATCCATATTCCTATTAATAACATCATTGTGTAAGTAAACTTTTTGAAACAGACACTATCAAGGATAAAATGAAAATGCAGACCATTTGAGTTGACAGTCTGCTATTTGGTTAATATATAGATAATGTTTCTTTGATTTTTTTAATGTTGGTAGAATCTACTGCTATTTACTGAGTACCAGATAATTCAAAGTAACTTTACATATTACATAATTTTTAAAGCTACTCTGTGAGATAGGCACTAATTTTTTAGTAAGTAAAATTTTAAAGGATTGAGGAAGCTAGTTAAAGGTACTCAGAATGAGATAAAACAGGTATTCAGTGACAGAACTATTATTCAAATCCAAGTTCTCTTTGTGCAGTACATTAACTTGTCAACATTAAGGTGCAGTGGAAATAATTCCCCATCTGAAGATCACTATAGTAGTAGAGTTCAAACCTAAACCAGGTTGCCTATATTCAGATTTTTCTTGTTACTTAATAGCTGTCATAACTTTGGACAACTTAGCTCCTTTGTGCCCAGGTTATTCAATAGGGATAATAATTCCTGACTAGGGCTATAGAAAAGATAAGTGACTTAAGTCATGTAAAAGCCTAAACAACAATTTTCAAACCTAAATGGAAGTTGTGGTTAATGTAATGAGACACTGATACTAATACACTTTAGTAAATTAGGAGGAGAAAAGACTGAGGAACACTGGAATTGCTTTGTTCTTTTCTAAATGCTTTTGCTTTTTAGACTCATTAAGCACTCATGAGTTGCGATACCTCGTGGCAGTGTGCAATTAGAGCAGTCAGCTTTAGGCAGTTTTGTTGGTGTAAAGACTTAGTACCTGTCGTAGTATTTATTTGCTCTGTGATTTTGTATTTGCTTGGTCTCTTAGTCTTACCTGTCATTTAGATATCTAATCATGAGATGAGCCTTTTAGGCTTATTTTATAAGGTGGGGATGCTTTGTAAACTGTAAATCTTTTAAGTACTGGATATTTTACTATGGATGCTTATGGAAGTTGTCTTTTAAATGACACTTGACTGAATGAGCATGGTCAGGTGGATTTCTTAAGTAGGTTTTCTAGCTGTTATGCAGACATGCCACAAAGGATCACAGAGAGTTAGACCTGAAAAGGACCAAGTATCTCAAATCTCCTCCATCAGTTCAGAAATTTCTGCTATATTCCTAGTGAGGAAAGCCATTTTTGGAATTTTGGAATCATGGAGCAAATCCTCAAGTAGAATTAGGAAAGCTGAGCCTTGATGTCTTTGGCCTACAACCCCTACCTAATCAGTAAATAGAGTGGCTAGAGTGGAGTCTGTGATGTCAGCTCAGTGCTTCATTAAACTGTATTGCTGAAACTAAAATACTGACAACTATATAAATCTTTTAAATTATAACCCTGTGGATATTAATTCTGACTGCTATAATTGTAGAGAAGAGGAAAAATCATCATGCTTCTGCTATGCAGCTTCCTAGCCCATGGTCAGACAGGTGTAACTTACAGAGTTATTTCTTAATTGATAATACTAATACATGACCATATACATTTATGCATATGTGTATATATATGTCTATATTGTAGATGTGCGTGTATATATATGTGTGTGTGTGTATATATGTACTACAGAACCTAGTACAGTGTTCTTTTGTGCATATTGAAAGCACTTGAGTAAGTGTTGAATTAAGTGAACAGTGTACGGTTCTTAACCTTTTTCTAATGATCATGATGGTATTAATAATTGTTAACATTTATTATGCACTTGGTGTGTGCCGAGGACACACAGCTTAGTGTGAGTTGACCTTTTTAACTCTCATGAGAGTTGAGTGAGACTAGCAGTGTTATTATGCCCATTTTGTAGGTGAAGAAACTGAGGCATGGAGAGTAAGTATATTGCATGCCTGTAAGTGGTAGAGCCGCATGTGAAATCCAGGTTCCAGAGCCTCAGTTCTTAACCAGTGTACAGGCCATTACTCATTCTGAGTCACAGGCCTCAATTTGGGCTCCAGTTTGCATTTCATTAGCCCTCTTAAAAATCCAGTACCTAGAATCCATTACCTACTGTGGATATTTTCTTGCTAAAGACTCAAGTCTTCAGACAGTTTCTCACAAATAACTGCTAAATAAATTTCCTTTATCTTGGGTTTACTTGGTATGGTTTGTTTTTAGCCTAAGCATGGAACATTATCCTTGTTAAATTACTTTTTGCTAGATTCCCTTATAGAAGACTTCTGAATTTTGAATCTGCAGCATTGTTATTTATCTTAGTTTTATGTTAGAACATCTTTTATTTCATTATATGAGTTATGGTCTAAAGTACCTTTTAGGATGAGGCACTCTCAGTACACCTTTTTGAAATTGAGATGTTCCTGACAGGTCTTTGAAACAAGTGTTAAAAAAAATTTGCTTTCTCTTAATTCTAACTTCTACAACAGGCACAGTATATCTTCTGCGAATCTTACTGCTTAGAGGTGGTTGAGCTCTGACTTTTTGGAAGCTAGTTGCTTAGAAAACTATTCTTCTAGTAACAAAAATGTGTCAAAATAAAGAGTTAAAAATTTATCTCTCTCTAGTTTTTACATTAAAGTGAGGGCCAAATAAAACATTTTGTGAAAAAAGCTATCAGAAAACTTACTCTTTTCATGATATGCCATGACAACTGTAAAACCGAAAGAAATCTTTTTTCCTGTTGAAAGAGCATATAAATCGCTGCTAAAATCATTTTGAGATGATAGGAAGTGAAGAATAAACAAACTTCTCTTTCATTAGGCTGAATTATCACTCTGTTTTCCTTATGATGATTTTTCCTCTTCTCTACAATTATAGCAGTCAGAATTAATATCCACAGGGTTATAATTTAAAAGATTTATATAGTTGTGGGTATTTTAGTTTCAGCAATACAGTTCAATGAAGTAAGCCTTTAGTACTTTATGTTAAAGTTTAGATGCAGGGCTGTTGTTTTTAGGAGTATTTTTGGGTTGGCCAAATTGCTTGTTCAGGTTTTTCAGTTAAGATGTTACAGAAAATCCCAAATGAACTTTCATCTAGTACTGGAATTATCTTCTTTCCTTAACATTACAGTTTTAAACTGTGTATCTCAGTATATTATTTTAATGTTTGTGTCATTGAAACTTAGACTTAATTCTATAGAAGGCAAGTTTTATTATTAATATTAATCCAGGTTTTTGAGTGTTTTGGTAAGATACAGTGGTTGAGAACCAGTTTGTACATCAAATTGAAAAAGTTCTCAACTAACAGTCCTGTTATGTAATTCATATTTTTCATCTTGTTATGAAAGACATTATGCTACGCTGTTAAGCATGTTTTTCAAATGAGGAATCTGAGTTTTAACAGATTAAGCCTGTTCCAACAGCCCTGTCATCTGTAAGGGCCTTTTCAGTTCCAAGATTTTAAAGTTCAGTTTCTTCTCTTTTGTGCTGTTTTGGAGTAATATAGATGTGGTTCTCAAATAACTGGTTCTGGTTCCATAAAATTACAGCATATTGCATTTCAAATATTATTAAAATCTTATTTATACTCAAAATTGACCATCTTTCTTTCTTTTACAGTGGTGGCTGAATAGCTTTTTAGAAAAGTAGTTTTCATCTTGGGGATTGGTGAACAAGTGAGGATTTGAGAAGCTGATGGAGCAGAAATTTGTCTGTGTGTTTTATGTTTTTCTTTCATTTTTTTCTTCCAAGATGTTTTCTATTTGTAAATTAAAATAATTTTAAAATAGACGTCTTCTCTTTTTTCCATCACAGATACTTATCACATTTTAGCGGTAAGAAATAATGGGTTCTATTTCCTTCTTCCCTCTTTCCTTCTTTCACTCCTTCATATTTTGGTTTACAGGAAAAATTAAGAGGCACAGTGGAATATTGCACTTTCTGAGTTTTCTTCTCAGTCTGATCATGAAAGAAGGAACGGCAAATAAAGGATGGTAGCGATGGTGAGAGAGTTTGAAGGTAGGGTAGGAGTTTTGTCTCTGAGCACTCACGGTGTACATAGGTAGTCAGCGCTCCTCTAAAAGTTTACATACTGCTTGAAATAGCTTCCTGAGAATCATGGTTAAAAAGTTTAAAGTAAGAGCTCCTCTTCAGATAAATCATAATTAGTCACACTGTCATAAACATTGGAGTTCTGAATGTTTTAAAGAATTACTGATAATTGTATATGAGATGAAAAGGGGTCTTGTCGTTTCCCCTTTAAAAAATAGTAATATAAAATTGAGACAATTTATTCTCAATTTTCTGTGTAAAACTATTATTAATTTGTTCATTCAGGGTTTAATTATTGAAATAACCTTTATTTCCCACGTTCTAATTTCTTTCTTTTTTAAAAAATTGTTTAGCAGCACATGTTTGGTAAGTGTCCTCTGAGTCTTTGTGAATAAGGTAGACAGGTGTCTTGCCTGGTACTGCTGGGCAGGGTTCCTTAGTTTTGAGATCCATGGTTCAGAGAGTGAGATACATTTTCATAGTTTTAGAACAGATTTTCTGCCTATTTTTGAAATACTGTTTAGTCTTGAATGAATTGCTATCTTTGAGGAAATAAAGCCTTGGCTACCTCTGCTTTTAAGGAGACCGTGTAGCCACGTTTGACAGTTGGCTAGTTAGCTAGCTCCTTACAGGCCAGAAGTGTGTGTGTATGTGTGTGTGTGTGTTTACGTTTGTGTGCATAGGTATGTTTGCATATATGTTTATACAAATGTGTATGTTGAGTATCTGTACACATACAGGTTTATGTGTATACACATATATTAACCACTTACTAGAAATTAATCTGAAATGTATTCTTGGTAAAATGTCAGAATTGCTTCTGGCAAATGTGTATATTTTCTTGTAGGATGAAGTGGTTTGAACATTAATGTCTTGATGTAAGTTAATTATGAGTCTCTTCAGAGTGTGCATTTGTGCAGCTCATTTTTTTATTTTGCTGACTTACTGGTTCCTGAGACCCTGGTAGGTAAGACGTTAACATAAATACTCCGTTAATGTGAAGTGAGGGCTAATCAGGAACTGGCGATAGAGCAGAGTAACCTTCATGCTCAACAACTGAATGCTTAAATAGGAGAGAATAACTAACTAGCTTTTTCTTACTAACCACACCCCTAGTATATCTAAGAGCTCGTGCATTTATGTTGTAAACAGTACTTCTTAAACTTAAGCAAGTTTAAGAATCACTTGGAGTTTCTTCCCATCCTGAAGAGTCCAAGTCAGCAGGTTTGGGGACCTGAGAGTTTGCATTTCTGCCTCCCTGCTGATGCTTTGGAATACAGAACACACTTTCAGTGGTAAGATTTTAAAGCTCTTGATAATTTTCTGGTGTCTTAATAGCTACAGTAAAACATGCTGCCACCCTTGTGACACCATTTCCATGAAACCCCTTCACCTTACAGCGAAGTGTTTGACCACCTAGACTAAAACCTGCTTTTAACAATAAAAGCCAACAGAAAGACCCATCAGAGAGGGAGTCCGTAATAGTCCAGACAGGGTGGCAGAGTCTTGAAAGGAGCGCGTAGGAAGTAAAGTCAAGTTCCTATTTCAGTTGCTCTGGCACTGCTGGAAACCGGCACTTTGTACCACACTCTGTCCCTCTTGGGACATGTGTGCTCTGCCTGGAAGGAAGCATGCTGAGTTTCACTGAGTGCGGAGGCATCATCATGTTTGTGTTTAAAGGGTGCATCTCGTATTAGAAAGCTCCTGCTCCAGGGGAGCTGAGATCTACCTCAATTTAGCACATGTCATGGTGTCGTGCTCTAGAAAGTCTTGTGGTGAATTCCCCAGGTCCCATGGATGCAGTTTTGCAAGGCTTTTTTTTAACATATAGCGTCTCGTACTCCCTTTCCGTTACTGTATTAGTGTATATGCCTTTCTCCTAATGGAGCTTGCCCCTTTTTTTTAAAGTCAGCCTTGGTTATAATAAACTGTTCCGTAGGCTTTTTCAGACAGCACCTAGAAAAGGCTCTTGAGATAACTCGATTCCACAATTGAGTAAAGTTCATTAAATATCAGATAGTTCACTAATTACCATTTAATCAAAATTGATTTGTATTCTCTTCCCACCAAATACTGAGTTTCTAAATGAACAGTATCACAAATGTTGGCTCTGTAGTAGAGACTGGAGCATTTATGTAAAGTATTATAATTTCCAAACTATTCCTTCTCAGTTGATCCTCTCGATAACCCTGTGTAATAAATAATGTGGGTAGTCTTCAAAATATATCCACAATTTAACTACTTCTTACCCCTCCACTCCTCACTGCCACTACACCATCCCTCCTGGATATTTTACTTTTTTTGCTTTTTAAGTTTTATTGAGATGTGATTGACATACAGCACTGTAAGTTTAAGGTGTACAGCACAAAGATTTGCCAACAAAGGTCCATCTAGTCAAGGCTGTGGTTTTTCCAATAGTCATGTATGGATGTGAGAGTTGGACTATAAAGAAAGCTGAGCACCGAAGAATTGATGCTTTTGAGCTGTGGTGTTGGAGAAGACTCTTGAGAGTCCCTTGGACTGCAAGGAGATCCAACCGATCATCCTAAAGGAAATCAGTCCTGCATATCCATTAGAAGGACTGATGTTGAAGCTGAAACTCCAATACTTTGTCCACCTGATGTGAAGAACTGACTCATTGGAAAAGACCCTGATGCTGGGGAAGATTGAAGGCAGGAGGAGAAGGGGATGACAGAGGATGAGATGGTTGGATGGCATCACAGACTTGATGGACATGAGTTTGAGCAAGCTCTGGGAGTTGGTGATGGACAGGGAAGCCTGGTGTCTTGCCGTCCATGGGGTTGCAAAGAGTTGAACATGACTGAGTGACTGAACTGAAGTACACAAAGCAAATTTTCAACTTTTTTGGTGCTGGTAAGCTAGTATCAAAGCTAACATTGTGTGCCTGTGTGTATTAGTTTTCTGAAATCAGAATACACATAAACCGCCCTGGGTGTGTGTGTGTGTGCGCATGCACATATTTTGGCTTTGCTTCACTTATGGAAGGTTGTTGCTGAACCACTAAAAGACGCTGGAATTCTTGGTCTCCAGAGGAGAAGAATTCAATCTGGGGCCAGGGATGAGGCTTGATCACTTAGAGCTTTTGTGCAATAGTTTTATTAAAGTATAAAAGGGATAGAGAAAGCTTCTAACATAGACATCAGAAGGGGGAAGAAAGAGTGCTCCCTTGCTAGTGTTAGCAATGGAGTTATATACTCTCCAATTAGTTATTACAATGAACCAAAAGAATGTCTGGAGGTTGTAAAGACCTGACTAGACCTACTCCCATAATTTACATTTTAAGGTAACAGGATTAGCCAGAAGGTTTTTTTCAGGGACTGTCCTCAAGCAGGATACATTATTGTTATATAATCCTAAGGAATGTAGAGGGAAAAAAAGGTTTGTCCTTTCTTCCTCCTTGAGAATTCCAGACCCCTCTCTCCTTGGGGACCCCTGGACTTCTTATCAATCTGCCTAGGAATTGACTCTCATTTCCCCCTTTTCTTTTAGGAAAATTATGTTGCCTAGGGAAACGGGCGTCATTCTCATTCCATAACTGCTTCTGAGCTGATAAGGGGCATTGTCCCTAATTTGGTGAGGCAACATATTCTCCTAATCCTCATATTGATGGTTTTGATCCAGGGGCCCCAAGTAATAGTTGGAGGAGGCTGTGGCATTGCTAGGAGTTTGGACAACCATTTGTAACTTAAAAGCCTTCATGCGACTAGAAACAAATCCAATTACATAGTTACAGAGGCAGGGAGCAAACAGCAGAAACAGAACAATCAGAATTATTGTAATTAAGATAGTTTCCCACCATGGGGAACTAGTTAACGTCTCCCAAAGTGAGGCAATTGAGGCTTCAGGAGTATCCATAGCCTCAATCATCTTGTTCATGAGTTTAGTAAAATGAGTAACATTAGTGCTCACATCAGGTATGTATGTGCAGCACTGGGTATGAATGATGGCACAAGTTCCTCCTTGTGCAGCTGTCAGAATATCTAAGGCCAATCTGTTTTGTAAAACCACCTTTCTAATTTGTGTTTGTTCAGCATTAAGAGCTGAAATAGCTTTTTGAGAATCTAGTAATGCCTGTTGAGTAAAATTAGTCAAAGCATCCATTCGTAGCATAGCATCTGTAGTTCCCAGAGAGGGAAAAAATACTGCAGCCAAATAATCATACCAGTGAAATACAGATCTTGCCCACTGAGTTTTAAGGTGTAAATTAGCAGGATTTTTTGGAAGCTCTGAAAATATAAAGCCCTGGGTAAAACTAGACCTAGGGTTCATCTCCCTAGGATAGGTTCCTTCTTCCCCCCGCCACCGCTCATCCAACCAGGGGGAAGCCATGCCCACAGGTAAGAGCCACATATCCAGTAAGTCCTGTTTGGAGCAAGCCAGCGTGACTGAGATATCCAGTCCCAATTAGTACCTGGCCAGACAAAGGGAGGGCCTGAACTGGGTTGGAAACCACAGGAATGATTACATTGCATATTTCCTGAGGCAAAAATCCGAAGTGTTTCCAATCATTATGATTAAGTTGTTGACTAATTTCTGGGGATGGCTGTATTTGTTCCTAGCATATAGGGGTAGTAGATATTAGACGTCCTTTTTCAGGAGTTAACCATATAACCCCATCCCATATTTGATAAACGTCAGGTAAAAACCATTAGATCTAGACCCGTTTACCTTATGTGTAGCGAAATAGTCATTAAACTGAGACAATGTATAATCAAAATTAAGTCAGGTTATGTCCCTAGTTAAAGTACAAAGTGTTGCACCAGTCCATCTTAGGGTTCTTCGATGTCATAAATTTAAGAAGAGGCATCACATGTGATTGTTGTTGAAGGTATTTGCAGACTTGGAGAAAGTCTTTTCCTTGAAGTGGAAATGTCCACCATGAGAAGCCTCCCACTGATGAAGAGGGGAGCACTCCGCAGACCCAGCAGTTAGACCGATTGTGGAATGCAGTGTAGGAGTGAGCCCAGGACAGGAAGGCATTGTCTTGAGGATCAAACGGCAGACTCAGGATTTTTGGAGTCAGCAGACGTAGGCTCACATAGATTATCACACCCATCTGAAAGTACAAAGCCAGAGCATAGAAAGTAAAGACATAAAATGACATCACTTAGTTCTGGTAAGGGTGCCACCTCTTGTGATGTACCCATGAATCAATTCCTGCCACTCTGACAGCTGTGGGAGAAGAAAGAATAACCTGGTAAGGGCCTTCCCAGAGGGGCTCAAGGGATGGGCCCCCAGACCCCAATGTTTTTATGAGGACCTCGGTTCCTGGCTCAAATAGAGGCTTGCTTGACTCAGAAGCTGGGTCAGGAGTCACCTTCCAGAGTTCTATTAATACCTGTTGAAAAGCTGAGAGCTGAGTTACATAATTAGTAAAGTCCAAGGCTTCAGGGTCTATAACAATGTCTGTGCATAAGAAAGGCCTTCCATAAATATTCAAAGGGGGACAGTCCCTCCTTTTTTGGGACAGTTCGAGCCCTCATTAAAGCTATGGGTAGGACTTTAATACAGTTGTCTTGGCGTTTCTTGAGTTAATTTGCGCAGATGTCTTTTGATAATGCCATTAGCTTTTTCAACCTTTCCTGAGGATTGGGGTCTCCAGGAACAGTGTAAGTGATACTCTATTCCTAGAGCTTTAGACGCCTGAGTTACAGCAGCTTTAAAGGCGGAGCCATTGTCATGCTGAAGGCTCTCTGGCAGCCCAAACCTGGGGATAATTTCATGGATTAAAATCTTTATAACCTCCTTAGCTTGTTTACTACGACAGAGGAAAGCCTCAATCCATCCAGTAAAAGTATCCACCCAAACGTATAAGCAAGAATATCCATTAGCTTTTGGCATATGAGTAAAATCAATTTCCCAGTCCTCTCCAGGATATTTTCCACTTCGTCGTAATCCAGATTTTGCTAGCTTTCCAGTCTTTGGGTTATTTTTCTGACAAACTTCACACCTTTTGATAATATTCTTTAAAGTTTCCATTACGTTTTTACCTTCAAACAAACAAGAAGCCATCTGGTAAGTACTCTCTGCACCCAAATGAAAACTCTGGTATAAACCCTTAAGAATTTTCCATTGAGCACTTTCAGGAATTATTGATCGTCCATCCTCGGACTGTAACCATCCTTTATCAGTAATCTTTCTCCTCTTTTCTCATGTCTTTCTAATTCCTCCTCAGTATATTGTGGCTTTTCCTGTTCCACAGGACCCGTCCAGATCAAAGGCGTCTGCAGTGAAGGGGTTTCTTCATGTGCTGCTTTCCTGGCTTGACAGTCAGCCAACTGATTTCCTTCAGCTACTTTACTCCCAGCCCTCTTGTGTCCTTTGCAATGCATAACAGCTACTTCTTTTGGACAATATATAGCAGTTAAAAGTCTCTGGATCTCTCTGAAATGTTTAATAGGTTCGCCTGTTGCTGTTTTAAACTTTCTTTCCATCTTGCAGCATGAGCATGTAAAGTCAAATAAGCATACTTAGAATTAATTATTTACTCGCTGTCCTTTGCTTAACTCTAGAGCTCGGGTCAGAGCCACAAGCTCCGCTAACAGCACTCATTCCCTGGGGGAGAGATTTTGCTTCTAAAACCTGTTCAGCCATCACCATGGTGTAACCTGCTTTACGCTTTCCATCCCAAACAAAAGAATTGCCATCCGTAAATATTTCCATGTCAGGATTGTCTAATGGGATATCCATTAGATCCTCCCGAGCTGCATAGTTTAAAGTTAGAAATTGGGAACAATTGTGATCAGGTGTTTCATTTTCCTTCTCAGGAAGGAAAGTGGCCAGATTTAAATTTCCACAAACTTTAAGCTTAGTTACTGGCCCTTCTATCATCAATGACTAATACTTAAGATGCCTACTGTCTGTCATCCAAATATTAACCTTAGAATTTAAGATTCCACTCACATCATGAGAAGTCAGCACAGTAAGTTTTTGTCTATTCATTATTTTTAAAGTTTTAGGTGCTAATGAAGCCGCTGCCCCAATTACTCTTAGGCAGTGGGGCCACCCACATAAAATTATATCTAATTCTCTGCTTAGATAAGCAATAGGTTGTTGGTGAGGCCCTCGGAGTTGTGTCAAAACTCCCAAGGCCATACCTTTTCTTTCAGTGACAAACAAATTGAATTCTGACTCTGTGGGCAAGCTCAAAGCGGGAGCTTGCAGGAGAGCAGTCTGAAGAACCTTAAAAGACTTGAGTATCTGGAGACCAAACCAGTTTGTCGGTTTGGGCCTGCTGAGTCTCAGCTATAAGTTTATATAAAAGCCAGGCAAGTTCCCCATAACCCAGAATCCAAATGTGACAGCAGCCTGTGATTCCTCAAAATCCTCTCAATTGCCTTAAAGTCATAGGTAGGGGATGATTTCAGTTCAGTTCAGTTCAGTTCAGTTCAGTCGCTCAGTCGTGTCCGACTATTTGCGACCCCATGAATCGCACCACGCCAGACCTCCCTGTCCATCACCAACTCCTGGAGTTTACACAAACTCATGCCCATCGAGTTGGTGATGCCATCCAACCATCTCATCCTCTGTCGTCCCCTTCTCCTCCTGCCCCCAATCCCTCCAAGCATCAGGGTCTTTTCCAATGAGTCAGTCTTCGCGTGAGGTGGCCAAAGTATTGGAGTTTCAGCTTCAGCATCAGTCCTTCCAATGAACACCCAGGACTTATCTCCTTCAGGATGGACTGGTTGGATCTTGCAGTCCAAGGGACTCTCAAGAGTCTTCTCCAATACCACAGTTCAAAAGCATCAATTCTTGGGTGCTCAGCTTTCTTCGCAGTCCAACTCTCACATCCATACATGACCACTGGAAAAACCATATTCTTGATTAGATGGACGTTTGTTGGCAATGTAATGTCTCTGCTTTTTAATATGCTCTCTAGGTTGGTCATAACTTTCCTTCCAAGGAGTAAGCATCTTTTAATTTCATGGATGCAATCACCATCTGCAGTGATTTTGGAGCCCCCAAAAATAAAGTCTGACACTTTCCACTGTTTCGCCATCTAATTCCCATGAAGTGATGGGACCAGATTCCATGATCTTAGTTTTCTGAATGTTGAGCTTTAAGCCAACTCTTTCACTCTCCTCTTTCACTTTCATCAAGAGGCTTTTTAGTTCCTCTTCACTTTCTGCCATAAGGGGGGTGTCATCTGCATATCTGAGGTTATTGATATTTCTCCCAGCAATCTTGATTCCAGGTTGTGCTTCATCCAGCCCAGGTTTCTCATGATGTACTCTGCATATAAATTAAATAAGCAGGGTGACAATATACAGCCTTGACATATTCCTTTTCCTATTTGGAACCAGTCTGTTCCATGTCCAGTTCTAACTGTTGCTTCCTGACCTGCATATAGGTTTCTCAAGAGGCAGGTCAGATGGTCTGATATTCTCATCTCTTTCAGAATTTTCTACAGTTTATTGTGATCCACACAGTCAAAGTCTTTGGCGTAGCCAATAAAGCAGAAATAGATGATTTTCTGGAACTCTCTTGCTTTTTTGATGATACAGTGGATGTTAGCAATTTGATCTCTGGTTCCTCTGCCTTTTCTAAAACAAGCTTGAACATCTGGAAGTTCTCGGTTCAGGTATTGCTGAAGCCTGGCTTGGAGAATTTTGAGCATTACTTCACTAGCATGTGAGATGAGTGCAATCTTGCGGTAGTTTCAGCATTCTTTGGGATTGCCTTTCTTGGGGATTGGAATGAAAACTGACCTTTTCCAGTCCTGTGGATATATATGGAATGGTTTTGGCTGGGAAATACATGCTAATCACAAAGGACCAGACATTTCAATGATTTTAGTGCTTTTTTTTTTTTTTTCTTTTTTTCTTTTTCTGTATGTATAAGAAGGTGCAGGAATCTGGGGTTATAGAAATTCTTTCTTAGACATGCATCTTAACTATCTAGGGGCCATATATCCAGAGCACAGAGTTGTTCCTTTTTTTTCCAACCTGGATTTCCTCCAGAGTGCTATGTTGGTGGGTGAACGCAGTAGATAATAACTTAATCCTTGTAGAGGCTGAATGGTGGGCAGCATTCTTTGTTTATATGGCCTAAAGTTTTCTTAACCCATTTGAATTAGTCAACCTATTTGAATAAGTCTCCTCATCTTATAGAGATATTAATGCTCAGCTTTCAGTGTGGCTGAATTACCTTAGGTCAGAAAGTAGGTGTGAGTGAAGCTGGCACAGTGCCTGGAACATAGATATTTTAATGTTAAATCTTATCTTTCCCTGATCCTTTCACCTCAGTAGCAGGGTTCCCTGAAGCTGTACTTAGCCAGCCTTACTCCAAGTGGTGCAGCTGGAGTTCTGATTATTCTCATCTGGCATTGTCATTCACTGTCCCTTGTCCCTACAGCTCATTCACAGTCCTGTTTAGATTTCTCGTATCATCAATTTCCAAACCCAAAGATGGCTTTCAAGGAAGGGCTTTTAAAGGCAACATTAGAGCTGAAAGTTGCTGGGCATGTGATCAGCTTGTGGGTTTTCTTCTGATTGGTTTGTGGTGAGGTGACAGGAATCTGAGGCATCAATCTCTGGTTCCAGTTAGCCTGGGGTCTGCGTGCTTGTGCTCAGCGTCCTCCACTGGTGTGTGTGTGTGGAGTCTTCCTATTTTCTGTAGAACAACTCAGAGATATGCACCGAGTTGTTACGGTTATCCTTTGAGGAAGAACTAAGACTTTGTTTTACTGATGAACTAGTGTTTAAGCTAGTGCTTCCCAGTTGGCACAGTGGTGTGACCTGGCTTATTCAGAGGAGACTAGGTTAATGTCCACATCCCAACAAAGCTGACCTTCAGATCAGGAGCACTCCCTGGATCTGCAGCGGTTTTCTTCTAACACCAAACATGTAATTTTTCCACCCCAATTCTCTGACAACTGAGCATCCAGCAATTGAACTCAATCCTGACTCTACCTCGAGCAGTGTCAGATCCCACTGGCTAAAGGTGCTCAGTCCCACATGATTGCTCCACTTCAGATGCCAACTCCTGCTTCTGACAGTTGGCTACAAACTTGGGGGTTTCTATAAGCTTCCTCAGATTCAGTAATTCACTAGAATGAATTACAGTCTGGGTAAGTCATTACTTATGATTATGATTATGTATGCATATATATATTCAATATATACATAATATGTGTGTGCTTATTATGCCTAAGTTTAAAGAAATACAATGTTGACTTACCAATATTACATATCAGTCTTTCCCCGGTTCACTATTGTTCAGTAATAACATGTTTCATTTAAAAGATTTCACAGATAAATATAAGCATATAGAGTTAGAAGGAAAAATGGTAGAATTTCAGAAGGACAGGGACCATCAAATCCTTCTTTTGTAGATGTGGACAGTCCAGCACTCCTGGCCTCAGAAGTCTACTCTGATCAAGAGCCCTCCTGTCTTCATTTTATTATCTGCTTACTTGCTTTACTGCATAGACTTATCAATTCATATTTTTCAGTGGTTTATGATTCATTATTGTCTTTAAATTTGCCATTATTTAAAAATGTACTAAAAGTAATAAATACTGAAAACTCATCTCTCACGTAAATGTTTGTTTTTGGTCTTCTGCTCATGTTGCCTTTACCTGATCTGGAAACCTGATGGTTTCAGCACAGATAGGGCGCCTAGGAGTCTGAGGTTCTTTCTCCTACCTGTGTGGTATCTGTTGGTGTTACAGGTCTTAATGTTAATATGACCTGAGTTAGATTAACATGCTGTTGGAACCAGCAGTTGCAAAACTATGCTCTGAATGTTCTATAACAAGTCATTTAGAAAACAGATGTCAATAAGGAGTAATGTTTAGTGTCAGTAAAAGTTATACACTCAAGAATCCATGAAAATACATGTGAAAGAAAAGTTTTAGGTAACAATACTTACCCTTTCACTGTGCCCTGTGCATTCTTACATTTTCTATTAAATGTATGTGCGATGTGAAAGTGAAATTTGCTCAGTTGTGTCTGACTCTTTGTGGCCCCAGATTCTTTACCAGCTGAACCACAAGGGAAGCCCAAGAATACTGGAGTGGGTATTCCTTCTCCAGGGGATCTTCCCAAGCCAGGAATCCAACCTAGGTCTTCTGCATTGCAGGCAACTTCTTTACCAACTGAGCCATCAGGGAAGCCCGTGTGCTGTGTTGTTTCAGTCCTGTCTGACTCTTTGAGACCCTATGGACTATAGCCTGCTGGGCTCCTCTGCCCATAGGATTATCCAGGCAAGAATACCAGAGTGGGTTGCCATGCCTTCCTCCAGGGGATCTTACTGACCCAGGGATCTAACCTGTGCCTGTCTCCTATTTTCTCCTGCATTTGGTGAATTCTTCACCGGTTGAACCTCAAAACAAAGGCTTGCATTACACTCTAAAGTATAGGTGCAGAGGGTTACTGCTTTCTGCCTGTAGGGGGCTGAGGGGTTAGATGAACTCACTGACAACCGGTACTGATGGACTAAAGCCGGGGAGACTGCTGAAGACTAAGTGTGCTCTTGGGGCCTATGCAACATTGGGCCGGCGGAGGGTCTTTGAAACAGCTGAGGTTGAATTCCTGGCAGTCTATGGGATGTGATCTTGGATATATATATATATATATATATATATATATATATATATATATATATATATGGGCTTCTGTTTATTTATTTATTTTTTGGCTGCACCACGCTTCATGTGGGGTCCTAGAGAAGAAAATGTGAATTTCTTGCATCCTAGTCTATGGTGTAGAATTCATACCTGGGAATTCTGTAGTATAAACCTGTACAAGTTTCACATATGTACATTGTATCAAACTAACAAGGAGCAAGATTTTAAAGTCAAGTGTTATAGAGGTCTATAACTAAGAACATCAACATTCTCTGTTCCTTCAACTTGGCAGTCCTACTGTCTAGAAGCATACTTTTTATTTTAGCTGTTTCTCCTGATAATTATCTTAACCTCAAAATCATAGGAATTATTTCTAGACTCATCTATTTAGACACACTCTTGATATTCTGTTATGATAGTGATACTTAACTCACAGACCTGCCACTTTTCCTTCTCTAGATTCCAAATCTAGCTAAACCACTATTTTTAATTTCTAATTACCTTTGTATCTTTAAATAATGTATTCACACCTCTATTTCTTGTTCTAACAACTTGTATAAGGGATCTTTTAAACTCCCCACCAATGGGATGAGGATATTTGTGAACTTGCATTTCTCTTCACTTGGTGTCCCTCTCCATCACCTCTCAGCTTCTGTCATCTCAGCTTTTAATTTTAATCTTTAGACTTGATACCATGTCCTTTTTATCATTTTTTGCTTTGTATACAGGTGGATTCTAAAGTTAAATATTAATACCTGGTGTCTACTATGATAAAGTAAACATTGCAAATTTTTCAGCCAAGTAATGTACCATGATTTACATTCCTTTTCTGACCAGTAGTATGTATTTTGTGTTTTGATGTTTTTATTTGTTTTCCTTGACATTGTCTACCTTTATCACCATTTCTCAAAGGATATCAAATATATGGACTTTTCCCTTTTCTGCATCCTTCCCATCTCCTCTCAAGCCTGTTCTCTCATTCCAATTCAGACTGATCATTTTCTTGTCCTGATGCATAATTTTCACCCTGAGATCTTTCTTCTCTTTGATTCTCTTTCACTTTTTTGCTTTGTTCTCTTATTTTACTGTACTATATTGCCAAATCACTTCCTAAATAAATGTATAAGAGGTCAAAATATCTTTAGTCTAATATCATATTTGATGGTTTAACTGCTTATAAAAACTAGGTTATGAGTAACTTAAATATTTTTCTACCAGAACTTTAAAGATATTGGTAATTGTCTGTGATAAACACTGCTGATGATAAATTTTCAGTGTGATTCTCAATTTTTGTTGACGACTTTTGTTATAATTGTAGTTATTATTATTGTTGTTATTATTAAATCTTTTAGGATTTTTATTTTACCTTGATAAGTTTCACAAAGAATTGCCTAGATGTGATTTATCTTATATGCTGGGCACATACTGGACCTTTTAAATATGAAGACCTGTGTATTTCAGTTGTAGGAAATTATTTTTGAAAATGCTCTTTCCTCTGTTTTCCCTGTTTTCTTTTTTTTTTTTTTTTAATTCCTAGAACTCTATAGTTAGTCAAATGTATTTTCTCAATTATTTCTCCACATATTTTTGATTCCTTGTCCTGGAATTCTATTTCAAGTTCATATATAAAGATAAGGCATAAACTATGATTGAGAGTTCTCTGGGCCAGTCTGTTTGCTCTTAGATTCATCCCTTACCCTTTATCTACTCTGTACTAGTGGCTGACTCTTCCAACTGGATTTCTAGACTCTTAGAAACTGGTTTCAACTATAGGGAGGCCTTGGCTGGAGTAGGAAAGAACCTAGATTTTTTCTATTCGTTTTAAGCTCTGAGTAGCATTTGCCTCAGTGTTGCATTTTCTTCTGGTTCGGGCTCCTGGGCATTGCTCTGACTGAAACAGGGAATACCTTCTTCCCCCATTATTCTTTCAGATTTAAACACATTTTGCTAATTTGGGTGTTTTCTCACCATTGCTTATTTTCTTTCTTTTACAACTTTGAAACTAGCTCCTTGTATTAAATTTTCTATCTGCACTACATGGACTATATTCTCTTGTCTTGACTAGATTCTTACCGACTTTATCTTTGGACCTTGTATACTAACAAAATTTACCAGTGGTGGCAGGTAGCTAGTCATTATGTTTGCAGACTTCTAGTCACCAGGACAGGAAGTCTTCTGGTACCAATCCATCTTTGGAGAAAGTTACTTTATTATTAGATGGCCCAGGGAAAAGACCCTTGTCTGCAGTGTTCTCTGCCTGTAGTGAGAAAGGGGAATGGGACTCTGTATTTTCAGCATAGTTCTTCATCCAGGGTGTGCATTAAATTTGTTTTTCTCATACATTATCCAGTATTTCTTTGGATTTATAGTGTCAGTTCACCCAGCTAGTTGCTGGGACCAGCTCTAATTTCACTTTAGAAAGACCACAGTAGAAATGGTGCAGAGAATATGCTGACTGGAGTAATAATGATGAATAAAACTGAGAGCAGAAGATAGTTTGTAGTCTAAGGTTCTAAGAGGTGATCATATTATCCTGAATGAAAAGCAGTAGTTAGAAGGGAAGGAGAGAAGGAGGAAACGGATTACAGAGAGATTGAGGAGGTTAGAGGTGGAAGGAAAAAGAGTGTACAGGGAGGCAACTTCAGTACTTACCAGTTGTATCAACTCAGATAAATAATTTTCTCTGTGCTCTCAATGCCCTCATCTTTCAAATTGGGTGCTTGTTAATATGGCACATGAAGTGCTTGGAAGTATCCCCAGCACATTAATAACTAACTTTATAATATGAGGAACAGGATAGCAGAGGACTTTAGGGTCAGACTGATTCAAATCCTGCTTGGGTTTTTATAACCAAAAAGGCAAATATTGCCCATGGGAATGGGCAAATGTAATTCAGATGGCCATTATAACTGCTACTATGGACAAGAATCCCTTTGAAGAAATGGAGTAGCCTTCATAGTCAACAAGAATCTGAAATGCAGTACCTGGGTGCAATCTTAAAAATGACAGAATCAGAATCATTTACGTTCATTTCCAAGGCAAACCATTCAAAATCTCAGTAATCCAAGTCTATACCCCAACTACTAATGCCAAAGAAGCTGAAGCTGAATGGTTCTATGAGGACTTACAAGACCTTCTAGAACTAACACCAAAAAAAAAAAAAAAAAAAAGAATGTCCTTTTCATCATAGGGGGTTGGAATGCAAAAGCAGACAGTCAAGAGGTACCTGAAGTAACAGGCAAGCTTGGCCCTGAAGTACCAAAAGAAGCAGGGCAAAGGCTAACAGAGTTTTGCCAATAGAACACACTGTCATAGCAAACACACTCTTCCAAAAACACAAGAAACAATCTGCACATGGATATCAGCAGATAGTCAATACTGAAATCAGGTTGATTATATCCTTTGCAGCCAAAGATGGAGAAGCTTTATACAGTTAGCAAAAACAAGACTGGGAACTGACTGAGGCTCAGATCATGAGCTCCTTATTGCAAAATTCAGACTTAAATGGAAGAAAGTAGGGAAAACCACTAGGTCATTCAGGTATGACCTAAATAAAATCTTTTATGATTACAAAGTGGAGGTGAGGAATATATTCAAGGGATTATATCTGGTAGACAGTGTGCCTGAGGAAGTATGGACAGAGTTTGGTAACATTTTACAGGAGGCAGTGACCAAAACCATCCCCAAGAAAAAGAAATGCAAGAAGGCAAAGTGGTTGTCTAAGGAGGCCTTACAAATAACTGAGAAGAGAAGAGAAACAAGAGGAAAAGGAGAAAGGGAAAGATCTACCTAACTGAAATGCAGAGTTCCAGAGAATAACAAGGAGAGATAAAAAGGCCTTCTTAAAATGAGCAATGTGAAGAAATAGAGTAATAATAGAAAGGGCAAGATGAGAGGTCTCTTCAAGAAAATTGGAGATACCAAGAGACACTATCTTTCAAGCAAAGATGGGCACAATAAAGGGCAGAAATGGTAAGGACTTAACAGCAGCAGAGGAATTCAGAAGGGGGGGCAAGAATGCACAGAACTATTCAAAAAAAATCTTAATGACCTGGATAACCATAATGGTATGGTCCCTCATCTAAAGCCAGATATCCTGGAGTGTGAAGTTGAGTGGGCCTTAGGAAGCATTACTATGATTAAAGCTAGTGGAGGTGATGGAATTCCAGTTGAGCTATTTCAAATCCTAAAAGATGTTGCTGCTGAAGTGGTGCACTCAGTATGCCAGCAAATTTGGAAAACTCAGAAGTGGTCACAGGACTGGAAGAAGCCAGTTTTTAATTCTAATCCCAAAGAAAGGCAATGTCAAAGCATGTTTGAACTACCATACAATTGCACTTATTTCACATTCTAGCAAGATTATGATCAAAATCCTTCAAGCTAGGCTTCAATAGTATGTGAACTGAGAGCTTCTAACTATACAAGCTGGATTTAGAAAAGGCAGAGGAACCAGACCTCAAAGTCCCAGCCTCCTTTGGATGATAGAAAGAGCAATGGAATTAAAAAGAAAAAATATCTACTTCTCCTTCATTGACTAGGCTAAAGCCTTTGACTATGTCAATCACAAGAAACTGGAAAGATCTTAAGGAGATGGGAATCCCAGATGACCTTACCTGTCTCCTGAGAAGCCCGTATGCAGGCCAAGAAACAAAAGTTAGAACCGGACATGGAACAACAGACTGGTTCCAAATTGGGAAAGGCATATGTCAAGGATGTATATTGTCACCCTGCTTATTTAACATATGCAGAGTACATCATGGGAAATGCCATGCTGGATGAATCATAGGTGGAATCAAGATTGCCCAGAGAAATATCAACTCAGATATACAGATACCACTTTAATGGCAAAAAGCAAAGAGGAACGAAAGAGCCTCTTGATGAAGGTGAAAGAGAGTGAAAAAGCTGGCTTAAAACTCAACATTCAAAAAGCAAAGATCACAGCATCTAGTCCCATCTCTTCATGGCAAATATATGAGGAAAAAGTGGAAACTGTAACAGATTTTAATTTCTTGGGTTCCAAAATCACTGCAGATGGTGATTGCAGTCATGAAACTAAAAGACTTGCTCCTTGGAAGAAAAGCTATGACAACCCTAGACAACATATGACAAAGCCATCACTTTGCCAACAAAGTTCTGTATAGTCAACACTATGGTTTTTCCAGTAGTCATGTATAGGTGAGAGCTGGACCATAAGGAAGGCTGAGTTATGAAGAATTGATGCCTTCAAATTGTGGTGCTAGAGAAGACTCCTAACAGTTTATTGACAGCATGGAGATCAAACCAGTGAATTCTATAGGAAATCAGTCCTGAATATTCATTGGAAGTACTAGTGCTGAAGCTGAAGCTCCAGTACTTTGGCCACCCAATGGAAAGAGCTAACTCACTGGCAAAGATCCTGATGCTGGTGATAGGTTGTTGCTGAGCTGTGAAAGACGCTGGAATTCTTGGCCTCTGGAGGAGAGGAATTCAATCCAGGGCCAGTGATGAAGCTTGATCGCTCAGAGCTTTTGTGTGGCAAAGTTTTATCAAAGTATAATAGAGATGGAGAAAGCTTCTGACATAGACATCAGAAGGGGGCAGAGAGTGCCCCCCTTGCTAGTTTATAGCAAGCTGTTTTATGTCTGTTAGAAAGCTATTGATCAGAGATAAGAGAGACACCTCGAGGCTGAGAGAGTTTCACCAGGCCCCTCTCCCACAATATGCATTTTTGAGATAGGATGGCATGAGATGCGTCATCCCCCGGCCATGAAACAATTGACAGGAATACTGGTTTATTGAGCTATTATCAGCCCAAGGTTTGAGAAATGAAAAAAGTTAGTCTTAGGTGGAGCCATTTTGAGAAAAGCAAACTCCAGAACAAATGCATAGTTTCATTAACAATAATGTAACATTTCCATGAGAAAAACACATTGGTTAGCTCAAGGTTTGAGAAAAGTTAAGTTCAGGTGGAACCAGGTGTCATCATGGCAACACAGAATTTTAAGAGAAACCTCCTTTAACTTTGTATAGAGAAGAAAAAAAGCTCTTAAACTTGTAGTTTGTTTCCTCCTGCCACTTAAGGGAGAAATAAAATATGCCTGACACTTGCAACCTATTTCCTCTGTTTGGAGACTCCTGGTCTTCCTACCTGTTACCCTCTCACTGGGAAAGACTGAGGGCAGGAAGAGAAGGGAGTGACAGAGGCTGTGATGGTTGGATACCAACACTGACTCAATGGACATGAGTTTGAGCAAGCTTCAGGAGATAGTGAATGACAGGGAAACCTGGCATGCTGCAGTTCATTGGGTCACAAAGAGTCAGACAGTACTTAGTCACTGATCAACACCAACAATCACCTTCTTTTTCTCTTGTTACCCCTTTTGGCTTGAAGTTTGTCTGATATAAATATGGCTACATCTGCCTTCTCTTGGATTTCATCTGCTTGTAATATGTTATACTCTTTCACTTTGAGTCTATGTGTGTCTTTAGAGATGAAATGAGTCGCCTATAGGCAGCATATATTTGGGTCTTGGTTTTTTTTAATCCATCCAGCCATGCTGACCTTTTGATTGTTGAGTTCAATCCACTTACACTTGAGGGATTATTAATATGTAAAGAATTACTACTGCTATTTTATCTTTTGCCTTCTTGTTATCTTGTCTTTCCATTGTTTCTTTTTTCTTTTTGTCTCTCTACCTTTAAGTCGGTGGTTTCCCATGGTGATTTGCTCAGTCTCTCCCTTGTTATGTTTTGTGTCTCCGCTCTAGCTTTATGTTTTCATTGCATAGATAAAATAGTCCTTTTTTTCTAATGGTAATTCATCTTCATTTGCCTAGAAATGTTTTATCCTTTTACTCTTTCCCTTTTGTATCTTTGATGTCATAAATTATCTCTTTATGTTATGATTTTGTTATTGGGTTGCAGCTATAGATATTTTAGTGCTCTTTAATCTTTACGTTGTGGTTAAGAGTTTCATATATTATTCTAAAAGATTTACAGTTTTCTAATTCTGACTGTCATTACTTTGATCAGATTTTTGTTTACTTTTTGTTTCAGCTTGAACAGCTCCTTTGAACATTTCTTGTTAGGCAGGTCTAGTAGTGGTGAACTCTCTGTTTTGTTTCATGGGAAAGCTTTTATTTCTCTTTCATATCTGAGGGATAATTCTGCTGGATTGAGTATTATTGACTGATGGCTTTTATCTTTCAATTCACTAAATATGTCCTTCTCTTTCCTGGCCTGTACAATTTCTGCTGGAAATCTGCTGATAACCTAATGCAGGTCCCTTGTATGTTACTGTCTTTTCTCCTCCAGGCTGACTTTGAAATTCTTTGTCATTGACTTTTGACAGTTTTGGTATAATGTGTCTTTGAGAAGTTCTTTTGCATGGAGATAAAAAGGTTTTCTAATAGCTTCATGGACTTGTAAATTCAGTTTATTCCCCAGGTTTGTATTCAAACCTGTGACACATTCACCCTGACCCACAGGGTGCCTGACCTGCAGCACGACCTTGGCTGCCACTTCCCTTACTCTAAAGCCTCCAAGGTCCAGTCAGCCCACTTTTGAGAGCACAGGTGCATGGGTCTTTCAGGTGACCTGATGTTGACAACAGAATTTAGGGCTTAATTTAAAAATTTTGAACTAATTTCAATCCTTCTACAACTCTGAACACCAAACTTAAACCTACTTTTATCTTACAGTGGGTCAAAACCTTAAATCAAGCCCTCAGAATCAGTGGAAAGAACTCCCTCCCTAGTGCATATAAAGTAATTTGAATTAGCTTCTTGATTTATTCAACACATATTGAAAGCCAGGCTGCCCCTCAGAGCAGGAGGAAAACCTCTCAGTGAAGTTCCTTGAGGGCCTGGGTATAAGCTCTTTGGCTGTTGACAACCAATTCTATGAAAAGTAAGGGTTCTGGCAGGTTGGGAAATCTTAATTTTATAATGTGCCACACACAAGTGTATAATTGGGACATGCATAATTTTTATATATGATGGAGATCACTAGTTTGTGGCCTAAATAGAAAATACAGATATCTAGATGTGTTTGGGTCAAACTCATTAAGACCATAGTATTGCTTGCCACAGAAGTTGTTTCAGCACCAGTACTGACTCCCTGGTATCCTGTAAAGCCTCTGAACATCAGCATTGCAACTTTAACATAGTCTTTATTTGGAAGTCCTGCTTCTCCCATCATTTGTACTACAAACTGGTCCTCAGTCTTTCAACGTTCTCATTCTCGTAAAAGAGAAACGCATGATCCCTCTTCTAATCTAATCTGTCACAAACACATCTTATGTCAATTAGTCTCTCCCCACTGCAATGTTTCATCTTGTCTTGTAACATCACCAATGTCACTTTATTGTGTAAAATATATGCTGAGGTTCTAAGATTTGTATATATGATGAGACACTTGTGAATGTTTAGTAAGAAATACTATTACCTTGATGCTACCATGACTATATTGGGAAATTGGAACAATTATCTTTGACTTAAGTCCTTAAAAACTTGCTTAAAGAACTCTTTTGATGCTTGAAACTTATTCTAGTTCAAAATTTAGGTTCACGTCTATTTACTGAATATAGTTTTGTTTAAAAAGGAAGGTATTTTGCTTCTTTTCATGATTTTGTAGAAGGTGTAACTATTTATTTGAGTCTGAGCTTCAAGAATTACCCTGTATATATATGTATGTATGTATGTGTGTGTGTGTGTTCACTGAATACCTGCCAGATTCTTGGTTGATAATTAAGTCCAGATAAAATTCCTAATATATACTATGGATAAAGGAAAGAAAATTTATAGAGTCTTTCATTATTCTTTTAGTTACTTAGTATTACACACTCTCACACACACACATAGTTTATATATTTGCTTTTCAAACTAGGAGAAAATTGTGAGTGTTCTACTGGACTAAGAGTCAAGTTTTTTATAGTCATGAAAAATTATGCACATTTTGAAACCCATCACTTATGAGTCATCTGAATTTTGTTTATGTTGTATTTTCTCAAGATACTACAATATTTTGATATTTATCTTAAACATTTAAAAATCTATGTGTACAGTATTTTCCTTACTTTCTGTACAGATGAAGGCATTTATTATAGCCTTCAATTGATTTGCTATTTATTTAATAGCCAGTTTCACTTAATGTGACGTTTACTAGATGAAAAGGAAATAGAGTATCAGTCAGGTTTCTTTCATCAATAGGATGCAACTACCCGAGTGATTAAAGAGTAATGTCAGAAGAACTGTATTGGAAGAGTGTTTCAAGACCAAAGGGCAGTTTTATGCAAAAAGTTCACAGTAAAGGCTTATCATTAACATGAGTAACAGCCAATTTTCTTCTCTTTTCTCTTATTTAATGCTTCAGCAATTATCAACACAAATGATATGGATAATAGATGTACTTTATCAAATGAGGAATGTTAAGTTTAGAGAATGCTTTAGTTTCTTGTTTGTTAGGAACTTCACAGAAACACAATAGTCAGCCAGAATAAAGCTAAGACACGCTTTCCATTTAGCATGAGCCCTGCCCAGGATGAGAACATCCACACACTTGGCAGATCTTTTGGACAGTTCTGTTGAAATGCATGGAAATGGTTTTATTGCCTTGATCTAGATATTCATAAAATAAAACTTACTGTGCTATAATATAAAATGTTGCTTTATATTTGTAATAAAATAGGTTAGTTTAGAATTTGTTTCATTTTCTCTAAAACTTAGAATGAGAATTTATGAAAAGCCAAAAGCTTAAACAGTTACAATCTGGATTGCTGAAGCCTTTGTTTGGCATCAGCTCTGGAGAGGTGTCATTTGTTTTATTTAAAAATGTCAGATTTAAGACATTTCAGTAAAGAACAGCATTCATTTGAATGTGAAAAGAAAGCCCTTGGTGAGTTTCCTCAGCTGGAAATCTGTATGTTATATTCTTCTTGAGAAATTCTGAGAAGTGATGCATATGTAATAAAAATCAACCTCAAATTAAGCATATCTTTTCAGAAACCAGTTGGCAAAGTCAAAATGATTAACTGCTTACCTTTAAACCCAAGAAAAGACCAATGTCTCCAAGTTTTAGAAGTTTTTAAAACTTTCCAAATTGCTTAAACAATTAAAAATTTTTTTCTTTTAGTCTTGTTACCTTAAAGACAGTCATTTTATTTTCCAGAAATTTTCACTTAAAAATCGCAATGTAATTTTAAAATAAGTGTCCAGTTCTCCTCCACTGTCCCCTTTAGTGGCACATCCAATCACTCATTGTTAACTAAGTCAATTATTTATTGTTAGGTAATAAACCATTTCCAAGTTTGGTGGCCTAAACTGCACAAGTTATTTCTCAGTTTCTTCATTTGGCCAGGGCTCAGTTGGAAGGTTCTCTGCATAAGGTTTCTTATGCATATGCAGAAAGCTTGGTGGGGGATGGGATATCTCCTACAGGGCTGCATTCCATGTGGGCTCCTTTGGTTGGTCATTTAGGACTCTGGTCTGGGCTTCCTTACATCCAAATGGTTGAGCTCTAAGAGAAGAGTGTGAAAGTTGCAACCCCCTTCAGGCCTGAGCTTGGAAGCCCCAGAACATCACTTCAGCTGCTTTCTGTTGGACAAGTCAACTCACAGGACTATTCCAGATTCAAGGGAGGGAAAACAGATTGCATTTGTTGATGAGACTAGAAGCATACACGTACTGGAAAAGAAGGAATCAATGCTGCTTTCATTAGTAACATCTGTCACACTAGATAGGTAACATTTATTTTTCAGATAGCAAACATACATTGAACCCTAGGAAACAAAATGGAAACGGAGTCCATAAACCGACATGGTTCCCACCTTTGTGATAATTACAGTGTTGCCGTAGGAAGATTAGCAATTAAACAGCACACAGCACCTGTGTTTTTGGTAACATGGCAGGTTAAACAACACAGACAAAATATAAAAATGCAGAATAAACTCTGGCAAATTTTTGAATGCATAGCCAGGAAACTTCCAGGGACACAAATAAAGAGGATAAAATTTAAAGCACATTAAGTGTGCAGTGATGCTACAGTGGTTTATGAAGACGTAAGTTTTAAAGGCTAGCAGCCAGGGTTTGAATGTGTCCAGGGAGAGAAAAGGTGCAAAGTGGAAACAGATTTGCTGCAACTTTCATGTAAAGACTCTAAAATTCCTACCTGAATAACATAGTGAAATATTGAAACATTAAACCTAAGCAACCAATGGGCATGGAGCCAATAATTTGTGAGAAAACCAAAGCTGAAAATTTAGCACAAAATTGGTTATATCTGTAAAATCCTTGGGATATCAGGCAGAAATTAACACAAATCTCTGTAAGGACAGCTAATATATTTAGGGCACAGAGTGTCCACAGGAAAAGTACCACCCCAAATTGAGCTCACAATAAAAAGTTAGACACTATAGATGGTAGTTTCCTAAGGCTGCTCCCCAACCTTTCTGGATTTTCCCCATCTAGGTACTCAGTATTAATGCATTTTCCCATTCCCTTGAATGCTATGTGAATGGCATGACTGGCTAACAAATTATGAGTGAAGGTTGTGTGTGTCATTTCTTGCTAGGAGCATTTAAGAGTTTGTACACTATAATTTATATTTCTCTCATCCTATGTTGGTGATTGATTGTGAAAGCTTATGTTGATAATAAAGATGCAACTCTGAGTCCTCATACTGAGGATACTGCCTTAGAGAATAATTTGAATCTGAAGCCTGATAGACATTTATTTTAAAAACATATAAATTTGGAGATTATATGCTTCCATGGCATAACTGAGCATATTATAATTACTAAATTACACAAGGAAATTTGTTAACAAACAATTCAAAATATAGTGTTTAAAGAACTTTAAATAAAGGATAATCTGAAAGTTAAGTAAGTATAATGTTGATTATTTAAAAAATCTAATTATTCTTAAATAATTATAAATGTAAAAGAAGGAAAAGATATTACAACCAAAGAAAAAGACAATGTAAAAAAGAGAAATTTGAAAAATAGTCAATGGAATATCTGGGAATGCAAAAGTGTAATTACTTAAATTGAAAGTTCAGGCATTCAAGCATGTCTGGAAACAAGATCAAGTGATTAGTAATTGAGAGTAATGTGAGACAGTAAAAATAAAACCACAAGTGATTGAGACATTGAACTTATCAGATAGAGACTTTACAGTAACCATGGCTAATTTCCTATCAGTGTGGAGAGATGGCCATTTCTCACAATAGCTGCAAATTCTTCCTACCACAAGAAGCAGAAATGTGAGTCAGAGTGACCATCAGCCAGCACAAAGAGCAGCCTCCACTGTACATTGACAGTGTGGAAGGTCAGCAAGAAGTAGCATCATCTAAGGCAGGTACCCACAAAACCAGAGTCACCAGCATAGACTGTAAGGATTCCAGCAATGAACTACGTTAAGATCCTGGTGAGGAAGAGTGCTGAGCTTAGAGAGTTATTCAATACCTACCAAAGAGTCATTTTCTTAAATTCAATTAAGCATTCAGACTCAGAAGATTACCAAAGCCTACTCTATTTTTTTTCTGAGACAAAAATAGGCAAATTTTATTGCAAAGGATTTGGTTCACAAGTTATAACAATTATCTATGCATCTAATTATGTAGTAACAATATTCATAAAACAAAAACATTAGGCAACACCAGCAAAAAAGTGATAAGATACATTAGTTGTGCATGCGTGCGTGCATGCTAAGTCACTTCAGTTGTGTCCGACTTTGTGCAACCCTATGTACTGCCAGGCTCCTCTGTTCATGGGGTTCTCCAAGCAAGAATACTGGAGTGGGTTGCTGTGCCCTCCTTTGGGGATCTTCCCAACACAGGGATTGAACCTGCATCTCCTGCATCTTCTGCATTGGCAAGGTGGGTTCTTTACCACTAGCTCCACCTGGGAAGTACCACCTCTTTCTAACATTGTTGTAGGAAATTTAAATTCATTTCTCTTGAGCCATAATACATGAAGTAAAAAAAAAAAAGGTAAGGTTATAAATAAAATTTCCAAAATCTTTTTATGAGATTATAATATTGGTATGAAGCTTGACAAAGATAAAGACCAATTTGTCAAATATTGATGCAAAATTTTAAATAAAATATAAGTAAATCAAATCCAGTGGCACATTAGAAAATTAATTTTCCAGGATCCAATGGGATATATTCCAGGAATGCCAGGATAATTGACATTAGGAAATTTACTTCTATAATTTGTCTAATAGATCTCAGGGCAAAAATAATATATCTATAAATTTTAAAAAGGCATTTAATCATATTCACCACTTTTCTTTAATATACACATATACATATCCTATTGAAGTATAGTTGGCTTGCAGTGTTCCAGCTGCACAGCAAGGTGATTCAGTTATACACACATATTGTTTCTGAAATTATTTTCCATTATAGGTTTATTACAAGATATCGACTATAGTTCCCTGTGCTCTATAGTAAACCTTTGTCGCTTGTTTCCTATCTATTTTTTCAATTAGAAATATAGCATTCTATGCATACTAAGTCAAACAAGTGTAATCAAAATGTCTTTTTTTTTTTTAGTTAGGTAAAAATTCATAAGTTTTTAAAAAATATATGTATTATACATATTATTTATATATATATACAAAAGCTTTTCAACTATGCTTAATAAAGGCTTGAGAAAGAATATTAAAAAAGAAGAGATGGAGAAATTAGAAAACATAAACTAACTGAAATGGGAGCACTGAATATGAAATAGAAAAAAATGAAACAAACTAGGTAAAAGTGAAAGATCACCATGTAGTAGAGTTGTTTTTAACATGACTGCTCATTAGAAGCATATCTGGAACTCTGGAGGAAAAAAAACAATGCCTGGGCACTTGTATTTTTCAAAAAATTCCAAGATAATTCTGATATGCATCTGTATTTTAAAAAGTGGTTACAGGTTTTTCTATTAAATACTAGTTTCGGTGATATAGAATTCTATTATTTTTCTGTTGACCAATCATGATATAATGGTATTAAGTGAGTAGCAGTTACATAATCAAAATAGTAAAAGATGTTTATCAGTTTTCACAATCAATGGCCAGACAAAAAATAAAAGATAATTATAATTGCAATCCATAACGGGAACATGATTAACCTAACAATATAAAATAATTGCATACAATCCTGGGGGAGGGGGTCAAGCAGAGTGATGTGGTAAGTGGGAGTGCATACATGTGCAGGTTTTCATCCGCTCAGGCAGTCTATCTTTTGATTGGTGCATTTAATCCATTTACATTTAAGGTAATTTTTGATATGCATGATCCTATTACCACTTTCTTAATTGTTTTGGGTTTATTTTCTGCAGGTCTTTTCCTTTTCTTATGTTTCCTGCCTAGAGAAGTTCCTTTAGCATTGGTTGTAAAGCTGGTTTGGTGGTGCTCAGTTCTCTTAACTTTTGCTTGTCTGGAAAGCTTTTGACTTCTCCATCAAATTTGAAGAAGAGTCTTGCTGGGTAGATTATTCTTGGTTGTAGATTCTTCCCTTTCATCACTTTAAATATATTGTGTCATTCCCTTCTGGCTTGTAGTATTTCTGTTGAGAAATCAACTGATAGCCTGATAGAAATTCCCTTGATAAATGATTATTTATTATTTTTCCCTTGTTGCTTTTAATATTTTATCTTTTTCTTTAATTCTTATCTGTTTGATTACTATGTATTTTGGCATGTTCCTCTTTGGGTTTATCCTGCCTTGGAGACTCTGTTTCCTGGACTTGATTGGCCATTTCCTTTCCCATGTTAGGGAAGTTTTCAGATACTATCTCTTCAAATATTTTCCCAGGTCCTTTCTCTCTCTCATTTCCTTCTAGGATCCCTATAATGTGAATGTTGGTGTGTTTAAAGTTGCTCCAGCGGTCTCTTAGACTGTCTCCATTTCTTTTCATTCTTTTATCTATATTCATTCTGGGGCAGTGATTTACACCATTCTGTCCTCCAGGTCATTTATACATTCTTCTGCCTCAGTTATTCTGCTATTTATTCCTTCTATTGCATCCTTCTATTAATCTGTTTGTTTCTTTAGTTCTTCGATAACCATTTGTTTCATCTTCTCCATTGTTTTTCCAAGATCCTAGATCATCTTCACTATCATTATTCTGAATTCTTTTTCTGGAAGGTAGCCTATTTCCCCTTCATTTAGTTGTTTTTCTAGGGTTTTATCTTGTCTCTTCATCTGGCACATAACTTTCCTGATTAAATTTCTGTAATGTGGTTTTTGTTTAAGGACAGTGGGACTGTGATTATTCTTGCTTCTTCTGTCTACTCTCTGATGGAGGGACTGATGGTGGGAAAAACAGCTTGCTCTGGTAGGAAGGGCCTTGCTCAATAAAGCTTTAATCCAGTTATTTCCTGGATTGTATTACTGACTCAATGGACATGAGTTTGAGCAAACACTGGGAGATAGTGAAGGAGAGGGAAGGCTGGAGTGCTGCAGTCCATGGGGTTGCAAAGAGTCAGACATGACTGAGCAATGTCTCACTGTGGCTTCTTTGATTTTGAATGTGGGGTATCTTTTTTTGTGGGTTCCAGAATCCTCCTGTTGATGATTGATCAACAGCTAGTTGCAATTTTGGTGCTCTTGCAGGAGGAGAATGAGGAGATCCTTCTATTCTGCCATCTCAAACCAGAAGTTCGCTACAGGTTACTCATGACAACATAATTACTTAGAAAAATATAAGACAAGAAGCACAGACTGCGAACAGTGTGGCAATAGGTGCCTGTGGTAGTGCTATTAATTGCCCACAACTTATCTGCCAAATGTATTTTTGGCCCCAAGTAACATTTCAGGTGAAAAGAGATGAGACAATCATTGGTTGAATTGGGTAAGCCTCTGGCTTAAAAGTCTCATAATGCATGGAAGCCATGATCTCACATAATATTTGCACAGGCATACTTCTGGAGTGTTTGGTGTTTGCAAGAGAGATACTCAATCACAGAGTCATCACACTCAGGCCAGCCCACATATGTGGTTTCCCAGGTATTTATTATTCTACTTAAATTGAAGAAAATAGGGAAAACCACTAGATCATTCAGGTATGACATAAATCAAATCCCTTATGACTATACAGTGGAAGTGAAAAATAGATTTAAGGGACTAGATCTGATAGACAGAGTGCCTGAAGAACTATGGACCAAGGTTCGTGACATTGTACAGGGATCAAGACAATCCCCATGGAAAAGAAATGCAAAAAGGCAAAATGGTTGTATGAGGAGGCCTTACAAATAGCTGTGAAAAGAAGAGAAGTGAAAAGCAAAGGGGAAAAGGAAAGATATTCCCATTTGAATGCAGAGTTCCAAGGAATAGCCAGGAGAGATAAGAAAGCCTTCCTCAGCAATCAGTGCAAGGAAATAAAGGAAAACAACAGAATGGGAAAGACTAGAGATCTCATCAAGAAAATTAGAGATACCTAGGGAACATTTCATGTAAAATGGGTTTGATAAAGGACAGCAATAGTAGGGAAATAACTGAAGCAGAAGATATTAAGAAGTGGCAAGAATACACAGAAGAACTGTACAAAAAAGATCTTCATGACCCAGACAATCACGATGGTGTGATCACTCACTTAGAGCCAGACATCCTGGAATGTGAAGTCAAGTGGGCCTTAGGAAGCATCACTACAAACAAAGCTAGTGGAGGTGATGGAATTTCAAATCCTGAAAGATGTTACTGTGAAAGTGCTGCACTCATTAAGCCAGCAAATTTGGAAAACTCATCAGTAGGCACAGGACTGGAAAAGGTCAGTTTTCATTCTAATCCCTAAGAAAGGCAATGCCAAAGAATGCTTGAACTACTGCACAATTGCACTCATCTCACACGCTAGTGAAGTAATGCTCAAAATTCTCCAAGCCAAGCTTCAGCAATACGTGAACCATGAACTTCCAGATGTTCAAACTGGTTTTAGAAAAGGCAGAGGAACCAGAGATCAAACTGCCAACATCTGCTGGATCATCAAAAAAGAAAGAGAGTTCCAGAAAAACATCAACTTCTGCTTTATTGACTATGCCAAAGCCTTTGACTGTGTGGATCACAATAAACTGTGGAAAATTCTGAAAGAGACGGGCATACCAGACCACCTGACCTGCCTCTTGAGAAACCTGTATGCAGGTCAGGAAGCAACAGTTAGAACTGGACATGGAACAACAGACAGGTTCCAAATAGGTAAAGAAGTACGCTGTATATTGTCACCCTGCTTATTTAACTTATATGCAGAGTACATCATGAGAAACGCTGGGCTGGAAGAAGTACAAGCTGGAATCAAGATTGCTGGGAGAAATATTAATAACTTCAGATATGCAGATGACACCACCTTATGGCAGAAAGTGAAGAGGAACTAAGAAGCCTCTTGATGAAAGTGAAAGAGGAGACTGAAAAAGTTGGCTTAAATCTCAACATTCAGAAAACTAAGATCATGGCATCCCGTCCCATCACTTCATGACCAATGGTTGGGGAAACAGTGGAAACCATGGCTGACTTTATTTTTCTGGGCTGCAAAATCACAGCAGATGGTGATTGCAGCCATGAAATTAAAAGATGCTTACTCCTTGGAAGGAAAGTTATGACCAACCTAGACAGCATATTAAAAACAGAGACATTGCTTTGCCTTCAAAGGTCCGTCTGGTCAAGGATATTGTTTTTCCCAGTGGTCATGAACGGATGTGAGAGTTGGACTATGATGAAAGCTGAGTGCAGAAGAATTGATGCTTTTGAACATGTACCCTTAGGTGCATGGGTTTATTTTTTTATTTTTTATTTTTTTTTATCTTGTTCCATTGGTCTATATTCCTGCTTTTGTGCCAGTACAATACTGTCTTGATGATCGTAGCTTTGTAGCATAATCTGAAGTCAGGAGGGTTGATCCCTCCACCTCCATTCTTCTTTCTCAAGACTGCTTTGGATATTCAAGGTCTTTTGTTTTTCCATATGAATTATGAAATTTTTGTTCTAGTTCTGTGAAAAATGCCATTGATAATTTGATAGGGATCACACTGAGTCTGTAGATTGTGTTTGGTAGTATAATCATTTTCATAATATTGATTCTTCCTACCTGGGGACATGGAATATCTCTCCATCTGTTTATGTCATCTTTGATTTCTTTAATTAGTGTTTTATAATTTTCTGGGTACAGTTCTTTTGTCTGCTTCATCCCAGTTCAATTCAGCTCAGTAGCTCAGTGGTGTCTGACTCTTTGTGACCCCATCCACTGTAGCACACCAGACCTCCCTGTCCATCACCAGCTCCCAGAGTTTATTCAAACTCATGTCCGTTGAGTCCGTGATGCCATCCAACCATCTCATCCTCTGTCATCACCTTCTCCTCCGGCCTGCAATCTTTCCCAGAATCAGGGTCTTATCAATTGGGTGAGTTCTTTGTATCAGGTAGCGAAAGTATTGGAGTTTCAGCTTCAACATCAGTCCTTCCAAAGAACATTCAGGACTGATTTCATTTAGAATGGACTGATTGGGTTTCCTTACAGTCCAAGGGACTCTCAAGAGTCTTCTCCAACACCACAATACAAAAACATCACTTCTTGGCGCTCAGCTTTCTTTATAGTCCAACTCTCACATCCATACATGACTACTGGAAAAATGCTGGGGAGGATGTGGAGAAAAGGGAACATTTTTGTACTGTTGGTAGGAATGTAAATTGATACAGCCTCTCTGAAAGTCTGTATGGAGATTCTTTGAAAAAACTAGGATTAAGACCACCATATGACCCAGCAATCCCACTCCTAGGAATGTACCCTGAGGAAACCAAAATTGAAAAACACACATGCATCCCATTGTTTACTGCAGCACTATTTACAATAGCTAGAACATGGAAGTCACCTAGATGTCCTTTGACAGATGAATTGATAAAGAATTGTGGTACATATACATAATGGAATGTACCACAGCCATATACACTGAATATACACTCAGCCATAGAAAGGGACACATTTTAGTCAGTTCTGATGAGGTGGATGAACATTGACTCTATTATTCAGAGTAAAGTGAGTCAGAAAGAGAAAGATAAATATTGAATTGTAACGCACATATATGGAATGTAGAAAAATGGTAGTGAGGAATTTATTTTCAGGGCAACAGTGGAGAAGCAGACATAAAAAATAGACTTATGGACATGGGGAGAGGGGAGGCAAGGGTGAGGTGTATGGATAGAGTAACATGGAAACTTACATCACCATATGTAAAATGGATAGCCAAGGGGAATTTGCTGTATGGCTCAGGAAATTCAAACAGGGGCTCTGTATCAATTTAAAGGGTTGCCATGGGGCGGGAGATGGGAGAGAGGTTCAAAAGGGAGTGGATGTATGTATACCTATGGCTGAATCATGTTGAGGTTTGACAGAAAACAAGCAAATTCTATAAAGCAATTCTTTCAATAAAAAATAATTTTAAAAATAGAAAAGAATGAACACGTTCAGTAGCATACATTGTTCTTAGAAGGTCTTAGTTGGAGTTAGAGGAAATCTAGATGAGATTAAAGTAGACAAACAAGCAATTTAAAAAGAAACCAAAATCAGAATCAGACATTCCTTTCTAAAGAAACTGTCTATTAACATACACTACAATGAATGTAAATTAGTTCACAAAACCCTTTTCTCTTAACTGTACTATTTTACTCTGAGTTAGAGCAAATTAAGATAAATTAAAACAGCATCTATGAAAGCACTAATTTGTTTACATGTGTAAACAAATTCAATATGGTACATTTTTCTTTAAAGTATGTTCTTATTGTGAGTTAGGTTATATCTTGTGTGTGTAAACGAGAAGCAACTAAACAAGCTCAGAATAAGACATGTCTCTAGAATTTCTTTGTGCCTATTAAAAAATCTTTGTGTATGTAAGCAAACTTTTATCTCAGAGGTATTCTCACTGCTGTAACAAGCAAGATTAATTTGAAAAGATATTTGGAAAGATGTAACCTAGTCACAAATAATCTCAGTTTCTGATACTCTTCTCTAAATTAACTTCTTGTTCTCCATTAGAATAAACCCAGATGAATGAAAGAATTACATGAAAAAAAAGTTCACAAACACAGCTTCTCAATTACACTTTCATCCTGTGAGTTAGAACAAATGCAAGTAAATCTAAGTATTCAATAGTATTTCATACATACTGTATGAAAATAAGTACATATTTACACATTGTTCTCACCAGTACTTTCTTATTGTGAGAGAAGTTCTAGAAGAAAATAGTGTGCTGTTGAAAGAGTTAGTTGTTAGATAGATGGATCAGGAGTCTGGGACCCTCAAAGAGGAGAAAAGGACAAACTTTTTCTACATTCCTTTGTCTTAGTCACATATTTTCTTTAAGCCCAGAGCTAATGATTACACAACAAAACAACTCACTTTGCTCATGGATATGTTTTTCCTTACTCTGGTTCCAAATAGGAAAAAGAGTACTTCAAGGCTGTATATTGTCACCCTGCTTATTTAACTTATATGCAGAGTACATCATGAGAAATGCTGGGCTGGAAGAAGCACAAGCTGGAATCAAGATTGCCAGGAGAAATATCAATAACCTCAGATATGCAGATGACACCACTCTTATAGTAGAGAGTGAAGAGGAACTAAAAAGCCTCTTGATGAAAGTGAGAAAGGAGAGTGAAAAAGTTGGCTTAAAGCTCAACATTCAGGAAACTAAGATCATGGCATCTGGTCCCATCACCTCATGGGAAATAGATGGGGATACAGTGGAAACAGTGTCAGACTTTATTTTTTTGGGCTCCAAAATCACTGCAGATGGTGACTGCAGGCATGAAATTAAAAGATGCTTACTCCTTGGAAGGAAAGTTATGACCAACCTAGACAGCATATTAAAAAGCAGAGACATTACTTTGCCAACAGAGGTCCGTCTAGTCAAAGCTATGGTTTTTCCAGTGGTCATGTATGGATGTGAGAGTTGGACTGTGAAGAAAGCTGAGTGCCGAAAAATTGATGCTTTTGAACTGTGGTGTTGGAGAAGACTCTTGAAAGTGCCTTGGACTGCAAGGAGATCCAACCAGTCCATCCTCAAGGAGATCAGTCCTGGGTGTTCACTGGAAGGACCAGCCCGCGCTGCACTGCTGGTGTGTGAGCCTGGGCACAGGGCCCGGCCTCCCTAAGCCTCAGTGTCCATGTCTGCTGGATGAGGATAACAGCAGCCTGGACCTCACCCGGTGTCTGCGGGATGACATGACAGACTCGGAAAGCACTCGACAGGGTGCCTGGCGCTCAGTCTCCTGCACACTGCTACCCACCGTCATTGAATTGTCTTCCCCCAAATCTAACAGCTATGGCTCTGATTCAGTCACTTCTTTTAAACAAACACTAAGCGGAAATTCCATGGTGGTCTAGAGGTTAGGACTTGGCACTTTCACTGCCGGGACACTGGTCTGATCCCTGGCTGGGGAACTAAGATCCCATAAACTGTGCAGCACGGCCAAAAAAATAAGTAAAGAAAAATTTAAAAATAATACATAATACTATATCTATTATAAATAAGCATGAGATGATTAGAAGGCAAACAAATTGGAGAAAGGCAAACTGTTACAATTGCCCAAACTAATGACTTTTTTCCAACAGAACCATGAGCATATTTTACATGGTGGGTGAGTTTCATTACTTTCATTAAAATGTCAGTTATTCACCAGTACATGACCACACAGTGTTCATTCACGTTAAATGATAAGGGCTCTCTAATACTTCACAGAGAAACAAAGGCATGCTAAATTACTAAATAGTTTACCTTTTGACAATGCTTCCTTAAATCACTAGGCTGATAGATGCATTAAAAGAAATGAAGAGAAACCAGATTTATTGCGACTTTGAAGCTAAAAATTCAAGAATCAGTATAGGCAAATACAGTAAATCAAAAATGATGCAAACATATAAGTGAGATGGAGATTTAGAGAACATGTAACTGGAAAGAGAACATTTTTTTTTTTTTGACCACAGAAGCGAAATAAGCTATTCAAGATTTACTAGAAAAACACTATAAATTATTACTCAGGAAGATACAATTCTATTAAAACATCATGATTTATTAAAGCGCAGCATTCTGTACAATAAAGGGCCTTAACAGTTGTCTGTTCTCAGCCAAAATTGTCTATAAGTTAGTTTCGCTTAATAAAAAACACATTATACTTTAAATTAGTAATTTAACTGATGAGGAAGTTACCATAATACCTATACTAACATTGAACAAATCTAACCAACTATTGGACATTAATGTAAAATCCTTACATAGAATTTAAAACTTCTCAAAATAAATTCATTAAAGCAGGTTCCCTGTTAAAATATGTAAGAATGAAAGCTAGCATAATAGCAGGTGCAGTCTTTACATTTTATTAACCACAGAAGATACGTTTTTAAAGAGTCTAGTAGAGACATTAACTATGCAAAAGCTGATGAGATTTACAGTCTTAAATACAAGCACCAACACAGAAAAGATATTATGTCAAAAGTCCATTAATTCTACAGTTAAGAGGATCCTTTCTTTATGTAACGATCATCTCATTTACGAATTACACATGGTATGCGGTTTAGGATCCATCTACATTATGCTTGTAACTGCATGCTGCTGCTGCTAAGTCACTTCAGTCGTGTCCGACTCTGTGCGATGCCATAGACGGCAGCCCACCAGGCTCCCCCACTCCCTGGAATTCTCCAGGATAGAACACTGGAGTGGGTTGCCATTTCCTTCTCCAATGCATGAAAGTGAAAAGGGAAAGTGAAGTCGCTCAGTCCTGTCTGACTCTTCGGGACCCCATGGACTGCAGCCTACCAGGCTCCTCTGTGCATGGGATTTTCCAGGCAAGAGTTCTGGAGTGGGTTGCCATTGCCTTCTCCTGTAACTGCATAGTGATACGCTAATTCAAACTTACTGCTATGGGGGAAAAACACCATTTAATGAGACATGAAGACAAAGCACAAACCCGACTAAGGGGACACAGGCTGTGGACCACAGCACTGCTATGACCAGAGCAAGTGGGAAGATGGGGGAGGGGAGACGGATGGGTAAACTACAGCCTCAGGGGGTGGGGGACCGGGGTGGGAAGCTGGGGTCTGGATTGAAAACGACTAAGCAGACAACAGGATGAGACGGGAAATCAAAACCAATGATGAAAGCAGACACGCCGTCAGATAACTCCAATAACAAGGAAAACATATACAGAACTGTTCTTCTGCAAATACTGGGAAAGAAATCAAACATGAAACCACAGAGAAATCGTCAAAGAATTTTAAATATCAACTAATTAGCCAATGATGCAAATTATAAAAACAGTGTCAAAAGACCACAAGATGGACAAGTTACCACTTCCTATGCTGCTAAAATGATTCACAGTTAATTTAATTATATGCTGACTAACAATACAGCTAACATGAAATGGGTGATAACAAAAAAAAGTGGTAATACAAGTGCAGTTACAAAGCAGAGTGTTGTAAACATGATTTCACGGGCTAAACAGCAATGCACTCACAAAACCTAGGCTAAACATGGAAGAAAACTGGAACATGTGCTTTAGAGCCGCACACTCTGTCACCAGAAGCCCTAGGTCGTCATCCCGTTTTTACACTCAGAAGAGTGAGGAAGCCCAAGTTCTTCTCTGGGGTCCTGGGGCACTGGGCTTTTAATCTGGTTTCACATGCAGAGCTGGCCTGAGGGCGCAACCAGGCCCATCAGCAAGCAGACCAGTTTAGATTCTTGGTTTTGTTCCCACCACATGCCCTGCAGCCTGCAGCCAGGCGTCTCCAATGGAAAATGGAAAATGTGCTGTGCAGTTTTCACACGCCATGAATCAACTTAGAACTTTAATTAATATGTCCCCCGGACGGTGGGATCCTATAAGATTATCCAGGATGAAAGGAGTGTTTCAATTTAGACCCCTTTGCTGGCATTCTAGCCTGCTTGGCAAATGCGTACTAATGCACATGGCTGCTCACAACACCTTAATCATAAACAGCATAAAGAACCTGATCACATAAAGGCCCTAATAGGCACAGAGCCCTTCGGGGGTGAGGAAGCCCTATTAGAGAACATAAAATATTATTCTTTAAAAGCGGTTATAGTTAAAGATTTAGAAAAATAAGAGTTTAGAATTGTTAATTTTAACCAGGAATGCTAAACAGGGGCTGTCTCACCAGAGCTGCAGAGTCTTTGTGTGGTAAACCTTTTAGATAAATTTAACTGATAACTTCTGCAAAAAGACTGACCTTTGTGTTAACAGGATTGTATTTCTACTATGTTGCAACCTGCTGTACCATGAGACTGCAACTTTTCTGTTTTCTGTTAAGCTCAAGGCAAAAATGAAACAATAAAGAATAGATTAAGGAAAACAGCTTTGCATTCACCTAGGTCACCTAGGTCATAAAATGTCAATAGGTCCCAAGGCCAGAAGATAATGTACAAGACTCTCATAAACAAAGAAGTATGCAGAAAACACCCTGATGGCAGCCCCGAGGTGCTGGCTGCCGACTCCCTGCCCCCCGAGGCCAGAGCCCTCTCCCTCTGTCTCCGTCACCACCCCTCCCCAGGGCTGGGCCACCCCCTTTGCTGGCTCCAGGACCACCTGCCATCATTCCTGCTCTGCTCCAGTGAACCAGCTGCCTATGGATTCACCCCCATCAGCCCATCCTCTCCCTTCTCTCACCTTCAAATTGCACAACCGGAACCAGCAGACCCCTCCCCCAGGGCACCCTGCAGTGCCCCCTGCAGATCTCTGAAAGATCCCTGGGAGCCGCCTCTCCTGTCCCCCTCCCGCCTGGTCTCCAGCTCTCTGCAAGCAGGCACACCACTTGCAGCCCTCCCCGGAGGCTTGAGGAATGCATGTTACCAAGCCTGCTCCCCTCCTTGCCTGCCCCCAGGGCCCCCCAGCATGTCTCTCCCTGGGCTCCAGGCCCCGCCCTCCTTGGGGTTATTCCTCAGTCCCTTGTGCCCCTTCTCAACCTTGGAATGTTGGGCACCCCACGGCTCTACGCTTGCACCCCATCTCTCTCCACCAGCACCTGTTTGGTGACTTTACCGTTCAGTTCAGTTGCTCAGTCGTGTCCGACTCTTTCTGACCCCATGAATCACAGCATGCCAGGCCGCCCTGTCCATCACCAACTCCCAGAGTTCACTCAAACTCATGTCCATCGAGTTGGTGATGCCATCCAGCCATCTCATCCTCTGTCGTCCCCTTCTCCTCCTGCCCCCAATCCCTCCCAGCATCAGGGTCTTTTCCAATGAGTCAACTCTTCACATGAGGTGGACAAAGTATTGGAGTTTCAGCTTCAGCATCAATCCTTCCAATGAACACCAGGACTGATCTCCTTTAGGATGGACTGGTTAGATCTCCTTGCAGTCCAAGGGACTCTCAAGAGTCTTCTCCAACAACACAGTTCAAAAACATCAATTTTTCGGCACTCAGCTTTCTTCACAGTCCAATTCTCACATCCATACATGACCACTGGAAAAACCATAGCCTTGACCAGACGGACCTTTGTTGGCAAAGTAATATCTCTGCTTTTTCATATGCTATCTAGGTTGGTCATAACTTTCCTTCCAAGCAGTAAGCGTCTTTTAATTTCATGGCTGCAGTCACCATCTGCAGTGATTTTGGAGCCCCCCAAAAATAAAGTCTGACACTGTTTCCACTGTTTCCCCATCTATTTCCCATGAAGTGATGGGACCAGATGCCATAATCTTAGTTTTCTGAATGTTGAGCTTTACTGTGCATGTGATTAAACACCACCTGTTTGCCCATGACCCCAAGTCCACCTTGAGCTGAGTGACTCCTCTCCTGGATCCAGACCAGAATACTCAGCTGCTGACCTGACACGTCCCCTGGACATCCGATGGGCTCGTCTACTTCAACAGGGCTGAGGCCTGGCTCTTAGCTCCCTGCCCCAGCAGCCCTCCTCACCTCAGGAAACAGGCTTTGACCTCAAGCTGCTCAGCCCTGAGCCTGGGGTCCTCCCTGATGCGGCCCTCTCTCCCTTGTCCCCGCTTGTTGACACGACCCTTTAAGTATCTCCGAGTGGCTACTTCTCTTCTTGCCTCCGGGTCTCTGGTTCAAGGTCACCCTCCTGGTGTCACCTCGCTGGGCACCCTGTTCACACACGGTCGTTCCCTCCCCCTTGGACAACTCGGGCACTCTGGCCTCCTTTTCCTGCTCATTACTGTCCGACAGGCTGCATGGGTTTAAAAATGGCTCCACAAATTCTTCCATCCTCCTCCCTTCAAGAGGCAGAGGGGGCAACTCCTGCTCAGCCCCGAGCGAGGCAAGATTTCGCAGCTCACTCTCCCAAACAGAAGGGAAGGTGCGTGGCTTCAGAGACCGGGGCACAAAAGGCCCCAGGCTACACCCCACACTCTCCTTCTTGGAGGATGTTCCGAGGAAAGCCAGGCCATGAAGAGGTCCACACGGCAGGGACCTGGGCCTGTCCCCACCAGCCAGGTGAGTCTGAAAGCCTGCCATCCAGCCCTGGGGGCTTTCCCATGTCTGTGACCTCGGGAGGCCCTGAACCAGACATAACTTACAACGCACAGAAACGGTGACTGTGAGCTGCTCACTGGGAAGTCACTAAGCTTTGCTGGTCCCTTACATAGCAGTGAATAAAGAATGCACACAGTTTTTAATTCACTGCTGGAGTCCTATTTCTGATGATGTTTGGCCCAAACTACCTGCTCACTGAACATGGAAGCTCAAAATACAGATATGTATGAAAAAATACATGCCATGAATGAGGCAAAAATATAAAGGCACTTAAACTTCCAATGAGGATTCTTCTCCCTATAAAGATGATAGACACATCTATCTATTTACTTGTAGGATGACTTCAAAACTGCTAATTAGTACCGTGCTGGGCCTCACAGTAGGCCACAAGTTACCAAAATTGGTTCTTTTAAGAAAAAAAAGTATGCCTTAGAAGTAAATTCTTAGCTAGAAAAAGGAAAATGGGAAGACTTAAAGCGGTCTATCAACGCTTTGTTCTGAACCCACCTCAGGACCACAGTGTGAGGGAACAAGTGCCTCACAAGGTGCCCACGAGGGACGGGAAGGCGGTGGCGGCCGGGGTCCTTGCCTTGGACGGCTCATCACGCAGCGCTGCCAGCTGGCCTTTCTGGGGGCACCACAGCACCGCCCCGCTCCCGGGGGAGTCTGCCGACCCGTCCACCACAGGGAACCTGAAGTCCGGGGCGCTGTCCAAGTGGGGTCATCTGAAACACACGGGAAAGATAGCGCTGTTAGAGGAAAACAGCGCTCACTCTGTCAGTGAAGCCAGAGCCTGTCATTTTTTTTTTTTTCAGAGCCTGTCAATTTTGAAGATTGGCAATTTCACAGCAAAAGGGCCCCCGGAAGGGCACTGCCCTCCTGGCTCCAACAGCAACAGGCCGCCCGCTGCCCCGCAAACACTCAGGTCCCAGCCCCACCAGCTGGAAAACTCCTGTATGTGGGGAAGGCAGTGCTGACGTGACGGTGTGCAGCTGACTAGGACAGGATCGGCTGTCTGGGGTTGGGGCGTCTGTAGTCCCCCTGGAGCCCACCCTCAGGTCCCAGGGCAGGGCCTGCACCTGCTCGGCGTTCTCCTTGGCACCCGCACCTCCCCTCTAGCCCGCGCCTGCTCTGACCTCCCTCTCCCGCGTGAAGTCCGTGGATCACAGTCACCCTTCTGCCTGGAACACTGGCTGCACCGCTCCCAGCTCTTCTAACGGCGCCTCAGACAACCAGCAGCAGAAAGCCCTCGGACCCACAGCACTGGTGTCTCCCACAGAGGCAGAGATGAGCGTGTCACCAGACTCCCGGCTGAACTCTGGAGCTCAGCACGGATGCTCAGGCCCTGAGCACTGAGGCCTGGGCCTGCGCCTGGCGGTACCAGCAGCTCACGCAGCACGGGCCTGCTGAGAGGCAGGGCGGCCCGCCTTGACTGTGAGCCGCCTGCGAGGCAGGAGGCCCGGGCTCTGCTCAGTCCTGTCTCTGGGAAGAGGGCGGCGCCTTCATGTGCAGGAGTCCCCAAACCCGGGAGACAGGGCTCTCCCTCGAGGACAGGACACCCCACACGTTGCAGAGCGGCCAGGGCCAACCACCAGCTCAGCCTGCTCGGGCTCACACGCTGCTCTGCTCGACGCTTTTGCGAGGAAACTGTGCTGCACAGATGGAATCTGGAATCTCCCCAAGCAACACCTGTCTTTCCTCCCGTCTCCCTCCCTCCTGACAGAACCACTGCTTTCTCTGCTCGAATTCTGCCCAAGGGCCTGGGGCCAGAGGACACTTGGGAATTGGGTCGGGGGTACGACACTGTCCTGCTGTGGACTGCGGACCCCCGCGGGTCCTCTGAGGGCCACAAAGGCCTCCGGGTTGGTCGCCCCCAACCATCACCTCCCAGTCCCCTCGTGGAGTGCAGCCTCCATCTCTCTCCCCTTCCTCACCCGAGGCTCTTTCCTCCAGCAGAAGGTCTCATAGACAAGGTGACCAATTCCACTGGGAGGTCCTGCCAAATACGCCAAGCCTGCCCTGCCTGTGAGCCAGGATTTCAGTCCCCACTCCCTCCCTCCTGAGCCAGCATAGTGCCCCCCGCCAGCCCACACAGCCTGCAAGCCCCGCTCCGAGGCCCAGCCTGTGCTGCTAAGTCACTGCCATGACCCCTCCAGAGCTGCCTCCTGGAGACACCCCTCCCTCGCACCAGCCGCTGCAGCCCACTGTCTTCAGAGCACAGCGGCCCCTCCTGCCCCGTGGCTGCTTCCTCTTCTCATCTCTCACTGACACACACAGGGGACTGGTGACCAGGCCCCAGGCTTCTCCATCTGAATCCCCCAACCATGCCAGGCCTTCGGGTCCCAGCACCAGCGCCCTCCTCCTTACCCAAATCCCCCAAGAGCAGGAGGCTGTGTCCACCTCCTCTTCCTGCACTGTCTACACAGACCTCCTCACACTCACCTCATCCACCCCGGGAGCAGGAGGTCTCCATCTCTGACAGCACCAGCCCCGCACCCTGGAGGAGCTCTGCCAGCAAGTCTGGCCGTGTTCCCTATCCGCTCTGCAGGGCACGCGCTCTCCTTGAACTCCACCCACCGTGGTTTCCGACACAGGGCCAGTTTCTGGTTCTGCCTTTGTCTCTAATGATATCCCCTTACTCTAGAAGAAGGCTGGGCAGGGGCCCTGGACCACGAGGATCCCCTGAGCACACAAACGCAGAAATATGCATATGGGCTCCAAACGGTCTTCTATGTCAGGATTCAAGCAGCAGTCGATTTCCTACAGATGAATGAAACTCACCTGTTAAGCACTTCAGTAACCTTTGCTAAAGTTTCTCTGTCACTTGTGACCATTTTCCATGAAGAAGCCAAAGAAACATTTAAACACTTAGTAAGAATTACTGCCGCTACAACAAGAAGTAAGAAAAAATCAGGATGCTCAGTAATCTGCTGGCCTCATTCACAAGCCAGGTGATTCCTCCCACTGCAGCGAACGGCAAGTCATGTCTCAGTCTCCATTCACGTAAAAAAGACTACAGGTCATTAACCTTCTGCGACTCTTCAGAAACATTACTGTCACTGTCTGTCAGGTCCCTCAAATGAATACACCCAAATATCAGCTGGTCCACCCCCACTTCCAAACCTCTGCCTGTGGTTTTGAGTTTTTTGTCAATACTGTGACTACCACTCTCCCTGGTACCAAGTTCGATTCTAAGGAACGATGCATGTCTCTTCCCTCTCGCTGGCCACGAAGCTACAGGCTCCTTGAGGTGTGACCGTGAGAGACACCCAGTCATACTGGCCACACACCAGACAAGCCCTTGTCACACTCGACAGCGCTGAGGGGAGCTGCCTGGGGGAGCACCCTACCCGTGGTGGAGGGGAGCCCCTCGCAGCCTCGTCTGGTCCACGTCGGCTCTACGGGTCTCCAGGTTTTTAATCAGCTGGTCCTACAAAACAGCAAATGACACAGCCTGCACCACTTGCTTTCCAGATGTAAAATGACTTGCACCAACATGTGCATAACAGGCTACATGAGTGGTTATCAACTCTGAACATTTTAATTCTGAGACAATGTACTCTAATAAGAGTCCCATAGGAAATATAAACACTCAAAACAATATTAACCCTTATAAACCATAATGAATAAGAAGTTCCATCTCAGGTGTAGAGAAGCTTCTGCAGGAAACATGCAAGCCATTGACAACGATGAAGTCTGTAGGGAGAAGCTGGGCTTGGGCGGGGGCTCGGGTGGGGGGACAGGACTCACTCTATTGCCCTCGCTCCTCTCACTGCTTTAAACTGTCTCCATGGAGCTCACTGCATCCCTGGGCATCCCTCACATTCATTCCTCCACACCCCACTTCTCTTCCTCATGGGGTAAGACAAGTCAAATGGGCCAAGTTTCCGAGTCACTCGACTTAGCCTGGCAGCTCTGTGCTGTCGGCCACGGCAGTCACCCGCCTCGTGCAGCCCTGAGCACAAGAGACAGGCCGGTGCAAAGCTTGATGTGGAGATCACAGAGAAGATTTCAAGACTTGCGGTGAAAAAAGGGCGTTAAGTAGCCTTGATGTTTTTTAGGAAATTTTAGCACTGTCTACCTGAAAGTCTCACGATTTGTCTCAGCTTTTGGATGAACCCAGAAAGGACTACTCAGAAAAAAGTTCTTATATATTAAAGATCAGTTTTCTGTAGAATCTTATTCATTTTTATTGACAAGTTAATGTTAGAAGGGTTCAGTATGGACCCTTCTTAAAACATCACTAGAATCGTCATTTGAAGGGAACCCTACCGACCGCAGACGGCCATGGGTGTGTAAGCCAAAATATGGCTTTTATCTCCTCTGAAATACAAGCCTGATAAGAGTGTGCCTGGTGAAATGCCAGTCAAGTAATATTTGTAAATGCACGATTATTCTTTCAACAGAACTTCTTACTCAGAAAAACTTTCAATGTAGAACATTTAGAAAGATTCTTTTATAAAAAAGAAAAAAATTAAATTATCTATAAGCTCAGGTTCCTGAGAGGTTAGCATTTGTTTCCAAGCAGCTTTCTTATTTTCTTCTGTGTGTGTATCACTCTAATTACATACACAAACAATATGAATATGCTTTGATACCCTCAAAAGACAACAGCATATGGTACACAGTATTTTCTGATCTGCCTTTTACAGCCATTATTTTGTCTATCGTAATGCTCTTAACTAGCATTCCACGTCATACACTTCAATGGCTTTCTAGTATTTTATTTTTCTGGTGGGGCCAATGATACACTTTGGCACACACCAGACTGACTGACTTTGTTTTGGAGAAGCCAGATTTGGTTTTCCTGGTTAAGTCCTGATTATCTGAGACCACACGGGAACAGGAGCGAGTAAGGCTCACCAAACCACAGGAAGTACAAACCCTAATCAGTCTGGAGCACTAACCCTGCCTTTTGTCACAGTGACCCCAGTTCCCAACAGGCAGCCAGCTGCCCTGAAGTTCCCTGCTGCTCTCTGCTCTTTCAGTAAAAACACTAACAAGCCAACAGATTCACGTTCAAGTAAAACAAAAGAGTCAGGAGTTTAATTCCACAAAATGGTTAAACTTAGTCTCAGATAATGCAAACCTATAAGTTGCAGTCACCCCCAATTTTTAAAAAATGTATTTCCTTCCAGTACAGCTGATTTACCATGATGTGCATCCATACCTTTGAACACAGTATTTTAGGGTCACAAGAACTTTACACTGGGACTTGATTTCTAACGTGGGAGTCACATGAAAAGGTTATTACCTTCCTTCCTCAGTAATTCACTACTGTAAAAGTCAGACACAGCTCAGTAAAGGCCATTACCTGTTGATGCATTGTACCCTTATTTGCAATTTCATTTTTAAGTTTATCACTGAGGTCATGCACAGAGGCGGCTTCACGCTGTGTGGCGAGGTAGTGTTTCTCAAGGGTACTGATTTTCTTTTCCATGTCCTCCTTCTGGGCCATGGCCTACAACAGGCATTGCAGAGGAGAAGGTAAGTCGTTTTCATGGAACACTTCAATACATTTAAGAGTAAAAGAGCTGGACTAAATCTTAAGTTTCAAATCAAACATTAGCATCCTCAAAATTAAAGTCCTAGACATGGCAGTTTTCTCAGACAGGAGCAAAAACGCGCCTACCTCAAAGGTCACATTTGCCACGGTTTGCACCCATCTGTCTTAACGTTCTGTTCGGCCACTTGGTTTACCAAGCTTCTTTTCTACTTAACAAACCCAAACAGCAAACAAAAAGTATACTAAACTACTCTGTTAGTACAAGAATTCCAGGAGGGAAGGTATCTGGCATGAAGTCAGGACCTCTGTCTGCTACACCATACAGGCGGGCTTCACCCAGAACAGGGAGTGACCTTCAACAGATCCAACAGGGAGCTCTGAGGCTCGTTTCCAAGAGTAAGAGTTGGAAAAAACTCATGGAATTTCCTAAAAATTAAAGTAAGAATATTAACGAACGGAAACAGAAGTCAAAGTGTAACACAACTGGAAGCAGCCTTTTCAAGCCTAGTTCTTCTAAAGCAGAGTTACACCACATGTATGAAATGCTCAAACCAGGACCAGAGCTTCGCTGCTGGTGCAACTCCTGTCCACCAGCTCAAACTCCATTTCAGGTCCCTCCCTGGTCACTAGTAACCAACGTCAGCAAAGTCCTAATATTAAAAGTGAAAGGTCCTTAAAACATTTTCCAGAATTCTCTACATATTAAACTCTGCCACCTAATCTCCTGTTCCAAAGAGTAATGTGAATAGGTTATACAAGCAGGTGCAAATATTTCTGTTTTGAGTTCTCACACAGAATTACTCACACCAAGCTACTAAACAAGTATACCTGCTGTAACACATGTTGGAGGGGTCCTCTCAAAGATGGTCTCATGGGGGAGGGTGGGGCAGGGTGGGCACTGTATGTCTGCATACAAAGGAGAGGTGAGGCTCCCAGGAGGAGGACCGAGCCCCCAGCACTCTTCTGTTTTCACAGTCACCCTCAGGTAAGTTCTCATGAATCATGACACCCGCAGACACAACCACCAGAAACATCGTGATTCTACACGGTTACACAGCTCGGGCCTGAGGATCTGAGGGTGAGCCCACGTCACTCGACTTGTCTGACCGCCGGCATCACTGTCACACATCCCTTCTAGGAGCAGAACCTCAGAAATCTAGAGAAGATGGCCAGGCAAGCTGCCTCAGCAGAGCCCACACAGCATGCTCCATCTCTCCGAGAGAACGGGAGCCACAGACGTCACCAGACTCACCTGAGTGAATCAGAAGGAAATTTCAGCATCATCAGGAACACATTCGACAGGCAGGTGGGTGGATAAACTGGGAGACGGGGTTGACGTATGTTCACTACTGATCCTATGAATAGAGTCAAGAAGGTGTAAGGACCTACTGTACAGCACAGGGAAGTCTACTCAGTGCTCTGTGGTGAGGCTGATGGGCAGGAAATCTAAAAATGAGGGATATATGTAGATATATAAACATACATATGTGACTGATTCACATTGCTATATAGCAGGAATTGACACGGCAGTGTAAAGTAACTCTACGCCAATAAATGAATGAATGGATGAATGAATGTTTAAAAAAGGAACACATGGGCCGCCTAGAACTTGTAGAAACGAGGAGTCCACACCCAGGGTGCAGCACAGCGCTAGGGCTGCCCTCATGTTGGTCCACTGCCAACAGACCGCCTGGACCAGGCCTCTTCTACCCCAGAGACCTCGACGCAGAGGCGGGGAGGCGGCCGGTCGCGGTCTCGCCAGAGCTCTGCTGTTGCTCGCGCAGCCATCTCGAGGCTGAGATCACCGGAGAACAAGGGACCCACATTCCACCTCAGGACAGCGGACAGGCCGCCGTCACTCACTTCGCAGACATCCCGCTGCAGTGTCCTGTTCAGTTCCTCAGACTTGAGGAGGTCCTTCCTGGCTGAGGCCAAGTTCTTTCTCATCTTGGCCTTTGTCTTGGGGTTGCAGCATTGGAAAAGCGCCCATGGGTGGGCGTTTCTGCTACCCATCCTCACGGATGGGGGCCACCCTCACTCAGGGGCAACTGCTGTTTCACAGTCAGACACCTCACACCCGAGCTATCACCACCGATCTCACAGTACGATCACCGCTCTCACACACACGGCTCTCACACACCACTCTCACACACACTGCTCTCACACTATGACCACCAGCACCACTGTCTCAAGGAGAAACGGCGTGAAGCCTCTGCCTCCAGCATGTCTCCCAGGAGCCCAGAACCCAGAACCCCCTCCGTCACAAGGGGCTCCATGGTAACAGAGGGGCTGGGCTCAGGCCCACCATCAAGGGTGCAGAGAGGAGAGAGGCTGCCAAAAAGACGGCAGGTGAGTGTGGGGTGCAGGAGAAGGAAGGCCGTGCCCACAGCTCAGGCCCACCGTCAAACATGACCCTGCAAGGTACTGGGTCACAGTCGAACCGACCAGTATAAACTGCTTCAGAAACCACCACCGCTAGGGATGAGCACGTCTTCTAAGTGGGCTTCTGCCCCCTCCACCCCACAAATGAGCCTTCAGTGGGGCTACTGAAAGGGCACCCCTGAACTCAAGGGCATCCCCAGAACCCACACAGCCGAGGAGGACTCACCGAGCTAGCTGCCCCTCACTCTCACTCTGAGCTCGGTCCTCCCTGACTGACTCCCTCCCTTGAGCTCAGCAAGGGCTTGACCAACCTCGCTCCAGGCACATAAAATGAACCCACAGTGGGGGTAGGGGTTCGTTCAACCCTCTTCACTTCGACCCTGGGCTACCAGATGACTGCCCGGCAGGGGCTGCACGGTGGAGGTTCAGGGGTGTCCCTGCCTCGAGCCGTGACAGCCAGCCCCTCCCAGACCCCGCCAGGGGCTGCCCTGCCCTGCACCCCCGAGTCTCCCACCGCCTCTCCTGGCCCCGCTCCTGGCTCAGCCCGGACCTCTGCGGTCACTTGAGGACTCGGTCCCCAGGGTACTTGGGGTCCTATATCCACCCATCTCAGCAATTACAGACTCAGGGAGAGACAGAGAACAGTTTGGGGTCCCGCCCTCAGTTCACCCTGAACATGTTCTCTCTTTTTGGCTTTATCTATTGGAGTTCTCTGAGATGTCTTTTTAAAACCTCAACTGTTGCTTTCAAAAAGATTGTAAAATCACTGTGTTCAACTTTAAGAATAAAATCTTCATTTTCAACCTTAAAGTGAAACTGGAGGGAAGACTTTAGTCATTTTTTCAAACAGAAAAAGAAAACCTACACGTGACCACGACACAGAATACAGGTCACACAACCACTCCCTCCTCAGCCTTCTCCTCCACCACCAGCAGCCCGTCATCGCAAGGCCTGCCCTGGGCCGGCAGGGGCAGGGGAAGAGGGCAGAGCTGCTCCTCTGTCTCCAGGCCACATGGGCCACTTGTTCCACCTTCTTCCCAAGCTCAAGTGGCACTGAAACAGCCCGGGCAAGCTGGGGATTCTGATCAGAAACACAACCGTGGGTACTAAGCAAGGACCCCTGGTTCTTGTTTTCCCCAGGATCAAATAAAGATGATCAATATAACTGCTGTGACTGTTACATGTGGCTTCAGATGAGAGAGGACACCCAGAGTGCCCCACTTCCAGTTACAGACACCAGGAGCTTGTAGATCAGCCTACCAAGAGCTAGAAAAGCTAAATACAGTACCAATAAAAATAAATGAAAAAAAAAAAAAAAAAAAAGAGGACCTTAGGCAACCACAATCCAACATTTCAAACAAAAGGGAAGCCCAGTGAGGGAGCTGGAGACGGAGAGGGCCGCTCCTTCTCTTGGGGCATCTGAACAAAGCTGATTCTGGGAAGAAAAGGCAGGGAAAAAGTCAAGCAGAGGGGACTAGCTAACACAGCTCTGGATGGTTCCTTGAGCTGGGAAGACAAAAATTCGAGTGCAGGCCTGACAAGTCAGTCCGGATGTTAGAGACCAAGCTCCCCAAGAAAAGGGAGGCACAGAAAACGGACCCAACACTCTTCCCAAACGGGCTGAGCGCTGAGTATCAATCACCTCATGGTGCTCAGGAGGCAGACGGTGGGCTTCAGGACCTGCCGAGCAGGAGGGGCCCGGGAGGCACCCCAGGCTTCCAGACAGAGACGATGGAGGGCTCCTCCCTGGGGTCGGGGATGGGGAGGGGGAGGTGGGTGAAGGCTGCTGAGACTCAGCTTACAAGGACCCCCCAGCCTCAAGTCACTCAGGCCCTGAGTGAACAGACAGCTCTGTCCCCACTGGAGGTCTGTGTCAGAGGAAACTCTGGAGAAGACAGCATCACTCAGAACCTCTAGGGTTTTCCAAACATAATGTCCAACATGCAACCAAAAAAGCAAAAAAGGGTGTAACAACAAAAAGGACCAAGAGAAAAAGAACTGAAACAGATCCGGAGGCATCAGATGTATATCAGCCTATCTGAGGTATGCTAGAGGTATCAGATGCAAACGCAACCTGTTCAAAAATATACTTGACAAAAGGAAAAATTTCTGAGAATCAAAACCGATTCTAGAACTTTACAATAACAGTGACTGAATTTAAGAACTCAGTCTCTGGGCTTAACATCAAATTGGACATAGCTGAAGAGAGGATCAGTGAACTGAAGGATGGATCAGTAAAAAATATATAAGATGGAAAAAAGTATAGCATATATTGAAGGAGCTCATTGTTAAACTGTGTTGTTAAAAACTATAAATGGGGACTCTCATGGTGGAGAAAGGACAGAAAGGGGAATAAGAAATGCCTACAGGTGTTGAAATGAAAGAGTCTCTTAAACGAAAGTGAAAGAGGAGAGTGAAAAAGCTGGCATAAAACTCAACATTCAAAAAATGAAGATCATGGCATCCGGCCCCATTACTTAATGGCAAATCAATGAAGAAACAATGGAAACAGTGGCAGACTTTATTTTCTTGGGCTCCAAAATTACTGCAGATGGTGAAATTAAAAGACTCTTGCTCCTTGGAAGGAAAGCTATGACAAACCTAGACAGCATACTAAAAAGCAGAGACATTACTTTGCCGACAAAGGTTCATTTAGTCAATGCTATGTAGTAGCTCATGTAGTACTAGTTGATTTAGTCAAAGCCAGTAGTCATGTATGGATGTGAGAGTTGGCCCATGAAGAAGGCTGAATGCCAAAGAATCGATGCTTCTGAACTGTGGTGTTGGAGAAGACTCTTGAGAGTCCCATGGACTGCAAGGAGATCCAACCAGTCAATCCTAAAGCAAATCAGTCCTGCATATTCATTGGAAAGACTGATGCTGACGCTCCAATACTTTGGCCACCTGATGCAAACAACTGACTCATTGGAAAAGAACCAGATGCTGGGGAAGGCAGGAGGAGAAGGGGACGACAGAAGATGAGACGGTTGGATGGCATCACTGACTTGATGGACATGAGCTTGAGCAGGCTCCAGGAGTTGGTGATGGACAGAGAAGCCCTGCGTGCTTCCATGGGGTCCGTGGGGGTTGCAACGGGTCAGACACTGAGCGACTGAACTGACTGGCAGGGACGGGGGCAAGATTGGTTCAAGAATCAGACCATTGACTCAAAAATGAAAACCACACATTTGTTTCAGCAGCTCTGCTGGTGCCTAAGACAAGAAGAAAGTGTTCAAGCGCTCAGAGGAAAAAAGGTGTGGCTTTTAACGGCACAACAACACTGAGAGCTGACTTTTCAATAACAAGGAAGTCAGAAGATAATGGACTGGCATCTGTAAAATGCTGAAAAACAAATAGCCACCAACCTGGAATTCTATACCCAACAAGAACACTCTTCAAAAGTGAAAGCAAAATAAAGACTTTTAGGGCAAATGGAAATGAGACAACTCATCACCCACAGACATGAACTAAAAAAATATTAAGGCATTGCTTTGGGAAAAAGAAAAGTAGTCTCTGACGGAAATATTAAAAACAAGCAAAGACCAACAGTGAGGTAACTATGATGGTAGATATTAACTCTACAAAACAATGATGTTAACGCCAAAAATATATCTAAAAATTTAAAGGATAACAGTGACAAGGAGGAAACAGTCATGTCAGGGAGGCAGTAAAAGTACTCAGTTAGACTTAAAGGCAAAACACACGCTGTATCTGAGAATGTGCTCCCAACAGCCTGACAGAGGGGTGCAGAGCTAGAAAAACACTTCATACTTCTAAAAGATGGCAATAGAAAAGGACACAGAATAGGTGGGACAGACAGAAAACAAACAGTAACATGATATCCACACACTGAAATATCAAAACTATAAATAGAGCAAATGCTCTCATTAAAAGATAAAAAGTGTCAAACTGATTACAATGAAAACTATACACTATTCACAGAGGTACATGTTAAGATGGAAGACCACAGACAGGTGAAAGTAAAAGATACCCAGGCAAACAAGGACAGAAAACTGATGTGGCAATATCACTGTCAAACAGTGTCTAAAGTAAGAAGCATTACTAGTGATAAAAAGCAGCATCTCATACAGGTTCAGGTAGCAAGAAGATGAGGATTCTAAATTTGAATGTACCTAATAACATAACCTCAAAATATCAATACATAAAAACTGACAGAAATAGAAAAGGAGTAACACCCAAGCTCATAATCACAGTGGGAGACGTTAAAGACACATCTCTCACAGACCGGGGCTCCCTGGCATGTAGGCACTTGCAGCCATGAAGTACCTGAAATTCGGCCGGCTCTACAATGAGATGTGCTGCAAGCATGAAACACTGGCTTTAAAGACTTAGCGTGAAAAAAAGATCGTGAAATATTTCATTAGCTTTTATCATGTCGATTACACACTGAAGTGATAATATTTTGGGTGTGTTAAAATAAAATACATTACAGGTAATGTCACCTACTTCTGTTTTACTCAACGTGGCTACCGGAATCTGAATTACATGTGTGACAAACCTGATCTATCTGATACACATGGAACATTGCATTCCCACTGATACATATTATTTTCAAGAGCCCAAGGAACATATAACAAAATGAATATATACTGGGCCATTAGGAAAGCTGGAATTATTTCAAAGGACTGAAATAATTCAGGGTATACTTAGGGATTGCAAAGGGCTGATGGTTTATGTGCCCTCAAGCTTCACTCTGCACGTGGTGATGATACTAGGAAGCAGGGACTCTGGGAGGGGTCAGGTCAGGATGGAATGGGCTCCCGTGCTGCCAGAACAGGGAGAAGAAGCAGGCAGTCTAGGAACCAGGAAACAGGCCTCACCAGACGTGGCACCTGCGGGTGATCTTGGGACTTCCCAGGCTCCAGTACTGTAAGAAACAACTTTCTGTTGTTTAGCAGCTACTCTACGGTATTTATAACAGTAGCCCAAAAAGACTAAGATGGGGCTCTTCATGGAATTAAGCTAGAAATCAAAAACGGGTCACTAGAAAAACCTCCCCAAACATTGGGAAGTTAAATGACATACTTCTTGAAGAATTTCATGAGTAATAATTTTTAAAAAACACAATGAAAATTAGAAAATACTTTTCCATAAATATATAATGGAGATCTGGCTTATTCAAACTTTCGTGTCACAGCTAACTGAGATTAGAGGGTAACTTAAAGCCTTAAATACATATACTGGAAAAGAAGGAAGGCTAAAAACCAATTAAGCCTCTATCCCTAGAAACCAGAAAAAAAGCAAAGCAAATGACCCACAAGGCAGATGGGAAAAAAAAGAGCAGAAAATAAGGAAACAGAAAGGAAATATGAAATTTTTAAAAAGCAAAGCCAAAAGTTGGCTCTTTGAAAGGACTGATAAAACTGATAAACCCCTAGAGAGACTGACTAAGAAAAAGAGACAAAGCACAAATCACCAGTATCAAGGATTTTTAAAAGGGGGCACACTTGCAGATAAGAAAGATATTACGAACCACGGTTCACTTACTAATTGGAGAGTCTGCTGGCCTCAATCAATTCCTAGCGGGGGGGGAAAAGCTTTACTTAAATAGACCCAAGAAGACATACAAAGTCAGAAAATTTTATTTGCATGAACAAAACTAAATCTGAAATTAAAAGCCTCCCCACAATGAAACCAACTGGTTTTGCCAATCAATTCTTCCAAAAACCTAGGGAAGAAAACAGTAATCTCACAGGGACTCTCAGCGTAAACAAGGAACACTCTCCAACCTTGTTTTATAAGACTAGCATAACCTTGATACTAAAACCAAGAAGGAAGAAGTACAACAAAGTAAAATCACAGACCCTGAGTATAGATGAAATAATCCTAAATAAAAGACTAACAAAGTCCGACAGAAGGAGAATATATCGAGATCAGGTTGGGGTTGCTTGAGAATCACAAAATGTTTTAAAAGTTAACTCACCCCCATAAAAGAAACATCACCTGTTTCAACATCTGCAGAAAATAAACTTAAGGAAATTTAATGTAATAATTTTCGTTTATGACTAAGAAAAAACTTAGTAAACTGACAGAGAATTTATATATTTTTATAAAAATATCTATAAAAAAGCTAATATCATATGTGATGGTGAAATATGGAAAGCTTTTCCTCTGATAGTGGTAAAGAGACAAGGATACTTATCCTCACTACTGTTCACCACTGCACTCTGTACTGGAGATGCTAGTCTGTACAATAAGGCAAGAAAAAGAAAAGGGTTATCACAGGTGCAAAGGTAGAAAAAAAACACTTATTTGCAGACATAATTGTGTAGACATAAAAAAATACAATTAGAATGATTTGAAATAAATGGATTTAGCAAGTGAATATAGAAAAGTCAATTCTATCTCTATATATTAAGAATTTATAATGGCACTGAAAATATTAAAATATCTAATTAAACATGTGCAAGACTTACAGCAGACTATAGACTTCTAAGATAAACTAAAGAAGACCCCAAAACATGGAGAGCTATCTATATTGTGTTCATGGATTATAAGAACAACATAAAAGACACACACACACAGAGTTAACCATGTGAGGCGATGCGTATGTTGGGCAATCATTCCATGACGTCTGTGGGCATCAAGCCATCACAATGCAGACTTGAAATACACACAAACTGTATCTGTCAATGACTCCTTAGTGAAGCTGGGGTCTAAAATCAGGGCCTGGTGCTTGGTAGCTGGCAGGTATGGGAACTCGGGTTCACATGCAGGCTGTACACACTCTTAATCACAGGTGAGACCTGAAGCAACCCAGCAACTCTCCATTTATATTTTTCTGTTTTCCTCTGTTCCCCTTGCCATTTGTGTTGAACAGATTTGAGTGGGCAGCATCAATGCAGCAATAATGTTTCCCCTTCTAAGGCAGGAGCATGTAACACCAGCAGACTTCCCAATCACCCTGAGATAACTGGGGTGCCCCATCACAACAGAAAGCAAAGAAACACAACATTCCCCGAGACAGGGCTGCCTGACGACTGCGGGGGCTATGGTCCACCAAACACCCCAAGGGGACCCCCAGGGCCTTGGAGCCCACACTGGGTCCCTCAGCTTGAGGTCACACTTGCCTTTCCACCATTCTGGGAGTCCTCGCAGAAGAAAGCAAGGCCACGGAAGGGGAATGGTGTGGCCGGCCCATGGGACTCAGGGTAGGACTGACTTTGGTCTGTGCTGGGCTCCACGTCCAGTCACCACCCTTGGAGTATACAAAGTTCTTGGGATCATGGTAGGTTTTCCGCAAAAAGCAATGGAGCCGAAGTCACTTAGGATGGTTTTAAGAAAAAATTCTCACTGAGGATTCACTCAGCGCTAGCCTCGGTCCCTAGTGAAATGCAGACTCCTGGTCATCCATGGCTGTTCCCGCAGCCCTCCAGGGCAAGAGGAGGCTCCCGGATACTGGGTGCTACGTGGAGTTCTCCCCCCACTTTGAGTGAAGGGCTGCACCCCCTTGGATGAACCCTGCTCACCCCTCCACCTCTGATGCTGAGGCGCTCCTGCCTCCCACGACCAGAGGATCCAGCCTCTCCCGGGGCCTCCGTGTCACTGCACTGGCCATGTCCACATGGCCCCAACAGGCAGGGTAAGTCCTGTGCAGAGCCTTCCAGCTCACTGCCCACATTGGGGCCGGGCAGGAGCACCACGTGTCCACTGAAAGGGTGGATGAGGGCCCCTAACAATGACGGTGATGATGAGGAGGAGGAGGGAATGAAGGGGGCTGAGATCCAAGTGTCAGTCCCTGATTCAGGCATCCGCTCATATGAACTCATTTAACCACATGACAAGATTGTGTGTTGGTGGGGTGGGGGAAGGGGGGCGGGTCCTGCCACTGTTCTCACCTGGAGCCGGGAAGTTCACTCTCAGTGTCCAGGGGCGGCTGCAGCCACTGGCCACAGACTGGACAGCTTTAACACAAATTAATTCTCCCCCAGTTCTGGAGTCAGAAACCTTGATCAAGGTGTGGGCAGGGCTGAGCTCCCTCCAGAAGCTCCAGGGGAGGGTCCCTCTGGCCTGGTCCAGCCCTCGGGGGACCCCAGTCTTCCCTGTGCTTGTGGCCACCTCACCCCGACCTCTGTGTCCATCTGCACAAACCTTCTCCCCTGGGTGGCTCTGTGCTTCAGATCATCCCCTCTTCTCTTCCAAGGACACTCGTCATTGGATTTAGGGTCCACAGGCATCCCGGGTGATCTGGTGCAGAGGTCAGTAACTTACTTCCATCTGCTGAGACCTTTCATCAGAATAAGGTCAGCTTTGCAGGCTCTAGAAGGATGGACGGCTTTCGGGGCCACCACTGAGCCCACCACACTTGTCATGAGGTCACAGGGCAGAGCCTCACTGGGGTTGGTGCAGGGACCTTCAAAGAAGCAAGGCTCCTGGACCTCAGTCCTGGGGCTGCCTCAAGAACACACTTAGGATCAGGACATTCGGGCACAGAGGCCAGATGGGCAGGGCTTCGAGGTGTGCTGGTGGGTGTGGTGCTCACCTGCAGGGAGACTGGAGCCTGACATGATGGCCCAGTGCTGGGAGACAGCGCTTGGGTTTGGCAATGGACACATCCCAGCACGGACGAGGGGAGGCAGGCCCGGAGGCTCAGGCCAGGGGAGCCCAGATCTTCCTGCTGCCCTGAAGGGGCAGGTCAGATGGGCACAGAAGGGAGCTGTGGTTTCAGCGACCTGGGTCGGAGTCCCAATCTGCTGTTGTGTGGTCTCTGGTGAGTGACTCACCTCTCTGAGCCTACCTTTTGCTCCTCTGCAAATCTTTGCCATACGTGACTTCACACTTAGGGGGAGTTCTTGATGCTCTCAGCACCCATGTCCAACCCCGTGGCTGAGACTTGCTGCCTCTCCACGACCTTGAGGCCGCCAAGACCACCCCTGCACAGACTCTCTTTGCAAAGAAGCTGGAAGCCACTTCCCCTACCCCAGGAGCCCTGGGGCACGGACCCCAAGAGGCTGCAATGCCTCTAGCCTGGGGCTCTCGGGCATGGGGTTGACCACATGGAGCACTGGGAATGGCCGTGGATGGCCCCATAAGGCCAACCCCGTCTTTCCTGTTACAGGGCAGGTTTGTTTCTGGGAACTCTGCTCAGCTGCAGACAAATATGCAAAATATATTCCTCCAAGTCTGTGGAGATTTCTTTCGACGGTGGTCAATAAGCCATGCCCAGGCCGGCATTCCTGGGAAAACACGTTCCGCTGTTTACGTGAGTGACAGGGTCCCTCCCAGCAAAACATCTGGTAGGATCGGGAAAGTGTCCTGGGACTCGTTGGATACATGGGATGTCCTCAATCTTACACATATGGGATGTTTTAAACCCTGGCGCCCAGCCTGACAGCAGTCTGCTCCCGGTGGGAAGAAACCAAGAGACGCCGGTTCCTTCCCCCAGCCCACCGCCAGAGTGGTGGCTTCTGTGCAGACTGGCCCCTCTGGAGGCCACAGACCACAGGGGCCTTGAGCCTTGGCGTGGGCGTGGGGAGGGGACAGGGTCAGGGCCCTTGCAATGCACTGCCACCAAAGGCTGGACGAAGACAAGAAATAAGAAAACAAATGTCACACCTTAAAGCTGCTAAAGAGCCAAGAAGGCCCAGAAGAGTGACCAGGACTGTGCCGTCTAAGGTGGGGGAGGAAGGGGGAGGCTCGCCCTTCAGACTGGACGGGGTTAAACCTCCATTCCCGGCTCAACTCACAGCAACAGAGACCCCCACCACAGTTGCTCCCGGCACTTTCCTTTTAGAAGGAAGAAGGGAATCACACAACAAGCAAACCCGTCCCCATGGGGATTCCTGGTGGTCGAGGCCGCCAGGGCCCCTCTTCATCCCCACGGCTGCCTGAGCCTGCGTGTCGCACGTCACGGTCACCCGTCTCCGCTGAGGGGCGGGCTCTGAGCTTGTTGGAACGTTGGCCTCAGCGAGGCCGAGCGTGGGGTCCCTAGCTGCCCCCAGAGGGCTCCCGGCTGCACGCCTCCCCAGCCCACCCTGACCCCACAGCTGCCGCCCACCCCAGAGGGCCCCATCATGCCATCAGGGAATTAGGGGGTGCCGAGTGCTCAGGCCCGAGGGTGGTGGGGGCGCCTCCATGGCGTCCTGTGTGTGCACCCCTCCCTGGCTCAGGTCCAGCAGGAGCTGTGGGGAGCGTGTGTACACACAGGGTGCTCCCGAGCACCGCCCGGCCAGGAAGCCCCGGAGCCCCGGTGGGTGGGAGGCCTGGGCCGGACTTCTGACCACGTCCCCCTCTCTGTGCCCTCGGCTTCCTCAGCTCCAAGGATAACCCCACCACAGGAGGGCCTCTGAGGCCAGGGCTGCTCTGTGGGAGGGGTCGTGTTCTCCTCAAATGTGCTCAAGGCACGTGATGCCTGGTCAGTCCCTAATGACCGGGCACATTCTTGGCAGCCCTGGGGACTGCCTGCTCTTCCTGTGGGCACCAGGGTCCCATGTTGGTGTAAGCTAGGAGGCTGGCTCCAGGCTGGGTCTGTCTGCTTAGGTGACCGATGTGCCCCCTTTCCAAAGCGGGGGGCTGCTCACCAGGGGAACTAACCACATGGTTAGAGGATTGGAACTTCTGGTCCCTCCCCACCCCCACCATGTCTGGGAAAGCACAAAGGGCTTCTGGTTGAAGCAGTCACCAACAGCCAGTGATTTAATCAATTGTGCTTGTGTGATGAATCCTCCATAAAAACCCTCAAACAGGGTCTGCACAGCTTCTGGCTTGATGAACACATGCAGATTTGGGGGAAGTGGGGCTCAGAGAGCGTGAAGTTCCATGCCTCCCCCTCACACACCCTGTCCTGTGCATCCCTTTCCATCCGCTGTTCCTTAGTTAATTACCTTTTACAATAAAGCTGTGATCTAGTAGGCAATGTTTCTCTGAGTTCCGCGAGCCACTCTGCAAATTAACAGAACCCAAAGTTGTTAGAACCTCTGAACCGTAGCCAGTGGGTCAGAGTGCAGGTGACAATCTGGGCTTGCAAATGATGGCTGGAGGCGGGGGAGAGTCTTGTAGGGCTGGGCCTTTAACCTGTGGGGTCTGTCACTACCCCCAGATAGGCAGTGTCCACACCGAGTTAAGCTGCAGGAACCCCAGCTGCTGTCACAGAAATGCTAGGTGGTGCCAATGAAACAATTCGAGCATGTTGCAACTGGGAGAAGAATCCTCATCACTTATTGGTACAACTCGATCTTTTCTGGTGGCCATAACCAATGTCTTTATGTTTGATGTTCATTTCAAAGCCAAGAAATTTTTAAAAAGATATGTATGGTGATGGATTTAATTGGACTTGGAAAGGCTCTTCATTCTCCTTTGTGAGCATGGCCACTCCATTATCATATGAGCAATAATGAGAGATGAAGGAATATTCTCATCACCAGTGAGAATTTCCCGAGTGCCAGACTCCAAGGTAAGCACTTTTGGATAACCCAGTGATCTAACGGCTTGTTTCCCAGGTGGCTCAGCAGAAAAGAACTCGCCAGCCAATGTAGGAGATGCAGGGGACCTGGGTTCAATCCTTGGGTCGGGAAGATCCCCTGGAGGAGGAACTGGCAACCCATTTCAGTATTCTTGCCTGAAAAATTCCACGTATAGAGGATCTTGGGGGCTACAGTTAACAGGTCTGCAAAGAGTTGGACACGAATGAGCCACTGAATATGCACACTGTCATATAAATACTGTTGTTATCGGTTTGACAAATGGTGAAGCTTCATTTTTGTTGTTCAGTCATCAGATTTTGTCTGATTCTTTGTGACCCCATGGACTATCCACTCCATGGAAATCTCTAGGCCAGAATACTGGAGTGGGTAGTGTTTCCCTTCTCCAGGAGAATTTTCTGACTCCCCACACATTGTAAGACTAAACTTGAGAATTCTTATTTTGCATTTCATTTTAAATAGCCTTTGGGTGTCTGAATGGACAGTGTAGATACTTTCAAGGTGTCTTCTGCAAAACAAAGCCCTTTCAGCAAATGTGGTCATAATATCCAGGTAGGCGTTGCTATTTTTTTTTTTTTTTTTGTTTTCAGGCGTTGCTGTTCTAAGTGTCACATCTCAGAAGGCAAATTCTGAGCTCTTCCTCTGGCAGAAACAAATTCACAAAATAAGCCAAGAAAGAGAGCTGGGAAAACAAACCACACCAACAACTGGAATAGCATTCCTCACGAGACAAAGCTAGAGAAAAACCAAACATCCTTTTAGTCCAAAAACCCTCTTGGAAATGAATGTTCAGGAAGGAAGAAAAGAAACATCTCAAGTTCCAAGGAGAGGCAATGCCCATGGTCAGTGTAGTTTAGAGACAGCCTGACCACTCAGATGAAGATACACCAATGTAAACCCTTTGCAGACAGCAGTGATGGTCATCACCATAGTAAGCGTTTAGTCTGGTGACAACCTGCTCTGGGTACCACATAAGGGAGCAGACCTGTTTCTCTTCCTCTGCCCCCACACCATTCACTCATGAAGGCAGCCCAGGTGCTACCATGCCCTGCCTGCCTGCCTGGCTCATCCATGACCACCTCCAGGGAAGGACTCCACCTTCTCTTCTCTGTGCGCCATGAACCTGCACACAGTGGGTCTTCAGAACCTCAGGAAACGCACCCCACCCCCACTATAGCCAGAACCCTCCACAGGCATTAAAGCAGCTGTGGAGTCACTTTGGCCCAACCCCTGGTTACGGATCCCTGGAGCCTACTACAGCCTCTACAGCATGAATAATCAGGTCCTTAATACACAGATTCCTGCCTGTCAGATCTGAGCTTTGGATTCATTGTCAGCTCTGTCCCTCCCATGGCAGCCAGGTGGGCCGCGATGCAGACAGACAAAGGAGCTCATGAGCTGAGTTTCAAGGGAGGAACTGAAAGGACAGCGATGGATACAACCTGCTGCAAACTGAAGGAGGGTCCCTGCATGGCTCAGAAAAGGCCTCTGGTGTGCAAGTGTGGAGGAGGGCCCCCACGGTGCAAAGGAAAGACAGGTACTCAGGGGCAAAGGCTCTTGGCCTCTCCTGTAGCAGCCCCAGTTGGAAGCTCGGGAACAGTGGACAGCCAATGTGGTCACCTGCGCGTGACTCTTATTCCCTCACAAAGCAAAAGAAAGGGGGCAGGGTGTGGGAGTACCCAGAGGGTGTGGTGGGGTGGGTGAAGGGAGGTGTCCTTCCTCTTTTCAGTGCAAATTGATTTTGTGAGTCTCAGAGCTGCCAGAAGGCAGTAACCAACTCAGGGCCCCACAGTATCCAGTGTGGGCTGGGTGCCTTAGCCCCTGTCAAATGGACATGCCACACCATATGGCTTCCCTGAGTTCTAACAGCAGGATCTGGGGGTTTTGTCTAGGTACACACTTCCTTGCTGTAGCTGTGCTACCCCCTTCTTTGAGCCCCAGTTTTGTCCTCTAGAAAAAGGACATCGATTGCTGCCTTAGCAGGATGCTACCTTAATCCCATTAAGACTAATTAGGGTAATCCTACAATTAATAGCTGGATTTAAGATATATCAATGAATAGCTGGCCTTAAGAGATGCTGGGCGTCCCTGATAGCTCAGCTGGTAAAGAATCCTCCTGCCATGCAGGAGACCCCCATTTGACTCCTGGGTCAGGAATGCTGATCCGCTACAGAAGGAACAGGCTACCCACTCCAGTATTCTTGGGCTTCTTTTGTGGCTCAGCTGGTAATCTGCCTGCAATGCGGGAAACCTGGGTTCATTCCCTGGACTGGGAAGAGTCCCTGGAGAAGGGAAAGGCTACCCACTCCAGTATTCTGGCCTGGAGAATTCCATGGACTGTATAGCCCATGGGGTCGCCAAGACTTGGACATAGCTAAGGGACTTGCACTTCATTTCCAAGAGATTTGACCTAAATCCAGATTAAACTGGAGTCTCCCAGTGTCATCTGGCATTTCTTCCCTGAAGCCAGCCAAAACCCACATAGGTGCATTTCCAGGGTCTCCACTTAGCCAGCTGGACAGGAAATCCAGCGTGCTTCAAACAAGCTGACAGACAAGCAGGAGAGGACTCACGGGCAGACGGCTTCCCTCCGGTCTCAGGTGGAGCTCCGGGACCACAGCAGGAACCGGCGCTCTCAACCCCTGGGCTCAGCAGCGCCCTCCTCCTCAGGCCGGCGGCTCGGCCCTCACGGGCGCGGGTAGGCCACAACCGCCCCAGGCTGACCTCACGCCCCTCCCACTGCTGTAGCCTGACCTCACCCGGCCCCACCCCTTCCGGCAGAACCAGCGCTGGTCTTCCCTTGATTCCAGCCTGAGGCCGGGTCCTGGGCTCCGATTGGTCACTGCCCCAGTCCTGAGCCAATCACAGTGGCCAGGGAGGATGGAACACACCGATTGGCCAGGTCCAGGTCATGTGACCATACTCATCAGGATACTTGGTAGATGCTCACCCTATGTCAGGGGTGGAGACAGTGCGATGCCCCCAGAGCAGGGCTGAGAGTCCAGTCACTGTGTCCGTGTGCTGGGTGTCCTGGGACGTGCCTGCGCATCCTCTCTACACACCGCTTTGTCCTTTGCAGACAAAATATTCATGACACACCTCTTCCCTTCCGAAGCGCTGTTTCATGCACCCACATTCACGGGAGCAAGACGTCCTGTTTGAAGGTAGGTTTGGAGATCCTCTCTTAACCTCTGGGCTTGTTTCTTGTATCATGTTAGAATAATTTATTCAGTCTAAAAACCACCCATGAGCACCACCACCTGCTGCTTTGCCTATTCAGGATTCTTAGCTGTTCTGAGTAGAGGGCATTACCCTGGGGCCTCCCAAAGAGAATGAATTTTGTCCAGGGAAGCACCAGAGTGGCTGTATCACTGAATAACTTTGCTGTACCCCTTAAACAAACAAATTAATGCAAATCAACAATACCTAAGTTTGAAGAAAAGATATTCCCTCATCAAGCATTATTCAGAATTTTGTAAAGTTTTTCCTGCAATTGTTGGTTTTTAGTATGTGTCTGATTGGTTTGGTGGTGCTTTTTGAGGTAGGGATCCAACTTACCTTCCCACATGGATACCAAATTGTCCCAATGGGTCGATTCCTTTGTCCTTTCTCCTGGAAATGTCCTTTCTGGGTTTACACATTAAGAAGCTTTTTAAAAAAAATGCTGAGTATCAAGAACTTCAGATCTTTGGTAATTTGTACAGCACCCCAGAGGCATGTTTCCATTTCTGTGTCTTCTCTTCGCATTTCTCCATGGCCAGTTTGTAGTATACACGAGTGCCCTCAGAGGGTTCTCTGTAGTGAACTGTGTATGTTTCTGTGAGGACAGAGGATGTGAGCATGGAGGAGGGGCTGAGTCCATAGTGACCAAGTGACCATGCTCAGCAACCCCACTATTAAGTCTGGCTGAGACTTCCTAAGGCAAGGTCTGTGTTTCTTCCTCTTGGTGTCTGGATATGCAAAACCACGTTGGTGGATTGGGACTTGGGTCCCTGGGTCCAGCAGTGTAGAGATATACCCATAGCCTGCTTTTCCATGATATTTTCCTCCTGTGGGCTCTGCTGAGCTGGTGTGGAGATATTTCTGCTAAAGGCTTGAGAGGTAGTTAATCCTTCTGCTTCTCATCCCCTGCCTCATCTGTACTTCTGTCATTTTTAAAAATATAGCTAATTTTCCATGTTGTTAGTCCTTGTGTCATTCTGACTCTCAAGCACCTGTGGTTTAATAGACCTCCAAGTCCCTAGAGCTCTTTGCCTGCTGGAGACATGCTGCTCAGAGAGCAGCACCACATCACACTGGAGCCTGGACCAGAGAGAAGGTTCTTGCCAGGAAGGCTCCGTCCCTGCTGTGGGGGTTCAGAGTTATCATTACTGATTGTGCATCTCCCAGGCCCTCAGTGCAGGCCCCACTCTGAGATCTGGAAAGGAGGTGGCTCCCCTCCCTGACACAGAACTAGTATTGTTTTTGTCCTTGTCCTTGTCCAGTCCCATTTGACTCCCAGGCTCTACACTTGACCCTCATCCACCGGATGAGGAGAGCCCAGTTCTAGAGGAGTTTCATAGAAGGAGAGGCTCTCAGAGACACTCCAACCCCCTGGGCCTAAATAAGCATTTCCTTGGAGTTTCACAGCCCTGGGAGGAGATACTGGGTTTGTGTCCATTTTACAGTTGAATATGTTGAGCCTCAGATCATTGTGTGATTTGCCCTGGGCCACTCTGCAGGTCAGTGGGTAAGGTGGGATTTGAACCCAGATTCTGTGTCTTGGAGCCCGTGACTGGACAGGTGCTTCTGCTCCTTGGTTAAATTTATTTCAGTTTTTTTTTTTTCTGATGCATTTGTATATGGGGCTGTTCTATTCCCTCTCTGATGGTTCATATCCTGCTATATTGCTGAATTTATTAGTTTTATTACTTGTTACTTGGTGGCATTTTTAGGGTTTCATATAAATCCTGTCATAATTGAATGGTGGCAGTGTAACGACATCTGTTCCAATCGGGATGCCTTTCATTTCCTTTTCTTGCCTAGTTACTCTGGGTAGGACATTTCTACTACTATGTTGAACAAGATTGGTGAGAGTGGGCATCCTTGTACTATTCCTGATCTTTTAGGAAAGTCTTTTACCTCTTTACCACTAAGTTGGATGTTAGCTGTGGGCTTGTCTTATATACCCTTTAGGATGTTCCATGTATAACCACTGTATTGAGAGATTGTACCAAAATTGATGTTACACTTTGTTGAAAGCTTTTTCTGCAATTATTGAAAAGATCACATGATTTCATTCTTAATTTTGTTCATATTGTACATCACAGTGATTGATGTGCAGGTAGTAAATCATGCTTTCAGGCACAGAAAAAATTCCATTTGATCATAGTTTATGATTCTTTTAATATATTCTTCAGGTTAGTTTGCTAATATTCTTTTGAGGATTTTTACATCCGTGTACACCAGGGTCAGGGTTCTCTGGTGGTTCATATGGTAAAGAATCTGCCTGTAATGTGGGGGACCTGGGTTTGACCCCTGGGTCAGAAAGATCCCCTCGAGAAAGGAATGGATTCCCACTCGAATATTCTTGCCTGGAAAATTCTGTGGACAGAGGACCTGGTGGGCTACATGGGTCACAAATAAGTGGACATGACTGAATGTCTCACACTTACAAGAGTGCTTCTTGGCAGTCTTAATATCTAAATTTAAGATTTTATCTCAGTCAAAAATTACAGTCTAAGGCAAAAATGTCAAGAGTCCAAGAATCCTTAGAATTAAATGACGATAAGGCATAACAGATGAAAGCAAGAAGGACTCCTTGTAATTGACTTTTCATAAGAATTTTAGATCTTCAGAGGAATTCTCATTAAACTGAACTAAAATGCAAGCTTTAGTTTAAAATGGAAACTTTTTTTGGTATTATGTTTCTATGTTCAGACTGAAATTTTATTATTTATGTATGAGATATTAAACAATACTCTGTAACTATTAAAATAATGTTTTCAAAACCTTTAATAACATTTATAAGCACTTATAGTGGAAAAATAGCTAGGAATAGATGATCCCATATAACTTTAGAGGACAATACAGATGTGTTGAATGATAGTTTTCAGATTGTATTTATTTATTTTTAATTGAAGGATAACTGCTTTACAATGTTTGGTTGGTTTTCCTCATGCACCAACATGAATAGGCCATAAGTATATTATCCACTGTTTGGTGAGCCTGCCTCCCACTTCCCGCCATCCCACCATCTAGGTCATCACAGGGCACCATGCTGGGCTCCCTATGTTTTATAGCAACTTCTCACTAGCTAGCTATTTTACATATGGTAGTGGCTATGTTTCAATTCTACTCTCTCAATTCGTCCCACCCTCTCCTTCTCCAGCTGAGTTATCAAGTCCTTCCTCTACATCTGGGTATATATTTCTGCCCTTCAAATATTCACCAGTACCGTTTTAAAAGATCCCATGTGTATGCATTAATATACTATATTTGTTTTCCTCTTTCTGACTTACTTCACTCTGTATCACAGTTTCTAGGTTGATCCACCTCAGTTAAACTGACTTATTTGTTCCTTTTCATGGCTGAGTAATATTCCATTGTGTACGTGTTCCACAGCTTCTTTATCCATTGTTCTCTTGATAGACATTAGGTGGCTTCCACGCCCTGGCTATTTTAAATAATGCTGCAAAGGACATTGGGGTACATATGTCTTTTTAGAGTTATGGTTTTCTCTTGGTATATGACCAGTAGGGGATTGTTGCGTCATATAGTAGTTTTATTCCCACTTAAGAAAGCTACATTCCTTCTCCGTAGTGGCTGTATCTATTTACATGTCTACCAACAGTGCAAGAGGGTTCCCTTTCTTCCATGTCCTGTCCAGCATTTATTATTTGTAGAATTGTAGATGATGGCCATTCTGACTGGTATGAGGTGATACCTCACGTAGTTTTGATTAGCATTTCCTTAATAATGGGCGATGTGGAACATCTTTTCATGTGTTTGGTGGCCTTCTTAATGTCTTCTTTGGATAAATTTGTTCGTGTCTTCTGCTCACTTTTCAATTGGTTGCTTTTTTCCTGATATTGGGCTCTATGGTCTACTTGTGTACTTTGTAGATAATCCTTTGTCAATTGCTTCGTTTACAATTATTTTCTCCTATTCTGAGGGTTGTCTTTTCATTTTGTTTATAGTTTTCTTTGCTGCTTAAATACTCTGAAGTTTCTCTAGATGCTTTTTTTTTCTTGAATATTTGTTTTTATTTCAGTCATTCTCAGAGGTGGGTCAAAGAGGATCCTGCTGTGATAAATGTCACAGAGTGTTCTGCCTATGTTTTCCTCTAAGAATTTTATAGTTTCTGGCCTTACTTTTGTTCTTTAAACCATTGTGAATTAGTTTTTGTGTATAGTGTGAAGAAGTGTTCTAATTTCATTCTTTTACATGTAGTTGTCCAGTTTCCCAGCACCGCTTACTGAAGAGGCTCTCTTTTCTGGCCTTTCCCCACTGTGCGTTCTTGCCCCCCTTGTCAAAGAAAAGCTGCCTGTAGGAGTGTGGGTTTATCCCTCAGCATTATGTCTTGGTCCATTGCTCTATGTGTCTGTTTTTGTGCGTGCACCATAGTGTCTCGATGACTCTAGCTTGGTAGTATAGTCTGAAGTCAGAAAGGTTGATTCCTCAAGTTCCACATTTCTTTCCAAGATTGCTTTGGCCCTTCTGGGTCTTTTTTCCCCCCATATAAATTGTAAAATTATTAGTCCTAATTCTTTACAAAATGTCATTGGTGGTTTGATAGGGATGAATTGAACCTGCAGATTGCTTTGGGTAGTAGAGTCATTTTCACAACATTGATTTCTTTCAATTCAAAACATGGCATATCTTTTATCTGTTTGTTTCATCTTTACTATCTTTCATCATACAGCCTGTCTTTCTGCATACATGTGTTTTGTCTGTTTAGATAGGTTTATTCCTAGGTATTGGAGAAGAAATTGGCAACCCACTCTAGTACTCTTGCCTGTAAAATCCCGTGGACGGAGGAGCCTGGTAGGCTACAGTCCATGGAGTCCCGAAGAGTTGGACATGACTGAGCGACTTCACTTTCACGTTTCACTTTCATGCATTGGAGAACGAAATGGCAACCCACTCAAGTGTTCTTTCCTGGAGAATCCCAGGGACAGGGGAGCCTGGTGGGCTCCTATCTATGGGGTCGCACAGAGTCGGACACAACTGATGTTTCTTAGCAGCAGCAGCATTCCTAGCTATGCTTTTCTTCTTGTTGCAGTGAGGAATGTCACTGTTTCCTTAGTTTCTGTTTTTGATTTTTCTTGTTGTGCTATATGTATGCAAAGGATTTCTGTGTATTAATTTTTTATCCTGTGCTTTACTAAATTCACTGATTAGCTCTAGTAATTTTCTGGTTCTATCTTTAGGGTCTTCTGTGAGTAGAAACAGGTCATCTGCAGTCAATGAGAGATGGACTTCTTCTTTTCCAATATGCATTCTCTTTCGTTTTCTTGTCTGGTTGCTGTGTTTATGACTTACAAAACTATACAGAATAATAGGAATGAGAGTTGGCACCATGGTCTTGACCCTGAGCTTAGAGAAAATGCTTAAATTTTGACACCATTGAGAATAATGTTTACTGAGAGATTTTCCTATATGACTTTTATTATGTTGAGGTAGGTTTCCTCCATGCCCATTTATGGGGCATTTTTTAAATTGTAAACTGGTGTCTAATTTTGTCAAAACCTTTGTCTGCATCAATCGATATTATCATATGGTTTTTATCTTTCAATTAGTTAATATAGTGTATCACATTGATTGATTTGCAGATAGGGAAGAATCTTTGCATCCCTGGGATAAACCCCACTTGAACTTGGTGTATGATCCTTTTAATTAGTGTTTTTGTTTGGTTTTGTTTTTGCTAGCGTTTTCCTCAGGATTTTTGCATTGATGTTCATCAGTGATGTTAGCCTATAATTTTCTTTCCCGTGTGGCGTTTCTACTTAATTTGGGATCATGGTGATGGTGGCCTCACAAAATGAGTTGGGAATGCTCCTCCCTCCACATTTTTCTGGAAGAGTTTGACCAGCAGAGGTATTATCACATCCCTACCATTTGAAAGCATTCACCTGTGAAGTCCTGGGCATTTGTTAGTTGGAGACTTTTGATCATAGTTAGTAGTGCTTGTGATTGATGTGTTCATAGTTAGAGCTTGTGACTGGTGTTAGTGCTTGATTTATTCACATTTTCCATTTCTTCCTGGTTCAGTCTTAGAAGACTGTACTTTTCCAAGAATCTGTCCATTTGTTCCAGGTTATCCATTTTATTATCATGCAGTTGTTTCTAATTGTCTCTTATGATCTTTCTCTTTCTGTGTTGTCTGCTGTAACGTCTCCTTTTTCATTTTGAGTTGATTTGAGTCTTCTCCCTATTTTTCTTAATGAGTCTGGCTAATGATTTGTCAATTTTGTTCATGTTCTCCAAGACTTATCTTATTGTTTTATTGATCTTTCTAATGTTTCCTTCATTTCCATTTATTTCTGCTGTGATCTTTATAATTTTTTTTCTTCTGCTAACTTTGGAGGTTTTCTGGCTCTTTTTCTTTTTTTCTAGGTTCTTTATGTGTTAGATTAAGTTGTTTGTTTGATGTTCTTTTCATTTCTTGAGGTAGGCTTCATGTATTGCCAGAAACTTCCCTCTTAGCATTGCTTTTATTGCATCACAAAGGTTTTGGTATGTCATTTATTCATTGCCATTTGTTTTTAAGTATTTTTTAATTTTCTCTTTGATTTCTTCAGTGACCTGTTTGATTTCTCCCTGTGTTTGTGCTTTTTACAAGTTGTTCCTATGAATGATCTTTAATCATGTATCTTTGTGATCAGAAAAGATGCTTGCTATGATTTCAGTTTTTTGTGTTTTTTTTTTTTTTTTTAATTTACCAAGGCTTGATTTGTGACCCAAGATGTGATCCATTTCAGAGAGTATTTCATGTGCACTTGAGAAAAAAGATATTCTTCTGTTTGGTGATGGAATATGCTAAAGATATCAATAAGAGCCATCTAGTCTAATGTGTGATTTCAGGCATATGTTTCTATATTAATTTTATTTGTGGTTGATCTGTCTATTGGTATAAGTGGGGTGTTAAAATCGCCTAGTGTTATTTTCTTACTGTCGATTTCCCCTTTTATGGTTGTTTATATTTGTCTTATGTATGGAGGTGCTCCTGTGTTGAATGTATGTGTATCATTATTGCAATATATTCTTCCTGGATTGATCTCTTTATCATTATGTAGTGTCCTTCCTTGTCTCTTGTAACAGTCTTTATTTAAAAGTCTATTTTATCTGATATGAGAATTGCTACTCAAACTTTGTTTTGATTTCCGCTTGCATGGAATATATTTCCAGGCCCTGAGTTTTAGTCTGTGTGTGTCCCTAGGTCTGAGGTGGATGCATTATCAACAGCATTTATATGGGGCTTGTTTTTATTTCCATTCAGCCAGTCTGTGTTTTGGTTGGAGCATTTAATCAATTTATATTTAAGGTAATTATTGATAAGCATGATACTATTATTATTTACTTTGTTATTCTGGTTTTTTTTTTTTTTTTTTTAATGTCTATTCACTCTCCTCTATTTCCTGCCTAGAGAACGTCCTTTAATATGTGTTATAAAGCTACTTTAGTGGTGCTGAATTTCTTACCTTTGCTTATTTGTAAAGGTACTGAGTTTTTTGAATCTGAGTGAGATCTAAGCTGGCTGGAGTAATCTTTCTCGTAAGTTTTTCCCTTTCATAACTTTAAGTATATAACACCCTTCTGGCCTGCAGCCTTTCTTCTGAAAGATAAGCTGTTAACCTTATAGGGATCCCCTTGTGATTTGTTGCTTTGCCCTTCCTGCTTTTAATATTTTCTCTTTTTGTTAAATTTTTCTTAGTTTGATTACATATGTCTTGGCATGTTTCTCCATTGGTTTACTCTGTGTTGGACTCTCTGTGCTTCTTGGACCTGGGTGTGTTTCCTTCAACAATATAGGGAAATTTTCTTCCATTGTTTCCTCAAGTGAGAGTTTATCTTTCTCTCTCTCTTCTCCTTGAGTCCCTATAATGTGAATGTTAGTATGCTTGATATTATCCACCAAATGCTTAAACTTTCCTCAATTCTTTGCCTTATTTTTTTTTTTTTTTTTCTTTTTGGTGCTCAAACTGGGTGATTTCCACTACTCTGTATTTCAGCTTACTGATCTGTCCTCCTGAATCATCTAATCTGTTGACTCATCTGCTGTATTTTTAATGTCCATTATTGTATTCTTTGGTTATAAACAGTTCTTTTTTATACTTATTGCCTCTTTGTGGAGTTTCTCACTCCGTTCTTTCATGCTTCCCCTGATAGAAGTTACTGTCTTTTGTTCATTTATTTAGTGGGTCCACTGGGTCTTGCTGTGTCATTGGCTTCCTCTAGTTGTGTAGAGTGGGGGCTACACTCTAGATTTGGTGTGTGGGCTTCCCATTGTTCTGTCTTCTCTTGTTGTGGAGCACAGGCTCTAGGGTACATGAGTTCAGTAGCTGTGACATGCAGGTTTACTTGCCCTGCAGCCTGGGATCTTAGTTCACAGACCAAGGGTTGAACCCTTGTGGCCTGCATTGTCAGGAAAATCTTAAAACGTGAACCAGCAGGGGAGACCCAGTAAATATCTTTATGACCCTTACTTTGCAGCCATTTGATGTAGATTATTTATCTCCATCTTGTTTAGTTCTCTTTCTGAGTTTATGTCTTAGCTGTTCATTTAGAATAGATTCTTTGTCTCTTTATGCATTAATATTAGGTAGATGACTATGTCTCCAAGTTGAAAAGGGGATTTATGTTGAGTGTCTACTGTGCGGCCCAAAGGAACGGTTCCCCCAGGTCACCAGAGACAGGAGATCCAGGGTGTCGGCTGTGTAGGCTGAGTGTGGTTACCTCTTAGATGTCCCAGTGTTGCCTTGGGCATGCTGCTGGGTCGGCTGCCCCCCAGTGCAGCTGAATGTGAGCCCCACCTCAACAGCTGCAGATGTACTTCTGGCTGGAGCTGACCTGCAGTGGGAATCACCTTGAGGGGATGCAAGTCACGGCTGAGTCCACCCCCTGTGAGTGGTAGGAGAGGAGGCTGTTGTGGGGGAATCCAGGCCCTTGGGGGCGAAGCAATTTTGGAGGAGTGTTGTGGGCATGACTGGGTTGGATATGTCTGGTCCCCAGGGAACACAGACTAGCAGGGCAAGCAGTGCTAGCAAGGTAAGTGGGAAATGCCAGCAATGTCTTCTGCTGGCACTGGGCCAGCTGGGCACAGGGAGGGTTTTGTTAAATGTCGTCAATCAGTGATTTCATCCCTGGAGAAAGTTTCAAGAGATCCTTGCCCCTTTGGCACGTGTCCTAAAATTAGCACATAATTCTCCTTCCCATGGGACCTGTGCCAACATTCTGCATCATTGCTGACAACATTCAGCATCAGTAAGTTTGGCACTAACCTCTTAAGCATGGGGTCTTGGCTAACCACAGCCCCCAGCTCTCTCCCAGATGTAGCTCTGCTGGTTCCAAATCAAGATATTATGGGGGCTCATCATCCTCATTCAGGTTACCAAGGCTCAGGTGCTCAGCATGTCCTCCCAGGGAAGACACCAAGTTGGTAATGTGCCCTTCTAATTCTGGGTCACCCAGAATTAGACTAGACTGCATCTCTGCCCTTCCAGTGCATCTCCATGTGGTTTTTTTCTTTACATCCTTAGTTGTGGAAGAGCTACTCTGCTAATTTTCAGGTTGGCATCTGGGTTTTCCGTGTGAGGAAGCTCATAATAAAATAGAGTAAGTGTCTCAAAAAGTGTTATTTTCATTTCTGTGGAAGCTCTCTCCTTGTGTAAATCAGTGGTTCTCAGAGTGTCATCACTGGACCAGCAGTGTTAGCATCACCTGGGAAGTGGTTAAAAATGGAGATTCTCAAGGTCCACCCTGATCTACTGTATGAGACACTCTGAATCGTTCCTCCAAGCCTTACACATGCTCAGCACTAAATCAACCTGAAACACATTTTCCCCAAGGTTCTGGGACCACCGTGCCCCTTAGTTTTCACCAGGTACTACTGTTTTGGAATTTTGAAGAGTTTTAGGAATTTGGGGGGCATGTTTCACCACTCTCACTTGGAAGACACTTGGAATATCTAGTAAGTTGGACACGATGCTTCTCCCTCGTCACCCATTGTTAGAATTCTTAGTACATGAAGTAAAAATAAAGGACAATTTCATTGGTAAAGAAAATCCTAGAGCAGGTTAGAAAGGTGCAGATGCCACATTAAGATCAAGGTCTTGCACAAGGTACATGGGAGTACAGGATGTACGAATATTTTGTAAACTTCATGGAAAAGAAACAAGGGCGGAGCAGAGTAGCCACTGGGTCAGTGACCCCCTACTGCTTAGCTGAGCGCCTTCCTGCAGGACCCTGGGAAGAGTGCTTCACACCTTGAACTGAGCGGCTTCCCAGCAGGCTGGCCTGTGACCTCCTGGGCACCATCCCCTTCTGCTGCTTCCTGAACTGGCCACGTTTTCTCCCTCTGCCTTCATCTCCTCTGCCTTCACCTCCTCCTCTTTTGTGGGGTTGCCAGTACCTTGTGGTCTGTGCTGGGCCAAGGAAGACACACCTTTGCACTTCCGAACTCTACTGACCACCTGAGACACGTCATCCTCCCGTGATGCTAACTCTGGCCCTGATGGGAGGGAGCTGTGTTCACTCACCACTGATGTACTCTCTTTTAGCTAAAGAAGGAATCCGTTCTAATCATGCCTTTTTGGTGGCTGGACTTACCAAACAGAAATACAGGAATCCCAGTTAAATTTGAATTTTAGGGAAACAGTGAAAAATTATTATTATTTTCCTTTTAGAGTAGCAGTCCATCTCCTGCAATACTTGGGATGTACTTATACTGAAAAATGACTCCCTGAAAACCAAATTTAGCTAGATGTCTTATATTTTGCCTGACAGGCCTACTCCCAAGGTAAAGGGGTTCCCATTTTAGCTTCCCATCCTAGGAGTGGCACTTTGTCTAAGAAAGGAATGTATTTAGTCATCAAAATAAGATCAGACTTATCTGCACGCCAGCCATGACTTGTGACATATTGATCACATGTTGAAATGATAATATTTTTTGTTTACTGGATTAAAATATAATTTGAAAATTAATTTCATGTGCTTCTTTTTGTTTTTAAATGTGGTTACTAGAAAATTTAAGGTTTTATATGGAGCTTGAATTTGTAGTTCACAGTACACTTCACTGGACAGCTTTGGCCTAGAGCGAAAGCCATGTTGGGGGACATAATGACCATCAGGCTGAGAGTGGGCCACCCCTGTCCCCAGAAAGAGTTAGACTCTCCCCTTTGGAGTCATTTGTGGCTGAACTGGTCAGGGCATATAGAATCCTTGAATGTAGTTTGTCTTTATAAAGTGTTTATTGTTTGAATTTTTCCATTGTGACCAAATCTTGGTGGTTTTTGATTGATGATAGACCAAACAGGCCTGGAGTGCATTGCCTGTTAAGTATATTTGTAGCAGGGTGCTTCCCAGGTGACTCTGGTAGTATAGAACCCATCTGCCAATTTAGGACACATAAAAGACTAGGGATAAAAGTTTGATCCTTAAGTCAGGAAGATCACCTGGATGTAGGCAAGACAACCCACTCCAGTATTCTCACCTGGAGAATCCCATGGACAGAGAATCCTGGTGGTCTACAGTCCATGGGTATGCACCGAGTCGGACATGACTGAAGTGTGACGGAGCACACACGTGTCTTTGCACTTGAATTATGACAGCAGATTGAGACACATGGGAGGAAGCAAGATGGGTGTGGAAAGGGGGTGATTTGGGAAAGGGTCTGGTTTCTGGAAGCTGTACTGTGTTGTCCTTTTTTACTCTTCTTTTTCTTCCCTTGGTTTTATGATTGCATACTGGTGGTGGCAAGGCAACACTGCCTGCATTTGCTAGAAGCAGATGTCCCCATTTATTTAGATTTTAGAGACTGAAAATTAAGGAGTGTGCATTATGCAATATGGAAGAAGCAAATGAAAATTTCTTTGGCGACATTCAAATTCTAAATATCTCCTGAGTTGGGTTCTTGGAGGTGGATGTCTTTTTATAACTGACAGTATCTTAGGATCATAGTTTAGATGTAGGACTACAATTCTCCTTGAGCATTCACTCCTTTCCTCTCCCTAGCCCCTAACCTTCTGAAGTTCTTGGAAAGTCAAGGAACAGTAGTGAGAGCAAAGCAAATAAAAATTCAAGAGCTTTCAGAGGCCAGGAGCTTGGTCTCTGGTCAAATAACCTGACCTTTGCTCAGTTCCATTTACAAACTCTCTTCTGGGGAGACTCAGACAGTAAAATAATCTGCCTGCAATGCGGGAGACGTGGGTTCGATCCCTGGGTTGGGAAGATCCCCCACTCCAGTAGTCTTGCCTGGAGAATCCCCATGAATAGAGGAGCCTAGAGGGCTACAGTTCATGAGGTCGCAAAGAGTCGGACATGACTGAGCAACTAAGCACAGCACATGCCAAGCACAGCAACTCGGAGAATCTGCTCTTGCTGCAGGGTCCACCTTCTGTCCACTTCCACTTTTCCCTCCAGGTCTCACTACCTGCTGATCGTGTTGCCAGAGTGTCCCTCATAGGTGTCTTTTCACCAGTTTGAGGACATGACCTCCAAGATGTCAGGACAGTGGGAAGTTGATGCCACACACCTTGACAGCTGGCAGTCTGGCACATCTGGTGATGATTTCATTAAGCTCAGCCCTCCCCCACCCTAGATCTTCTCGGTGGCATTGTTGTTGTTAATTTGAGGACTTCTATAGGACACGTGTGACACGTGGTTCTTCAGTAAGAGGAGCTGCTAGCCTTGGCTGGCAGAATGAAGCATGGGGCTGTGTGCTAGTTTCCATTTTCTGAGAAGGAGAACACATCAATTTCATGAGGCCTTGAGCTCTCAGACCCAAGGGAGAGAAACCAGGGCTGTAGAAAGTTGACAAGCGCTGACTGGAAATCTGTGTGAGAAGGTGTTGCTGCTGGCTGTGTCCTGTGTCTCATGCTGAGCGTGGAAGAACTGATGCTTTTGAACTGTGGTGTTGGAGAAGACTCTTGAGAGTCCCTTGGTTGCAAGGAGATCCAACCACTCCATCCTAAAGGAGATCAATCCTGGGTGTTCATTGGAAGGACTGATGCTGAAGCTGAAACTCCAATATTTTGGCCACCTGATGCGAAGAACTGACTCATTTGAAAATACTCTGATTCTGGGAAAAACTGAGGGTGGGAGAAGAAGGGGATGACAGAGGATGAGATGGTTAGATGGCATCACCGACTCAATGGACATGAGTTTGAGTAAACTCTGGGAGTTGGTGATGGACAGGGAGGCCTGACATGCTGTGATTCATGGGGTCACAAAGAATCGCACACGACTGAGTGACTGAACTGACGGACTGACTGACCAGCACCATCATCATGCATGATCACTGGCTCTTGTCCAAGTCTAACAGCTCCAACTCCCTTATCTCCTGGCAGCCCTATTCTACTTTATGTTTGCAGTGGTCTTATCTGGGCATCTCACAGTGGATCATAGATTATTTGTCCAATTCTCTTTAGCTTGTTTCACTTGGCACATGACTTCAAACTTTACTCACTTTGCCACACATGTCAAAATTTCCTTAGTTGTTAAAAATAAGTAGCACATAGGCTCACCATCATGTACAAACAGAGTACAAATTAAAGTCGTGATATATCACACCACACCTCTTAGGACTGCTAAACTCCAAATATAAGATAATACTCGTTGCTGGAGGGTGAGGAACAACAGGAACCATTCCCCATCGCTGGTGGGATGCTGTGTAGCCCCCATGAGAGACAGTCTGGCAGTTTTCCCCAAAGCTCATCAGGTGTCACTTTGGGATCCAGCAATCATGCTTTCAGTATTTAGGCAGTTGCTCTGAAATTCTACTTCCAAATGCAAACGAGGATGCAATTTTGCTCAGCAGTTCTATTCACAGTGGCTACAAACTTGAAGAAATCAGGATATCCTTCATTGATGAATGTGCAAGCACATTGGTGTACACAGATATCAGGGGACCAGAACACACCACCGCAAATTATGTCTATTTGACATGAGTTATTTTAGTTTGATTAATTTAAAATAATAATAATAAAAAAGAAAAACTGAGTAGAGGTGGCCCCCTCTAAGGTTTATTCATTTCTTTATGGCCATGCTGTGTCTTCGTTGCTTTGAGAGGGCTTTCTCTAGTTGTGGAGAGCTGGATCTCCTCTGGTTGCAGAGCGCGGGCTCTAGGTGTGTGGGCTTCAGTACTTGTGGTGCATGAGCTCAGCTGCTCTGAGGCATGTGGGATACTCATGGATCAGGGACAAAACCTGTGTCCACTGCATCAGCAGGCAGATTCTTAGTAACTGGCTCACCAGGGAAGACTGAGGTTGCCCTTCTGTGAGGTATGTTTACATTTTTTAGGGAAATCTCCTTTTGTAAGGGTGTCCCTCTTTGAACCTGGGAGAAGGATAATTACATCTCAAGGAAGGAACACTTATCAGTGAAGAAGTCAGGACTTAAATCTGCAAACAATCATCTTTATTTACTGTGCTTTGCATGATAACCTGCCATAAAAGGCCTCTGCCTTCCCCTCAAGGTCTTTCTTCTGTTTGGGGCTGAAGAGCTATTTAAGGTGGAGTCTTCTGTCATTTCAAGGAGTAACTCAGTTTTCCTTGGCATCTCCTCTCTATGCAAAAGGTATACATGTTAATTAAACTTCTGTTTTTCTCCTGATAATTTGTGTTTAATGATGGAGAAGGGGGACCAACCAAGAACCTGGAAGGGGAGAGGGAAATTTATTTTAATCCTGTATACATGCAAAGGAATAACACTCAACAGTGGAAAGGAATGAAACATCAACCCTTGAAAGACAGGGATAAATCTTAGATGCATGTGGCTAAGTGAAAGAATCCAGTTGAAAAGGCTGCACCCAGTATGACCCCATTGTGACATGCTTGGAAAGGGAAAGCTACATAGATGATAAGCAGATCGTGGAGTGGGGAATTGGAAGTGATCGTTTAGGATGGATACCTGTCAATATGCATTTGTCTGAGCGTATCACTTTCCATAGCGCGAATGGTCAGTCAGAATCTATTCAAATGTACTTATGTATTGTATAAGTAAGTCATAGGATGGAATACCAAACACAACAGAATCTCAACATCACTATTCTGTCACTATTAGAGAAATGCAAATCAAACCTGCAAATGAGAAATTACCTCACATCAGTCACAATACCTATCATCAAAAAATCTACAAGCAATGCTGGAGAGGATGTAGAGAAGAGAGACCCCTGTTGCACTGTTGGTGGGAATGTAAACTGATATAGCCACTATGGAGGGCGGTATGCAGGTTCCTTAAAAAACTGAAAATAGAACTACCATACCACTCAGCAATCCCACTGGGTTTGCTGAGAGTACCATAAGTCAAAAAGACATATGCACGCTCATGTTCATTGCAGCCCTATTTACAGTAACTAGGACATGGAATCTGGAGAAGGAAATGCGAGCCCACTCCAGTACTCTTGCCTGGAAAATCCCATGGATGGAGGAGCCTGGTAGATTACAGTCCATGGGGTCAGGAAGAGTCGGACATCACTGAGTGACTTCACTTTCACTTTTCACTTCCATGCATTGGAGAAGGAAATGGGAACCCATTCCAATATTCTTTTTTTTTTTTTCATTTATTTTTATTAGTTGGAGGCTAATTACAGTATTGTAGTGGGTTTGTCATACATTGACATGAATCAGCCATGGAGAATCCCAGGGACAGAGAAGCGTGGTGGGCTGCCATCTATGGGGTTGCACAGAATCAGACACGAAAGAAGCGACTTAGCAGCAGCAGCAGTAGGACATGGAATCAACCTAAATGTCCATCAACAGAGAAATGGGTAAGGAAAAGTGCTGCATAGACAGTGTAATATTATGTAGCCATTAAAGAAATGAAAGTGGGTCCTCTGAAGAGATGTGGATGGACCGTTAGTCATAAAGTGAAATGAGACAGAAAAACAAAAACAAATATTGTATATTTGTGTATATATATGTGTATATATATGTTGGTATATATGAATCTATACATCTATCTATCTATCTATCTATCTATCTATCTATCTATCTATCTATCTATCTATCTATCTATCTATCTATCTATCTATCTCTATATAGGCTTCCATGGTAGCTCAGCTGGTAAAGAATCCTCCTGTAATGCAGGAGACCCCGGTTCAATTCCTGGGTTGGCAGCATCCCCTAAGAAAGGATAAGCTACCCATTCCACTATTGTTGGGCTTCCCTTGTGGCTCAGACGGTAAAGAATCTGCCTGCAATGTGGGAAACCTGAGTTTGATCCCTGGTTTGGGAAGATACCCTGGGAAAGGGCAGGGCACCACTCTAGTATACTTGTGTGGAGACCCCCCTTGGGCAGAGGAGCCTGAAGGACACAGTCTATTGCCAAAGGAGCCTTGCAGGCTACAGAATGAGCCGGATTGAGCAACTAAGCACAGCGTATGTAGAAAACTGGGGCCGGTGATCTCATCTCCAGATCCCAGTAGAGGCACAGATACAGAGAAGGAACTTGAGGACACACAGGGAGAGGAAAGGCGGGGACGAACTGAGGGGTCAGTATTGACATACATGCACCACCATGTGCAAACAGATGGCTAGTGGAAGCGGCTGTGTAGCATACCGAGCTAGCTTGGTGCTCTCCACTGACCTAAAGAAGAGGGACGAGGGGGTGGGTGGGAAGCCGAAAGGGGAGTGGATATAGGTATACATACAAATGATTTACTTCATTGTACAGCAGAGAATAGTGTAACATTGTAAAATGACTGTAACACCATTAAAAAAAGAGAGAGAGAGAACAAATAGGTGGTCCTGGTGCTACGACTCTGCGCTTCCAAAGCAGGAGCCTAGATTTGATTCGTAGTCAGGGAACTGTATCCCACATGCCACAACTGAGACCTAGAGTAGCCAAATAAAAAAAAAGAAAAAATACGAATGCCACAGACAGCATAAAAAGTAAAATAGTATCCATATATTTCTGATAAATGTTATAAAAATGGGGACATTTCCTTTTCAGGAAAAGACCTGAGGGTTATTAGAAATAAATTAAGGAAATTTAAAAACAAACAGCAACAGCAGAAGACCTATTATGACAAACAAAAAAGTCAGACACAAATGCAAACACATGATCTGGTTTTTATGAAATCCTAGACAATAGATTTAATCTCTCAAAATCAGCAAATCATTGGCTGCCTGGTGTTGATCAAAGTGGTTGGGAAAAGGACAAGAGAAGATTTGTGGTGATGGAAACATTCTGTATCTTGCCTGTGGTGGCTGTACACGGCTGTATTTATCTGTCAGAAATCATGAAACTATACCCTTAAATTAAGTTTTATTGCATGTAGATTATACTAAGGTCATGAAATGATACTTAACATGATTTGTCACTAGAGAAACACAATTTAAAACCACACTGAGAAACTATCTCACATCTAAGATAGGTTCAATGTAAAGATCAGAAACAACAGAATATAACAAAAGTACACAGGATTAACAAGTGGTGGGAGAGCGTGGAGACACTGAACCCTGTATCTTTCTGGGGAGAATGGAAGATGATGTGGCCACTGTGGAAAACAGTTCACACATTCCTCAAGAAGTTAAAATTGACATATGAGCTGGCAAAACTGCTCCTAGGTCTAAACCCAAAAGAATTGCCAGTAGGGACTCCAACAGACACTTGTACATGAATATTCATACCAGCACCATTCACAACAGACAAAACGGAGATGCAACCCAAATATTCATCAATGGGCAATGGATAAACAAAATGTGTTACACACAGTTACCCCTCAAACAACACAGATTTGAACTGCACAGGTCCACTTACACCTGTATTTTTTTCAATAAATACATACTTGACATGACCCATGGTTTTTTCATCCACAAAAGTTAAACCGAGGTTATAGAGGGCTGACTGTAAAGTGTACACAGATTTTTGACTGCATGGAGGGTCTTAATACTTTTTTGCTTTCAGAGAACTAATTTTATAAAGGGAATGGTGCTCAGAGATATAACTTGATACTTTCATCTCCACCTGCCTACCTCCCATCTTCATTCTGAGGTCTAAGAGCTGCCTCAGTATCAGCAGGGCCCACAGCCATGACTTTCCACCTCTCCTCTGTTCCTCCAGATACCCCCCCAGCCCCCACCCCCCATAGTAGTCACGGTTTATTGTTTCTCAGGCCCAAACAATGATTCCATTCTTGGCCCCTTCCTTCCACCAGCTCCAGACATGAATTGAAGAAGAATAAAGTTGATTCCGTCTTTGAGATATATCTAGTTCTACCCATACATGAGCACTTGCTTTATTTATTTATTTTTCATTTATTTTTATTAGTTGGAGGCTAATTACTTCACAACATTGCAGTGGGTTTTGTCCTACATTGACATGAATCAGCCATGGAGTTACTTGTATTCCCCATCCCGATCCCCCCTCCCACCTCCCTGTCCACTCGATTCCTCTGGGTCTTCCCAGGGCACCAGACCCGAGCACTTGTCCCATGCATCCAACCTGGGCTGGTGATCTGTTTCACTATAGATAATATACATGCTGTTCTCTTGAAACATCCCACCCTCGCCTTCTCCCACAGAGTCCAAAAGTCTGTTCTGTACATCTGTGTCTCTTTTTCTGTTTTGCATATAGGGTTATCATTACCATCTTTCTAAATTCCATATATATGTGTTAGTATGCTGTAATGATCTTTATCTTTCTGGCTTACTTCACTCTGTATAATGGGCTCCAGTTTCATCCATCTCATTAGAGCTGATTCAAATGAATTCTTTTTAACGGCTGAGTAATATTCCATGGTGTATATGTACCACAGCTTCCTTATCCATTCATCTGCTGATGGGCATCTAGGTTGCTTCCATGTCCTGGCTATTATAAACAGTGCTGTGATGAACATTGGGGTGCACGTGTCTCTTTCAGATCTGGCTTGCCAGTCAGGATGGCTGCTATCCAAAAGTCTACAAGCAATAAATGCTAGAGAGGGTGTGGAGAAAAGGGAACCCTCTTACACTGTTGGTGGGAATGCAAACTAGTACAGCCACTATGGAAAACAGTGTGGAGATTTCTTAAAAAACTGAAAATAGAACTGCCACATGACCCAGCAATACCACTTCTGGGCATACACACTGAGCACTTGCTCTATTACACTACTAGTACCAATGACTTCCCTGATAGCTCAGTTGGTAAAGAATCTGCAGGCCATGTAGGAGACCCCAGTTCAATTCCTGGCTTGGGGAGATCCACTAGAAAAGGGATAGGCTACCCACTCCAGTATTCTGGTCTAGGGAATTCCACGGAGTGTACAGTCCAGGTGGCTGAAAAGAGTCAGACACAACTAAGTGACTTTCATTCATTCACTCACTGACTCAGTACCAGTGAGCAGGCAAGTCGATTTTAAGTAAATGCTGCTTAATTAACTGCCCATCTAGATGGAATAAAATCAATCCAACAAAAGTCAGTTCCAAGTGAATAGTGAACCTAAGTGGAAAGGAAAGAAAACCCGGTAGATGACATAGGGGAATATCTTCATGATCTCAGGTAGCCAAAAGTCCAAGGGCAGGAATTTGTGTCTGCTGTATTCACACCCCATCTCCAGTGTAGATGCCCAGGGTTTCCAGAGGGAACATAAAGGAAACTTCAACACCTTATGGAGGAAGCTACACACATGTAAGCACTTGGGTCATTGTGAAGACACACAGTGTTCTTAATGATCAGATTGAATGTCATATAAATGTCACTTCTCATTAGTCTAACATCTAATGAAATCCTAATTAACAGCCATTCAGACTGATTTTCAGGATAAACTGATTCTAAGTTTCACATGAAAAATGAGCAAGAACACCTAGGAAAGCCTGAGGCAAAAAAAGCCAGGTCCAGTGATGAGGTGTGATAAGGCCTTCCAGAAGATAAGACAGCTTTTAAAGCCAGGATTATTATCATTTTTTTGAAGAATCCAGGCCACTACTGTCACAGGTTCATTACTGGCTCAGGTAGCACTCCCTAAAACACTATTTCGAAGACTGTTGACTTGTTAGGTGCCTCCCGATTCAGAGATCTCTGCTCTTTTTTTATTTTGTTTTCTCACTCAGATCATTTACTAAGAATGAAAGTTGGGTAACCCCATTCACGCTTATGCGACACAAAAAAGCCATATACATGCTCAGAGTGTTAATACCCTCTATAGGCAGGTCAGAGGTGCCCAAGCAGGAGGAGGAAATGAAACTGCGATTGGTGGACTTTTTAAATTCTATTTTTCTTTTATAATTCTGTTGTCATGACAATACCTGGTTCTGCCTGAACTTAACTTGATCTCAGATCTTGCGCTTACCAATGTGTTTTTCTCATGGAAATGTCTTCCTTAAACTATCTTAATGTGTCAGAAGACTATGTATTTGCTTGGAAATCTGCCTTTCTTCAAGATTCTTGTCAATTGTTTCATGGCCAGGCATGACTCCCCTTGTGCTATGCTGTCTCAAAATGCATGTTGTGGGTGAGGTGCCTGGTGCAACTCTCTCAGCTTTGAGGTTTCTTTTCTCTAATTAGCAGCTTGCTAATACGTGTATAACTCCTTGCTAGAAACTAGTAAGAGGGCACTCTTTCTGTCCCCTTCTGACATCTATGTCAGAAGCTTTCTCTATCTCTTTTATACTTTAATAAAACATTATTACATGAAAAGCTCTGAGCAATCAAGCCTCATCACTGGCCCTGGATCAAATTCCTCTTCACCAGAGGCCAAGAATCCTGGCATTGGCCACAAATGATCACAGCAACATTTCAATACTGAAGACATCCTCCCAGAACTAAGTGTCTTTTAATAGTACAGAGCCATAGATTACAAAATGAAAATACATGTGGCCCTCCCCGCCCCTCCCCCCCCAATTTGTGCAGCTCCACAGATGCCTCTATGGGGGTCAGGAAGATCCCCTGGAGGAGGGCATGGCAATCTACTCCACTGTTCTTGCCTGGAGAATACCATGGACAGAGGAGCCTGGCGGGCTACAGCACATAGGGTCGCACAGAGTGGGACATGAATGAAGTGATTTTGCACTCACACACCTTATTTTGTCAAGAAACACCTGGAGTAACAGGGAAATTTGACCTTGGAGTACAGAATGAAGCAGGGCAAAGAATAACAGAGTTTTGCCAGGAGAACACACTGGTCATAGCAAACACCCTTTTCCAACAACACAAGAGAAGACTCTACACATGGACATCACCAGATGGTCAATACTGAAATCAGATTGATTATACTCTTTGCAGCCAAAGAAGGAGAAGCTCTATACAGTCATTAAAAATAAGACTGGGAGCTGACTGTGGCTCAGATCATGAACTCTTTATTGCCAAATTCAGACTTCAGTTGAAGAAAGTTGGGAAAACCACTAGACTATTCAGGTGTGACCTAAATCAAATTCCTTATAATTATGCAGTAGAAGTGATAAATAGATTCAAGGGAATAGATCTGATAGACAGAGTGCCTGAAGAACTATGGACGGAATTTGGTGACATTGTAGTGGAAGCAGTAATAAAGACCATCTCCAAGAAAAAGAAATGCAAAAAGGCAAAATGGCTGACTGAGGAGGTCTTACAAATAGCTGTGAAAAGAAGAGAAGTGAAAGACAAAGGAGTAAAGGAAAGATATACCCATTTGAATGCAGAGTTCCAAAGAATAGCAAGGAGAGATAAGAATGCCTTCCTCAGTGATCAGTGCAAAGAAATAGAGGAAAACAATAGGATGGGAAAGACTAGAGATTGCTCCAAGAAAATCAGAGACTCCAAGAGAACTTTGCCTGCAAAGATAGGCACAATCAAGGACAGAATTGGTTTGGACCTAACAGAAGCAGAAGATATTAAGAAAAGGTGGCAAGAATACACAGAAAAACTATACAAAAAAGATCTTCGTGACCCAGTTAATCAAGATGGTGTTATCACTCACCTAGAGCCAGACATCCTGGCATGTGAAGTCAAGAGGGCCTTAGGAATCATCACTATGAACAAAGCTAGTGGAGGTGATGGAATTCCAGCTGAGCTATTTCAAATCCTGAACGATAATGCTGTGAAAGTGCTGCACTCAATATGCCAGCAAATTTGGAAAACTCAGCAGTGACCAGAGGACTGGAAAAGGCCAGTTTTCATTCCAATCCCAAGGAAAGGAAATGGCAAAGAATGAGCAAACTACTGCACAATTGACCTCTTCTCACACAGTAGGAAAATAATGCTCAAGATTCTCCAAGGCATTCAACAATACATGAACAGTGAACTTCCAGATGTTCAAGCTGGATTTAGAAAAGGCAGAGGAACCAGAGATCAAATTGTCGACATTCATTGGATCACTGAAAAAGCAAGAGAATTCCAGAAAAGCATCTACTTCTGCTTAATTGACTACACCAGAGCCTTTGTCTGTGTATCACAAAAAACTGGAAAATTCATCAAGAGGTGGGAATACCAGACCAACCTGACCTGCCTCCTGAGAAATGTGTATGCAGATCAAGAAGCAACAGTTAGAATTGAAAGGTTGTTGCTGAATGATAAGACGCTGGGATTCTTGTCCTCTGGAAGAGAAGAATTCAATCTGGGCCAGAGATGAGGCCGGACCACTCAGAGCTTTTGTGTAATAAAGTTTTATTAAAGTATAAAGGAGATAGAGAAAGCTTCTGACATAGGCATCAGAAGGGGGCAGAAAGAGTACCCCCTGCTAGTCTTCAGCTGGATGTTATATAGTCACTAGTCACTGTTAATGAAAAGAAAGGAATGTCTTAAAACTCAGAATGGTGCCAGGCCCCTCATCCATAAAATGCATTTTGGGATAATCTTGGCACCAGATGATTCATCAGGGGCCATAAAACAATTGACTTGAATCTTGTAGACGGGCAGATTACCATACAAATAGGTTCGTTTACATAGATTAGGGGAACAATATCTGAGTATAACATACTGGTTTGTCAAGTAGGTTCTGAGCCATTAGGCAGAACAGACCTGAGGACAGAGTCTGGGGTAAATGCATAGCAGATTAACATAGCTTAAGACAAACATTTCCATAAGAAAAATGCATTGGTTAACTCCAGGTTTGAGAATAGTTAACTTCAAGTGAAACCAGGTGTCATTATGGCAACACAGTATTTTAAGAGAAACCTCCTTTTAAGTTTGTATAGAGAAGGAAAAAAATATCTCTAGTTTGGTTCCTCCTGCTGCTTAAGAGAGATAAAAATGTCTGACACTTGCAGTCTGTTTCCTCTATTTGGAGACCCCTGACCTTTCTGCCTGTTTCCCTCTCAGAACTGGACATGGAACAACAGACTGGTTCAAAATCGGGAAAGGAGTAAGTCAAGGCTGTATATTATCATCCTCCTTATTTAACTTATATCCAGAGTACATCATGAGAAATGCTGGACTGGATGAAGCACAGGCTAGAATCAAGATTATCAGGAGAAACATCAATAACCTCAGATATGCAGATGACACCACCCTTATGGCAGAAAGCGACTAGGACCTTGATGAGGAGCTTCTTGACGAAGGAAAAAGAGAGTGAAAATGCTGTAAGAATTGACCCTAAAGCACTGTTTGTATCTTTTTCAGAATGCCCTCCTATGGAAAGTTGAAAATGCGAAAAAGCAATTAGAAGAAATGCAAAATGACAAGGTACTTAAATCTCTAAATCCTTTAGAAATTTGTTAACAGCTGAGTTGGGCTGGGCTCATTGTTACAGTCACTACGGATGCTTAGAGGAAGTCAAGTTATATTTTCTTTATGGCTAATCCACTACTGTAACACATATACCATTTCTGGTTTTGAACACTGAATGTGTTTGCATTATAGGTGGATTTAGACTGTGGCCGTTGTGTGTGGCTCAGAATTCTGAGTAGTCCTTTCTAGGTTCACCCAAAAGCTGAGACAAGCATGAGCTTTTAAGGTGGACAGAGCTGTGTGTCAAAAGATAATATGAGCCACATACAGAATCTAAAGTTTCCTAAAAACCAACCGACTACTTGATGTCCTCTTTTCACCGCGAGTCTTGAAATCGTCTCTGTGATCTCCACATCGAGCTTTGCACTGGCCTGTCTCGTGTGATCAGGGCTGCACGAGGCGGGTGACTGCCGTGGCTGACAGCACAGAGCTGCCAGGCTGAGTCGAGTGACTCGGAAACGAAGCCCATTTGACTTGTTTTACCCCATGAAGAAGAGAAGTGGGGTGTGGAGGAATGAATGTGAGGGATGCCCAGGGATGCAGTGAGCTCCATGGAGACAGTTTAAAGCAGTGAGAGGAGCGAGGGCAATAAGAGTGAGTCCTGTCCCCCCGCACCCGAACCCCCGCCCAAGCCCAGCTTCTCCCTACAGACTTCATCATTGTCAATGGCTTGCATGTTTCCTGCAGAAGCTTCTCTACACCTGAGATGGAACTTCTTATTCATTATGGTTTATAAGGGTTAATATTGTTTTGAGTGTTTATATTTCCTATGGGACTCTTAGAGTACATTGTCTCAGAATTAAAATGTTCAGAGTTGATAACTACTCATGTAACCTGTTATGCACATGTTGGTGCAAGTCATTTTACATCTGGAAAGCAAGTGGTGCAGGCTGTGTCATTTGCTGTTTTGTAGGACCAGCTGATTAAAAACCTGGAGACCCCTAGAGCCGACGTGGACCAGACGAGGCTGCGAGGGGCTCCCCTCCACCACGGGTAGGGTGCTCCCCCAGGCAGCTCCCCTCAGCGCTGTCGAGTGTGACAAGGGCTTGTCTGGTGTGTGGCCAGTATGACTGGGTGTCTCTCACGGTCACACCTCAAGGAGCCTGTAGCTTCGTGGCCAGCGAGAGGGAAGAGACAAGCATCGTTCCTTAGAATCGAACTTGGTACCAGGGAGAGTGGTGGTCATGGTATTGACAAAACCCAAAACCACAGGCAGAGGTTTGGAAGTGGAGGCGGACCAGTTGATATTTGGGTGTATTCATTTGAGGGACCTGACAGACTGACAGTGATTTTTCTGAAGAGTCGCAGAAGGTTAATGACCTGTAGTCTTTTTTATCTAATGGAGACTGAGACATGACTTGCCGTTGGCTGTGGTGGGAGGAATCACCTGGCTTGTGAATAAGGCTAGCAGATTACTGAGCATCCTGATTTTTTCTTACTCGTTGTTATGGCAGCAGTAATTCTTATTTAGTATTTAAATGTTTCTTTGGCTTCTTCATGGAAAATGGTCATAAGTGACAGAGAAACTTTAGCAAAGGTTACTGAAGTGCTTAACAGGTGACTTTCATTCATCTGTAGGAAATCGACTGCTGCTTGAATCCTGACTTAGGAGACATTTTGGAGCCCATATGCATATTTCTGCGTTTGTGCGCTTAGGGGATCCTTGCGGTCGAGGGCCCCTGCCCAGCCCTGTTCTAGAGTAAGGGGATATCATTAGAGACGAAGGCAGAGCCGGAAACTGGCCCTGTGCCAGAAACCACGGTGGGTGGAGTTCAAGGAGAGCGCATGCCCTGCAGAGCGGATAGGGGACACGGCCAGACTTGCTGGCAGAGCTCCTCCAGGGTGTGGGGCTGGTGCTGTCAGAGATGGACACCCCCTGCTCCCAGGGTGGACGAGGTGAGTGTGAGGAGGTCTGTGTAGACAGTGCAGGAAGAGGAGGTGGACACAGCCTCCTGCTCTTGGGGGGTTTGGGTAAGGAGGAGGGCGCTGGTGCCGGGACCCAAAGGCCTGGCATGATTGGGGGGTTCAGATGGAGAAGCCTGGGGCCTGGTCACCGTCCCCTGTGTGTCAGCGAGAGTGAGAGATGAGAAGAGGAAGCAGCCACGGGGCAGGAGGGGCCGCTGTGCTCTGAAGACAGTGGGCTGCAGTGGCTGGTGCGAGGGAGGGGTGTCTCCAAGAGGCAGCTCTGGAGGGGTCACGGCAGTGACTTAGCAGCACAGGCCGGGGCCTCAGAGTGGGGCTTGCAGGCTGTGTGGGCTGGCGGGGGGCACTATGCTGGCTCAGGAGGGAGGGAGTGGGGACTGAAATCCTGGCTCACAGGAAGGGCAGGCTTGGCGTATTTGGCAGGACCTCCCAGTGGAATTGGTCACCTTGTCTCTGAGACCTTCTGCTGGGGGAAAGAGCCTCGGGTGAGGAAGGGGAGAGAGATGGAGGCTGCACTCCACGAGGGGACTGGGAGGTGATGGTTGGGGGCGACCAACCCAGAGGCTTTGTGGCCCTCAGAGGACCCGCGGGGGTCCGCAGTCCATGGCGGGACAGTGTCGTACCCCCGACCCAATTCCCAAGTGTGCTCTGGCCCCAGGCCCTTGGGCAGAATTCGAGCAGAGAAAGCAGTGGTTCCCTCAGGAGGGAGGGAGACGGGAGGAAAGACAGGTGTTGCTCGGGGAGATTCCAGATTCCATCTGTGCAGCACAGCTTCCTTGCAAAAGCGTCAAGCAGCGCAGCATGTGAGCCCGAGCAGGCTGAGCTGGTGGTTGGCCCTGGCCGCCCTGCAGACGTGTGGGGTGTCCTGTCCTCGGGGGAGGGCTCTGTCTCCCGGGTTTGGGGACTCCTGCACGTGCAGGCGCTGCCCTCTTCCCAGAGACAGGACTGAGCAGAGCCCGGGCCTCCTGCCTCGCAGGCGGCTCACAGTCAAGGCGGGCCGCCCCGCCTCTCAGCAGGCCCGTGCTGCGTGAGCTGCTGGTACCGCCAGGCCCAGGCCCAGGCCTCAGTGCTCAGGGCCTGAGCATCCGTGCTGAGCTCCAGAGTTCAGCCGGGAGTCTGGTGACACGCTCATCTCTGCTTCTGATGGGAGACACCAGTGCTGTGGGTCCGAGGGCTTTCTGCTGCTGGTTGTCTGAGGCGCCGTTAGAAGAGCTGGGAGTGGTGCAGCCAGTGTTCCAGGCAGACGGGTGACTGTGATCCACGGACTTCATGCAGGAGAGGGAGGTCAGAGCAGGCGCGGGCCAGAGGGGAGGTGCGGGTGCCAAGGAGAACGCCGAGCAGGTGCAGGTAAGAATAAGAAATTATTAAATTATGTTAGAATTTAAATAAAATGCCATCTTTCCATCTTTCCAAACCCCACAGAATTTCATACTTTGGAAATTCTGCAGAGAACAAATCACTTCATTCTGAAACCAGAATTTGCATGGAGAGTCTCCTTTGAATGTGTCCAACATAAGATCAGGGTGGATCAGAATCAGTTCCCAACATCTGCTTGATTATCTCTAAGGGAGACAAGAATACTCAGACTGTGTGCTCTAGGGGGTTTTATTGTTAAAAAAGTAATAATAATAATTCTCTACTCTGGCAAAAGGCAATTATTCTGCAGTGTCTGAGTTTATCCTCTTGGGACTCACAGGTAATCCAGAACTTCAAGCTACTCTCTTTGGTGTATTCCTAGTAATCTATTTAGCTAGTGTCCTGGGTAATCTTGGTTTGATTGTACTAATACAAGTCAGCCCGCAGCTTCACACACCCATGTATTCCTTTTCTCAGCCATCTGGCTTTTATTGATTTTTCTTTACTTCATCTGTCACCCCAAACACCTTGGTGAATTTTCTGTGTGAAGCTAAAAGTATAACATTTTATGCATGTCCCATTCAGGTGTGCTGCATCATCACATTTGTAGTTTGTGAACAGTATTTGCTCTCAATCAGGGCCTATGACTGGTATGTTGCCATTTGCAACCTTTACTGTATGCCATCCTCATGCCTAAAAAACTCTGCAATCGGATCACTGCTAGCACATATATTTATGGATTTGTTGTGGGTCTTGCACAGACAGTCACAACATTCCTCTTATCTTTCTGTGGCTCCAATAGGGTCAACCACTTCTACTGTGATGACGTTTCATTGGTCACGCTGGCTTGCTCTGACACTCAAAGAGCTGATGCTGTTAACCATTGATGGGTTCACCACCCTTTGCTCTCTGTGCTGATCGTGATCATTTCTTATGTCTTCATCCTCTTTGCCATTCTGAGGATCCATTCTGCTGAAGGAAGGCAAAACGCCTTTTCTACCTGTGTTTCCCATCTCACCTTCATATTTTATGCAACAATCATTTTTATGTACCTCCTGCCCAATTCAAGTCATTCTCTGAACACAGGTAAATTTGCTTCAGTATTCTATGTGGTAGTGATTCCTGTGTTAAACCCATTGATCTATAGCTTGAGGAATCAGGAAGTGAAGAATGCACTGAAGAGAATTATAGAAAAGTTCCATTTGACTATCAAATGACTGAAAAAATCAAGGACAGTGAGGAATCAGAGGACTGGGAATTATGGCTTATCTAGAGTCAAAATGCTGATAAATAATAGTCTCAAATGCCTCACTTCCAGTGTTAATACTTACTCAATATGTCTTACCCACTGTTTCATCATTGGTGATTTACACATGAAAGGCATTTTTTAAAATTTGGAGGTGTTCAACTTTATTTTTTTATTTTTTTTTTTTTTTACATCCCACCCTCACCTTCTCCCACAGAGTTCAAAAGTCTGTTCTGTATTTCTGTGTCTCTTTTTCTGTTTTGCATATAGGGTTATCGTTACCATCTTTCTAAATTCCATATATATGTGTTAGTATGCTGTAATGTTCTTTATCTTTCTGGCTTACTTCACTCTGTATAAGGGGCTCCAGTTTCATCCATCTCATTAGGACTGGTTCAAATGAATTCTTTTTGACGGCTGAGTAAAATTCCATGGTGTATATGTACCACAGCTTCCTTATCCATTCATCTGCTGATGGGCATCTAGGTTGCTTCCATGTCCTGGCTATTATAAACAGTGCTGCGATGAACATTGGGGTGCATGTGTCTCTTTCAGATCTGGTTTCCTCAGTGTGTATGCCCAGAAGTGGTATTGCTGGGTCATATGGCAGTTCTATTTCCAGTTTTTTAAGGAATCTCCACACTGTTTTCCATAGTGGCTGTACTAGTTTGCATTCCCACCAACAGTGTAAGAGGGTTCCCTTTTCTCCACACCCTCTCCAGCATTTATTGCTTGTAGACTTTTGGATAGCAGCCATCCTGACTGGTGTGTAATGGTACCTCATTGTGGTTTTGATTTGCATTTCTCTAATAATGAGTGATGTTGAGCACCTTTTCATGTGTTTGTTAGCCATCTGTATGTCTTCTTTGGAGAAATGTCTGTTTAGTTCTCTGGCCCATTTTTTGATTGGGTCATTTATTTTTCTGGAATTGAGCTGCAGGAGTTGCTTGTATATTTTTGAGATTAATCCTTTGTCTGTTTCTTCATTTGCTATTATTTTCTCCCAATCTGACGGCTGTCTTTTCACCTTACTTATAGTTTCTTTTGTAGTGCAAAAGCTTTTAAGTTTCATTAGGTCCCATTTGTTTAGTTTTGCTTTTATTTCCAATATTCTGGGAGGTGGGTCATAGAGGATCTTGCTGTGATTTATGTGGGAGAGTGTTTTGCCTATGTTCTCCTCTAGGAGTTTTATAGTTTCTGGTCTTACATTTAGATCTTTAATCCATTTTGAGTTTATTTTTTGTATGGTGTTAGAAAGTGTTCTAGTTTCATTCTTTTGCAAGTGGTTGACCAGTTTTCCCAGCACCACTTGTTAAAGAGGTTGTCTTTTTTCCATTGTATATCCTTGCCTCCTTTGTCAAAGATAAGGTGTCCATAGGTTCGTGGATTTATCTCTGGGCTTTCTATTCTGTTCCATTGGTCTATATTTCTGTCTTTGTGCCAGTACCACACTGTCTTGATGACTGTGGCTTTGTAGTAGAGTCTGAAGTCAGGCAGGTTGATTCCTCCAGTTCCATTCTTCTTTCTCAAGATTACTTTGGCTATTCGAGGTTTTTTGTATTTCCATACAAATTGTGAAATTCTTTGGTCTAGTTCTGTGAAAAATACCGTTGGTAGCTTGATAGGGATTGCATTGAATCTATAGATTGCTTTGGGTAGAATAGCCATTTTGACAATATTGATTCTTCCAATCCATGAACACGGTATGTTTCTCCATCTGTTTGTGTCCTCTTTGATTTCTTTCATCAGTGTTTTATAGTTTTCTATGTATAGGTCTTTTGTTTCTTTAGGTAGATATACTCCTAAGTATTTTATTCTTTTTGTTGCAATGGTGAATGGTATTGTTTCCTTAATTTCTCTTTCTGTTTTTTCATTGTTAGTATATAGGAATGCAAGGGATTTCTGTGTGTTAATTTTATATCCTGCAACTTTACTATATTCATTGATTAGTTCTAGTAATTTTCTGGTAGAGTCTTTAGGGTTTTCTATGTAGAGGATCATGTCATCTGCAAACAGTGAGAGTTTCACTTCTTCTTTTCCTATCTGGATTCCTTTTACTTCTTTTTCTGCTCTGATTGCTGTGGCCAAAATTTCCAACACTATGTTGAACAGTAGTGGTGAGAGTGGGCACCCTTGTCTTGTTCCTGATTTCAGGGGAAATGCTTTCAATTTTTCACCATTGAGGGTGATGCTTGCTGTGGGTTTGTCATATATAGCTTTTATTATGTTGAGGTATGTTCCTTCTATTCCTGCTTTTTGGAGAGTTTTAATCATAAATGAGTGTTGAATTTTGTCAAAGGCTTTCTCTGCATCTATTGAGATAATCATATGGTTTTTATCTTTCAATTTGTTAATGTGGTGTATTACATTGATTGATTTGCGGATATTGAAGAATCCTTGCATTCCTGGGATAAAGCCCACTTGGTCGTGGTGTATGATTTTTTTAATATGTTGTTGGATTCTGTTTGCTAGAATTTTGTTAAGGATTTTTGCATCTATGTTCATCAGTGATATTGGCCTGTAGTTTTCTTTTTTTGTGGCATCTTTGTCAGGTTTTGGAATTAGGGTGATGGTGGCCTCATAGAATGAGTTTGGAAGTTTACCTTCTTCTGCAATTTTCTGGAAGAGTTTGAGTAAGGTAGGTGTTAGCTCTTCTCTGAATTTTTGGTAGAATTCAGCTGTGAAGCCATCTGGTCCTGGGCTTTTGTTTGCTGGAAGATTTTTGATTACAGTTTCGATTTCCTTGCTTGTGATGGGTCTGTTAAGATCTTCTATTTCTTCCTGGTTCTGTTTTGGAAAGTTATACTTTTCTAAGAATTTGTCCATTTCATCCAAGTTGTCCATTTTATTGGCATAGAGCTGCTGGTAGTAGTCTCTTATGATCCTTTGTATTTCAGTGTTGTCTGTTGTGATCTCTCCATTTTCATTTCTAATTTTGTTAATTTGGTTCTTCTCTCTTTGTTTCTTAATGAGTCTTGCTAATGGTTTGTCAATTTTGTTTATTTTTTCAAAAAAACCAGCTTTTAGCTTTGTTGATTTTTGCTATGGTCTCTTTAGTTTCTACTGCATTTATTTCTGCCTTAATTTTTAAGATTTCTTTCCTTCTGCTAACCCTGGGGTTCTTCATTTCTTCCTTCTCTAATTGCTTTAGGTGTAGAGTTAGGTTATTTATTTGGCTTTTTTCTTGTTTCTTGATGTAAGCCTGTAATGCTATGAACCTTCCCCTTAGCACTGCTTTTACAGTGTCCCATAGGTTTTGGGTTGTTGTGTTTTCATTTTCATTCATTTCTATACATATTCTGATTTCTTTTTTGATTTCTTCTATGATTTGTTGGTTATTCAGAAGCGTGTTATTTAGCCTCCAGGTGTTTGAATTTTTAACAATTTTTTTCCTGTAACTGAGATCTAATCTTACTGCACTGTGGTCAGAAAAGATGACTGGAATGATTTCAATTATTTTGAATTTTCCAAGACTAGATTTATGGCCCAGGATGTGATCTATTCTGGAGAAGGTTCCGTGTGCACTTGAGAAAAAGGTGAAGTTGATTGTTTTGGGGTGAAATGTCCTATAGATATCAATTAGGTCTAGCTGGTCCATTGTGTCATTTAAAGTTTGTGTTTCCTTGTTAATTTTCTGTTTAGTTGATCTATCCATAGTTGTGAGTGGGGTATTAAAGTCTCCCACTATTATTGTGTTACTATTAATTTCCTCTTTCATACTCGTTAGTGTTTGCCGTACATATTGCGGTGCTCCTATGTTGGGTGCATATATATTTATGATTGTTATATCTTCTTCTTGGATTGATCCTTTGATCATTATGTAGTGTCCTTCTTTGTCTCTTTTCACAGCTTTTATTTGAAAGTCTATTTTATCTGATATGAGTATTGCGACTCCTGCTTTCTTTTGGTCTCCATTTGCATGAAATATTTTTTTCCAGCCCTTCACTTTTAGTCTGTATGTGTCTCTTGTTTTGAGGTGGGTCTCTTGTAGACAGCATATATGGGGGTCTTGTTTTTGTATCCATTCAGCCAATCTTTGTCTTTTGGTTGGGGCATTCAACCCATTTACATTTAAGGTAATTATTGATAGGTGTGGTCCCGTTGCCATTTACTTTGTTGTTTTGGGTTCACGTTTATACAACCTTTCTGCATTTCCTGTCTAGAGAAGATCCTTTAGCATTTGTTGAAGAGCTGGTTTGGTGGTGCTGAATTCTCTCAGCTTTTGCTTATCTGTAAAGCTTTTGAGTTCTCCTTCATATCTGAATGAGATCCTTGCTGGATACAGTAATCTAGGTTGTAGGTTATTCTCTTTCATTACTTTCAGGACGTCCTGCCATTCCCTTCTGGCCTGGAGGGTTTCTATTGATAGGTCAGCTGTTATCCTTATGGGAATCCCTTTGTGTGTTATTTGTTGTTTTTCCCTTGCTGCTTTTAATATTTGTTCTTTGTGTTTGATCTTTGTTAGTTTGATTAATATGTGTCTTGGGGTGTTTCGCCTTGGGTTTATCCTGTTTGGGACTCTCTGGGTTTCTTGGACTTGAGTGGCTATTTCCTTCCCCATTTTAGGGAAGTTTTCAGCTATTATCTCCTCGAGTATTTTCTCATGGCCTTTCTTTTTGTCTTCTTCTTCTGGAACTCCTATGATTCGAATGTTGGGGCGTTTCACAGTGTCCCAGAGGTCCCTGAGGTTGTCCTCATTTCTTTTGATCATTTTTTCTTTTTTCCTCTCTGCTTCATTTATTTCCACCATTTTATCTTCTACCTCACTTATCCTATCTTCTGCCTCCGTTATTCTACTCTTGGTTCCCTCCAAAGTGTTTTTGATCTCATTCATTGCATTGTTCATTTTTAATTGACTCTTTTTTATTTCTTCTAGGTCTTTATTAAACATTTCTTGTATCTTTTCAATCTTTGTCTCCAGGCTATTTATCTGTAACTCCATTTTGTTTTCAAGATTTTGGATCATTTTTATTATCATTATTCTAAATTCTTTTTCAGGTAGATTCCCTATCTCCTCCTCTTTTGTTTGACTTGGTGGGCATTTTTCATGTTCCTTTACCTGTTGGGTATTTCTTTGCCTTTTCATCTTGTTTAGATTGCTGTGTCTGGAGTGGACTTTCTGTATTCTGGAGGTCTGTGGTTCCTTTTTATTGTGGAGGATTTACCCAGTGGGTGGGGTTAGACGATTGGCTTGTCAAGGTTTCCCTGTTAGGGAAGCTTGCGTCAGTGTACTGGTGCGTGGAACTTGATTTCTTCTTTTTGGAGAGCAATGGAGTGCCCAGTAATGAGTTTTGAGATGGGTCTATGTGTTAGGTGTGACCTTGGGCAGCCTGTATGTTGACATTCGGGGCTATGTTCCTGTGTTGCTGGAGAATTTGCGTGGTATGTCTTGCTCTAAAACTTATTGGCTCTTGGGTGGTGGTTGGTTTCAGTGTAGGTATGGAGGCTTTTGGACGGTCACTTATTACTTAAAGTTCCATGTAGTCAGGAGTTTTCTGGTGTTCTCAGGTTTTGGGCTTAAGTTTCCTGCCTCTGGATTTCAGCTTTATTCTTCCTGTAGTCTCAGGACTTCTCCAACTATACAGCACTGATAATAAAACTTCTAGATTAATGGCGAAAAGATTCTCCCCCGTTAGGGACACCCAGAGAGGTTCACAGAGTTACGTGAAGAAGAGGAGAGGGAGGAGGGAGATAGAGATGAGCAGCAGGAGAAAAAGGGGGACTCAAGAGGAGAGAGACAGATCTACGCAGCTGTCTGTTCCCAGAGTGTTCTCCGTATCTTAGACACCTACAAGGATTCACAGAATTAGATTGGGAAGAGAAGGGGAAAGAAGGAAATAGAGGTGTTCTGAGGTAGAAAACAGAGAGTCAAGATTTGGAGAGAATAATCTTCGGTTTAAAGATAGGGCTTCTCTTTTTTTTTTTTTTTTGTAAGGTTATATTGTAGTGAAAATGAAAATGAAGAGTAGTAGAGGAGTACTAGAGGACTTTAAAAGAAATAAGAGAAAAAGAAAAATAGAAAATAAAAGAGAAAACAGAAAGGAAAAAAAAGAAGAAAAAAGAAAAAAAAAGAAAAAGAAAAAAAAGAAAAAAAAAACAAAAAAAAAAAAAAAAAGAAAGAAAGAAAAAAAAAATTTTTTTTTCCCCTACAGTGCGGCTTTGGGGAGTTTTGAAGGAAGAGCCTCAGGGCAAGTGGTCTTGCCAGCTGCTAGGGCCTTACCCGCAAAATCCCCAACTGCCAGCTCGCCATGAGTGGCAAGGCAAGGCAGGCCAATAAATGGAGAGAGGAGTTGCTAGGACAAGGAATAGCGGCTTTATTCAGAAAGCCACCAAACCAAGAAGATGGTGGACTCCAAAGATCCACCTTCAGGTGTTCAACTTTAAAAGGAGAAAGAGACAGACAAACAAGGAAAGACAGAGAGAGAAATCGAGATAGAGATATCTTCACCTGTTTGAACAGACATCTTTAAAATTAAAGAAACGGACATTGGGCATAATGACTTTATCTGAATTCTGTTTCATATGGGTCATACTAAGATAGACCAACATTTGGTATCTTATATTTCAAGTTTGCTGCATAGATAATCTGGAAAAGAAGGCAGAGTTTAACAGCAAGAATTTTTTGGCACTCTGAATAATCTTCCTAACACTCCTCTTCTTGCATTCAGCTCAAAGAATAGCACCAGCAGAACAGCCTTGACATTGAACCCTTAGTGACACCCATCCTGACATTGTATCAGTTTAGTTCCCTGGAGCTCTTTCCTGCCATTATAATCTTGTGCTTGTTCTATATCAGTTGTGATTAGACACATGGACTCTTCCTTCACACAGTGGGGCTAACAATTTAAATTTTTCCAAGTAATAGTTGTTATTTTGGGTAAATTATTATATTTCACATCTCTTTTCCTTGGGGGTTTCTTCATCTACAATAGTAATAGTTCCTTTGTCCTTGGCTGATTGTGAAGATTAAATAAGATTATGACTATAAAAGGCTTACATAGTTCGTAGTACATGCCAAGAGCTTCTTGAGCGTTGACTATTACACCTAATTAGTAGCATTATTTTCAGCATTGTTATAGCATGCATAGTCTTTTTAGAAAGAGTTGGCAACGTGATATGCTTTATTTTAAAATCAACAAAATGAAAATATAAGTAACAAGTCACTGTATTGTCACCATTAAAGCAATTTCATTCCTTTTCGTTTTTGTTTCAAATTTATATAAATGACTTTTTAATTTTTTTGATTTATTTTGATTTATTTTTAAATTTATTTTTATTAGTTGGGGGCTAATTACTTTACAATATTGTAGTGGTTTTTGCCATACATTGACATGAATCAGCCATGGATTTACATGTGTTCCCCATCCTGAACCCGCCCCCCCCCTCCCTCCCCATCCCATCCCTCTGGGTCATCCCAGTGCACCAGCCCTGAGCACTTGTCTCATGCATTCAACCTGGACTGGCGATCTGTTTTACAGTTCAAAATATACATGTTTCAATGCTCTTCTCTCAGATCATCCCACCCTCGCCTTCTCCCACAGAGTCCAAAAGTCTGTTCTATACATCTGTGTCTCTTTTTCTGTCTTGCACATAGGGTTATCATTACCATCTTTCTGAATTCCATATATATGTGTTAGTATACAGTATTGGTGTTTATCTTTCTGGCTTACTTCACTCTGTATAATGGGCTTCACTTTCATCTATCTCATTAGAACTGATTCAAATGAATTCTTTTTAATGGCTGAGTAATATTCCATTGTGTATATGTACCATAGCTTTCTTATCCATTTGTCTGCTGATGGGCATCTAGGTTAACAAGTGGTGCTGGGAAAACTGGTCAACCACTTGTAAAAGAATGAAACTAGAACACTTTCTAACACCATACACAATAAATGACTTTTTAAAACTGTACATATTTAAAGTACTCAATTTGATAAGTTTTGAAACATCACCACAGTGAAAATGCTGGACGAGTTTGTCTCTTTCCCCGAGGTTCCTCCTCCACTGACCGTGGGCAACCACCAATCTGGTTCCTGTCACTGTGGATCGCTTTCCAATTCTTACATGCATGCTGCATGCTAAGTTGCTTCAGTCATGTCTGACTGCTTATTTCCTACAGTTTCATATAAATGGAATCAACAATATGAACTCTTTAAGACAGAGAAATTTTATATTTCAGAAGTGCAAACAGCTTCATGTTGAACATTTGGCATAATCATTCTCTGAAAGTGCATTGCCCACATCAATGACATGCCATGCAGCACCCACACCACTGAGCTATTCTAAACCATTCTATCTCCCACACATGCATGCATGCATGCTGTCACTTCAGTCATGTCTTTGTGAGCCCATGGACTGTAGCCCATTAGGCTCCTCTGTCCATGGGATTCTCCAGGGAAGAATACTGGAGTGGGGTGCCATGCCCTCCTCCAAGGGATCTTCCTGATCCAGGGATGGAAGAGGGGCCCAGGCTTCTCCTGCATTGGCAGGCAGGTTGTTTACCACCAGCACAAACTGGGAAGCCCATCCTACCTCCCACTGCCCCTAAATTTCATCGCAATTGCTTTTATTAATTTTGTTGGGGTATAGTTGCTTTCCAATATTGCATTAGTTTCCTGCCATGCAGCAAAGTGAATTAGTTACACATACACATATACCCACTCTTTTTCAGATTCACTTCCCATTTGGGGACCACAGAGCAATGAGGAGAAGTCCCTGTGCCCTACAGCAGGTCCTCCTCAGGTATCTGTTTTATACACAACAGTGTGGATAGGTCAGTCCCACCCTCCCAATGCACTCACTGTCTTTCCTCCCTTGGCAATTGTAAGTTTCTTTTCTATATCTGTACTTCTATTTCTGTTTTGCAAACAAGTTCATCTGTACCATTTTTGTAGATTCCACATAAGGGATACTGTATATTTGTCTTTCTCTTTCTGACTTACTTCACTCACTTTGACAGTCTCTAGGTCCATCCCTGTTCCTGTTAAGAGCATTGTTTCATTCTTTTTTATGGCTGAGTAATATTCCATTGTACATATGTACCGCGTCGTCTTTATTCCTTCCTCTGTTGATGGACATTTAAGTTGCTTCCATGTCCAGGCTATTGCGAATTGTGCTACAATGCACATTGGGGTGCATGCATTCTTAGAAATTATGGTTTTCTTCAGATATATGTCCAGCTGGGCTTCCCCAGTAACTTAGCTGGTGAAGTTGCTCAGGAGACCTGGTTTTGATCCCTGGGTGGGGAAGATCACTGGAAGGAGGGCACGGCAGCCCACCCCAGTATGCTTGCCTGGAGAATCCCCGTGGACACAGGAGCCTGGTGGGTGACTGTCCATAGGACTGCAAAGAATCAGACGTGAATGAACAATGAAGCACACGCACGGCAGCTGCAGTTTTATTTACTTTAAGGAACTTCCATACTGCTCTCCACAGAGGTTGTACCAACTCACATCCCCACCGGCAGTATAGGAGGGCTCTTTTATCTCCATACCCTCTCTAGCATGCATTGCCTGTAGATATTTTGAAGATGGATAGACATTTCCCCAAAGAAGACATACAGATAGTAAAAAAAGATACATGAAAATATGCTCAATATCACTAATTGTTAGTGAAATGCAAATCAAAACTACAGTTGGGTAGCAATGACAACCCACCCAAGTATGCTTGCCTGGAGAATCCCATGGACAAAGGAGTCTGGCAGGCCACAGTCCATGGGGTCTCGAAGAGTTGGACACGACTGAACGACCATCACTCACTCGCTCATTTACCTAATTGGCCATTTTAAATTTATTTTTTGTGTGTGTGTTTGTGATTATATTTCAAACTGAATTTTTTTGGTTCTTCCATTCCTGCTCTTAAAATAAGCATATATTTTCTTGAAACAAAATTTAAGCTGTTTTTGTTGCACTTAGTAAGGCTTGCAGTAATAAAATATTAATTATTTTGTTCCAAATTTTCAAAGTAAAACTGGAGATAAATCAGTTGGATCTTATTCTGTGTATCTGGTGCTGGATGAAACTCTTTAAATGGATGGTATCAGCTAATTTTTATAGCACTCTACTGAGATGGGTATTTAAAAAATAAAAAAAATCCAGAACAGTTTATGTAGTTCTTTAATAAGCATGTAGCTAATAATTAGAGGGGAAAAATGAGTTTAATTTTGTTAAAACAGAGTTTTAGTGACTATTTTAAACATTTTTAACTATGGCATCAGAGAAGACTCTCAAGAGTCCCTTGGACTGCAGGGCAATCAAACCAGTCAATCTGAAAGGACGTATCAGTCCTGATTACTCATTGGAAGGACTGATGCTGAAGCTCCAATACTTGGGCCACCTGATGCAAAGAGACGACTCTTTGGAAAAGACCCTGATGCCGGGAAAGTTTGAGGGCAGGAGAAGTGGATGAGAGAGGGTGAGGTGGTTGGATGGCATCACCGACTTGATGGCCATGAGTTTGAGTAAGCTCCAGGAGTTGGTGATGGACAAGGAAGCCTGGTGTGCTGCAGTCCATGGGGTCGCAAAGAGTTGGACATGACAGTGACTGAACTGAACTGGTTTGGAACATTGATTCAAATTAATTTAAAAACTAAATTTAAATTATTTGTTTAATTAGAAAAATAATTTGAAAGAGATGAACCTGAATCTGGCACAATGAATGAATCTTTCATGGGGCTCGCATACTCTGGAAAAGAAAATGAAGGGAAAAGTCACCACACTTGAGGAAAAGCTATTCAGGAAAAGATATTCAGGAGAAATTAACTCTAATTGTCCTGGGTTATTACTTATATAATAAAATATCAACATCTATGCTTATTAATTATCTAAAAACCAAATTAAGTAACAAGAAGAAGGTCTGAGGGAAAAAAACTGTCTATAAATATATAATCACTAATGGTTTTTCTTCATAGATAACACTGTAATGTTACTATGAAGTAGTCAAACTATATTAAAATATGGACTTCTCTGAACTAATATGTAAATAAGAAATATAATTGAGGGAATATGAAGTACTTATACGTAAGCAACAAAAAATTAAACTCATCATCAGAATATTTCCATTCTAAGCATATTCTTGAAAATATAGTACTTCTACAATTCATTTTGTTAAATTAATAAATCATACTTTCAAGAAAATTTAATTATTTTAAAGACTATTTTAGATACATTATATAAGTGGAATAATGAGCAATTTATCCTACTCTAACTGGCTTATTTTACTTATAATATTCTCCAGGCTCATTTATGTTGTCACATATGGCACAATTTCTTTCTTTTTAAGGCTGATATTCCTATATATGTATATGCCACATTTTCTTTTTTTTCTTTTTTTATTAAAAGATAGTTGAAATTTCTGCAGAGCAAAGTGATTCATATCTCTGTGTATACATATATATTATATATATTATAATACATATCTTATTATTTTATAATATATTTATATTATTAATATTTATCATTATATTATTGCATTTATTATATAAAATTATATATTATATTATAATTAATTGTAACCATATATTATAGTATATAATATATTATATATATTTATATAATCTATATAATTATATTTTATATTTATTTATATAAATATTTATATATTTATATAATTTATATTATATTATATATAATATACTAAATATATAATATAATCTAATAAATAGTAATTATAATGACAATAAATCATAATAATAAATAATTATAATAAATAAATAATTATAAGAATACTAAAATATAATGATAATTTAATATTAATATAGTTAATGATTATTATAATAATGATATATTAATATTAATATATAAGGTAATATATACTATGTTATATAATATATGTGTATAATATATACATATTATATGTACATATAATTGTATTATGTGTATATTATATATAATATATACATATAATATATAATATAATTATATATTGCTATATAATATATAATAATACATAATATATAAATATATTTAAATATATATATAAATATATTATACTATATTATAGTACATTATAATTAATTAATAACATATTATATTATATAAATTATTATACATTACATATTACATATTATATTATATATTATTATATAATATATGATTATATTTTATATTATATATATATATATATATATATAATGCCCATAAGGCTCAGTCCATGGGGCACAATGAGGTAGACATGACTGAGTGACTGAGCATGAATTATATATATATACATATATATTCTTCATGTTCATTTCCATTATGGTTCATCACAGAATATTAAATATAGCTCCCTGTGCTATACAGTGGGGCTTTGTTGTTTATCCATCCTATATGTCCTTACAATTAAAATATATGCAATAGAATACTACTACTGAGCCATAAAGAAAAAATGAAATAATGCCACTTGCAGCAACATGAATGGACCTAGAGATGAATGAACTGAGTCACTGAACAACAAGAGGTATGGATGGAACATATCTGACAATGAACAGACATGTTAAAGCTGGCAGGTTTTATGGAGGAAATTATTGTATCAAATCTTGTAATTTTGTATGTGTTTGAAAATTTCCACAGTAAAAAACCTGATTACATGATAATTAGTTTTTTTAGTAAAAAGATAAAAATCATTGAAAATCTGTAAGTAGTTGTTTCAGCTTGTGGTTTGAAATACTAATATGTCTTTATTAAAACTATTATCATACAGGTCAGCAAATCTTTACATGAGGAAAAAAAATACATATATTCCTTCAAACTGTCCTTTACAGTTGCTACCTCTGAATGTGATAGAAAAAGTGGAATTCAAAATGTAAAAAATATATATTATAAATGATGTTTGTGTACTTCAAAAACAAGAGAATTTAGAGATGTACTTTCATAGTTTATTGCTCTCTGGTTTATGTTGGTATGAGAAGGGATTCTATAGTGGGATTCTTATTTATTTATTTTTTTTAGTGGGATTCTTATTTGAGGAAAGAAAAATAATTTCTTTGGTTGAGATATTTAAAGCAATTTAATGATATACATATGTGTGTATATATATATATATATGTATGTATTTGTCTATCTATCATCTATCTATTATACTACTACTACAAATGACAAAAGTATCCAAGAATTTTGTTAGACATTCTGAAAGGGACACAATAATAGTACATTCTTGAGAATTTTCAGTTCAGTTCAGTTCAGTTAAGTTTAGTCGCTCAGTCGTGTCTGACTCTTTGCGACCCGGTGAGAATTTTAGATTGCATTATTTTTGAAATATATAGCCCTTCTGCAGTTAACCCTTGATTCTTGATACTAGCTAATGATTTAATCAGCTGTGACTTGAGACAAGTTATTTAAATTATCTGAGTTTCTCTTATCTAAAATCTGCACTATTGTGTTTTGTAAGGAATAACAATATAAAGTATGTAGATCTTCTTAGTACCTTGCTTGGCACAGAATTATGACCCAATAAATCTTAGTCACAGTTATCATCATTACTGTCATTCTACTTGCGATTATTATAGCAGCATTAATTTGCAGTTTGCAGATTCATTTACTGTCCATTAAAGGTTTACTCATCAAAAGTGCCTGGTGTTATAAGTAGTATTTTTCTTTCTTAATTGGGACTCAGAGTTTATGACTTTCCCAACTGTGTGTGGGGAGGTAACTGATGAGCTTGAGTCAAACCTACATCCTGCTCCGAAACCTGTAATCTTCCCACTGCAGCCTGCAGTTTGATCTCCCAAAGGAAGATGCTCCAAGGCTGAGGACAGAGTCATCCCTGAGGAATCAGATGATTACTTCAACACACTCACACTGCACCCCACATTCATTAATCCTGAGTTGAAACTTTGTTTGTTGAAATTGGTTTCTATTAATACATCCCCATGAAAAAGCTGAGAAACATCATTTTAATAAGTCTCCTTGAAACTGATTAAAAGGTAAAATCTACCTTTAGCAATTACAGTAGGGAATTCTGTTTGCAGGGAAGTTTTGTAATAAGACCCAGAGAGACAGTTTCCTCACTGACACTTAAGCACACTCTGACTTCAGTTTCTCTTTACTTAATGATCAGCAGTTATTCAATTAAAATAGACAAGTAAAGAATGGTAGCTACAAAAAATTATATTTTTCTTAGTTTTCCCAGGTATTCTGAATTTTTGCAACCTGACTAGAAATGGAAATATTAACCTAATTTCTTTCATATCATATATTATGGGCAAGCAATAGGCAATTGGGAACTTTTAAATTTTCTGGAGAGATATTTCATATTCGCTAACACCAAATAATTTGGTAATAGAATCACTGATTAATTTTTTTCAAATTCAATGCTGCTACTGTTTTTTTTTTTAATAATTCACATTTTTGACATATGAGGGAAGGTATTGCTAGAATGCATTAAAGGATACCGATGGGTTTAATACTTCCCTGAATTAAAAAAAAAATCCTGAAGAGTCAGCTAGTTAAAAGCTCATTCAGATGGAAATACGATTGAAATAGCTAATGTAAAATATATGTACTACCAATGTGAGATGCCATATACCTTGTGTGCATAGTTTGGATTAGGTGATAGTGTGTGAGCTGCAATAATTAGACAAAGTTTTGGTTTCTTTATAGCTCTAGAATAGAAATTGTGAACCAAAATATGATTAAAATGCTCATATTTATGGTTTGATCATTTTCTAGAAATTAGGGCACAAAAATCTCATCACGATGGAAACAAGATATGAAGGTGTCAAATGAAGTCCAGTCAGCGCCAGTGCCCAGCGTCCAGTTGTGTCCGGCTCTTTGTTACTGCATGAATTTTAACCTGCCAAGCTCCTCTGTCCATGGACTTTTCCAAGCAAGAATACTGGAGTAGGTTACCGTTTCCTAATCCAGGGAATCTTCCCAGCTCAGGGATTGAACCTGTGTCTGCTGAGTCTCCTACACTGGCAGGCAGATTCTTTATCATTACCCGGGAAGCCCTCAAATCAACTTACTCTGTGAAAACAAATAAAAAGCTTGCTTCAAGGAATAAGTCAAATTTTCAGCTTAAAAGTATCAGAGAAATAATTGTGTATGTGTGTGTGTAGGGTCTCCTACACAGCAGGCAGATGCTTTACCATCTGAGTTATAAGGGAAGCCCAAATAAAAGCTAAAAGAATACAAACGAAGGTATATGTAGATAATTAATCATGAATAGCCGTATCCTCCTTCGTAGTTAAATAAGAAAGATTGAAACTAGGTATATTAGAAATTAAGTACCAAAAACTGGGTAAAGAAAATAAAAAGCCTTATGTAACTTGATTTAGGAATTAAAAACAACAACAACAAAGAAAACATAATTAAATGGTGTCATTTTTTAGCCACTTTATCTGTAGTTCCTGACACAGCTAGGGACTTAATAAATTATTGTTGAGCAATAAATGAATTTCTCAAAAAGTTTTGGCGGTTTGACTCCCAACAATACCAATCTCATTATTTTCAAAAAAGGTTTCCTCTTTTTTGTTAACTTAGTTAATTATTAGTAAAATTTAAATTTTACTAATGATTAACATACAGTTTACTAAAGATTTAATGCTTCCCTGGTGGCTCAGTGATCTGCCTGCCAATGAAGGAGACACGAGTTCAATCCCTGGGTCAGGAAGACCTTCTGCAGAAGGAAATGGCAACCCACTCCATATTTTTATCTGGAAAATCCCATGAACACAGGAGCCTAGTGGGTTACAGTCCTTGGGGTTGCAAAGGAGTTGGAAACGACATAGCAACTAAACAACAACAATGATTTAATAGGCATAAAAGAGAAAATATTATTTTTAAAGAATGAGCTTGGCAAGTGAAAACTATATATATAATTATTAATGTTAATGCAGAAAAAATGTAAACTCTTACAACTCTGTTGAGAATCTTTATTGAGTCTCCAGTTTGTGTCAGCAAACACATATAAAGAGGCTGATGAGAGACCAAAACTTCTTCCCATATGATAAATATCAGAGAAGACAAAGGAACAAACCAACTAAAAGTTTGGTGTAATGATGAATGATATTGGGGGAAAAAAAGTAAGTTAGGGAAGAGAAGTAGTGTACTAGCAATTAATGCCGATGTGGCATTTATGATGATACAGACATGATTCTAGATCTTTTACACAGTTTACATCCTTTATATTTGCATAGTCTACACACACATTTAATCTTCAAAGCCACACCAGAAGCAGTTACTATGTCCATTTTTGTTTCAAAGATGCTGAAAACAAAACATAGGGTGTTATGTGAATAAGTATTGTCATGGCTCATGCCAACAAAGCCAGAATTTGGGGCTCGATATCTGACTAGTGTTCTCACCTTTCACACTGTGAAAGTGTCCAGGGGGTGAAAGATTGAGATGTCAAAGAAAGGTATCCTAGGCAGAGGGAACAAATGCAAACATGGGGTCTCGCAGGTGGCTCTAGTGGTAAAGAACAAGTTTGCCAATGCAGGAGATATAAGAGACATGGGTTTGATCCCTGGGTTGGGAAGATCCCCCTGAGGGCGAGCATGACAACCCACTCCAGTATTCTTGCCTGGATTATCCAATGGACAGAGGAGCCTAGAACACACACACGCAAGCTGTCATGCCCCAAAATATATATATATATATATATATGTATAATATATATATATGGATAGAAAGAAGGGAATGGGGGGAGGGGGAAGAATTAAGATAAATGTAGTCAGAAAGCCATAAACAGCCTAATCATTCCCAGTTCTGTGGACCCCTGTAAATTTTTCTGAAGTGCTGTTGATTAACCTAGAGCCTGTTATACAGAATGAAGTAAGACAGAAAAATAGATATCATATATTACTGCATACATATGGAATCTAGAAAAATGGTGCTAATGAACCTATCTGCAGGGCAGGAATAGAGACACAGACATAGAGAAGGGACTTGTGGACACAGGAGGAGAAGGAGTTGTCGATCAGCCCCAAGCATGTCTGGCTCTTTTCAGACCCATGGACTGCAGCATGCCAGGCTTCCCTGTCTTTCACCATCTCTTGGAGTTTGCTCAAACTCGTGTCCATTGAGTCAGTAATGCCATCTCATCCTCTGTCACCCCTTTCTCTTCCTGCCCTCAATCTTTCCCAGCGTCAGGGTCTTTTCCAATGCATCAGTTCTTCATATCAGGGGGCCAAATCATTGGAGCTTCTTCCTTAGTCCTTCCAATGAATACTCAGTGTTGATTTCCTCTAGGATTGACCAGTTTAATGTTCTTGCAGTCCAAGGGACTCTCAGGAGTCTTCTGCAGCCCCAAAATTTGAAGGCATCAATTCTTAAGTGCCTAGCTTTCTTTAAGGTTCAGCTGTCACATTCTTATATGAGTACTGAAAAAAATCATAGCTTTGATTATACTGACCTTTGTCAGCAGAGTAATGTCTCTGGTTTTTAAGAAGTTGTCTAGATTTATTATCTTTTCTTCCAAGGAGCAAATATCTTTTAATTTTGTGGCTACAGTCACAGTCTGCAGAAATTTTGGAGCCCAAGAAAATAAAATCTAGCACTGTTTCCACTTTTCCCCCCATCTATTTGCCATGAAGTGATGGGATTGGATGCCATGACCTTAGTTTTTTGATTATAGAGTATTAAGCCAGCTTTCTCACTCTCCTCATTCACCTTCATCAGAAGGTTCTTTAGTTTCTCTTTGCTTTCTGCCATTAGAACAGTGTCATCTGCATATCTGAGAGAGCGGGGCAGATTGAGTGTGTCATTGACATGTACACACCAGGATGTCTATAATAGATAGCTAGTGGGAAACTGCTGTAGAGGACAGGGAGCTTATTTGGTGCTCTGTGATGACCGAAAGGGATGGGATGGAGTGGGGAACTGGGAGGGAAACTCAAGAGAAGGAGATATATGTCTACTTAAAGCTGAGTCACATTTTGTAGAGCAGAAATCGACACAACATTGTAAAGCAACTATATTCCAATTCAAAATAAATTTGAAAAAGCCATAAAAAAGAATCTGATTTCTATACTGGGTGAAATGGGCAACTATTGGAGGATTCTGTGCCAGGGAGTGAGATAACCTAATTTACTCTTCAAACAAATTACTCTGCTTTACAATTGACTGGAGAGAGAAAGGATGGAAACAGGGAACCTAGCTGAAAGGATGATGGGTAAAACATGGAGTAGCATTCTAGCTGGCAAAATAAGTTGGATGCCAGATAAACTGGAAGAAAGCACCGATCTGAATTCCTCCAAGTCAAGAATGACTCAAGGTATTTGTCCGGAGCAACCATAGGATTCAGAGGAGTTTGAGAGGAACAGACTTGAGAAAGGAAAGGGAATGGTACTAGAAACTCAGTTTTGGACCCTAAATCTAAGATGCTTAGTGCACTACCAAGTAAAGACATCAATCTGATGTTGAATATGAGAGTTTAGAATTCAGAATGTACTAAGGCGAAGAGTTACATTGGGAACAATTTGCACATGGACACTGTTAAATGGAATAAGACTGAATGAAATTAACAAGCAAAGGAAAATGTGTAGATATAATTAGATGAAATTGACAAAGACTTGAACTTGTGTCTGTCCAACATTTAGTGGTCAAGGCAATGAAGAGAAACCAACAATGAAACTGAGGATGAACATTCAGGAAGAAATTCAGGGGGGCATGAAAATTCAAATGTGAGAAAATTCATCAAGGAAGGAAAAACTATAGCAAATATGGTGATAGATTAAATAGCATGATCTTGTAAAGTGGACTTTATATTGAATAATCGGAATAAAAGGATGACTGGAATGATTTCATGAGGAGTGGGAGGACATACACTGGAAGCAGCATACAAAGACAAACAACTTTGCAAAGAACAGTGCTGCAAAAAAGATAATTTTGCAGTAAAGTAAGTACAAGGCTATGTTTGTTTATTTGTTTTTTCCAGTAGTCATGTTCAGATGAGATGGTTGGACTATAAAGAAGGCTGAGGGTCAAAGAATTTATTCTTTCAAATTGTAATGCTGGAGAAGATTCTTGAGAGTCCTTGGACTGCAAGGAGATCAAACTAGTTAATCCTAAAGGAAATTAACCCTGACTATTCGTTGGAAGAACTGATGCTGAATCTGAAGCTCCAATACTTTGGCCACCTGATGTGAAGAGCCAACTCATTGAAAAAGACCTTGATGCTGAGAAAGTTTGAGGGCAGGAGGAGAAGGAAGTGACAGAGGATGAGATGGTTGGATGGTATCACTGACTGAATGTACATGAGTTTGAGCAAAATCTCTGAGGTAGTGAAGGACAGGGAAGACTGGCATGCTGCTGTCCATGGGGTTGAAAAGAGTCGGACACAACTTAGTGACTGAACAACCACAGCAAAAATGTTAAAATAGACTTATTGTCTTACTCAACATTTTATTTTTCAGTATTTAATCTTAAAAATATTGGATCATTCTAAACCAGTCTTGAGTAAGAGGATTTATTATAGGATTTGTATTTTCTAATTTGCTGTTGTTTAGTCACTATGTCATGTCTGACTCTTTTGGTCACAAGACATGTACATGGACTGTAGTCAGCTAGCAACTTCTGTCCATGGAATTTTCCAGGCAAGAATACTGGGATGGGTTGCTGTTACCTTCTCCAGTGGATCTTCCTGCCATTTCCTTCTCCTTGGAATCTATCCCAGGGATAGAACTCGTGTCTCCTGTATTGGCAGGTGGATTCTTTACTACTGAGCCACCGGGGAACCATTTTATCAATTAGAAAAAGTAACAAAATATTAAAATTGGATATATAACAGAGTATTAGAAACGTATTTTGGAAATAATCTTACATGGTATATTAAATCCGGATATTGTAGTAGTAGTAGTGTTAGCTGCTGGTGTCCAACTCTTTGCAACTCTGTGAACTGTAGTCTGCCAGGTTACTCTGACCATGGGATTCTCCAAGCAAGAATACTGGAATGGGTTGCTATTCCCTTCTCCATGGGATCTTCCTGACCCAGGGATTGAACCCAGGTCTTCTTCATTACAGGCAGATTCTTTACCATTTGAGCCACCAGGAAAGCCCAGAATCCTGATATATCATCAGGCTTTTATATTTGTGGGCCCTGAATTTGGCAATTCATCTAGGAACTATGGTTGGTGAATCCACTGATGCAGAACCTCTGTATTGGAGGGACAACTGTGCTATGCAATGCCGTTTTGTATAAAAGAATTTATCACCCTTGCATTTGGTGGGGATGGAGGAGAGGTGTCCTAGAACCATTCCCCCCTGGATATTGATGAACTTGCTGGGGGAAAAAAGGGGGGGCAGTATAAGTAGTAAATCGTCATATACTCTAAGAGCATATGTTAATAAAGTACATACAATATGAAGGAAAATGAATTGTCTTGAAACTTAAAAGAGAAGTTACCTGTAGTGGATGACTTATACTGTATATTTTTCATATTTTTCTGTATATCAAATTTTATTATGATGCTTACATATACATTTGACCTTTGAGCAATGTAGGATTAGGGACATAAACCCCACTGGTTGTAGAATTTGCCTTAACTTTGCATTAGATATGCAATTCTTCATCTGAAGAGTCAATCAACTTTGGATAGAGTAGGACTGTAGTAGTATTTATTGAAAATAAAATGGCATTTGGGTGGATCCATGCAGTTCAAACCCATGTTGTTCAGGTGTCAACTATACTTTATTTATGTTCTCAAAAAATTATCTTTTCATAAAGTAAAGCATATATAAAAATGCCCTACACCTATCAAATTTTCTAAAACTCTAAACTCATAGATTTTATTGAGGTATTTTAGTAAATGAGGTGATATTTTTAAAGTCTTGTTAATTATAAATTAATAAGAAAGATGGATTATTTAATTAATATTATTAGGGAAATTAGCTCGCTGTGTGGAGAAACAATAGCTTAGATTCTTGCTGCAGGTCACACAACAAATTAATGTTATGTAATTTTAAAAGTTGAGTTTTAATGATATATGATGTAGACAGAGGGTATTTATTATTCTTAAGTCTACACATAGCAAAGAATAAAGAAAACAACTTATGATTTACAACATCTAGGTGAAAAACACAGTTAGTAGATATAAAGCAAATAAGTTGAATCATAATCCCTTCAACTAGGAAGGTCACAGGGAATGGAAGAGACATGTAAACAAATGATGACAGTGCATCAGAAACAGTTGGGATATTTAAAGAGTTTACCACTTTTTTTTTTTTTTTTTGCTTTTGCTTGTTTTGTTTCAAGCAACTGAATTGGACGTGCACAATCAAGAATAACCACTTCAGTATTCTTACCTTTAGAACCCCATAAACAGTATGAAAAGGCAAATGGATAGGACACTGAAAGATGAACTCCCCAGGTTGGTAGGTGCTCAATATGCTACTGGAGATTGGTAGAGAAATAACTCCAGAAAGAATGAAGAGATGGAGCCAAAGCAAAAACAACACTGAGTGGTGGATGTAACTGGTGATGGAAGCAAGGTCCGATGCTGTAAAGAGCAATATTGCATAGGAACCTTGAATGTTAGGTCCACGAATCAAGGCAAATTGGAAGTGGTCAAACAGGAGATGACAAGAGTGAACATCGACATTATAGGAATCAGTGAAGTAAAATGGACTGGGATGGGTGAATTTAACTCAGATGACCATTATATTTACTACTGTGGGCAAGAATCCCTTCGAAGAAATGGAGTAGCCATCACACTCCATAAGAGTCCAAAATGCAGTGTTTGATGAAATCTCAAAAAATGACAGGATGATCTCTGTTTGTTTCTAAGGCAGACAATTCAATATCACACACACACACAAGAAAAAACAGCAAGTGTATTCTCTGACTAGTCATGCTGAAGAAGCTGAAGTTGAATGACTCTATGAAGGCTTAAAGCTCAACATTCAGAAAACTAAGATCATGGCATCGGGTCCCATCACTTCATGGCAAATAGATGGGGAAACAGTGGAAACAGTGGATGACTTTATTTTTTGGGGCTCCAAAAATCACTGAAGACAGTGACTGCAGCTATGAAATTAAAAGACGCTTACTCCTTGAAAGGAAAGCTATTACCAACCTAGACAGCATTTCTAAAAGCAGAGACATTACTTTGTCAACAAAAGTTCGTCTAGTCAAGGCTATGGTTTTTCCAGTAGTCATGTATGGATGTGAGAGTTGGACTGTGAAGAAAGCTGAGTGCTGAAGATTTGATGCTTTTGAATTGTGGTGTTGGAGAAGACTCTTGAGAGTCCCTTGGACTGCAAGGAGATCCAACCAGTCCATCCTCAAGGAGATCAGTCCTGGGTGTTCATTGGAAGGACTGATGTTGAAGCTGAAACTCCAATACTTTGGCCACTTGATGCTAAGACCTGACTCATTATAAAAGACACTGATGATGGGAAAAATTGAAGGCAGGAGGAGAAGGGACCGACAGAGTATCAGATGGTTGGATGACATTTCAGACTTGATGGGCATGAGTTTGAGTAAGCTCCAGGAGTTGGTGATGGATAGGAGAAGCCTGGCATCCTGCAGTTCATGGGGCTGCAAAGAGTTGGACATGATTGAGTGACTAAGCTGAACTGAATCAAGGATTAGTGATTTCATGATGACATCATTATAGTTTATTTTTGCTTATTTTTAAAAATTAATTTATTTTAATCAAAGGCTAATTACTTCACAACATTCTAGTTTAAAATAAGACCTATTGTTACCTTTGTCTTTATAGGCTATTTTTTTTTTTTTCCTAATTGACACTTTCTAATCACAGCTGCATCCTGGAGGGTCAGTGAACCTGGTGCAGTCATGTCTGGGGAATATTAGGAATTAACTCCCCAAGGAACAGAGACTGCACTTTATAAAGGTCTACTTCACACATTCAGTTACCCTGGGTCTTCCAACTTTCAGGGGAAAATTTCTTCTACAACCAAGTAGGTTAAGAGATACTGTAGGTCATTTCCATAATCCTCATTTTCCAAGCCTCTACACTTTTCACAATTTAAAGGAAAGTAGAAGACCCTGTCTAACTCGGCTCCAGTTGGATGAAGCTGACATGTATACACAATAATGAAATACTTTCTTAGCCTACCCCAAATAAAATATCCTCTTTGACTTCTGCCCAAGACTTAGGCTTCCTTTAGAAGAAAACGCTTTGTTGATGAAACTGTGGAAGCCAATTCCTAAGGAAGAAGAGCATTTGTTTGTATGAGTGCTGTCTTTCTCTCGAGAGAAATTTTGATCTTTAAAAACATTTGCCAAAAGAGACATTTGTGGCTGAAAGTAATTCACAAAATAGGGAGGTGGTGTGTGTGTGTGTGTGTGTTTCTAAAATTGATGAGGCTGTGTGTATTTGGCTTCTTTTTCCTTTTATTAAAAAGAAGAAATATAAGAAAATAAGCCTGATTTCAATGTAGGCTCAAAGAAAAGTAACTCATTATCAAAATTTCTGCTAATTACCTCTAAAAATCCCAATTTGATATTTATTATGGAAGACCAAAGTGAGACTCAGTTCAGTTCAGCCACTCAGTCGTGTCCGACTCTTTGTGACCCCATGAACCACAGCATGCCAGGCCTCCCTGTCCAACACCAACTCCCAGAGTCTACCCAAACTCATGTCCACTGAGTCGGTGATGCCATCCAACCATCTCATCCTCTGTCGTCCCCTTCTCCTCCCGCCCCCCCAATCCTTCCCAGCATCAGGGTCTTTTCAAATGAGTCAACTCTTCGCATCAGGTGACCAAAGTACTGGAGTTTCAGCTTCAGCATCAGTCCTTTCAGTGAACACCCAGGACTGATCTCCTTTAGGATGGATTGGTTGGATCTCCTAGCAGTCCCAGGGACTCTCAAGAGTCCTCTAACACCACAGTTCAAAAGCATCTAGAGTTATTATATTACCATCATGGAAATGGGCAAATGATGTTCAGATCAATATTTTATCATTTTTTTCCACTCTTTTGCCAGAATGGTGAGCTGCAGTGCCAGTAGCTCTTCTAAGATGTCTGTTCAGGAAGACAAGTTAGTTGAAACAGAACTTTCACAAGCTGGGTTTTGCCTCCAGCAAGAGGAAAATAAATGAATGGGGGGAAACAGTTTTCACGTCACATTTTATGTGTGTACTTATGTATAAGTATGCATGTGTTTGTATATATGCATATTGGGATCAGTCCTGGGTGTTCATTGGAAGGACTGAAGTTGAAGCTGAAACTCCAATACTTCGGTCACCTGATGCGAAGAGCTGACTCATTTGAAAAGACCCTGATGCTGGGAAAAATTGAGGGCAGGAGGAGAAGGGGACGACAGAGGATGAGATGGTTTGATGGCATCACTGACTCAATGGACATGGGACTGGGTAGACTCCAGCAGTTGGTGATGGACAGGGAGGCCTGGCGTGCTTCAGTTCATGGGGTCACAAAGAGTCAGACATGACTGAGCGACTGAACTGAACTGATTTGTATGTGGTGGTTTAGTTGCTAAGTCGTGTCTGACTCTTGTGATCCCATGGATGGTAGCCTGCCAGGCTCCTCTGTCCATGGGATTTTCCAGGTAAAATACTGGAGTGGGTTGGCATTTCCTTCTCCAAGGGATCTTCCCAACACAGGAATTGAACCTGGGTCTCCTGCATTGCAGGCAGATGATTTACCAGATATGTAGCAGAAATTTTGATACTGAGTTACTTTTCTTTGAGCATACATTGAAATCAGGCTTATTTTCTTATATTTATAAAGAGCTGTACTTTTTAACATATGTGTATTCTAACTCAAACTACAACTGTACTTTTTCACTTTTAGAAAGTAGTATTTAAAAATGAATTAAAAAAAAAAGTAAAAATGAATAAATTGCATATGAACCCAAAGTTTGCCTAATTCACAAATAGAAATACTTAATCGCCTCTACTTTTCTATCCATTGAATATCCTGTTTAGCTTTTATTATATTCATCATAATATACATTTGTTAAAATAAATGTCTATTAAAACAAATAAAATATTACATATTTAAGTTTTACTTCACTGAGAAGTAAATATGGGAGCAGGATATTTAAAAATATCTTTATTCTCTCTATTATTAAATATAACTAAAATAATCTAAACCTAAAATATTACATATCTTTATAAACACTATTTTTATTAAACCTCAAATTTTGGTTTCAGAGAATTAAAAATAGTCAAACAGGAGAGTTTGAGAGGGGTTATATTTATTTGTTCTGATATTCTGCTTCAATGAGCAATAATTTCTCAAGTTAAAACACACATGTTTTGGCATCTGATGACAATTCCTTACTCCTGATAACTTATCTGTCTTTAACTTGTCTCTTTTTGGCAGTTCAGAGACTAGAACAAATGATTGAAGAGAATATTACCGTGGTGATGGAATTCATTCTTTTGGGTTTTTCAGTGCAGAGAGAGATTGAAATCCTTCTCTTCTCATTTTAGTGGTATATTCTCTAACTCTGGTGGGAAACATTGGCATGATTTCCTTAATCCGGTTGGATCCTCACCTTCACACACCCATGTAATTTTTTCTCAGTAATCTGGCCTTTGTAGACTTTTGTTACTCCTCATCAATAGCCCCAACATTCCTGGAGACCCTCCTGACCAAGCACAGGCCCATATCTCTCTGTGCATGTGCGCACAGCTGGGCTTTTTCTGGAACTTCTTGATTTTGGAGATGTTCCTTCTTGCAGTAATGGCTTATGACCGCTATGTGGCCATCTGCAATCCTCTTCTCTACTTGGTGATCATGTCCCAAGAGGTGTGCATGCAACTGGTAGCAGGCCCTTACTTATACAGTTTTCTGTTGCTTTCCTCCACATAGTTGTTCCTTTTCAAGAGATCTACTGTGGCCCCAGTATTATTAATCACTTCTATTGTGATGATGTTCCTTTGCTGGCTCTTGCCTGCTCAGGCACCAGCCTCAAAAAGATCTTGATTTTTATCTTTGCTGGATTCAACATGATCAGCTCTTTGACTAAGGTCCTTACTTCTTACCTATACATTGTGGTTGTCATCCTGAGAATCCAATCGGCAGAAGGGAGGCGCAAAGCATTCTCATCCTATGGTTCTCATCTGACTGCTGCCACTATATTCTATGGGACTCTGATCTTCATGTGTCTGCAGCCCAAATCAAACCATTCCCTTGACACAGACAAAATGGCCTCTGTCTTCTACACAATAGTCATTCCTATGTTGAATCCCATGATCTACAGCCTGAGGAACCAAGAGGTAAAAAATGCGTTGAGGAAAGCCTTTGAAAAATATTATTTTCTGTCTCTGATAAACATTAAAATGTATCTTGTAACAACTGACTGTCTTAGAACTATGCCACATACACATATGTTGTTTTTATTATCTTTGATAGATTAATTTTATTTTCACCATTTTTATATGAGCGAAATGACTTTGCGCAGGTGTTCTATTTTTTATATAATTTATGAATAAGATGAAAGGTTTAAAAAAAGAAAGATGAAAAAGGTTTTTAACAGTCACAGTAGAGTGTATTAAATATGGTAAGAGTATATGTCATATTTGAGCAGGGGCACCTCAGATTGAGTGAAAAGCAAGAAGGAAAAGTATCTTCTTAAAATTGAGATTGTAATTAAGTTCACGCGATAAGTGAGTGAGGTTATGTTAATTGCTTTTGTCCAACTTGAAAGAAAATACATTTTTAAGTGCTTATGCTTCACCAGAGGGGGATAATAAACCAAAACATAAACAGTCTAAAATAAATAAATAAATAAAAGACTCTAATGCATATTTTGAACAAATTGCTACTATTTGCATATGTGACACTTGACAGTTTTGACCTGGAGAGTTTCTATTTAACTGATAATAAGATTTAGCCACTGCTTTCAAAAATGTTTCTATTTTATACATTGTGGAGACAGAAAAAGGGAAGTGATAAAGTAAGTTTCTTGTCCATCCCCACGTCATTCCATGCAGTAGCAGTTCCTCAACTGTACCCTGTCTGCTAAAAATCATTCCTCTCTGCTTCTGACTCCCACTAGATTCACTGTTGGTCACTCTCTATAATTCCATGGTTCTCATGTTGTTCAAAATGATGTCATTTTTCACCACGCAGGTCTGGGATTTAGGGTTGGCTTTTGGAAAGTCATACTCTCTTTTTCTGTATCAAAACGAAAATGCAGACATACTCCTATATTCCCCCAGCAAAACTTAGGATCCTTTTATATTTTAGGGATTTGAAGAAATTACAATTGTTTGAGGGGACAGGGAGGGGTAGTTTAAAACCAAGTTATAAATGTGGTTGCTGTCATATGTCAGGAATATAGTTCTATGTTGGGGTGGTTGTAAAGTGATGTAATCTAAAACCCAATTAAACCATCAACTGGAATGTATTTGTTTTCTTTTATTCAGATTCAAATGTTTAGTGTCTACCATGTGGGTGATATTGTGAGCTATTCTTGTAGAGCAAATCCAAAACATTCCTGAATATGCTGAACAGTCTGCTATTTTGGGAAATACTGGCAAAAGAAATGATTGTATAAGTTATTCAGAAACATTTTAGTTTATTCTATCCAAGTTATCTTAGTACACATTTCATTGTTAAATTAGATTTCAGATTTATGTGAAGACATCAGTATTGCCATATTAAATTATTTATATTAAACTTTATTTTAATATATGCCTCAGCTAACCTCACCACCATTATTAAAGCAGCAATGAGGTGTTCTAAGTGGATGTAAATTGTACAAATTCTGAAGAGAAGCAATGACTTGCAATCCTGATTTTCAAGTTCTTCTATCAATGTCTTTCAGGGTCAGGGAGCACAGTTGCAGAGAAATTAATCTTGGAAATCATGACTGTCAATTGCCAAAGATAAAACGCAAGAAAAGAGAACATCATTGTTGTAGCTTTTTAAAAAAATAGTTTCAAAAGTATAATTTAAACAGTTAAAAGCACAGCAGCAAGCTTACATAGTAAACTGTAGAGTAAAGGCTGAACCTGAGATCGGCAATGTAAGAAGGGTTTAAAGGTTAGTGAATCTTTTGAAAGGAATCTGGTGCCCCTTCTGGGTAGCACACTGGATCTGGGGGAGGTTGCTGCAAAACCACCCATTTACCAAAGACAGTTCAGATACATTTGAAGCACTCCCAGAGAAGAAAGGGTGATGACCTGGGAGACTAAAAAAGACTAAAGGAAAAACAAAGTTCTAACATTGAAACAAAACTCGAAAGAAATATATTAGTTTCATCAGTCTGTGTTAACAAAGTACACACACTCATTGACTTAGAACAACATTATATTCTCGCATTTCTGGAGCCTACAAGTCTGAATCAGGGTATTGGTGGAACCATGCTCTCTGTGAAGCCCTAGGGGAGCCTCCTTCCTTGTTTTGTTCCAGCTGCTCCTGGCCCCAGGCATTCCTTGGCTTGTAAACATCACTCCAGTGTCTGCTGTCTCCACACGGTCTTCTTCCCTCTACATCTGTGTCCACATTTCTTCATTCTTGTGAGGACATCACTCACACTGGGTTAACGGTCCACCTTACTTCAGTATGACTTCATATTAACCACTGCATCTTCAACGACCCTATATTCAAATAATGACCCTATAACCCAATGACCCTATAACCAAACTCTGAGGTCCTTCAGGTTAGGAACTTAACACATCTTATGGGGGAACAATTTCACTCATAATAAGTGCATGTAAGTGTGTGCATGCTCAGTTGTGTTCAACTCTGTGTGACCCTATGGACTGTAACCCACCAGGCTCCTCTGTCCATGGGATTTTCCAGGCAAGAATACTGAAGTGGGTTGCCATTTCCTTCACCAGAGGATGTTCCCCCAGGGATTGAAACCATGTCTCTTGCCTTGCAGATGATTCTTTGCTGCTGAGCCATTGGGGAAGCCCCACTAATAAGTAAGGACAGTTAAAGATATGCTGGCTCAAATGTCTGGTGAAAACACACCTTATCTACACCTGTAAGCACAGTTCATGAAAAAAAAAAAAAAAAAAAAAAGCTGAGATTCCCTAAGCTTAAGAAAGAGACCTGTAAGTACATAAAAAGGCTAGCAAAATGGCCTAGATGACTGGTCAAAAGGGATCCAAAACCAGTTAATGTGACAACTGGAGTCTTAAAGGTCATAACAAGCCCAAGGACTCATCAAGTAGTTAGGACAAAGGGATATATAACCTAATATCTAATATAGATCAGAAGCTTGAGTTTTTCTCCTTCTGGTTAAGACAGAAGACAAGATGCCCTTCTCTCAATACCAGAATAGATTCTGAAGAGACTTGATCATTCTGAGGTAAAAATCATCCTAGTAAGTGGTAAGATGCAGAGATGAAGTGCCAAGGATATGTTTATGGAGAATATTATAAGAGCAAGTATAGCACTCTAGCTAAGTGAACTCCCAAGATGCAGTGACTTAATAAAATAATTTATTCCTTTCTCAGGCACCAGTATGAGTTAAGGGGTTTGGGAAGGGCAATTAGACCCTCAATATGTGGTTTCCATTTTTTCTAAAAAGTGATCATTTCGGTGGCAACATTTTCCAGTGGGAAGGAAGAGAAAAAAGTCCATATCTAATGGCTTTAACATAGAGAAGGTGATCTTTAGGTTTCAGGCATCACCTTCTACTGATGGCTCATTGCCAAGACCTGACAATATTATGTATCTCACTGACAAGGGACAATGGGAATGGTGGTTAACAGCTGGATGACAGGTGTTTTACTTATAAAATAAAATATAAAATAGTGGACACTGAGGAATATGTCTGCCATAAGGATCACAGAAAATGTGATCTTAAAGGGTCAAGTTATAATGATCTCTGTCAATACAATTGTTTCTTGAGCAGCCTATCATTTCATATTTGACACCAACTTGTTAGAAGCAAACTTGGGTGATTTGAAAACATGAAAAAAAAACAAACAAAAAAATACTTTGTTAATATAGTTTCCAATACTAATCAAATGGTACTCTTTCTTCCTGCTCAGAACCTAAAGTTACGAAAAAGAACTCTCCTCCCACCATCTGCCTTTTATCAGAACCAATCTGAGGGAGTGTGGCTTGTGGGCAATTAGTAAATTAGCCTGAATAACAATATTTTCTGTGCTTAAATGAATCCATCTTTCCAGTGATATTATCACAGGTAAATGTTACTTCTCAGAGTCTTTCTACACATGTTCAATTGTGCATCCCTTTTAATTGGATTAGCCCTTAAACAAGAAAACCCATTCATGATAAATTACTTCTTCTGACTTGCTTTTATGCTGGTATTATTAGCAAGAGTCAACAAGGACAAAAAATATATTCCACTTATATTAAGAATGAAGGTAGATTAAGTGGACACCAATCAACATAAATTGAATAGTAAACTTGTAATCAGATCCCAATGGATACCAGTTTGAGCTGTGCTGATCACATTTTTACACATGTCTAGTGCAATGGCATTTGGTTTTACAGAGATTCTTACCTGGTTGATCCACTCTAGTTATTAAAAGCTTGACTTAAGCAGCTAAACACAGACCTAAGAATGTAATGTTAGTGACAAGAATTTGGAATCAAACAATAGCTTCATCATAGCAATCAAATGTTTAACAGGACATTCTTCTGATCAAAAGTTAGATTTTAAATGACGAAAATCCATATTGCTTCATCTTTTTAAACCATGAGAAGGACATGATAGGCTTTAGTCAAAATTTTTCACCTATTTAATAAAGAGAAAAATAGCTAGCCAAAATTCAAACCAAAGAGTAGAATTATGGTGAGTCAACAGATTGCTTGAAACACAAATAGTGTTAATAGAGCAATACATACTGAGAACTAACCTTATGATTGATTCATGACACTAGTTGAAGATTCTAAATACATTTTTGTTTTCAAAAGCGCATGCATGTATGAATGTTACTGAAAGCTTGTTTGGTAAATGAGGATCCACCAACTTTTATATTCATGGAAAAGTGATGAAGTCTTAATTTTTTCTCATGAAATTATATATTACTTATAAAACAAGTGAAGAGCAATTGTATATACAAAATATCCTAAGAAATCATATTCAACTCTTACAAAGTTACCTACAAATTAACATGTGCTTATCCAAATGTATTAACGAGTTATCTGATGAGTACACTTAGCACAATTTTACACACGCTGTGACTAACAGTAATAGGTCAGCGTTAGTATGTTTGCACATGTAGATAAAGGAGGCTTAGCCCTGAGAGTCCATTCATGGGGTAAACCATCGCTGTGTTAGACTGGACCTCTTAGCATATTTAAGTGTTGCCTGTACGCAGTCTGTTTTAAACGGGGAATTTATATGCCTGGACATTTATAACAAGAAGTGGCATACACAGAATTATGTCCTGCAGGTTCACTGCCTCAAGTTTGCCTTGACGATTGCTTTGTTGGCCGCCTCTTTCACATCTTTGTTCCTCAAACTGTAGATCATGGGATTCAGCATGGGAATCACTGTGGTGTAAAACACAGCCACCATCTTCCCCTGCTCCACAGACTCTTCAGTGGGCCTCCTGAGGTACATGAAGATGAGAGTCCCGTAAAACATGGTAACGGCCGTCAGGTGGGACCCACACGTGGAGAACGCCTTCCTCCTGCCATCGGCAGAGCGCATGCGCAGCACGGCCGCTACGATGAGGGTATAGGAAACTAGAACCACTGAGAGGGAATACGTAAAATTAATCCCAGCAATAACAATCATGGTGTATTCTTTAACGTGGACCCCTCCACAGGCAATCTTGATAAGAGGAGGGTCAGCACAATAGAAGTGGTTGATTTCAACGTTTCCGCAGAAGTACAGGCCGTATGTCCACAGCGTGCAGATCAGGCTGACAGAGAATCCATATATGTATGGCACAGAGATGAGACGAGCACAGACAGCCCTGGACATTTTACTGCCGTAAAGCAGAGGGTTGCAGATGGCCATGTAGCGATCAAAGGCCATCACAGCCAAGATATATACTTCCACGTGGACAAGGGCTATGAAGAAGTAACACTGCACCAAACACCCCACATAGGAAATGGTTTTTGTCTCTGATACTAAGTTTTCCAGCATCTTCGGAGTGACACTGGAAGAGAACCACACATCCACAAAAGACAAATGACTCAAGAAAAAGTACATGGGGCTCTGAAGCTGGGGGCTGATGCTGATCAAAACAATAATAGCAATGTTCCCTATCAGAGTGATCATGTAAACTACTAGAAACACCACAAAAAAGAGAACTTGAAGCTCCTGATGACTGGTTAACCCCAGAAGAATAAATTCTGTCACATCTGTGAAATTTGGCATTGTCTTCACTTAGACCCAGTCTACATTGCCTATGGACAAATGAAAAGAAATGAATGGATTTATTTTATTCTTGAAAATTTTGAGTCATCTTTATCAGTATTCTAGTTCAAATACTATAAAAATCAATGCAGACTTTGCACAGTCTAAGACTATATAATCACATGTATTTCCTTTAATAGGCCTTATAGGTAATTATTGCAATATTAGTTTCTTAACTCTAAAACAGACAATTACATTCATGTACTACTAGTAATAGACACTTATTTTTGCTAAATTATTTCAATGATATTAACATCATAGAGGGCTAATAGAACTAAAGCTAGACTGAGAGTCATCAGAGAAGGACCAAATCCATTTCAACGTATTGTCTTATAGGAAAAGACTTGAGACTCATAAATGTAAATATTCAACCAAGGTCAGAAAACCACTTTGTGCTGAACAGGGAGGTAAGGAGAGTGAATCATTGAAATTCCATTGAACACTATTTTTGTGTATGATGGTTGCCTCTCATTGTCAATATTAATACAAATACACATGTAGTATTAACTTACTCATTTCCCTATAACTTGAAAGATACCTTTTAAAATGTGTTTGTTTATTTAATTTTGTCTGCACTTGGGCTCCTCTTGGTTGGGGTGTGTGGGCTTCTCCCTGCAGTGGCTTCTCTTGTTGTGGAGCGCTGACCCTAGGTGAGCAGGCTTAAGTAGTTGTGACTCACAGCTTCTAGAGTGCAGGCTCAGTAGTTGTGGCTCTTGGGCTTAGTTGCTCCATGGCATGTGGAATCTTCCTCCAACCAGGGATCAAACTTGTGTCCCCTACATTGGTAGTCAGATTCTTATTCACTGAGCCACCAGGGAAGTCCAGAAGATATCTTCTTATCTACGCAATTTTACGGGATGATTGTCTCAAACCTTGGGCTTACAATCTAGTCACTGACATACTTTTCTACATTATGCCAGTATATGATATCAAAAACTTTCAACTTATGAAAATCCTAGTCATGTTTTATTTTATTTAGCTATATATTTCACTTGCTTGATTACTGCTGCTTGCAGGATGAGGTAAGGGGTATTTAATGACACAGACTGTATCAGTTTAACAGTTATCTCAGAAAAGTAAACTGCAAGTGGTTCAATCACCATATCAAAATTATATCAATAGATAAATTCTATTTATATATAAAATAAAATTCAGGTGCCATGTTTTTAAAATTACTGTCTTACTTCAGATTCTACTGCTTTTCAGCAACAATCCATTATATATCTAATTATTTATTTTCAAATTCAATGTCATTACAAGGAAAATGTCCACAAGGAATATTTTCTCCATTTAATACACTTCCCCAGATAAGTCTTCTGAGAGGTAAATTGCTCTGAGTACTTAGAGATGCATCTGTAGGATTAACATCATCTTGGGAATTTAAGATCCCCATAATAATACTGCTTGAAGAGAATATTATGACATAAAATGGGCTGTACTTATAATTGCTTATGATAATTCATTTACAGACATCAAAACCAATTTTATGTCAAATATATTTGCTATATTATATTTATTATTTATTATATTATATCTAGAAGTAGTCTAAGTTTTATAATATGAAATTGAACAAGCTATGTGAGATTCTGGTTTGTATCATGATTGATTCTTTTTGAAAGTGAGTGAATGAAAAACATACAAAAGAGACAATTTAGGGAATGTAACTACTATGAGACAAAAATGGAACATGTTGATAAACAGAAATAAGAAGCAGCAGTATGCACACAGAGTAGTCAAAGATCTCTTAGAGGATAAACTTTTCAGTTATGGGCAAGTAGCCAGTTATGTAAAAATATTGAGGAAAATGAAAATACAAAAAGTTAGAAGTGGAACTATTTTAAAAAGTGTATAAACTTGATGATTGTATCATGGCTCCCTCCAACTAGTTCAGTTCAGTTCAGTCACTCAGTAGTGTCCAACTCTTTGTGACCCCATGAAGCACAGCATGCCAGGCCTCCCTGTCCATCACCAAATCCCAGAGTTTACCCAAACTCATGTCCATCGAGTCGGTGATGCCATGCAACAATTTCATCCTCTGCCATCCCCTTCTTCTCCTGCCTTCAATCATTCCCAACATCAGGGTCTTTTCAAATAAGTCAGCTCTTCGCATTAGGTGTTCAAAAAACTGGAGTTTGAGCTTCAGCATCAGTCCTTACAATGAATACCCAGGACTGATCTCCTTTAGGATGGACTGGTTAGATCTCCTTGCAGTCCAAGGGACTCTCAAGAGTCTTCTCCAACACCACAGTTCAAAAGCATCAATTCCTTGGTGCTCAGCTTTCTTTACAGTCCAAATCTCACATCCGTACATTGCCACTGGTAAAACCATAGCCTTGACTAGATGGACCTTTGTTGACAAAGTAATGTCTCTGCTTTTTAATATGCTGTCTAGGTTGGTCATAACTTTCCTTCCAAGGAGTAAGTACCTTTTAATTTCATGGCTGCAATCACCATCTGCAGTGATTTGGGAGCCCCCCAAAGTAAAGCTAGCCACTGTTTCCCCATCTGTTTGCCATGAAGTGATGGGACCGGATGCCATGATCTTAGTTTTCTGAATGTTGAGCTTTAAGCAAACTTTTTCACTCTCCTCTTTCACTTTCATCAAGGGCTTTTTAGTTCTTCACTTTCTGCCATAAGGGTGGTGTCATCTGCATATCTGAGGTTATTGATATTTCTCCGGGCAATCTTGATTTCAGCTTGTGCTTCATCCAGCCCAGTGTTTCTTATGATGTACTCTGCATATAAGTTAAATAAGCAGGGTGACAATATACAGCCTTGACGTACTCCTTTTCCTATTTGGAACCAGTCTGTTGTTCCATGTCCAGTTCTAACTGTTGCTTCCTGACTGGCATACAGGTTTCTTAAGAGGCAGGTCAGGTGGTCTGGTATGCCCATCTCTTTCAGAATTGTCCACAGTTTATTGTCATCCACACAGTCAAAGGCTCTGGCATAGTCAATAAAGCAGAAATAGATGGTTTTATGGAACTCTCTTGCTTTTTTGATGATCCAGCAAATGTTGGCAATTTGATCTCTGGTTCCTCTGCCTTTTCTAAAACCAGCTTGAACATCTGGAAGTTCATGGTTCACATATCGCTGAAGCCTGGCTTAGAGAATTTTGAGCATTACTTTACTAGCGTGTGAGATGAGTGCAATTGTGTGGTAGTTTGAGCATTCTTTGACATTGCCTTTCTTTAGGATTGGAAAGAAAATTGACCTTTTCCAGTCCTGTAGCCACTGCTGAGTTTTCCAAATTTGCTGGCATATTGAGTGCAGCACTTTCACAGCATCATCTTTCAGGATTTGAAATAGCTCAACTGGAATTTCATCACCTCCAATACCTTTGTTCATAGTGATACTTCCTAAGGCCCACTTGACTTCACATTCCAGAATGTCTGGCTCTAGTTGTGTGATCACACAATCACGATTATCTGGGTTGTGAAGATCTTTTTTGTATAGTTCTTCTCTGTATTCTTGCCATCTCTTCTTAATATCTTCTGCTTCTGTTAGGTCCATACAATTTCTGTCCTTAATTGAGCCCATCTTTGCATGAAATATTCCTTAGTATCTCTAATTTTCTTGAAGAGATCTCTAGTCTTTCCTGTTCTATTGTTTTCCTCTATTTTCTTTGCATTGATCGCTGAGGAAGGCTTTCTTATCTCTCCTTGCTATTCTTTGGAACTCTGCATTCAAATGGGTATATCTTTTCTCCTTTGCTTTTTGTTTCTCTTCTTTTCACAGCTATTTGTAAGCCCTCCTCAGACAGCCATTTTGCTTTTTTACATTTCTTTTTCTTGGGGATGATCTTGATCCCTGTCTCTTTTACAATGTCACGAACCTCCATCCATAGTTCATCGGACACTCTATCAGTTCTAGTCCCTTAAATATATTTCTCACTTCCACTGTATAATCATAAGGGGTTTGATTTAGGTCATACCTGAGTGCTCTAGTGGTTTTCCCCGCTTTCTTCAGTTTAAGTCGGGAATTTGGCAACAAGGAGTTCATGATCTGAGCCACAGTCAGCTCCCGGTCTTGTTTTTGCTGACTGTATAGAGCTTCTCCATCTTTGGCTGCAAAAAATATAATCAATCTGATTTCAGTGTTGACCATCTGGTGATGTCCATGTGTAGAGTCTTCTCTTGTGTTGTTGGAAAAGGGTAGCAACTCACAATTTGGAATTTGATTAATATCTGTGAACTATTTTCCTACCCCTGAAATCATTCATATGGGAATTAAGTGCACCATAGAGAAAATGATTTGGGCACATAACATAGGCAGTCATATTTCAGTTCTGGTCTGGGTTCACCTGTACCCTATATTTTCATGATTGTAGATCTTCTGGCTGCTAAGTGTGGCTGCTAATCTGGCTGCTAACCCAGATTTGAGTTGATGATTTTGACTGGGAGATAGAGCTAAGACCAAGAATTTTCATATATAAAAACTCTTGACTCTACTTGGTGAACCCATAATTAACTAATTAACAGAGTTTGATTTGGATTATTGGTTCTACTAATTCTAAGAGGATGAGATGGTTAGATAGTACCACCAACTCAGTGGACATGAGCCTTAGCAAACTGTGGGAGATAGTGAAGGACAGAGGAGCCTGGCGTGCTGCGGTCCATGGAGCCTCAAATAGCCGAATACGACTTAGTGACTGAATAACAACAGCAACTAAATATAAAATATATAAAAAATCATCAAGGCACCTAAGAAACATAAAGTAATACTACTTCTCCAACTTCTCTTCCTGTGTGATATGTGGGTTTTCTTCCACTTTTCACAATCATATTCAGCTCTGTGATAGTAGAGTGTGTCTCATTCATCTTAGAACACTTCAAACTGACTGTATTAGTTTATTATATATTGTAGACATTTGGAGATAATCACACACAATTTTTAAGCATCCTGATCTCCAGATCAGCTTTATAGACTGCATTACTGTGTCCATAACTAATAAAATGTCTATTAATTTTTTTTCTAGTGGCAGCAGTCTCAACTTTAAGGTAAGAGAATAGCTAACTTTTGTTGAATCCTTATACAATCTTTTATAAACAAAGGTCCCATGAGAGAGGTTCTAATTAGTGTATCTTTCTAAAAAACGAGAAAACTGAAGCACTGACAGATAAAGAGGCTTTCCTTGGATCAGACATCTGCAAATTGCCAGACGGAAATGCAAAGCAATTAACTGGACTCTCAGGTTACACTCAATAACTTTATATCACTGCTGCCTCTTTGATAACTTTTTCTAATATTCTATTTCTCTACGTTTAAAATTCAGTTTGATTATCATCCAAAAAAGAGAAAAAGTTATCCTTTGATAATTCATGCTTGATGAACCAGAAGAGCTTGGCATTGCCCTAGAGCCTAAAAAAACAGAGTTCTTGGACCACTGTTTATCTACACCTCTCAAGGTTAGGTGATCCCATAGTCCTAGGGTTGGATGACTGAAGTAGCTTCTTATAGAGAACCACTTTATTATATAACTGTGCAACATCTTTTAAAGCAATTAAGCATATAGAATGTATAATTTAGAAATTTTAAAAAATCACTTTCATTAACTTTTCAGGAATTTTACACGCGTGCACACACACACACACACACACACACACACACACAATATGGCAAAGGTATAATTATTTGTCCAATATAGTGAAAGAGAGGGAAATGTGGCATGCTACAGTCCATGGGATGGCAAAGAGTAGGACACAACTTAGTGACTGAACAATAACAATCATTCCCAATGATGCAATACCTTCAATTCCACTCAGATACATTTTAAAACACAATGTGAAAATCAATGATCTTTGTAGAGAAGACATAAAAGGCAAAACCTGAAGAGCAAAAACTCTTGTAAGTCCCTATGATAGCAAGATATTCTTATGAATTTTTATATCAACTATTAATAAAAATAGTAATATTCTCCAAGTATATAATTCCAGATAATAAAACACTGTGATAACAAATAGGTCCACAAGTAAGGTCTTAGTCTCCTCTTCAAAAAGGGGATAAAAATAAAAGATATAATTGCATTAATCTCTATTGCAGAGTATAAAATTTGCAGACCTACCTTCAGCAGCAGCAAAAAACAATGATAATTCCTCACTATTTATAATAGAATCTTGAACACTGCACACATTGAGAGCATCTCCCCAAGGAACTATCCAGATAATGATGAAACAAATTATAATTAAAATTATAGAAACATCTCAGGAGTAAGGGAAGTTAAGGAGGGTTGATCAGAAGAATGTCTTATGATAACATCAGTGACCAATATCCTTAATACCATGGTATAGTCTCTCCCATCTTCACATGGTATAATATCGGCCTCAGGAAAACACCTTGCGCCTCAGGAAAGCATCCTTGGTTTGCATTATACAATGTTGCTCAGTCACTTTCTTTTCTATTATGCTTTAGTTCTAGTAATCATTATCTTTCAGGGAAATCACAGCAATGTACACTCTGTGTATCTCATGGCTGCTGAAGAGATCCCAGGGCCTCAGAAGTACAGATCCCATGGAAGCATCTAGGGAGAATGAGTACAAGTAGAGGTCATTGGTGGAGAAGTTGATTGTAGTAGAACAATTTATCAGTTAACTGAGGCTCTTTTGGGAGTCAGTAGAGCATCAACTTTGATGTCAGTTAGGTCAGAAATAAAATCTTAACTCTGCACCATTATTAACTACCTGTCTTTGGAAAAGTAAGGATTCTCAGTTTCAAAGCTCATCTGTAGGAAAAGGAAACTGCTGTCTCAGTGAGGTGTGGGGATCACAGATAACATTGGGAAATTCTTAGCATAATGCCTGTCTCTGATGAAGCAGTCAAAAAATTGAAATGACTTGTGTAGGTTCACCTATTAACAGTTCACAAGTAAGATCTCACCACCTATTTGTGATTGTGATCAGTATTATCTCTGTGTTGAAGGGTAAAAGAAAAGCATATGTAAAATAATTCTGAGGTTCTGTTTTTCCACAAAGTATAGATAGTAGGGGCTTCCTTGGTGGCTCAGATGGAAAAGAGTCTGCCTACAATGCAAGAGACCCAGGTTTGATCCCTGGGTCCTGAAGACCCTCTGGAGAAAGGAATGGCTATCCTCTCCAGTATTGCTGGTACTTCCCTAGTAGCTCAGACATTAAAGATATCTAGCAGTTTAAAGAATCTGAATGGAAGCCAAAATTGTTCATAAACTCTTATTTGTACTACCTCAACTTGGCTGGAAAATCATGGACAGAATAATAATTAGGCAAAGCTTTCCTGTATTCCTCAGTGCCCAAGGACCCCAGATTCCTTAGTTCCTTCTCCCCTTTTATGGAGAGACTGCATCAGGCAAACTCACTGGCACCATGTTATTATAACTTAACCTGCACTCCCTAGAGAAAAAGGAAATTTAAAACAAGAAAGCATTGTGTGTGTGAGTGTGCCTGTATGTGTGTGTGTTAGAGGGAGACAGCAAGGAAGAGAGTGAATGTTAAATACATTTTATACTAGAGATGCGTAACTATAACAAAGTTGATAGATATATAAATAAATGTATGAATGAGATCCATTTTTTAAAATATGTTACAAAACCACCCTGAATTTCAACCATTTCATGGTTATAAAACCATGTAACCATGGTTACTTAACCAATGACCTTGACATTATCATCCTTCATGCAACACTGAAACAACTCTGAAAAGAGTAGAGAAAGTGGTTCACTTTTGGGGGGAAAAAAAAAAAAAAAAGGTAACAAAGATTATCCAAATCCACTTGCCAAATTCAAATTCACTTGCTAAATTCAGACTTAAATTGAAGTAGGGAAAACCACTAGACTATTCAGGTATGAACTAAGTCAAGTCCCTTACAATCATACAGGGGAAGTGACAAATAGAGTCAGGGATTAGATATGATAGACACAGTGCCTGAAGAACTATGGACAGAGGTTCATGACATAGTACAGGAGACAGGCATCAAGAACATTCTCAAGAAGAAGAAGTGCAAAAAGGCAAAATGGTTTTCTGATAAGGCCTTACAAATAGCTGATAAAAGAAGAGAAACAAAAAGCAAAGGATAAAAGATATACCCATTTGAATGCAGAATTCCAAAGAATAGCAAGGAGAGATAAGAAAGCCTTCCTCAGTGATCACTGCAAAGAAATAGAGAAAAACAACAGAGTGGGAAAGACTAGAGATCTCTTCAAGAAAATCAGAGATACCAAGGGAACATTTCATGCAAAGATGGACTCAATAAAGGACAGAAATTGTATGGACCTAACAGAAGCAGAAGATATTAAGAAGAGGTGGCAAGAATACACAGAAGGAAAAAAAAAAGAATACACAGAAGAACTGTACAAAAAAGATCTTCACAACCCAGATAATCACGATGGTGTGATTGCTCACCTAGAGCCAGACTTCCTGGAATGCAAAGTCAAGTGGGCCTTAGGAAGCATCACTAAGAACAAAGCTAGTGGAGGCAATGGAATTCCTGTTGAGCAATTTCAAATGCTCAGAGATGATACTGTGAAAGTGCTGCACTCAACATGTCAGCAAATTTGGAAAACTCAGCAATGGCCACAGGACTGGAAAAGTCAATTTCATTCCAGTCCCAAAGAAAGGCAACAGCAAAGAATGTTCAAACTACCGCACAGTTGCACTCCTCTCACACACTAGCAAAGTAATGCTCAAAATCCTCTAAGCCAGGCTTCAATAGTACGTGAATCTAGTACTTCCATATGTTCAACCTGGATTTAGAAAAGGCAGAGGATTGAGAGGAGTATGTCAAGGCTGTGTACTGTCACCCTGCTTATTTAACTTCTATGCAGAGTACATCATGAGAAACACTGGGCTGGATGAAGCACAAGCTGGAATCAAGATCGCTGGGAGAAATATCAATAACCTCAGATATGCAGATGACACCACCCTTATGGCAGAAAGTGAAGAAGAACTAAAGAGCCTCTTGATGAAATTGAAAGAGGAGAGTGAAAAAGTTTGCTTAAAGCTTAATGTTCAGAAAGCTAAGATCATGGCATCTGGTCCCATCACTTCATGGCCAATAGATGGGGAAACAGTGGCTGACTTTATTTTTGGGGGGCTCCAAAATCACTGCAGATGGTGACTGCAACTATGAAATTAAATGACACATACTCCTCAGAAGGAAAGTTATGACCAACCTAGACAGCATATTAAAAAGTAGACATTACTTTGCCAACAAAGGTCCATCTAGTCAAGGCTATGGTTTTTCCAGTAGTCATGTATAGATGTGAGAGTTGGACTATAAAGAAAGCTTGAATGCTGAAGAATTGATGCTTTTGAACTGTGGTGTTGGAGAAGACTCTTGAGAGTCCCTTGAACTGCAAGGAGATCCAACCAGTACATCCTAAAGGAAATCGGTCCTGAATATTCATTGGAAGGAATGATGCTGAAGCTGAAACTCCAATACTTTGGCCACCTGATGCAAAGAACTGACTCATTGGAAAAGACCCTTAAGCTGGGAAAAATTGAAGGAGAGAAGAGAAGTCGACAAAAGAGGATGAGATGATTGGATACCGACTCAATGGACATGAGTTTGAGTGGACTCCGGGAATTGGTGATGGACAGGGAGGCCTGGCATGCTGCAGTCCATGGGATCGCAAAGAGTCAAACACGACTGAGCAACTGAACTGAACTGAGGAGAATTTACTTGTGAAAACATGAGCTGTGAAGTCAGCTTGTTGAATTCTCATTCTGGCTTTAGCAATTTTGATCCAAGCACTCTGGACAATGTTTCTTAATATTTCTGGGCTTCATCATTTTCTTTTTTTTCTACTCAAAATGGATTCCTTATATGGATAGGGTTATTTTGAGGATTATACAATAGAAAGTATGCAATACCAAAAATATTGTTCTATATACATGTCTGTGTGTATGTGTGCATGCTTAGTCATTTCTGACACTTTGTACACCCATGGACTGGCTAGTTCTCAATAATATTAGCTATTAGTCATTAAGTAAAGAATCCTAGAGAATGGCATTCAATATATTTCATTTTCCTTATCATCCACCTAAATGATTCAATGAATTTTATAAGTAACAGTACTTAAAATAGTAAATATCCACACTTTTCACACTTTTCTAGTCATTGTATTTCCTTTTTCTATTTTTTCATTTTTGAATCATAAATCTAGTTTGGGTAATGCACATGATTGTCTAAATAAGAAAGCAGAATTTTGATGGTTATAAATAAATAAATGTATAATATAGAAGTCTACATACCTATGAAGAAAGAGCCATCTTTGGAAAGAATATGAATGTCATGGCTCTTCTGCTGAATAATGCAGGCAGAATTTATATTATTTGTCAACTGATACATTTCCCTAAGAGATTACACATATAGGTGAGTATTAAGTAACTACTTTGTTAGATAGTATTTTACACTAAGTGAATTCTCTGGAGAAATAACAAATGGGTACAATTCTGATTTGCCACAGGACCCAACTGCTTTTCTAGTGTTTTTCTTTTTTTCGATTCATTGTCAATATTTTTCTTCATAGGTTGGGAAGTCCACATCATAATATTGATGTCTGCCATTGATACTCATACCATATTCTGTTACCCATAATATTTGCTTAATCAAATTTCATGCAATTTCTTCCACACAACTATCATATCTTTGTGCCACAACTTATTACCATCTCACTTTGGGTTATGGGTTGAACAGTTTCTTTAATATCCATATATCAAAATCTTGACTCCCAATACTTCTGAATATGGCTGAATCTGTAGATATAGTTTTTAAAGAGGAAATTAAATTGTAATGAATTCAGATGAGTGCATCCTAACCCAAGATGACTGGTGTCATTTTTAAGAAAGGAGATTAGGACACAAAAGTTCACACAGGAAAGACTGTGACAGACACAGGAGGTGACGGCCGTCTATAAGCCAGATAGAAGCTTCAGCATGAAACCAACCCTACTAATGCTTTGATCTTGAGTTACTACCCTCCAAACTAGAAAGAAATCAGTCTCCTTTGTTTAAGACACCCAGGCTGTGGTACTTAGTTATAGCAGCCCTTGTAAACTAATATGCTCTGCCTTCTGTAGACAAAGAGACTGCTTTCATATTCAAAGGAAGCTTTGCTTCTTTGAAGAGTATCATTTTTAATATATTTTAAACCATTATAGTACACATTCAAAATGTGCACAAAACATAAATTTCCATGGGGTCACAGAGTCAGACATGACTAAGCATGTGCAGGCACTAATTCAGTTCATGAGAGCAAAGCAAAGCCTCCATGACCTAATCACTTAAAGCCCTTACATCTGAATAGCAATTGTTCTTTTATTACTGTAAGTGTAGAGATCAAATTGCCAGCATTCATTGAATCACGGAGAAAGCAGAGATGTTCCAAAAAAAAAATCTGCTTCACTGATTACACTAAAACCTTTGACTGTGTGGATCACAACAAACTGTAGAGAAACGTAAAGAGATAGGAGTACCAGACCACCTTAGCTGTCTTCTGAGAAACTTGTATGTTGGTCAAGAAGCAACAGTTAAAACTGGACATGGAATAACAGACTGGTTCAAAATTTGGAAAGGAATATGTCAAGGCTGTATGTTGTCAACCTGTTTATTTAACATATACAGAATACATCATAAGAAATGCTGAGCTGGGTGAGTAACAAGCTGGAATCAAGATTGTTAGGAGAAATATTAACAACCTCAGATATGCAGATGATACCTCTCTAATGGCTGAAAGTGAAGAGGAACTAAAGAGGATCTTGATTAGGGTGAAAGAAGAGAGTGAAAAAGCTGGCTTGAAACTCAATATTCAAAACACTAAGATCATGACATCAGTTCCATTGTTCATGCATGCCGACTCACTTCAGTCATGTCCTACTCTTTGTGACCCCATGGACTGTAGCATGCCAGGCTTCTCTGTCTATGGGGATTCTCCTGGCAAGAATACTGGAGTGGGTTGCCATGCCCTCCTCCAAGGGATCTTCCTGACTCAGGGATCGAACCAGGATCTTTTGTATCCTGTATGTCTCCTGCATTGGTAGGCAGGCTCTTTACTACTAGCGCTACATGGGATGTCCCATACTTCATGGCCAATAGAAGGGGAAAAATTGGAAGCAGTGGCAGATTATATTTTTTTGGGCTCTAATATCACTGTGGATGGTGACTGCCGCCATGAAATTGAAAGAGGCTCCTTGGAAAGAAAGCTATGGCAAATCTAGATAGCATATTAAAAAGAAGAGATATCGTTTGGCTGAGAGAGGTCTGTATAGTCAAAGCTATGCTTTTATGCTTTTTTTGTTGTTGTTATTATTTATTGGTTTATTTTTTTAGTAGTCATGTATGGATTTGAGAATTGGACTACAAAGAAGGATGAGCACCCAAGAACTGATACTTTCAAATTGTGGTGCTAGAGAAGACTCCTGAGAGTCTTTTGGACTGCAAGGAGATCAAATCAGTCAATCCTATAGGAAATCAACCCTGAATATTCACTGAGAGGACAGTTGCTAAGGCTGAAATTCCAATACTTTGGCTACTTTGTTAAGTTGGTCACCAACTTAACAGACATGAATTTGAGCAAACTCCAGGAGATAGTGAAGGACAAGGACGCCTGGTCTGCTGCTGTCCAGGGGGTCACAAAGAGTCAGACACGACTGAGTGGCTGAACAGCAGCAACATAGTATCCATTATGTGACTGTACCTAAACTTATGTATTCTTCCTATTTTTGAGACTATCTAGAGTGCTTCCTGATGTGGCTATTACAAAATACATTCTTGTTCCTGTCTCTATATGAATATATATCCATGCACTTCTGCTTGATAAAATTTTGGATAGTATTGCTGGTTTACAGATTAGGTATATATTCTGCTTAAACTGACAAATAGTTTCACAAACTGGTTATATGAATTACATTCCCATTAGCACTATTTAAGTAGTTTTTGTTCCATGGTCTTACCAATATTAATATTACAAGTTGTTTATAAAAATTTTTTGTATGCTAGGTTTGTGTGTAAGGACAAATATTTTATAGTTCTAATTTTCATTTCCCTAATCACCATCGAATTTGAAGATATGTGACATGTTACTCGGTTTTTTGAATATATCTTTGTATCCTGGAATGTGAAGTCAAGTGGGCCTTAGGAAGCATCACTACAAAGAAAGCTAGTGGAGGTGATGGGATTCCAGTTGAGCTATTTCAAATCCTGAAAGATGATGCTGGGAAAGTGCTACACTCAATATGCCAGCAAATTTGGAAAACTCAGCAGTGGCCAAAGGGCTGGAAAAGGTCAGTTTTCATTCCAATCCCTAAGAAAGGCAATCCCAAAGAATGCTGAAACTACTGCACAATTGCCCTCATCTCACACGTTAGTAAAGTAATGCTCAAAATTCTCCAAGCCAGGTTTCATCAGTGCGTGAACCGTGAACTTCCAGATGTTCCAGCTGGTTTTAGAAAAGGCAGAGGAACCAGAGATCAAATTGCCAATATCAACTGGATCATTGAAAAAGCAAGAGAGTTCCAGAAAATCATCTATTTCTGCTTTATTGACAAAGCCTTCGACTGTGGGGATCACAATAAACTGTTGAAAATTCTGAAAGAGATGGGAATACCAGACCACCTGACCTGCGTCTTAAGAAACCTGTATGCAGGTCAGGAAGCAACGGTTAGAACTGGACATGGAACAACAGACTGGTTCCAAATAGGAAAAGGAGTATGTTAAGGCTGTATATTGTCACCCTGCTTATTTAATTTATATGCAGAGTACATCATGAGAAACGCTGGGCTGGAAGAAGTACAAGGTGGAATCAAGATTGCCGGGAGAAATAGCAATAACCTCAGATATGCAGATGACACCACCCTTATGGCAGAGAGGAACTAAAAAGCCTCTTGACGAAAGTGAAAGAGGAGAGTGAAAAAGTTGGCTTAAAGCTCAACATTCAGAAAACTAAGATCATGGCATCTGGTCCCATCACTTCATGGGAAATAGATGGGGAGACAGTGGAAACAGTGTCAGACTTTATTTTTCTGGGCTCCAAAATCACTGCAGATGGTGACTGCAGCTATGAAATTAAAAGATGCTTACTCCTTGGAAGGAAAGTTATGACCAACCTAGATAGCATATTAAAAAGCAGAGACATTACTTTGTCAACAAAGGTCCATCTGGTCAAGGCTATTGTTTTTCCAATGGTCATGTATGGATGTGAGAGTTGGACTGTGAAGAAAGTTGAGTGCCGAAAAATCGATGCTTTTGAACTGTGGTGTAGGAGAAGACTCTTGAGAGTCCCTTGGACTGCAAGGAGATCCAACCAGTCCATCCTAAAGGAGATCAGTCCTGGGTGTTCACTGGAAGGACTGATGCTGAAGCTGAAACTCCAATACTTTGGTCACCTCATGAGAAGAGTTGACTCATTGGAAAAGACCCTGATGCTGGGAGGGATTGGGGGCAGGAGGAGAAGGGGACGACAGAGGGTGAGATGGCTGGATGGCATCACTGACTTGATGGGCATGGGTTTGAGTAAACTCGGGGAGTTGGTGATGGACAGGGAGGCCTGGCGTGCTGCGATTCATGGGGTTGCAAAGAGTCGGACACGACTGAGTGACTGAACTGAACTGAACTGACTGAAAGAGAGAGGAAGAGATGGTAGCTAAAACGGTTTTTATTTTGCATTTTTAAAGCAGAAAAAAAAAAAAAAACCCACTGGATGACTTAAGAATTTATTAAGCTTAGTGTGGGTGTTAGAATGACAAGTGATACTAGTGGAAGACCAAACATAGAGGATAATTTGCAAAAACATTAGAAGGTAGATTAATAGACAATCCATGTATAGTGTTGCTTATATGCCAAACAGTAATCAGCATGCATTTCACAGGTCTTTCACCCCAGATATTTACAGATATTACCTCAATGGCCATTGGAACAACTGAGATACATGGTATTACTGTCTCAGATTTGTACTTGGGAGAACCTGAAGCAAAGAGCCATTAAATGACTGCCACAGATTATAGGTGTTAAGTGGCAGAGCTGAAAATATTAATATGCTTTAAGTCTAATTCATTATACTATGTCATTGTATTGCCCAATTAATTCATGGAAGTGAATGAGAGAAAAAGCACATCATGAACAGGTTCTCAACAAGTTTGCGACCCCATGAATCACAGCACACCAGGCCTCTAGATGAGTGATCACACCGTTGTGATTTTCTGGTTCATGAAGATCTTTTTTGTTCAGTTCTTCTGTGTATTCTTACCACTTCTTCTTAATATCTGCTTCTGTTAGGTCCATACCATTTCTGTCCTTTATCAAACCCATCTTCTCCTGAAATGTTCCCTTGGTATCTCTAATTTTCTTGAAGAGATCTCTAGTCTTTCCTATTTTGTGGTTTTCCTCTATTTCTTTGCATTGATCGTTAAGGAAGGCTTTCTTATCTCTCCTGGCTATTCTTTGGAACTCTGCATTCAAATGGGAATATCTTTCCTTTTCTCCTTTGCTTTTCGCTTCTCTTCATTTCACCGCTATTTGTAAAGCCGCCTCAGAAAACCATTTTGCCTTTTTGCATTTCTTTTCCATGTGGATGGTCTTGATCCCTGTCTCCTGTAAAATGTCACGAAGCTTCATCCATAGTTCATCAGGTTCTCTGTCTATCAGATCTAGTCCCTTAAATCTATTTCTCACTTCCACTGTATAGTCATAAAGGATTTGATTTAGGTTATACCTGAATGGTCTAGTGGTTTTCCCTACTTTCTTCAGTTTAAATCTGAGTTTGGCAATAAGGAGTTCATGATCTGAGCCACAGTCAGCTCCCAGTCTTGTTTTTGCTGACTGTATAGAGCAGTTGCCAAATTTCTATGAATTTAATTATATGATATTTTGAGAACATATCCTAAAAGGATATGACTTTAAGAGATCAGCCAAGGAAGCACTGGAAATATAAAAGGATGAATATAACTAAATCCCCACAATGAAACTGAAAAATAGCAAATTATTAAAGATAAAATTTTACTCACAGAGAAATAGCAAATAATCTGGTGGTACATCTATCTGTATAACCAAACTAAAAGAAACTGGAAAATAAAATATTTTAAGTACTGAAAGCAAGTTTCTGTCTTTCTACATTCATACCCAAATGAATGCTTCTTTGAGAACTCACAAGTGATATTCTCAGATAAGTGAATAAGGAGGTACTTTCACTAAAGAGAACTAAGTAAGTGTTTATAACACAGAGAAGAAAACTAAACTGTAAATTAAGAGTGGGAGCAAAAAGAATTGTGAGTGGTACATTTATAATTGTCACTAAAATTAAAGGAATATTGATATCAATTAATATTTAATATAATTATAATTGCAATCAAATACAATATAGATAATATTTAAACTTCATTATTAAATAATTTATTATTAGTGATGTATTCTATACCTGTAAATGACCATTTATAAGTCAGAAGCAGGATGTATTCACAATTAAAATATTTTCAGTTCATTTACTATTTAATTAGCAAAGTAGATGTACTGATTAATGAAGACTAAGTTAAGACAAGTATGCATATACAGTTTATAGGAATTTATTAAAAATATATAAAAGAATGTGTCATAGATAAAATAATGTGTCATAGATAAAGAGCAAAAAGAATAGAAACTTAAAAATATGATTTAATTCACAGTAGGTAAAGGCGGAAAAAACACATAAAGATTTGTGAAAAGCACAAATTAAGTTGTTAGAAAATAATCAAAAGTGCCAACCTCCACAATAAAATAAGATCACTATGATTAAAAGGACTCAGGACCTGAAAATAAAAGTTTTGAAATATACATAATAGGCATAACCAACTAAAATCAATAAAAAATACTGCCCAATATATGTGAATATCAGACTTTCAGACTTTATACATCATAGAAGGGATAGAAACCATAAATGATAAAATGAATAACACTAGTTCAGTACTTGACTAAACCTAATCATACAGCCTCAATATATTTAAAAAATACAAAAAAAATTTGCAAATCCACATCATCTTTCTCCATCTTTGCATAAGAAAATTCAAACATTTTTAAGGCTCTGGAAGATCTTAAAGAATAAATTGCACTAGATGGATGTAATAGGACCCTGCTCTGCTCAGTTCCCATCTCCTGTAAGGACTTTCAGCATCGTATCTTTCCCCCACATGTATCTCAGAAGGAGATGCCAAAGATGGGCAGTAGGGTCCATGACATGGAGAGGTGCAGTATCTGAGTTTCTTAAATATATGAAACAAAAAGAGCCTAGGAAGCACTGTTCAATACTCTGTAATAATCTAAGTGGGAAAACAATTTGAAAAAAGGAGTTACATGTATATGTATAACTGTGTCCCTTTGTTGTACACCTGAAATTATCAGAACATTGTTAATCAACTCTGTTCCCGTATAAAATAAAAATTAAAAAGAAAAATGTTGCATTGCGTGAAGATATTGCCTGTTAGTTACTGAAACTGGGGTTTTTATATTAGTTTATATTTTGGCTGTGTATTCGAAATAGTTCATAACAAAAAAAGTGAAACCACAAGACTAGTTTTATGACAGGGATATAAATTGTTTTAAAACATTAACAGAATAATAAAAGTATTCTATAGGATATATGACATTTACATCAAAAATCTCATGAATGAGAATTCTAAAGGTGTGTCTTAGAGTAATAACCTGAGACTCCCAAAGATCTTCATTCTTATATAATTTGGATAAAAGAAAACAAAAGAAAAATACCAACAGACAATACACATGCATTGTTGACAAGTTCCTGGAAAAACTTATTGGAAACCAGTAAGCCCTAGAAATCTAACAAAATGCCATTGCCTTAGCATAATTTTGTAATTCTATCTGATAAAACTGTGTACCTTTATAGGTAATGTGGACATAATAATCTGCCCTTTATTAGTTTTATAGAGCACTGGCAATGATGTTTGATCTTGTGTTTTAATTTATACATGGTATTTGTTTAATATATTGAGTCACAACTAACTATTTGAAAACATTTTTCCAGGTCTAATATGTGAATTACAGAAAGAAAAGCAATAGTCTATAGCCAAAATGATTTAATTTAAAGTACTCACTAATTGACAAGAGAATATGGATATGTGATATACGAGTGACTAAAATATCTATCCTATTTGGCAAATAATTTCTCTTGAGTCACTCTCCTTTTTGCTTTTTTAACAATACCTCCCCCACGACATATTCCTGACTAGATAGAGCTCAGATTGGAATCTTCTGAGTCGCCTGCACTGCAGGCCTTCTTTATTGTTGAGCTAATGGGGAAGCCTCCTATCAGTTCTAAAAATTGTGAATCCCTGTGTCATACACTTGAAACTTATAAATTATAAATCAATTATAAATTAATTTTAAAAAGTGTAAATATATAAATAAATAAGCACCAACTGAAAACAGTAAAAAGTGCTGCTGAAGATTTATGATTATCAGAAGCAACTTTTAGATTTTAAGTATCAGAGATGGGATAGAAACTATAAATGATATGAGGAATAATACTAGTTTATTACTTGACATAATATAATAATATAAATTCAATATTTAAATAATTATGAAAAGAAAGAAAACTTCACAAACTTCTCTCTCGTGTTTTATGTATGAAATAATAAACATGTGTGAGGATACTGAAGATCTGAATAAAGCAGAAAAATCAACTAACTTGGCCAAATAGAACCATGTTCTGCTCAATTGCCATCTCTTCTGAGTGTTTTCCAGCACCATAAGACCCAACTTATATGCCTCAGGAGGAGATGCCAAAGGTGAGCAGTGGGGTCCATGACATGGAGATGTGTGAAAATCCTAAACAAAAGTGTCATTGTGTGAATACTTACTGATGATAAGTTATGCATAGTCAACTGCTCTTTGCATTATTTTCTACTTCTGGCTGTGAGCTGTTAATAGTTCATAATAAAAAAAATACTAAATCAAAACACAGTATCATTTTAAAGTGGAAAGCATATTGGTAAAACAAACAAACAAAAATAAAAATAAATAAGTTTTGAGAAATCTAAAGTAAATTTTGGCATTTCTCTCAAAAGTTTTATGAATGAGGATTCCATTACACCAGTACTAATATCTACATGTATTTCTTAGAATAATAATTTAAGATACTCAATGATCTTCACTGATATATAAGGTGAACAAAGGAAAAACCAACCAAAAGAAGCAAAGAAAGAAAAACCTTTCTTCCTGATATGGTTGACAGGTTTTGGTAAATAGTTTGCAAATTATTAAGCCCTCCAAATCAAACACATTGTCATTGCCTTAGCATCCTTTGGTAAATCTGTCTTTCATAAATTTCTACCATTATGAGTACTATGGGTAGAATTATCTGACGTTTATTAATTTTACAGAACAATAGCAGTGCTTTATTGATTTCAGCATGGTGGGTGGTGGTGGTTTAGTCATTAAGTCCTGGCAAACTCTTGAGACCCCATGGACTGTAGCCTGCCAGGCTTCTCTGTCCATGCGATTCTCCGGGCAACAATATTGGAGTGGGTTGCCATTTCCCTCTCCATTCAAGGTGGTAGTCATATTAAATACAGTAAAGTAACACAAGCTAATGACTGGACAAATTCTTTCAAGTCTCATAGCTGAATTACAAAAGAAAAAGACAAGTCAATGAGAAAAAGTGACTTATTAGTTGAACATTTTCTCTGATTGGTCAGAGAAAACAATTATATTACATACCTCTGACTAAACGTGTACTCGATTTGACAAATAATTTCTCTTGAAACACTTTCCTTATTGCTCTTTTAACATCTTTGTTCCAAAGGCTGTAGGTCAAAGGGTTTAGCATAGGACTCACAAAGATAAAAAACAGCTGCAATTTTGGCCTGCTCTACAGATGCCTCAGAAGGTGACCTTAGATACATCCAGAACAGTGTCCTATAAAACATAGTGACAACTGTCAGATGAGACCCACAGGTGGAGAAGGACTTGCACCTCCCTTCTGGAGAATGCACTTGTAGAATGCCTGTGAAGGTGACAATGTAGGAGATGAGGATGATGGTGAGAGAAAACACGAGGTTGGAACCAGCCACCACGAAGATGGCAGTTTCATTGGCATAAGTATCTGAGCAGGCTGGGACTAGGAGAGGTGGGTCCGCACAGTAAAAGTGGTTGATTTCGTTGGGTCCACAGGAGAGGCAGAGCATCAGGATGGTCTGGGTAAGACCATTTGCAAAGCCGTAAGTATAAGGAGCAGCAACGATAGAGAGGCAGACACCTCGGGACATTTTGGTGCCATATAACAAGGGTTTGCAGATGGCCGTGTAACAGTCATAAGCCATTGCTTTGAGCGTATAGCTATCTGTGAGCCTCAAGGAAATGAAAAAGTCAAACTGTATAAAGCAACCAAGGAAGGAAATGGTTTTTTTTCTTAGATGAGAGATTGACCAGCATCTGAGGAGTGACAATGGTGGCGTAACAGAGATCTACAAAGGAAAGGTGACTGAGGAAGAAGTACATTGGAGTCTGAAGCTTTGAGTCAGTTCTGATGAACAAAATCATGCTCATGTTGCAAATGACTGTGATCAGGTAGATGACTAGGAAGACCACAAAAAGGACAGGCTGCAAGTCAGCTCGATCTGTCAGTCCCAGGAGGATAAACTCAGTCACATCTGTGTAGTTTTCCTTTAGCATTGTGTTTGCTCAGCTTCCATTGATTTCTAAAATAAAGGAAATAAAAATTAATTGGTCCTTTGTCTTTTTTCCATTACTCACATGGTGTCATCTGATGCCTGCCTCTCTCAAACTTCTAAATACATGTCGTATAAATGGCTGATTCATGTCAGTGTATGGCAAAAACCAGTACAATGTTGTAAAGTAATTAGCCTCCAATTAAAATAAGTAAATTAATTTTTAAAAAAAAGTAACCTAAGAGACTTCCCTGGGAATCCAATGGCCCTACAATGCAAGGGGCGAGAGTTTGATCCCCAGATAGGAAGCTAAGATCCCACATGCCTCATTGACAAATAAAACAAAACAAAACAAAATATAAACTGAAGCCGTATTATAAGAAATTCAGTAAATACTTTAAAAATTGTCCACATTGAAAAATTCTTTAAAAAAGCACAGAAATATCCTAGTAAGTATGTATTTGATGTTTTCAATAGTTAACTTAATATAAAGTTCCTTTACATAAAATAGTCATATTTTCCAATGCTTTTCTGCAAGTCTTTTCCTATATGAAAATCTTTTACCTTTTCTGCAATTCATTCTCATGAATTGGTCACTGACATTTTCTCTTAAACATTGCTTTTCTTTCTAATTACAGTCCTTTGTTTTCAGTGTAATTTTGGTGCAGTGTCTAAACAATCAGTCAATAAAGCTCATGCGTTTTCTCAGCTGAGTGGACTTAAAGAAGTAGAGCAGATGGTACTTACAGGGCCAGTGTCTGTCTACCTGCCGCTCTAACCTCAGGGACATTTAAGTTAATCCCCCCATCACAACATAAAGTGATGCCTGTTCACTTCATCCACTCTTGCCTGCCTCAGGTGGCCCTCACATCACCAAAGCTTGTTTCACTTTTAAGACATCTCAGGCTATCCTTAGCTTTGTATGTTGTAGCCAGTTATTGAGGGCATAAGTTGGTTCATGGGACACAAAAGTAAGTCATTTCTTGTTTCTATAAAAATAGATAAGCATACATTACACAAAAATATGTGTATTTTTATACAAACACACAAATGTATATCATTGATATTAAATATTAAAGGAGGGACTAATTAGGGGAAAATAATATATTAAAAGTTTTCTCTTGGAGGAGGAGACAATTATTTTAAAATGATTGTCAGACACATCCCCAAACCGTAATGATTTTGCTGAAACTACCCTCATTTTAACTCTTACAGTTTCCCTTTTACAGAGGGTAAGAATAAACTCTAAGATACAGATTTGATTCAAGTTCTTTAAAACATGTAAATGGTCACACTGATAATAATAATTATATTACCTATAAAACTGTGATATTATGTGAAAAATCATAAGGTACACTTCTCAGCTTTTGTGAATGATAAAAGAGACCATAAAGGCAATGCTGGAAAAGTCTATACTTTTGTTCAATAGCAGGAAATAACCAGGTATGTCATTGTGATAATGACTCTTATTAAAAGCTACAATACAGGGATGGATACAGATCACGTTTAAAGCACTTTGTAAATGAAGAACCACCCCTGCTTTCTCGCCCGTTTACACTACTTCCTTATCCTGCTGAGATATTTGAATTTATTGACCAGGGTGGTAAAATGCAAGTGAAAGTGAAAGTCACTCAGTCATGTCCAACTCTTTGTGACCCAATGAACTATACAGTCCATGGAATTCTCCTGGCCAGAGTTCTGGAGAAGGTAGCTTTTCCCTTCTCCAGGGGATCATTCCCAACCCAGGGATCAAACCCAGGTCTCCCACATTGCAGGCAGATTATTTACCAGTTGAGCCACAAGGGAAGCCCATGCTGAAGTCATTTAAATCAATGAGATCACAATCATTTGGTTTCCTTTTATAAGCTCCTAGGCTTATTGTCATAACAAGCAAACATTATTTTGTTTCTGGATTGTTTCTTTAATCTCAATATTTATTAAATCATCAATCAAGACCCCCAAATAATTAACATCTCCATTCCATTTTTACTGTGTGGAAATGAGGCAATGCAAGCAGTCAATGTGTTAGATCATTTACCTGAATTCTTCATGGTTATGACATTTCTTCACAAAAACAGAGAACCACATCCTACATGATGGGGCAAGGAAAACTCAGAGAGAAGTGGGCAGAAATGGCTCTGGAGTCTAACAAGCTTTGATCTCTGGACAATCACCCTCATGCTGAGACTCTGTCATGTGGTCTTTGATCTATTTTTTTTCCTATTATTTCACTCCAAGGTACATTTATAAATATTTGTACTATGAGAATAATAGAAGAGTTTAAACCTGCTTATTTTTTTCATCTGTATGTTAATGAAGGTGGTAATTTTCACTTAATGAGGTCTCACACTTACCTTTCTGAGGTAAGTGTCCAAAACAATTAGTCCAATACTTAGAAATGACTCCTGAATCTGAGAGTCACATTTTAGCATTTGTCAAGCTGAACTGTATCTTACATTTAATGTGTGCTCATGGCATCCTCTTTTGTGGGGCAAACATAGCATATCACTTGCATCAGGTGAAAGTTGGTGGCAATTAGAGGGGGCAATATGGGAGAAAGTGGACTTCACTGGTCGCCCAGACAGTTAAGAAATGCCTGCCATGCAGGAGACATGGGTTCAGTCCCTGGTTCGGGAAGACTCCTGAGTAGGGAATGGCTACCCACTCCAGGATTCTTACCTCGGGAAGTCCATGGACAGCGGAGCCTGGTGAGCTATGGTCCATGCAAAGATTTGCACACGACTGAGTGACAAGCACATTCACTCTTTTTTTCACTTTCATAGTAGAAAGTACTCAATAACAGTACTTACTTAGCTGATGGTCTAGGTAGCACTAATACTTTTTTACCCACATTACGGAGAAAGAGAAGAAAACCAACTTTAAAAAAAACTTTGCCTAAATTATAACATAATAATGATTTTCATACAACTTTCAATGAAGAATGTTTCTCACATTGTACTCATTCTAAATATGTACTGTTATTTTTTATGCAAACTCAGATTCTTTTATTGACTGACTTTAGAATTGTTTATAAAAGCATTTGCTAATTTATAAGAATAGATTTCAGGCCATAATTTTATTTTTATTGATTAAAGTATCTGTTTCTAATTTCCAAAATATATTTTAACAATACCAAGTCCTACCTGTGAGAGGAGAGTGATTTCCTAGGGACATCACTGATGTGAAGAACCTGAGAAGTTTATACCAGAATGTCACAGATGGACCAGCTCCTTAAGGTTCAATTATTTTTCATAGAAAACCATTTAGGCTACAAACAAACATGAGCGTTTTACTTTTTTAAAAATCTTAAGTTCATCGAAGACGTGACTTCTTGCCACACCCCAAGATCATCAGGGAATCAAATCTCCTGAAATGGTAAAGCAATGGGACTCATTGTTTGTTTTAACTTAAGCCTAAATGTCTTGATATTTTGAGCTGATTGGGGGATATATTAAGTTCTCCATATTTTGTAGATATTAAGTTATACTAAATTAGATACGCATACTGGTCCAATAAACATTGACTTTATATTATTAGATTATGTCAAGCAATAAGCAAGTTTTATTCCTAACATCATTTCTAGTTTCTATCCCATCCCTAATACTTAAAATCTAAAAGTTGTTTCTGACATTCACAGATCTTCAGCAGTTTATTTTATTGTGTTTAAATTTTCAACATGCGAGATAGAAGAGTGCATGATGTAGGAAAACCACTGGACAATCAGTCAACTTTAGTTAGTTGGGCTACTTATATCCTGATTCTAAACCTTGTTCTTTGTATTATAAAATAATAAATATTTAGCAAAGAGAATATGGTGGCTATACCGATAACTTAAATGCATGGTGATTCTTCTTTTGTCAGCCTAGCCCATCTAGACCTAATGTCTTTTTTCTCTACATTTTTTTTGCCCACCTGAAGTTTAATCATTAGATTCCATCATTAGAGCTCCTTTGGTTTCGAATTTCTGAGTTTGGCCAGTAGGAGAAACCAGGAGCATAACAGAGGTGAGAGTATAATCAAAAAGTATCCAAATTTCTTTCTCATTTCCCCCCAGTTTCACAATGAAGTGCTAAGGTGGCTGCATTCTTCCGAGGAAAATTCCTGCTGAGGTGTGTGTTGAGATGCGGCCTGGGATGTTCTTCCTGGATCTAGTTTCACCGGATTCCTGACAGTGGCCTTTGTGTTGGCTGCTTCAGGTCTGGGATTTATTTACCTTCTGAACTTAGCCTCGAGGTGTTTCAGCTACTTAGACTGATTTCTTTAACCCTGCCTGTGTTCTCTTTATTAAGTTAAATTCTTTCCATTAAATTCTCTTCTGTTAATGAGTATAATTTTGTTTTGCCTCCACAGAGTTTGACCTCCATTCACCATGCTGTCTACCTCTCTGCTCTACCCTTGACTAACATACTCTGCTTTCAGTACTTACTTATATTTCTAGTGTCATTGCTAGAATTCAAATCTTTGTGAGCAGAGGTGTCATTTCCACAGCTAGCACAGTCCCTGGAGATAACAGTTATGAACCAATATGTCCTAAATACTTCAAGGAGTGTGCAATGTGTATTTATTGAGGACTGTAAACAGCTCTTAGTTTTCCCTCTCTCCGGTAAACCTGCATTTCATTGAATGCATAATCTTAGCCCTCAAACTGAAAGTCTACAGAGAGAGGATTTGGGATAATGACAAACTTGTTTAAAGGTCACAGGAAAGAAAACACGATGGGAGTAATTAGTTATAGATAACAGGCACTGAGGAATCAATATGTACCAGCCTTAGGGTTAACAGCTACACAAGCATTAGCTCAGTTAAACTTACAAATGGTGTAGGTTCTTAGTATGAGTACCTTCATTTTACAGATAAGAGACTGAAACAAGTAGAGGTTAATTAACTTTCCCTGGAACCTACAGTTAATACATTGTGAGGCTGGGATCAAACAGATTATTAGTCTATGATAACGTATTGCTTGGAAAAGAAATGTGGCACGTTCACACAATGCTGCACATTCTCTGGGTATAAAGGCATTCACTTATCGATTAATCCGTTCATTCATCCATCCACATAGTTGTCAAATATTCAGAGAAAATCTTCTGTTTGCCACTGTGTGGTCAATGGAGAAAGTGTAAGAAAAAGATAAAGGTGGTTTTTGTCTGTCAATTGCTTCTGTTTCATGGTAGGAGGCATGAGGCATAGAAACTCTACAGTCAGATTCTAAATAATTTAGATTGAATGAAAATTATGTTGGAAAGTGGAAGGGAGTAGATCTTTCACTACTCAAAGAACTATAATGCAAAGGTCATAGTGATTATTAACTCAAGTGATATTTATTCAGAATATCTCTATTCTGACTTTAAATTAGTGAGCAAAGCTAGACAAGGATCTAAGACCTTGCCCTCATAACCCTGAGAATACTGGGGATAATATAATCATGAGTCAGTCACAGTGATAATATTAAAAATGCAGTTTTAAAATTTCTATGAAGTAAAGTTATATGATATTGTGAGAATATATCCTAAGAGGATATGACTTTAAGAGATCAGCAAAGAGGCACTGAAAATACAAAAGCATAAATATAACTAAATCCCAACAAACACTGAAACTGAATATTAGAAAATGAAAAAGTATCTTACCCACAGAGAAATAACAAATAATATGGTAATATATTCATCTGCATAACCAAACAAGAAGAAGCCAGAATATAAGATATTTTAAATACTGAAAGCAAGTATCTGTTTTTCTACATTCACACCCAAATAAATTCTCCTTTGAGAATGGACAAGTGATATCAGATAAGTGGATAGAGAGGGACTCTCACTGAAAGAAGTGCTTAAGGATATATATCACACAGGAGAAAACTAAACCAGAAATGAAGAGTGGGTGCCATATAACAGTGAGAGAAAAATCGATAAGTGTCATGAAAATTAAAGGAACACAAACACTGAATCACCATTTAATATAATTATAACTGTAATCATATACAATATAGATAATATTTAAAGTTCATTAATATTTATTAATTTACTATTAATGATTTATTCTATATCTGCAAATGACAGTTTATAAGTTAGAAGCAGGATGAATTCATAATTAAAATATTGTATGTTCCTTTTATTATTTAATAGCAAAGTAGATGTACTGATTAATGAAGACTAAGTTAAGACAAGTATGCATATGCAATTTAAGGGAACTTATTAATAATAAAAAATAGAATATGTCATAGTCAAACAAGGATTAAAAAGGAAGGAAAGTTACAAAATATGATTTAATTCACAGTAAGTAAAGAGGAGAAAAAGCATAAAGAAGTTTGTGAAAAACACAAAGTTGTCAGAAATATTCAAAAGTGTCAATATCCACAATAAAATAAGAAATAGTGATCAAAAGGACTCCAAGCCTGAAAATAAAAAAGGCAACATAAACATAGTAGAGATAACCAACTAAAAACAAACAAATAAAACAGCCAAGTAAATGTGAATATCAGACAAGTCACACTTTTAGACTTTATACATCATAGAAGGGATAGAAAGTATAAATGATAAAAGAATAATACTAGTTCAGTACTTGATAAGACCTAATAATATAGTCTCAATAGTTTTAAAAACTACAAAAGAAAATAAGCAAATTCACATCATCTTTCTCCATTTCCATGTATGAAGATGCAAACATCTGTAAGGACACTGAAGATCTGATAAAAGAAAAGTCACTAGACAGATTTGACAGGACCCTGCTCTGCTCAGTTCCCATCTCTTCTAAGCATGTTTCAGTGTCATGGTCTTTCCCCCAGATACGCCTCAGGAGGAGAGGCCAGAGATGAGCACCAGTGTCCATGACGTGCAGAGGTGCAGGATCTGAGTTTCTGAAACAGTGAAATAAAAGAACCTGCTCTTATAGCACAGGGAAGGCTGTTCAATATTCTATAATAATCTAAATGGGAAAACAATTTGAAAAATATAGATACATTATAGGTATGACTAAGTCACTTTTCTGTACACCTGAAACTAACACAATATTGTTAATCAACTACGCTCGAAGACAAAATAAACATTTCAAAAATGAAAAATGTGGCATTGTGTGTTATATTAATTGTTAGTTATCCTTACACTGGTAGCCTTTGTGTTGGCTTATATTTTGGATGTGTACTGAAAATAATTCATAGCAACAACAACAAAGTGAAACCTCAGAACTAGTTTTATAATAGGGATGTAAATAGCTTAAAACACTTAAAAGAAATAATAAAAATATTCTCTAGGATATTTGGGATTTACATCAACAATCTTATGAATGGGGATTCTATTGGACCAGTACTAATACCTAAAGATATATCTTGGAGCAATAACCTGAGATTCTTAAAGATCTTCATTTCTATATAATTTGAATAAAAAATACAAAATAAACAGCCCAACAAACAAGTTCACATGTTTGGTGACTATGTGTAATGTAGATAGAATACTCTGTCTTTTGCTAAGTTTATAGAGCATTGACACTGCTGTTTGGTCTTGTGTCTTAATATATGTGTGGTGCTATTTTAATATACTGACAAAACTAACAATTTGATAACATTCTTCTTTTTTTTTTGATAACATTCTTCTAAGTCTCATAGGTGATTTATAAAAGGAAAAGAATAGTCAATAGCCAAAATGATTTGTTAATTTAAAGTGCTCACTGATTGATCAGCGAATACAGATATGTTACATACCTGTGACCAAAATGTCTATGCTATTTGGCAAATAATTTATCTTGAACTGATCTTCTTACTGCTTTTTAAACATTTCCTCTGCCAGTAGATCTTCCCAATCCAGTTCTGAAACCTGTATTTTGTGAGTCGCCTGCACTGCAAGCAGATCCTTTACCATTGAGCCACTAGAGAAGCCTCTTTAACAGTTCTAAAAATTGTAAATCACTATGCTGAACACCAGGCTTCCCTAAAGAATCTACTCACAATGCAGGAGACCTGGGTTCGATCCCTGAGTTTGGAAGATCCCCTAGAAAGGGGCATGTGAACCACTTGAGTATTCTTGCCTGGAGAATCCCCATGGACAGAGGAACCTGGCAGGCTACAGTTCATGGGATCACAAAGAGTCAGACACGACTGAGTGACTTTCAAATGTTGTATACCTGAAACTTAAAATTACAAATCAGTTCTAAATCAGTTAAAAAAAAAAAAGAACAACTCGATTGACCTAACAGAACCAAGTTCTGCTCAACTCTCCTCTCTTCTGAAGAGTTTTCCAGCATCGTGAGCTTCCCCAACCTATATGTCCCAGGGGGAGACGCCAAAGGTTGAGCAGTCAGGCCTATGACATGGAGATTTGTGCAAATTTGAAACAAAGTGTCCTTGTGTGAAAACTTAATGATGATTAGGTATACTTTGAAAAGTGCTCTTTATATTACTCACTATTTTTGTCTGTGAGGTGTTAACAGTGCATACAAAAAAAAAAAAGTGAAAGCCAATATAAGTTAACGCCGGAGGTATACTGGTAAAAAAAAAAATCGAAAGAAATATTAAAAAAAAAAATCTAAAGGAAATTTGGCATTTCTGTCAAACATTTAATCAATGAGGATTCTGTTAGACCAGTACTAATATTTAAATATAGTTCTTAGAGTAATAATTTAAGATACCCAAAAATCTTCTTGGATATATAATGTGAACAAAGGAAAAAACCAACCAAATAAGCAAAAAACTTTCCTCCTTACACGATTGACAAGTTTTGGAAAATAATTTGGAAAACTTTAAACCCCTCAAATCAAACAAGTTGGCATTGTCTTAGCATCATTGGTAATTCTGTCTTTTATAACTTTCTACCTTTATGAATACTGTGCACAGAATTATCTGTCCTTTACTAATACAAAAAAAACAATGCTGTTTGTTCTTGTCATTGAATTTCCATGTGGTATACATTTTAATTACAGTGAAATGACACAAGCTAATGATCTGACAGATTCTTCCACATTTCATAAGTGAATTGCAAAGGGAAAAAAATAAGTCAATGACAAAAAGTGACTCATTAATTTAAAATTCTCTCTAATCGGTCAGAGAATACAAATATATTACAGACCTCTGGCCAAATGTGTACCTAATTTGACAGAAAATTTCTCTTGAATAACTCTCCTTACTGCGTTTTTAACATCTTTGTTCCGAAGGCTGTAGATCAAAGGGTTTAGCATAGGACTCAGAAAGAAATAAAAAGCAGCTGCAATTTTGCCCTGTTCTACAGATGCCTCAGAAGGTGGTCTCAGATACATCCAGAACAGTGTCCCATAAAACATAGCGACAACTGTCAGATGAGACCCACAGGTGGAGAAGGCCTTGTGCCTCCCTTCTGGAGAACGCACTTGTAGAATGGCTGTAAAGATGACAATGTAAGAGATGAGGATGATGGTGAGAGAAAAGATGAGGTTGGAACCAGCCACCACAAACATGGCAGTTTCATTGGCATAAGTATCTGAGCAGGCTAAGACTAAGAGCGGTGGGTCTGCACAGTAAAAGTGGTTGATTTCATTGGGTCCACAGAAGGTGAGGTGGAGCATCAGGATGGTCTGTGCAAGACCGTTTGCAAAGCCATAAATATAAGATGTAGCAACGAGAGAGAGGCAGACACCTCGGGACATTTTGGTGCCATATAACAAGGGTTTGCAGATGGCCATGTAGCGGTCATAAGCCATTGCTGTGAGCATATAGCTATCTGTGAGCCCCAAGGAAATGAAAAAGTCAAACTGTGTAAAGCAACCAAGGAAGGAAATGGTTTTTCTCTTGGATAGGAGATTGACCAGCATCTGAGGCGTGACATTGGTAGCATAACAGAGATCTACAAAGGAGAGGTGGCTGAGGAAGAAGTACATTGGAGTCTGAAGCTTTGAGTCAGTTCTGATTAATAAAATCATGCTCATATTGCCAATGACTGTGATCAGGTAGATGACTAGGAAGACCACAAAAAGGACAGGCTGCAAGTCAGCTCGATCTGTCAGTCCCAGGAGAATAAACTCAGTCACTTCCGTGTAGTTTGCCTTTAACATTGTGTTTGCTCAGCTTCCAATGAAGTCTAAAGTAAATGAAGTAAAAATGCATTTGTTTTTTATCATTTTCCATTAGCAACATCATTTCATAAATGCTTAGTTCTTTTAAACTTCTAAATACATGTGGCATAAAGAAGTTATATAGGGGACTTTCCAGGTGATCCAGTGGTTAAAACTTCATTTTGCAAGGCAGGGAACAAAGGTTTGACCCCCTTTTAGGGAGCTATGATTCCACATGTCTAGTGGCCAAACAAACAAACAAAACATAAAGCAGAAGCAATACTATAAGAAATTCAGTAGTCTTTAAAAATGTTCCTCATCAAATTTGTCTTTAAATATCCAGAAATAACCTAGTAATCATGTACTAGATGCTTCAGTATTTAATTTAAAATAGAGCACATTTACATAGTTTCAAATGTTTTTCTGCAAGTCTTTTCACAGTTGAGAAACTTAGATCTTTTCTACAAATCATTATCATGAATTGGTCACTTACACTCCCTTTAAATATTGCTTTTCTTTAAAACTATGATTCTTTTTTTCAGAATAATTTTGATGTAGTATCTAAAGTGTCAGCAATTGAAATTCATTGTTTTTCCCCCACAAGTGGATGATTTAGGGAAATGGAACAGATAGATCTTTATAGAACCAGTGTCTATCTACCTGCCACTCTAATCTGAAGGTTATTTTCTAGGTAGTCCCTCATCCTGTGTTGCATGTTCATTTTATCCACCCTTGCCTACCTCAGGTGACCCTCACGTGACCAAATCTTACTTCAGTAAGATATCCCAGGCTATCCTTAGCTTTGTATATTTCAGCCAATTATTTAGGGCAATAATTGGCTTATGGGACTCAAAATTAAACCAGTGTTTTTGTATAAATAACAGGGAAAAATACAGTACCTAAACAATATGTGATTATTTTTATATATATACACATTTATCAGTGGTATTAAATATTAAGAGAACGAATAAATTAGGTAAAATTATGTGTTAAAAATGTCCCTTTGAGGAGAAGACAGTCTTTTAAAAAGTGATTGACAGACCCTCCCCAAACCGTAATAATTTTGTTGTAACTTTACCTCATTTTAACTCTTTCAGAAAATAAGAATAAACTGTATGATAGGGGTTCAATTTGAGTTCTGTAAAGGTCACACTGTTAATAATAATCATATTATCTATAAAACTGAGACAGTATGTAAGAAATCATAAAGTGTTTTTCTCAACTTTCGTACATGATAAAGGAGACCATCGCCTTGGAAGAAAATCTATGACGATCCTAGACTGCATATTGAAAAACAGAGACATTACTTTGCTGACAAAGGTCTGTCTAGTCCAAGCTGTGGTTTTTCCAGTAGTCATGTGTGGATGTAAGAATTAGACCATAAAGAAAGCTGAGCACCTAAGAACTGATGCTTTTGAACTGTGGTGTTGGAGAAGACTCTTGAGAGTCCCTTGGACTGCAAGGAGATCCAACCAGTCCATCCTAAAGGAAATCAGTCATGAACATTCATTGGAAAGACTCATGCTGAAGCTGAAAATCCAATACGTTGGCCACCTGATGTGAATAACTGACTTAGCAAGGAAAACTTAGAGAGAAGTGGACGGAAGTGGCTCTGGGCACTATAAAGCTTGGTATTCTTGACAGACACTCTCAGCCTGAGGCTCTGTCTTGTGGCCTTTGATCTGTTTCTTTTTCCATTGTGAAACCACTCCATGGTATATTTTTAAATACTTGTACTGTGAGAAAAATAGAATTTAGCTCAGCTGGTAAAGAATATGCCTGCAATGCAGGAGACCCCATTCTGATTGCAGGGTCCAGAAGATCCCCTGGAGAAGGGATAGGCTACCCACTGCAGTATTCATGGGCTTCCCTGGTGGCTCAGATGGTAAAGAATCTGCCTACAATGCAGAAGACCTGGGTTTGATCCCTGGATTGGGAAGATCCTTGGGGGAGGCCATGGCAACCCACTCCAGTATTCCTGCCTGTAGAATCCCATGGTCAGAGAAGTCTGGCGAGCTACCGTTGATGGGGTTCCAAAAAGTCAAACATGACTGAGTGACTAAGCACACAGCCCAGCAAACTGTTCAATACCTAGTCCTACCTGTCAAAGAAGAGTGATTTCCCAGTGACAGCATGGATATGAAGCAGCTGAGGAATTTATACCAAAATTGTCACAGAGGGATCAGCACCCTAGGGTTCAATTATTTTTCACAGAAAGTCATCTAGACTATAAATCACCATGAGTGATTTACTCTTTTAAAATCTTAAGCCCATTGAGGACATGATTCTTGGCTCTCCCCAGTATCTTCAGGGAATCAAATCTGAAATGGTATACTAATGGGACCCATTGTTTTTTTTTTTTTTTTTTTTTTTTAACTTATGCCTAAATGTCTTGATATTTTGAGACTTAACTTGGGGAAGTTAAGTTTTCATGCAGATAGAAGACTGAATGATATAGGAAAACCATCAGATGGTCAGATAACTTTTGCTGCATTTGAACTACTTATTTACTGATTCTGAACATTGCTCTTTATATTTTAAATTGTTGTAGTAATAAATACCTAGCAAAGGGAACACCATGGATATACAGATAATATAAATGTGCTGATGCTTCCTTTGTCAGTCTAGACCATCTATACAGCTTGTCTTTTTCTTTTCTTTTTTTTTTTTTTTTGCCTACCTGGAGCTTAATCCTTAAATTCCATCAATAGAGCTCTTCAAGTGTCTAGTTTCCATATGAGTTAGGCCAGCGAGAGAAACCAGGAGCATAACAGAGATGAGAGGAAGAGAAAAGTATCCAAATTTCATTTTCATTTTCTCCCAGTTTCACAATGAAGTGTTAAGGCGGCTGCATCTTTTCAAGGAAAATCCCTGCTGAGGTGTGTGCTGAAAAGGTGGCCTGGCACGTTCTTCCTGGATCTCGTGACACTAGAACCCTGACAGAGGCCCTTGTGTTGACTACTTCAGGACTTGTATGAAAATCGCCTTATGAACTTAGCCTCCAGATGCTTCACATTCTTGGACTGATTTATTTAACTCTGCCAGTATTCTCCTCATTAAATTAAATTCTTTCCATTAAATTCTCTTCAGTTAAAACATGTGAGTAGGATTTTGTTTGACATCCCTGAGCTCAGACCAGAGTGTTACACAATAATTTCTCAATAAATGTTGTGACTAAAGTGAAATTTCTGGCTTTAACCATTGCTGGATACTAAAGGGGCCATTGAATCACCATCCTTCTGGGTCATGGATCACTTGCAGACTCCACACAGGAGTCAGAGATTAAAATTACTAGCATTGTGCTGTGCTTATTCACTCAACAGATCTGACTCTTTGTGACATCATGGACTGTAGCCTGCCAGGCGCCTCTGTCTATGGGGATTCTCCAGGCAAGAATGCTGGAGTGGGTTGCCATGGCCTCCTTCAGGGGATCTTACCAACCCAGGGATTGTACCCAGGCCTTTGCATTGCAGGTAGAGTCTTTACTGTCTGAGTCACCAGGGAAGCCCGAGAACACTGGAGTGGGTAGCCTATCACTTCCGCAGGGGAACTTCCTGACCCAGGAATTGAACCAGGGTCCCCTGCATTGCAGGTGGATTCTTTACAAGCTAAAACACCAGCATTGTTGCAGATAAAACTGGATATGAGAATGCAGCTTAGACATGCTTCTCTTCCCCTTTTTCGAGAATTAGAGTCACCCAGGCACAGCAGAATAGTCAGAGAACTGTTGCCCCCTCCTCCCCTTTGCCATGACCAAGTAGCACGTCTGATTGAGATGGACATGGGTATCAACCACACGGAGCAGAAAAGGACATTTCTATCGATGATGAGGCACCTGCAGTGATCTTTTTCATCATGTCATGTATTTCCATTCACCAACCAGTGTAGGCAAGTGGGAATCTATAGAGAGGATCTGAAGTGTCCTTCAAAATCAGCACTGCTTTTACACTTGCCTCTGGATATCTTTGAAATAAAGATCCTGCTCAGTAGACTACCAAAAGCACAATCACTTTAGAGGATGCACACACATAACGCACACCAGTCACGAGAACTAACATGTGATTCGACATGTGAACAACACATTCACATCTTTGAAAATGCACAGCTTGAAGGTTCATATGTAAAGGACTTATTGTATATGAATACAGTTTTGCTGTTTGTGATGACATGGATTCACTTGGAGGGCATTAAACTACTGAAATAATGCAGAAAGAGAAAACACACAAATGTTGTATGATATCACATGTATGTGGAATATCAAATACATAACAAACTTGTGAATTAAGCAAAAAAGAAGCAAACTCAAAGATATAGAAACCAAGCTATGGCTGCCAGTGGAGAGAGGGAAATGGGGAAAGGCAGTATAGGGTTGGGGAAAATCGAGTTATTATGAGAATATGTAAAATCATGTGTATGAAACTCTTAAAAATTTTAAAGCACTGCAGAATTTAAAAAATCTTTCACTAAATAAAAAAGTGTAATATAAAACACATAAAATGTATATATATATATATATATATATATATATATGTATGTATGTGTGTATGTGATGCAAAGACACCATATCACCATATATGATCTTACTTTGGAAACTGTAGGCATGTGTGTGTGCACACAGTTAACACAGAGCACTGCAGAAAACCATGTGTGAGTTGCTCCCTCAAACACAAAGGTTTTACTTCATTGAGGCTGTGACTCATTTCTGTCTATGAGTTTCCAGTCAAGATGCCACAACCTTTGCTGGAAAATAGGAGTTAGCACCGAGTTACAGGTGTTCTGAAAGGAGTGTGTAGGAGAAAATGCTCTGAAACAGCATATTCATTTGTATGACAGCATCAAGATGGCTTAGGAAATTTTTCATGATCTTTAACACACAAGAAACTCAGGAGAGAAAATAAGTGGTGATTACTAAAACAGAGAAAAATGGAAGGAACATGATCAAGACTTGGGAATTTCAAATGTATAAAGATGTGGCAGGAAACTGAACTAGAGAAGATCATTTGAAGAAGGATTTATTTATTACATATCACTTGATGTTTGCCTGTGGGACCAAAAGTGGTCTTGACTCATAAGCTCAATGACTTATGTGAGATCCAGACGTAACACCTACTGAAGTAGAATAGAGCTACTGATAAATGGAAAGACAAAAAAGAAAAAAAGTCCATTGAGAGAATTTGGGTACACAGAAAATAACAGTTGACCTGGCTGCCTGGTAAGGCTGGAGGGAAGATGAGAATCTTCTGAACAAGGTACTTATAGGTTAACTGGTTCATAGCCAAGAAGAGCCTCTATCTGTTGGAAAAAGTATATACAAAAGGATTAGCTCAAGGACAGTTCAGTTCAGTTCAGTCGCTCAGTCATGTCTGACTCTTTGCAACCCCATGAATTGCAGCACACCAGGCCTCCCTGTCCATCACCAACTCCTGGAGTTTACTCAAACTCATTTCCAATGAGATGGTGATGCCATCCAGCCATTTCATCCTCTGTTGTCCCCTTCTCCTCCTGGCCCCAATCCCTCTCAGCATCAGGGTCTTTTCCAATGAGTCAACTCTTCGCATGAGGTGGCCAAAGTACTGGGGTTTCAGCCTCAGCATCAGTCCTTCCAATGAACACCCAGGACTGATCTCCTTTAGGATGGACTGGTTGGATCTCCTTGCAGTCCAAGGGACTCTCAAGAGTCTTCTCCAACACCACAGATCAAAAGCATCAATTTTTCAGCACTCAGCCTTCTTCACAGTCCAACTCTCACTTCCATACATGATCACTGGAAAAACCATAGCCTTGACCAGATGGACCTTTGTTGGCAAAGTAATATCTCTGCTTTTTAATATGCTATCTAGGTTGGTCGTAACTTTCCTTCCAAGGAGTAAGCGTCTTTTAATTTCATGGCTGCAGTCACCATCTGCAGTGATTTTGGAGCCCAGAAAAATGAAGTATGACACTATTTCCACTGTTTCCCCATCTATTTGCCATGAAGTGATGGGACCAGATGCCATGATCTTAGTTTTCTGAATGTTGAGCTTTAAGCCAACTTTTTCACTCTCCTCTTTCACTTTCATCAAGAGTCTCTTTAGTTCCTCTTCACTTTTGTCATAAGGGTGGTGTCATCTGCATGTCTGAGGTTATTGATATTTCTCCTGGCAATCTTAATTCCAGCTTGTGCTTCTTCCAGCCCAGCGTTTCTCATGCTGTACTCTGCATATGAGTTAAATAAGCAGGGTGACAATATACAGCCTTGACGTACTCCTTTTCACCTATTTGGAACCAGTCTGTTGCTTCCTGACCTGCATATAGGTTTCACAAGAGGCAGGTCAGGTGGTCTGGTATGCCCATCTCTTTCAGAATTTTCCACAGTTTATTGTGATCCACACGGTCAAAATCTTTGGCATAGTCAATAAAGCAGAAATAGTTGTTTTTCTGGAACTCTCTTGCTTTTTTGATGATCAAGGACAGTAGAAAGCTACAAATTGTTAAACCTGAAAGTAGGACTTTGTACACTACAGATAAGATCCAGTACAATAGCAAATATACTGTATCCTTGTCAGAAATGATCAAACATTGCAAGACAATGAGATGAGAGCATTGCATCTAATATAAGGGTTTCTGAGACCAGAACACTGTTAACATATTAGTTGTATGTACACAAACATGCCATTCCTGCAAGACAGAGGACAATCTACTTGTATAGATGAATTTTGTAGGATATTTAATTACAAGTCAATGAGAAAATATTTTGTTTCAGAAAAAAGCAGTAAAGGTAAAATTTTAGCATGAATTCACTGTAAGATGGTTTTCACATCCTCTGTTTTATTTGTTTGCTTTGCTTAATATCTCATGAAAACCTTCAAAAGGCTATTAAAATCATGGATCCTCAATGAAAATAAGGCACCCCCACACAATCTTAACAAGAAATAAAAAAATCAATATGCAAGTGGTTCTTAGGTGTCCACCTCTAATGATAAGATCTCTTGTACTATGATCAGGTCCATCATATGCCTGAGGACAAGTCCTTATATTAGTGTGTGGGGAGCAGAATGTTTGCCTTTCTTGGTTCTTCTGCACCACTGACGGCTCTGTAAAATATTATTCAGAAAGAACAATAGAAATTTCAATAACTTTGTTGCCCAGGAAATTAGTTGAATTTCAAACTGACACTGAAGACAAAAAGGAATGTCTGTACATAACTTGATAAAACAGTGTGTAAATTGTAGGCATTAGATTGAGACTTTACTAAAGTTTCTTTTGACTAAAAAGAGAAAGTGGAAGCACAGAGACTTACTTCTGGTTTGGATGTGCACTTGTTTTCTCTAACTCTGATTAAGATAGTTCATTGATCCTCTCTAAGCCGAGAAATGTAACCACATTTCTAGCAGGATATGGGAGGTAGGGACCCACTTTTAAAGCAAATCTCAGAAGAACTTAGTGGTAGCCAGGAGTGTGACATTGGGAATCAGCCCCCCTCAAAATTCATTGGAACACCTGGGATCAGAGAGAAAATCACATGTCTTAGTTTTATTCTCCATAATTTCAAATCACTGTTTGCCTTAAAAACTATATGTGGGAACACAAAAAATATCAAATTGAAAGTTTGATGGCTGCTTGTTTTATGTTTTCCCTTTCTTTTATAATGAAGCGACGTCCTCTCCAAAATTCAGAGCTCTTATCAATATCCTTCATGATGAACGTGGATGTCTTGAACAGGTCAGGCATTAACAGGAGTTTGAAACTGGCAAAGTGATTGGCAGACATCATTTATATAGGTAGGCTGACTCCTCAAAACAATCCAAAGAGGCAGTTGACTCACACTTGAAGTTTCATCTAAACAGATAGAGGTTCTTTTAATGGAAAATTGAGTCACTAACTGACCTTGTGCTACATGGCTAGTATGTGTTAGGGTAGGGTTTGAGCTCCTGCCTTCACAAACCCAGTTGCCTACAGTTTCAGTCACAGGTAGTTTCCCACCTCAACCTGAAGACCAGTTTCCACAGTTAGCGCAACACTAAAACAGAAAAGAAGAAAACTAAGGATGATAATATTTTACCCACAGAGAAAAACAATCCGAGAGTGCATCTATCTCTATAATCAAACTAAAAGAAGCCGGAAAATAAAATATTTTTTAAATACTGAAAACAAGTATTTGTCTTGGTATATTCATATCCAAATAAATGCTCCATTCCAAATGGACAAGCGATATTCTTAGATAAGTGGATTGAAGGGAGTCTTACTAACAGAACTAATTAAGGGTTTATAACACTCAGAAGAAAACTAAGCTATAAATGAAGAGTGACAGCAAAGTGAATTGTTACAGAAACATGGATAAATGTCACTAAAGTTAAAGGAACATGGATATGGAATCAATATTTAATATAAATATACTTGAAATCATATGCTACATAGGTAATGTGTAAACTTTATTATTAAATAATTTATTATTAGTGATGAATTCTATGCCTGTAATGAAAGTTTGTTAGTTAGAAGCAGGGTATATTTGTAATTAAAATATTCTAAACCCCTTTTATTATTTAACAGTAAAGTAGATGTACTGATTAATGACTAAGTTAAGACAAGTATGAATATAAAATTTAAGGAAATTTATTGAAAATAGATGATAGAATGTGTCATAGTCAAACAAGGAGTAAAAAGAAAAGAAATTTAGAAAATATGATTTAATTCACAGTGGGTAAAATCAAAAAGCTTTGACCAATCTAGACAGCATATTAAAAAGCATAGATATTACTTTGCCAACAAAGGGCCTTCTAGTCAAAGCTATGGTTTTTCCAGTAGTATGGATGTGAGAGTTGGACTATAATGAAAGCTGAGCGCTGAAGAATTGATGCTTTTGAACTGTGGTGTTGAAGAAGATTCTCGAGAGTCCCTTGGACTGCAAGGAGATCCAACCAGTCCATCCTCAAGGAGGTCAGTCCTGGGTGTTCATTGGAAGGACTGATGCTGAAGCTGAAACTCCAATACTTTGGCCACCTGATGTGAAGAACTGACTCACTGGAAAAGACCCTGATGCTGGGAAAGATTGAAGATGGGAGGAGAAGGGGACGACAGAGGATGAGATGGTTGGATGGCATCACTGATTCAATGGACACAAGTTTGAGCAAGCTCTAGGAGTTGGTAATGAACAGGGAAGCCTGGCATGCTGCAGTCCATGGGGTCGCAGAGAGTCGGACATGACTTGAGCGACTGAACTGAACTGAACTGACTGAACTGGAAACAATAAACATACTGCTAAAGAGCTATGATTATCAGAAACAACTTCTAGTTTTTAAGTATCAGAGATGGGATATAAACTATATATGATATGAGGAATAATACTAACTTATTACTTGACATAATTTAATAATATAAACTCCATGTTTAGAGAACTATGAAAAGAAAAAAATCCACAAACATCTCTCTCATGTCTTATGTGTGAAACAATAAAACTTGTGTGAAGATACTGAAGATCTGAAAAAAGCAGAGAAGTCAACTAACTTGGCCGAATAGAGCCGTATTCTGTTCAACTGCCATCTCTTCTGAGAGTTTTCCAGAACCCATAAGATTCCCCCACTTGTATGCCTCAGGAGGAGATGCCAAAGGTTGAGCAGTAATGTCCATGACATGGAGATGTGTGAAAATCCTAAACAAAAGTGTCATTGTGTGAATACTTAGTGATGATTTCTTATGCCTTGACAAGTGCTCTTTATATTATTTTGTGTTTATGGTTGTGAGCTGGTAAAAGACCATAATAAAAAATAATGAATGAAAGTAAAATATCAGTTTTAAAAGCAGAACACATATTGATAAAACAAATCAAAAGATTTTTTTTTTCAAAATCTAAAGGCAATTTGGATTTTCTGCCAAATGATTTAATAATGAGGATTACGATGGACCAGTACTAACATCTAAACAAGTTTCTTAGAGTAATAACTTAAGATACCCAACGATCTTCACTGACACACAAGGTAAACAAAGGAAAAAAAATCAAGCAAACAAAGGAAAAAACCTTTCTTCCTGATATGGCTGACAAGTTTTTGAAAATATTTCAGAAACTATAAACCCTCCAAATCAAACAAATTTTATTGTCTTAGCACCACTTGGTAAATCTGTCTTCTATAACTTTGAGTACTGTGAATAGAATTTTCCGTCCTTAGTAATTTCACAGAGCAATAACAATGCTGTCTGGTCTTGTCATTAAATTCCTATGTGACATTTACTTTAAATACACTAAAATAAAATGATCTGACACATTCCTCCAAGTCTCATAAGCGAATACAAAAGAAAATAAAGGCCAATAGGAAGAGTGATTTATTAATTGAAAATTATCTCTGATTAGTTAGAGAATATCAATATATTATATACCTCTGGTGAAATGTGTATCTGATTTGACAAACAATTTCTCTTGAAACACTTGCTTATTGCTCTTTTTACATCTTTGGAAGGCTGTAGGTTTGTATATTAAGACTTATATTAAAACTCTGTACACTTATGAGTAAAGTGGATTGAATAAACTGTCCTTTATTAACTTTATACAGCAATAACAATGCTGTCTGGTCTTGTGTTTTAATTTATATGCAGCATTTTTTTTAATACACTGAGTCACACTAATAATAGGCTAACATTCCTCCAAGTTTTATAGGTGAATTAAAAAAAAAATTCATAGTCAAAATGATTTTTTAATTTAAATAACTCACTAACTGATCAGACAATATGGATATGTTACATACCTGTGATCAAAATGCGCACTCTATTTGGCAAAAAATTTCCTTTGTATCATTCTCCTTACTGAGTTTTTAACATCTTTGTTCTGAAGGCTGTAGATCAAAGGATTTAGCATAGGACTCACAAAGATATAAAAAACAGCTACAATTTTGCCCTGTTCTACAGATGTCTCAGAAGGGGGCCTCAGGTACATGCAGAACAGTGTCCCATAAAAGACAGTGACAGCTGTCAGATGGGACCCACAGGTAGAGAAGGCCTTTCGTCTCCCTTCTGCAGAGCGGATACGCAGAATGGCCGTAAAGATGAAAATGTAGGAGATGAGGATGATGGTGAGAGAACATGTGAGGTTGAAACCAGCCCCCACAAACATGGCAGTCTCATTGAAATTAGTATCTGAGCAAGCCAGGACTAAGAGAGGTGGGTCCGCACAGTAAAAGTGGTTGATTTCATTGGGTCCACAGAAGGTGAGACGGAGCATCAGGATGGTCTGGGTAAGACCATTTGCAAAACCATAAATGTAAGGAGCAGCAACAAGAGAGATGCAGACACCTCGGGACATTTTGCTGGCATATAACAAGGGTTTGCATATGGCCATGTAGCGATCATAAGCCATCACTGTGAGCATATAATAATCTGCAATCACCAGGGCAATGAAAAAGTGGAACTGTATAAAGCAGCCAAGGAAGGAAATGGTTTTTCTCTTGGATAAGAAGTGAACCAGCATCTGAGGAGTGACATTGGTGGCATAACAGAGATCTACAAAGGAGAGGTGGCTGAGGAAGAAGTACATTGGAGTCTGAAGATTTGTGTCAGTTCTGATTAACAAAATCATGCCCACATTTCCAATGACTGTGATCAGGTAGATGACTAGGAAGACCACAAAGAGGACAGGCTGCAAGTCAGCTCGATCTGTCAGTCCCAGGAGAAGAAACTCAGTCACTTCTGTGTAGTTCTCCTTTAACATTGTGTTTGCTTAGCTTCCAATGAAGTCTAAATTAAAGGAAATAAAAATGAATTTATCCTTTGTCTTTTTTCCATTACCCACATCATCACCTTATGCCTACTCCTCTCAAACTTGTAAACACATGTGGCACAAAGTAGTAACCTAGGGGATTTCCCTGGAGACCCAGAGGTTAAAACTTCACCTTCCAGTACAGTGGGCAAGGATTTAATCCCCAGTTAGGGAGCTAAAATCCAACATGCCTCGTGGTCAAAATACCAAAACATAAAACAGAAGAAATATTGTAAGAAATTCAGTAAAGACTTCAAAGATGGTAATTTGCGAGGGAGAGATTTGGGGAAAATAATGTATGTCAGACTTTATTTTTGGGGGCTCCAAAATCACTGCAGATGGTCACTGAAGCAATGAAACTAAAAGATGCTTACTCCTTGGAAGGAAAGTTATGACCAACCTAGATAGCATATTAAAAAGCAGAGACATTACTTTGCCAACAAAGGTCCATCTGGTCAAGGCTATGGTTCTTCCAGTAGTCATGTATGGATGTGAGATCTGGACTGTGAAGAAAGCTGAGCACTGAAAAATCAATGCTTTTGAACTGTGGTGTTGGAGAAGACTCTTGAGAGTGAGTTCCTTGGACTGCAAGGAGATCCAACCAGTCCATCCTAAAGGAGATCAGTCCTGTGTGTTCATTGGAAGGACTGATGCTGAAGCTGAAACTCCAGTGCTTTGGCCACCTCATGCGAAGAGTTGACTCATTGGAAAAGACCCTGATGCTGAGAGGGATTGGGGCCAGGAGGAGAAGGGGACGACAGAGGATGAGATGGCTGGATGGCATCACCGACTCGATGGACATGAGTCTGAGTAAACTCTGGGAGCTGGTGATGGACAGGGAGGCCTTGCATGCTGCGATTCATGGGGTCGCAAAGAGTCGGACAGGACTGAGTGACTGAACTGAACTGAACTGAATGTATTAAAAATTTCCTCTTGGGGAGGAGACAGTTTTTTCAGAATGATTGACAGAATCATCCCCAAATCATTATGACTTTCTTGTAACTCTAGTTCATTTTCACTCTTGCAGAAAGTAATATAAATCTGTGATAGGAATTCAATTTAAGTTCTTTAAAACATTTAAAAGGTCCCATTGATAATAGTAATCATATTACCTGTAAAACTGAAACAGCATACAAGAAATGATAAAGTGCATTTCTCAACTTTTGTGCATTATAAGGAGACTATGAAGGTGATGCTGGAAAAATCTACAGTTTCCTTTAGTAGCACATAACTAGGTATGTCATTGTCATAATGACTCTTATTAATAGCTACAAGGCCAGGGATGGATATGGATCATATTTAAAACACTTTGTAAATGAAGCACTCCTGCTTTATTGCCCATTTGCACTATTTCATTGCTCTTGATATATCTGAACTATTTGACCAGGATGATAAAATACAAGTTGTTATCTAAATCAATGAAATAGCAACCATTTGGTATTTCTTCTATAATTTCCTAAGATTATGGTTATTCTCATAATAAGGAAACATTCTTTTGGTTCTGATTGTGTCTTCAAAGTGTGTATTTAATAGATCATCCCCCAAATAATTAGCATGTCCATTCCATTTTTACTGTGAGGAAATAAGACAGTAAAAGCAATGAATAATCCAGATCATTTACCTGAATACTTTATGGTAATAATCTTCTTTTAACAGAGACAAATCACAACATCATACACGATTGGGCAAGGAAAACTCAGAGAGAAGTGGGCAGAAATGACTCTTGAGGCCAACAAGCTTTGTCCTCTCGACAATCACCCTCAACCTGAGGGTCTGTCCTCTGGCCTTTGACCCATTTCTTTTTCCATTTTGATACTACTCAACAGTATATTTATAAATATTTGTACTATGAGAGAAATAGCACAGTTTAAACCTGTTCAGTTTCTTCACCTAATGTTAATGAGGGTAGCAATTTTCACCAAATGAGAACATGCACTAACCTCCCCATGAGGTATGTGTCCAAAACAACTAGTCTACTACTTAGAAATGACTCTTGAATCTGAGAGTCACATTTTTCATACTGAATTGTGTTTTATATTTGATGTGTGTGTTTATGACATCGTTTTGGGGGGAAATATTATATCAGCTTCATCAGGTGAAAGCTGGTGACAGTTAGAAGGTCAATATAGCAGAAAGCCAGCTTTGCTGGTGCCTCAGACTGTTAAGAAACACCCACAATGCAGGAGACATAGATTCAATGCCTGGGTCGAAGATCTTCTGGAGAAGGAAGTGACTACCACTCTAGTATTCTTGTTTTGGAAAATCCCGTGGACAGAGGAGCCTGGTGGGTTACAGTCCATGGGGTAGCAAGTAGTTGTATATGACTGAGTGACTTTCACTTTCATTGCAGAAAGTACTCAATAAGCTAACTACTTAGCTGATGATTTAGATAATACTGCTATTCTTTTACCCCCAGTATAGAGAAAAATAAGAAAAAGAGCTTTTTAAAAAGAACTTTGCCCAATTTATAAAATAAAATGATTTCATGAAACTTTTAATGAAGACTACTTCTCTCATTGTATTTATTCTAAATATGTACTGTTCTTTTCTATGTAAACTCAGAAATTTTATTAAAACTTATTTAAAAGGTGTTAAAAGAAGACATTTGCTAATTTATGAGAATAGCTTTCAAGCCAAATATTTTTATTTTTATTGATTAAAATATGTATTTCTAGATTTCAAAATATATGTTAACAATGCCTAGTCCTACCTGTGAAAGAAGAGTGATTCCCCAGTGACAGCATGGTTGTGAAGATCCGGAGGGGTTTATACCAGAATCATCAAGGAGGGGCCACTCCCCAGGGCTCAATTATTGCTCACAGAAAGTTTTTTAGCCTGTAACTAACCACGAGTGTTTTACTCTTTCTAAAATATTAAGACTATTGAGGACATGGCTTCTTGCCACTCTCCAATATCATCAGGGAATCAAATCTCCTGAAATTATAAAGCAATGGGACTCATTCTTTGTTTTAACTTATGCCTAAATGTCTTGATATTTTAAGACTTTACTTGGAGGACATAAAAGTTCTCCTGATTACAACATGCAATATAGAAGAGTGTGTGATATATGAAAGCCATTGGAAGATCAGACAACCTTGTTGCATTTGGGATACTTATTTCCTGATTAGGAGCATTGTTCTTTACATTTTAAATAGTTATAATAATACTTAGAAAAGTCAATACTGTGGGTATACAGATAATATAAATGTGCCAGTGATTCTTCACTTGTCAGCCTACCCCATCTAGACCTATTGTCTTTTTTCTCTACATTTTTGTCCCATGGAGTTTAACCCTTAGATTCCATCGATAGAGCTCCTCTAGTGTCTTGTTTCCATCTGAGTTTGGCCAATGGGAAAAACCAGGAACATAACAGAGGTGAGAGGAAAAGTGTCCACATTTCTCTTTCAATTTCTCCCAGTTTCACAATGAAGTGCTAAGGTGGCTGCATCCTTCCAAGGAAATTGCTTTTGCTGAGATGTGTGTTGAGAAGGTGGCCTGGCATGCCCATCCTAGTTCTCGTTTCACTGGACTACCCAGCAGTCCTTGTGTTGGCTGCTTCAGGTCGGTATGAAAACTGCCTTCTGAACATAGCTTCCAGTTGCTTCAACTTCTTGGGTTGATTTCTTTAATATTGCCAGTGTTCTCTTCATTATTTGAATTCTTCCCATTAAATTCTCTTCAGTTAAACCATCTGAATAGAAAGGTGCTTTGTCTCATGTCCCTGACTCTGACCAGAGTTCACACAATATTTACTCAATAAATGTTGCAATGGAAGATATATTTTAGTTGCACCATTGTTGGGTGCTAAAAGGGCCTTTGAATCACCATCCTTCTGGGTCATGGATCACTCGATGGCTACACACAGGAGCCAGAGATTAACATTACTAGCATTATTGAAGATAAAACTGAATTTGATATGTGACTTAGATATGCTATTCTTCCCCTTTCTTGAGAACTGGAATGACTCAGACACAACAGAGCAATGAGATAACCAGTGCATCCTCCTCCCCTTTCCAGAGCCATAATCAAGCAGCCTATCTGATTGAGATGGGACATTGGTATCAATTACAAAAAGAAAAGGATGTTTTCTATTGATGATGAGGTACCTGTAATGATCTTTAAAGTCATGTATGCCATCAGGGTAAGTACATAGCAGTATATGGAAAGAATCTGAACTGTCCCTCAAAATCACCACTGCTACACTTACTTCAAGACATCTTTGGCGTGAGGTAAAGATATTCCACCACTGCACTCTATACAGTACTGTACAGGGGAGTACAAAAAAGTGCAACCAGTTGTTAGAGGATTCACGCACGTAATATATGCCAGGTGTGAACTAACTTACGTGATTTGCCATAGGAACACACATTCACATCTTTGAAAGTTTTCAACTTGATGGTTCATTTTTAAAGGACTTACTGTACGTGAATGCAGTTTTGCTGTTTGCAGGAACATAAATGGATTTGGAGGATGTTATGCTACTGAAATAAGGTAGATAGAGGGAAAAAAAGACAAATATTGCATCACATACATGTAGAATATATTTTAAAAAGAACAGCATGTATATTATCTATGGTGAAACAGGTCACCAGCCCAGGTGGGATGCATGAGACAAGTGCTCGAACCTGGTACACTGGGAAGACCCAGAGGAATCGGGTGGAGAGGGAGAGGGGAGGGGGGATCGGGATGGGGAATACGTGTAAATCTATTGCTGATTCATGTCAATGTATGACAAAACCCACTGAAAAAATAAATAAATAAATTTAAAAAAAAAAAAAAAGAGAGAGAGCTCAGGCCAGACCGCTTCATTCTCTGATCAGAAAAAAAAAAAGTAAAACAAACTTGTGAATTAAAAAAAAAAGAAGCAAACTCACAGATATAGAGACCAAACCAGTGGTTACCAGCAGGGACAAGAAAGCAGGGGAAGGCTATATACATTAGAGGAAATAGTAGTTATTATGGGAATATATAAAATCATGTGTATCAATCTTTTGCAAATGTTGAAGCTCCACTGAATTTAAAGAATCTTTCACAATATAAAATTTAATATAAAACATGCCTGCATAATAAGTCGCTTCAGTTGTGTTTGACTCTTTGTGACCTATGAACTATAGCCTGCCAGGCCCCACTGTCCATGGGGATTATGCAGGCAAGAATACTGGAGTGAGTTGACATTCCCTTCTCCAAGGAGAGATAAATATGTGTATATGGTGCAAAGACACCATATGTGATCTTCCTATGGAACTTGTAGGCACGTGTGTGTAAAGAAAGTAGTGCTAAGTGAAGAAACAAAAATTCAAAAAAAGAATCTAAGAATGGAATTTTTGTTTCACAAAGAAAGAAAATCACAGGTGAACTTGCTGTCTGGTCAGGCCAGAGTGAAGATGCATCTCTTTCTCTTCTGAACAAAGTACTTTTGTACTTATGGGTACAGCAAAGAAGAGCCTGTGTCTGGGGGAGGAAGAATATACCAAAGGAGGAATGCAAGGACAGCAGAAAGTTACAAATTCTTAAACTTGGAATCAGGACATTGTATACTATACACAGCATCCAGCACAAGAGATAATGCACTCTATCATTGTTCAAAAGCTATCAAACAGTGAGAGCAGAACTGATTTAAAGGGCTTCTGAGAACAGAACCGTGCTAACTGCACACGTTTTATGTTCCTGAAGCCTGCAATTCACAACACAGATGTCAGCAGAGCTGGCAACGGGGGTAGGGAGTGAAATGAAATCTTCTTAAATCCTACAAAAGAAAATGGAAAAGAGGAAGGAAAAACCAGTCCCAAAGCAAGGGTTAAGCCGTGTGCAGTGTGCAGTGTGTATGCTCAGTCGCTCAAGTGTGTTCAACTCTGCAACCCCATAGACTGTAGCCCACCAGGCTCTTCTGCCCATGGGAATTTTCCTGGCAAGAACACTGGAGGAGCTTGCCATTTCCTCCTCCAGGTAATTGCTTATGAGATTGCCCTAAAGGGGAATCCACCTGTCTAATGAATTTTGTAGGACTTTCATTTACAAGTGAATGAGAAAATGTTTTGTTACAGAAAGAAAGGAGTAAAGGTAAACTTTTAGCAAGGATTCACTATAAGAATGGTACTCAAGCTTCCTATCTTTTTTTGTTTTGTATCTCATGGAAATATTTGAAAGACTAATAATAACATGGATCCTCAATAAAAATAATACACTCACACAAATCTTAAATAGCTATCAACAAATCCATATGCAAGTGGTTCTCAGAATGCTTGGCTCTAATGATAATATCTCTTGTATATGGGTCAGCTTCATTCTACACCTGAGACGTGTCCTTGTATTTGTGTGTGAGGAGTAGAATGCTTGCTTTTCTTGGTTCTTCTGTACCAGTTATAGCTCCATCAGATATTGTTCAGAAGATCAAAGAAATTTTAATAACTCTATTGTCCAGGAAATTAGTTGAATTTGAAACCAACATTGAAAACAGAAAAGATTGCATGTACATATTTTGAGCAAAGTACAAATTGTCAGCATCAGATTCAGACTTTACTAAAATTTACTCTTGACTAAAAATAAAAAAAAAGCTATGACAAACCTAGACAGCATATTAAAAAGCAGAGACATTGCTTTGCCAACAAAGGTCCGTCTAGTCAAAGCTATGGTTTTTCCAGTAGGGATGTATGGATGTAAGAATGGACTATAAAAAAAGCTGAGCACCAAAGAATTAATGCTTTTGAACTGTGGTGTTGCAGAAGACTCTTGAGAGTCCCTTGGACTACAAAGAGATCCAACCAGTCCATCCTAAAGGAAAGCAGCCCTGAGTGTTCATTGAAAGGACTGATGCTGAAGCTGAAGCTCCAATACTTTGGCCACCTGATGCAAAGAACTGACTCATTGGAAAAGACCCTGATGCTGGGAAAGACTGAAAGTAGGAGCAAAAGAGTATGATGGAGGTTGAGATGGTAGGATGGCATCACCTACTCAATGAACATGAGTTTGAGCAAGCTTCAGGAGTTGGTGATGGACAGGGAAGCCTGGCATGCTGCCGTCCATGGGGTCGCAAAGAGGCAGACATGACTGAGTGACTGAACTGAACTGAACTGAAAAATAAAGAAAGTAGAATCACAGAGGCATCCTTCTGGTTTGAGTATGCCTCTGTATTCTCTACCTCTGATTAAGAAAGTTCATTGCTTCTCTCTAAGCTGAGAAAAATAAACACATTTCTAGCAAAATATGAAAAGCAGAGACCTGCTTTTAAAGCAAATCTCAGAAGGACTTAGGAGCAGTAGTCATGAATGTGACATTGGGAGTCAGACCTCTCGAGATTCACTGGAACACCTGGGATCAAAGCAAATCATATGTCTCAGTCTTATTCTCCATAATTTCAAACCTCTATTTGTCCTAAAACTTTAAGAAGACACACAAAAAATTTCAACTTGAAAATTTGATGAGAGATTGAGTTTATGTTTTCCTTTTCTTTTGTACTGAAACTGTCTCCTCTCCAAAATCCAGAGCTCTTCCCAGTGTCCTTCTCGATTAATGTAGATATCTTGGGCAGTTCAGCTGTGAACAAGATTCTGAAACTGAAAAGTGATTGCAAACATCTTTTGTGCAGGTAATTTAATTGAGTCCTAAAAAAAAAAAAAAAAAAAGAATCAGCGACTAGCTCTTGAAGTTTCAGCTAGAGATAGAGGTTCCTCTAAAGGAACAGTGAATCTTGTCTTTTGCCATTTGGCTAATATGCCTCAGGGTAGGGTTTGAATTCCTGCCTTCACAAACCCTGTTGACTGCTGTTTCAGTTGTAAATAGCTGCTATTCCTCAAACTGAAGACACAGCTTGTCTTTCCCTCCTTCACTATTTTGTTAAACATTCTCTTAGCTTTCCCTGAGTCAGTGCTTTCCCTGTTCTCATCAGATTTTGGTTAGTCATGGAGCTAATTGAAAGTGGAAATAGAAAAATTTACAAAGACACTTTCTGTGCCTCCATGGTTTGACCTCCATCCTCCATGCTGTCTTACCTCTCTGCCCCATCCTTGGCTGACACACTCTACTTTCATTACTAACATCGCTATTGTGACAAGATTTCAAACCCTTGTGAGCAGAGGTGTGATTTCCACAGCTAGCAGAGTCCCTGGAGATGAGAGCTGAGAATAAATGTATGCTACATAATTTAAGGAGTGTGTAATGTGTATTTAATTCAGTAACTGTACAACAAATCTTAGTTTTCCTCAGCATTTCATTGAACACATAATCTCATCCTTCAAAACTGGAAGTCTACAGGGAGAGGATATGGAATGAGTGACTAACTTGTTTAAAAACCACAGGAAAGAAAACAGAATGAGAGTCATTATTTACAGGAAATAGCATTGAATACTTAATATGTGCCAGCATTAGGCTTAGCCTTCGACAAGCATTAACTCTGTTAATCCTCACAAACTCTGTGGGTTCTTAGTATTAATACCTTCATTTTGCAAATGGGAAACAGAACAAGTAGAGATTAAATAACTTTTCCTGGTTCCTATAGTTTATAAACTGTGGGGCTGGGATCAAACAGACTACTAGACAGTACTGCTTAGGAAAGAAATGTGAAGTCCACACATTGCTGCCTATTCTCTTCATATAATGATATTCATTCATGCATTAATCCATTCATTCCTCCACCCATATAGTTATCAAATATTCATAGAAAATCTTTTTGCCACCTTGTGGTCAGTGGAGAAAGTGTAAGAAAAAGATAAAAGATGTTTTTGTCCTTCAAATATTTCTGTTTCTTGGTGAGAAGAATGAGGCTTAGAAGTTGTAAAATCAGATTTTAAATAATTTAAAATGAATGAAAATGATGTTGAAAACTGGAAGGGAGTAGAGCTTTCACTACTCAGAAAACTATAATACAAAGGACACAGTGGTAGTTTATGAACTGAACAGATATTTATAGAGAACGTCTATATTCCAGGTTTTTGGATACATTCTGACATTAAATTAGTGAACCAAGTCACATATGGACTATAGACCTGGCCCTCATGACATTGAGAATGGGGATAATATAATCATGAGTCAATAACAGTGATAATATTAAAATGACGGTTGCAAAATTTCTATGAACTAAAGTTATATGATATTATGAGAACATATGCTAAGAGGATGTGACTTTAAGAGATCAGCCATGGAGGCGCTGAAAATGCAAAAGGATATATATAACTAAATCCTAAAATACTCTGAGACTGAAAAGTACCAGATTAAAACAGATTTTATCTTATCCACAGAGAAATAACAAATAATTTGGTAGAGCATCCATCTGTACTAACAAACTAAAAGAAGCCAGACAATAAAATATTTTAAGTGCTGAAAGCAAGTGTCTGTCTTTCTACATTCATACTCAAATGAGTTTTTCTTTGAGAATGGACAAGTGATATTCTCAGATAACTGGAAAGAGAGGTAGAACTGATGAAGGGTTTATATCATGCAGAAGAAAACTGAACCATAAATGAAGAGTGGGAGCAAAGAGAATTGTGAGAGAAACATTGATAAACCTCACTATAGTTAAAAGAATATGGATATGAAATCATGGTTAATATAATTATAATTATAATCACACATGATATAGATAATATTTAAACTTCATTATTAAAAATTTATTGTTAATGATGCTTTCTCTACCTGTAAATGACAGCTTATAATTTAGAAGCAGAATGTATTCATAATTAATATATCCTAAGTTCCTTTAATTATTTAATAGCAAAATAGATACATTGATTAACAAAGACTAAGTTAAGACAAGAATGCATATATGATGTAAGTGAATTTATTAAATATAGATAATAGAATGTGCCATAATCAGATAAGGAGTAAAAAGAAAAGAAACGTAAAATATGCTTTAATTCACACTAGATGGGGAAAAAAAAACACACAAAGAAAATTTGTGAAAAGCACAAACTAAGTTGTTAGAAAATATTCAAAAGTGTCAATATCCACAATAAAATAAAGAGCACAGTGATTAAAAGGGCTCAGGACCTGAAAATGAAATAGTTGAAATATACATAATAAGCATAACAAAATAAAAACAATAAAATACTGCTGAATATGTGTGAATATCAGACAAATTAGACTTTTAGACTTTATACATGATAGAAGGGATAGAAACTATAAATGATAAAAGGAATAATACTAGCTCAGTACTTGACATGATCTGGCAACCCACTCCAGTATTCTTGCCTGGAAATCCCATGGACTGAGGATCATGGTAGGCTATACAGTCCATGGGGTCGTGAAGAGTCGGACATGACTGAGTGACTTCACTTCAGTAATAAAACCTCAATATTTTAAAATATAGAAAAAATAGGCAAATCCACATTATGTTTCTCCATTTTTATATATGAAAATTCAAACAATTGTAAGGATACTGAAGATCTGGGGAAAAAATTCACTATGTGGATATAATAGAACTCTATTCTGCTCAATTTTTATCTCTTATTATCACTTTTCAGCATCACAGGTGTTCCCCCAGGTATGCCTCAGGAGGAGATGCCAAAAATGTGCTGTAGAGTCCATGATATGGAGAGGTGCAGTATCTGAGTTTCTAAAACATAAGAAACAAAGCTAAGATCATGACATCCAGTCCCATTACTTCATAGCAAATAGATGGGGAAATAATGGAAACAGTGACACTCTTTATTTTCTTGGGCTCCAAAATCACTGCAAATGTTGACTGCAGCCATGAAATTAAAAGACACTTGTTCCTTAGAGGAAAAGCTATGATAAACCTAGACAGCATATTAAAAAGCAGAGACATTACTTTGCTGACAAAGGTCCATCTAGTCAAATCTATGGTTTTTCCAGTAGTCGTGTACAGATGTGAGAGTTAGACCATAAAGAAAGCGGAGCATCAAAGAAATGGTGCTTTTGAACTGTGGTGTTGGAGAAGACTTCTGAGAGTCACTTGGACTGCAAGGAGATCCAACCAATCAATCCTAAAGAAAATCAGTCCGGAATGTTCATTGAAAGAACTGATGCTGAAGCTCCAATACTTTGGCCACCTGACGCAAAGAACTGACTCATTGGAAAAGACCCTGATGCTGGGAAAGATGGAAGGCAGGAGGAGAAGGGGATGACGGAGGATGAGATGGTTGGATGGCAACACTGACTCGATGAATTTGAGTTTGAGCAAGCTCCAAAAGTTGGTGATAGACAGGGAAGCCTGGTGGACTGCAGTCCATGGGGTCACAAAGAGTCGGACATGACAGAGTGAACTGACTGACTGACTGACTGACAAAACCAAATGACCTGTTCTTTTAGCACAGGGAGGGCTGTTAATATTCTGAAATAACTTAAATGGGAAAGCAATTTGAAAAATATAGATACATGGGTTTGTATAACTGAGTCACTTTGCTGTGAAACTAACACAACATCGTTAATCAACTACACTCCAATATAAACTTATAATTAAAAAGATGAAAAACATGGCATTGCATGAAGATATTTCTTGTTAGTTATACTGACACTGGTGGCTTTTATATTAATTTATATTTTGACTGTGCATTTGAAATAGTTCATAACAACAAAAGCGAAACCACAAGACTAGTTTTATGTTAGGGATGTAAATTGGTTTAGAACATAAAAAGAACAATAAAATATTCAATAGGATATATGATATTTACATCAAAAGTCTTATGAGTGAGGAGTATATTGGATCAGTACTATCATGTAAAGATGTGACTTAGAGTAATAACCTGAGATTCTCCAACATATTCATCCTTATATAATTTGAATAAAAGAAAGCAAAAGAAACAAGCCAATAGATAAGTATATGCATAGTTGACAAGTTCCTGGAAAAAAAGATTGGAAAACATTAAGCTCTGGAAATCTAACAAATTGCCATTGCCTTAGCATCATTTTGTAACTCTGTTAAAACTCTGTACTCTTATGGGAAATGTGGATAGAATAATCTGTCCCTAATTAGTTTTATAGAACAAAGCCAATGCTATTTGATCTTCTGTTTTAATTTATATGTGGTATTATTTTAGTACACTGATTCATAGCTAACAATTTAAAAAAAATTTCTTCCAAGTCTCATAGGTGAATTACGAAAGACAGAGAATACGTCCATAGACAAAGTGATTTGTTAATTTAAAGTGCTAACTAACTGATCAGAGAATATGGATATACTACATACCTGTGACCAAATGTCTACTTTATTTGGCAAATAGATTCCCTTGAATCACTATCCTCATTGCTTTTTTAACATCTTTGTTCCAAAGGCTATAGATCAAAGGGTTTAGCAAGGACTCAAAAAGATATAAAACACAGCAAGAATTTTACCCTCTTCAACAGATGTCTCAGAAGGGGGCCTCAGGTACATGCAGAACAGTGTCCCATGAAAGACACTGACAGCTGTCAGATGGGACCCATGGGTAGAGAAGGCCTTTCGTTTCCCTTCTGCAGAGCGAATACAAAGAATGGCTGGGAAGATGAAAATGTAGGAGATGAGGATGATGGTGAGAGAACACGTAAGGTTGGAACCAGCCCCCAAGAACATGGCAGTCTCTTTGACATAAGTATCAGAGCAGGCCAGGACTAAGAGAGGTGGGTGCACACGGTAAAAGTGGTTGATTTCATTGGGTCCACAGAAGGTGAGATGGAGCATCAGGATGGTTTGGGCAAGACCATTTGCAAAGCCATAAATATGAGGAGCAGCAACGAGAGAGATGCAGACACCTCGGGACATCTTGCTGGCATGTAACTAGGGTTTGCAGATGGCCACATAGAGATTGTAAGCCATCACTGTGAGCATATAATAATCTGCAATCACCAGGGCAATGAAAAAGTGGAACTGTATAAAGCAGCCAAGGAAGGAAATGGTTTTTCTCTTGGATAAGAAATGAATCAGCATCTGAGGAGTGACATTGGTGGCATAACAGAGATCTACAAAGGAGAAGTGGCTGAAGAAGAAGTACATTGGAGTGTGAAGATTTGTGTCAGTTCTGATTAACAAAATCGTGCCCACATTACTGATGACTGTGATCAGGTAGATAACTAGGAAGGCCACAAAAAGGACAGGCTGCAAATCAGCTCGATCTGTCAGTCCCAGGAGGATAAACTCAGTCACCTCTGTGTAGTTTTCTTTTAACATTGCATTTGCTCAGCTTCCAACATGTTCTAAAGTAAATGAAATAAAACTCATTTTTCATTTTTCCATTACTCACATCATATCATCTGATGCCCACTCCTCTCATAATGTAAATGTATGTGAAATAAATAGCCTAGTAAGCATGAAATTAATACTTTGAATATCTAAATTAATACAGAGCTTCTTTACATAAAGACAATCACATTCAAATGCTTTTCTCCAAGTCTTCTCATAGTTGAAAAATCTTTATCTTTTCTGAAAATTGTATTCATGAATTACTTACAATTCTTTAAGCATTGCTTTTCATTGAAATTATGACACTTTGTTTTTCAATATAACTTATGATGTGGTATCTAAAGCATCAGTCATCAAAACTCATGTGTTTTCACAACTTAGTGGACTTAAGTTCATGGAATTGATAGGTCTTTATAGAACCCAGATTCTGTCTACCTGCCCCTTCAAACTCAAGATCACTTTCAGACTGGTCCCTCACTCTTCAATGCATATCCTCCTTCCCCACTCTTGTCTATCTCAGGGGGTCCTAAAATAATCAAATACTATTCAAATTTTAAGACAGCTTAAAATATCTTTTCTTTGTATTTTATAGCCAATTATTGGGGGCACAATTGCTTCGTGAGATACAAAATTAAATCCCAATTTTTAGGATAATGACAGAGAAGCATATAGTACATATATAATGTGTATGTTTGTGTTGGTGGATGGGTGTATATATATTGTATATCAGTGTTATTAAATATTCAAGTATAGAGTGATTGGGGAACAGAGATATTGCATTAAAATCTTCCTGGTGTGAGATATGTGGAATCTAGATAAGTGATACTAATGAACCTATTTGCAGGGCAGAAATAGAAATGCAGACATAGAGAACTGGCTTCAGACACAGCAGAGGAAGGAGACGGTGGGATGAATTGAGAGAGCAGCACTGAAACATATACATAAGCATATGTAAAACAGAGAGCTAATGGAGAGTTGTCGTACAACACACCTGGGGCTCTGGGACAACTGAGAAGGGGGCTGATGTGCAAGGTAGGAGGGGGTTCAGGAGGGTGCGTATGTATATGTACGGCTGATTCACATTGTCCTATGGCAGAAGCCAACACAATTTTGTAAAACAAATTATCCTCATATTAAATATAAATTTAAAATGCAATCAAAAAAGGTTGTCAACAATATCCTTGGATCATAATGATTTTGTTATAACTTTACCACATTTTACCTCTTGCAAAAAGTAAGTATAAATTCTAAAACTGGAATTTTCAATATAAAGTTCATTAAAGCATGCAAAAAATCATACTGAAAATAATCATATGATCCATATAACTGAGACAGTATGTAAGAAATCATAAAGTGCATCTCCAAACTTTTGTGCATGATGAAGGTGACCATGAAGATTATGATGGAAAAATCTACACTTTACTTTCATAGCACATAAGGGCATGTCATTGTTATAACGATTCATTAATAGCTACCATTTCAGTGATGGACAGAGGTCACCTTGTAATGTACTTAGTAAATGAAACACTCCTGCTTTCTTGCCCATGTGCATTATTTCATTATGCACCTGAGAAATTTAGACTTACAGCATAATAAAATACAAGTCTTCTAAATCAATGAAATCATAATCATTCTGTATTTGTCATAATAAAGCATTTTTGGTTCTGGGATTGTATTTTAGTGTCTCTATTTATTAAATTATTAATCAAAAGCCAAAATAACTAATACAGTAAACCCCCTACATACAGATATTCAAGTTGCAAACTTTCAAAATGTGAACATAGGTGTCAGCTCCTGTTTGCCAGCCACTGCACAGTACTAGTGAACTTTTAAAGGTACTGTACTTAAGATTGAAAGTGTTGTCTTTATTTTTGTGTTTGTTCTTTATGTGTGTATTATTTGTTTGTACTATAAACATATTACTGCACTTGTTATGAACGTATATTGCCAATTGTGTTAATTGGGTACTTAGGTTAACTTAGTTGGACTTACAAATTGTGATTAAAAGTGCACTCTCAGGAACTGCATCGAAACATGTATATTATCAAGGGTGAAACAGATCGCCAGTCCAGGTTGGATGCATGAGACAAGTGCTCAGGGCTGGTGCACTGGGAAGACCTAGAGGGATGGGATGGGGAGGGAGATGGGAGGGGGGTTCAGGATGGGGAACACATGTAAATCCATGGCTGATTCATGTCAATGTATGGCAAAAACAAACAAACAAAATATAATAATAAAATAAAATTTAAAAAAAGAAAGAAAAAATTTTTAAAAAATGCACTCTCAGAACTGAGCTCATTCATATGTAAAGGACTTTTTGTCTTTCCATTTATTTTTACTATGGGGTAATGAGGGATTGCAAGCAATGAGCATTCCAAATCATTTGAGTATTTGATGGCAATGACCTTCTTTTACAAAAATAGAATATACCATCTTATGCGATAGGGCAAAGAAAACTCAGGAAGAAGTATTTGCAAGTGGACAGAATTGTCTTTGGAGACTAACAAATTTGTACTCTTAACAGTCACTTGAGTTTCTGTCATTGGTCTAGTTCTTTTTCTACTATGATAGCACTCCACTGTACAGTTATAAATATTTGTACTCTAACAAAAATAGCAATTTAAATCAAGACATTTGCTAATTCATCAAAATATGCTTCAGGCCATCACTTTTTTTTTTTTTTTTGCTGTACCTTATCCTACCTGTGAAAGAAGAGTGACTTCCCAGTGATAGCATGGATGTGAGAACCTGAGGAGTTTATATCAGAATTGTCACAGAGGGACCAACTCCCTAGGGTTCCATTATTTCTCACAGATAGTCATTCAGACTATTAATAACCACTAAGGTTTCTTTTATTTTTAAAATCTTATGCTCATGAGGACACGGCAATTTGCCACTTCTTAATATCATCAGGGAATCAAATCTCCTGAAATGACGAAGCAATGAGATTCACTGTTTATTTTCAGTATGTATGCTGGTTGGTCTACATAATTCGAGACTTGACTTGGGGAGTGGGGTAACAGTAAGTTTCATTGTTTTCATCATGCAAGATAGAATAGTGCCTGGTATTTGGAGTTTTAGAGGCTAGGAAACCATTGGAAGATCAATTAAATTTTGTTAAATTTGAACTAGTTATTTCCTGATTCTGAGCCTTTTCATTTTTTAAAAAATACATATAAAAACACAATAGCTAAGAGAATTTCATTGTTGTTCAGTCACTCAGTGGTGTCTGACTCTTTGTGACCCCATGGACTACAGCATGCCAGGCTTCCCTGTCCATTACCATCTCCTGGAGTTTGCCCAAACTCATGTCCACTGAGTTGGTGATGTCATCCAACCATCTCATCCTCTGCATCCCCTTCTCCTCCTGCCTTTTATCTTTCACAGCATCAGGGTCTCTTCCAAAGAGTGGGCTCTTCTCATCAGGTGGCCAAGGTATTGGAACTTCAGCTTCAGCATCAGTCCTTCCAATGAATATTCAGGACTAATTTCCCTTAGAATTCACTTGTTTGATCTTGTAGTCCAGGGGACTCTCAAGAGTCTTCTCCAACACCACAGTTCAAAAGCATCAATTCTTTGGTGCTCAGCTTTCTTTATGGTCCAACACATACATACACACATTTACTACTGGAAAAACCATAGCTTTGACTATATGGACCTTTATTGACAAAGTAATGTCTCTGCTTTTTAATATGCTGTTCTAGGTTTGTCATAACTTTTATTCCAAGGAGCAAGTGTCTTTTAATTTCATGGCTGCAGTTGCCCTCCACAGTGATTTTAGAGCCCAAGAAAATAAGTCTGTCACTGTTTCCATTGTTTTCCCATCTATTTGCCATGAAATGATTGGGAACAAGGGTATATTGTAAATATCCAGATAATGTAAATTGCTGGCAATTCTTCCTTTGTCAGCCTGTCCCACCCAGAACTGTTGTCTTTTTCCATCTGAGATTGCTTTCTCCATCTGAGGCTGAATTCTTAGATTCCATCAATAGAACTACTTTAGTGTCTGGTTTCCATCTGGTTTTTCCAGTGAGAGAAACCAGGAACACAACAGAGGTGGCAGGAAGAGAGAGGTATCCCAATTTCATTTTTATATTCTCTTAATTTCATAATGAAATGGTAGGGTGGCTACAGTCCTTCCAAGGAAAATTCTGCCTGAGGAGTGTGTTGAATATGTGGCCTGGGACACTCTTCTTTGTTCTAGTTTCACTGGACTCCTGACACTAGTCCTTGTGTTGGCCACTTCAGTACTGGAATGGAAATTGCCTTCTGCAATTCCTCCAGGAACTTCATATTCTTTGTTGTCTTTAACATTTCCATGTTCTCTTTATTAAGTTAAATTTGTTTTACTAAATTCTCTTCAGTTAAACCATCTGAGTAGACTTTGGTTTTGTCTCAGGTCTCTGACTCAGACCAGAAGTTGTGCAATAGTTACTCAATAAATGTTGCAGTGGAAGAGAGATTTCTGTCTTCACCACTGAATCCTCACTTGGAGAAAGTTGAGCATTACTTTGCTAGTGTGTGAAATGAGTGCAATTGTGTGATAGTTTGAACATTCTTTGGCATTGCCTTTCTTTGGGACTGGAATGAAAACTGACCTTTCCAGTCCTGTTGCCACTGCTGCATTTTCCAAATTTGCTGGCATATTGAGTGCAACTTCATATTTTAGAATATGAAATAGCTCAACTGTAATTACATCACCGTCACTAGCTTTGTTCATAGTGATGCTTCCTAAGGCCCACTTGACTTCACACTCCAGGATGTCTGGCTCTAGATGAGTGATCACACCATCATGGTTATCTGGGTCATTAAGATCTTTCTTGTGTAGTTCTTCTGTGTATTCTTCTCACCTCTTCTTAATATTTTCTGCTTCTGTTAGGTTCATACCATTTCTGTCCTTTATTGTGTCCATCGTTGCATGGAATGTTCTCTTGGTATCTCTAATTTTCTTGAAGCAATCTCTAACTTATTCTTATTCAACTTATTTCCCATTCTATTGTTTTCCTCTCTTTCTTTTCACTGATCATGTAGAAAGGTTTTCTTATCTATCCTTGGAGAAGATTCCTGAGAGTCCCTTGGAATGCAAGTTCAAACCAGTCAGTCCTAAAGGAATTCAGTCCTGAATATTCATTGGAAGGGCTAATGCTGAAGCTGAATCTCCAATATTTTGACCACCTTATGTGAAGAACTGACTCATTGGAAAAGACCCTGATGTTGGGAAAGATTGAAGGAAGGAGGAGAAGGGGATGACAGAGAATGAGATGATTGGATGGCATCACTGACTTGATGGGCATGAGTTTGAGCAAGCTCTGAGAGTTGGTGATGGACAGGAAAGCCTGGCATGCTACAGTCCATGGAGTCAAAAAGAGTTGGACATGACTGAAATGAACTGAACTGTATATATATATATATAAACACACATGTATATATGCATATATATATATATATATAGGAGAAATGTATATATATATATATATATATTTCCAATATTCAGGATCTTCATCTGTTAAAAAGAAATCATAATTTCTATCACAGGGATATTGTAAGTGTTAAAGAAACTGTTACTCCTTACTAAAGGACATGTGTGTTCATTTTGAAATGCTTAGCACAGAAATGTCTCGTATCTAATAAGTACTTAGAAGGTGATATTAGCTGTCTTACTAAAAAAGTTGTAAATATATGAGCTCTACAACCTGGTAATGTAAATAAATTCTGAAAATACAGCTATTTAAATTATCCATAACTGCCTCGATCTACCATATATGTCCCATTCAACTGAACAGGAATATAGGAAAAATAATATTTTGAAATATGTTTTATACCGAATTTAATATAAAGCCAACAATTCTATTTGTTCAACCTGAAGTTAGGAAAATCTCAAAATATTTGCAACTATTAAAAAGATGTAGTCACAGTTTGTAAGGTTGAAGTCAATTGGAAAAACATTTGCAAGCTCATTGCAACTTATCAAGCATTATAAGGTTAGTCAGCAAATTCAAATTTCTACAATGAAGCCTATGGATCACCTTAATGAAGAAACAATTTTTTAACTCCACATTAAAATATAATGTCTCCCAACCAAAATATTTAATATAATAACAGGCATATAAGTTAAGTGATATAAAATATGAGGTAATTATCAATATAATTTTATAGGTGAGCTTTTACCCATATCCACAAACCAACTGGACTGAAGAGCATTTTCAGAATGACATAATAGTTTATATGGATTTTGTTTTTCTACAAAGCAGGGTCTTTGTCCACTTCACAAAAACAGTGCATTATTTATTCTTTGCATGTTTATGATAACTGATATACAAATATTTTGCATATTTCTCTCATCTTTTGAGATAAGTATCTTAATGACCCAACATCTTTAATTATTGTATTACCTGGGTTCTAACATCAACATATAATTATATAAAAGGACTTGTGAAGTATGCCTTTCTTTGAAAGAGTAGTTTTGGACTTAGGAGAGTCTATTGTTTAAATAAACTCTTTTTGTTGATTTTTCTCTTTAGGCAAATGCCTAGCCCTTCATATTTTAGTCCTTTTTTCCCACATATGACTTAAGAGAACTTCCAGCCCTGGAAAGGGAGTCTGTAATCTGCTTGTTATCTTTGTGCTTCTTTCTGATCTTTCTTGGCCTCTAATCTGCAAGGTTGATGTTTGTTCTGCTGTTGTCCACCAGGATGTGGGCATCTTGTGGGCATTACTCTCTCCTGATTGGACGCAGCCTGCTAATCTTACCTGCTGACCCAGCTGCATCTTGACTTTTAGGGGAATTGCAGACTTAAATCTGTTCTTTATATTTCCTTGGACCTCTCCTGGAAAGTTTGCTGTGTGGGAATCAACTTCACTGGCTACACTTCCCAGACTTCAAATGGTAGCTATCTTCATATTCCTCTATTTGGAAGATACTAGAAATTTGGAAATCTGGCTACTGTTCATGTCTCATAGAGACTGAAATAACTGTGGGAGTATTAAGTCAAGTCCAAGTGTAAACTGTTTAAGTAAGCTGGGCACAAACTTCAGCTTGCTTTGGCTGACCAACAAATTGACTCAGTACTGAAGCCTCTAGCAAGGAAACTGGGACAACCGGTCTCAGAGAGATCTGCTAAGGCTTTGAATCATCTTTTGCTTTTTCTATCAATTACTAGTATTTCTTTCCCCAGAGGTATTATTCAGGGGTATTTATTTTTCCCTATCATAGTCCCTGCTTTTTAATGTGAAACATGAATGGAAGATAGAGATTGGAGAGGAAGATTGGCTTAGTCATATGCAAGATATAAAACTACTATATTATTTTTGTTTTTCATAAGAGTATTATAAGGAAACTGGGTCAGAAATACTAGGAGTTGACTCTGCTTTCAAATATTAATGTAGATATGATCTTAAAGATTGAATATTATATGTTATCAGGAATCATAAATTAAACACATCTGTGCTGATGTCTAATTTCATTGAAATTATCTCCAATTAGATCTGAATGTCTAAAAATAGATTCCTTGCAAATTGCATTTTAATCCATAAGATGAAATTATCTTCAATTACTAGTGAAAATGAGGTAAAGTACAGTTTACATGAAATGCCAGTAATTCAAACCCTCTCTCTAGCATCATTGTTCAGTTATTTATTCAATGTTAGTGTTAGTTTCTCAATCATGTCTGACTCTTTGTGACCCCATGGTCTTAGCCAACCAGGTTTCTCTTTCCATGGAATTCTCCAGGCACAAATACTGGAGTGAATTGCTGTCTCCTTTTTTCATGGATCTTCCTGACCCAGGGATCAAAACCTGGTCTCCTCTATTACTGGCAGATTCTTTACCACCTTAGCCACCAGGGAAGCCCATGGTGGTTTACAGCCTTACAAAAAAAAAAAAAAAAAAGGTGTTTATTCAATATCTCTTTATTAAACATTAACTATACACTCAAAATGTTTATAGACTGCTACAGATTGCTACTCATGATATTAGGGCTTCCAAGGTGATTCAGTGGTAAAGAATCCTCCTGCCAATACAGGAGATGGAGACCTGGGTTTGATCCTTGGGTCAAGAAGATACCCTGGAGAAGGAAATAGCAACCTACTCCAGTATTCTTGAGGGAAATCCCATGGAAAGAGGAGCCTGGTGGGCCTACAGCCCATGGGATTACAAAAAAAGAGTAGTATACAACTTAGTGAATAAACAATAAAGGGAGCTCAGGATATGGAATTGACATTAATTTTGTCCTCAGACACTTATATCCTTAAATAGAATAGTTATGAAAGGAGGCATGTACCACAGAGGAGGCAGGGAAACAACAATGTGAATTCAGAAGAAGGAAACACTATTCTAGCTGAAGATAAACAGATACCATTCATCATTAAAAAAAATTATCTGCTTGAGAACTATTCCTAGTATTAAAATCAGTACTATGTGTTTTTGTACTTACTAAAAGACAATTTGCGCATCTAATGATTAACCCATAAATAAAGATCCTGTTAATTAAGAAGTGACTTTTGCTGATGCCTCCAGAGGGAGCACTGATAATGTCCCTTAGGTGATTTTGTGATGAAATCTTCTGGCAGGAATCTCCCAAAGTTAGCCTTTCTTGTATAAATCCTCCTATTTAAGGGACCTTCGTGGAGCTAAGAAATCACAGTCCCTTCATAGGTAAGTCTAACAGTTCTGAAAATCAAGAACTCTTTAGAAATATTGTTTGATATTTCTTCTTTGGAGCATAAAACAGAGTTAGTAGTGAGTGTTAAGAATTGCCACATGAAGACCAAACAGTAGGCAGATCAACCCCAGTATTTTGGATGAAGGCAATAAGTGACTTGTGATGTACTGGGAGGTCAAGCAAGTCTTGCAACCATCCTTGACCTTAGTTACAGACCCATTTCACAATCTATGTGAATTTCTAAATCCAATTTCTAAATCACAGGTAGGATTTAGAGTAGGCTTACCTGTGGAGCTTTAGCAAATTCTAGGTATTCAAGAAGTTCATACATCATACTTCCGTTATAACTTTTTTTTTCCTTCAAGCTTAGAGCCTTAGAATTTGGCACAAGAAAATATACTCCCAATTTATATGATAATTTTGCACATTATTTTTAAGGGATGAATTTAAAGGAATTTGGGTACATGAGTGTAAGATTAAAGGTGAGAGGGAAAAACAATGTGAACACGTTTCCTTTTTCACCTGCAAGGTCTTGCATTAGGTTTTCTGCATTGAAATGTGGTAGCTTTGGTGTATCCAGGACTACCAAAGCAGGTGCACATTGCTTTACTCAAGAAGAATATGCTTCGCTCTGCTGTGCTTGTGTCCCTTTCAAACACTGCTATGGGTTTTATTGAACTTCCAGCTGAATCATCCCATTTGGCCAACATTCTTAGAAAAAAATTATGCAGGATTTATGGTTTTTGGATTTCATCCCCCTGCGTTGTGTATAGACCTTTAATTCATACCTACCCTAAGCATAAGCATCGTTGTTTTCAGTACTTCTACTCTCTGAACTGTAATGATGTTATACCTTTAACTGTTATCTTTTGGAAGAATATTCTTATTCCTCCCATTTTCTCACTCACCTTCCTCTTTGAATGAAGAAGAAGATCTCAATAATTAACACAAGCATTCTGTACAGGCATTTTCACTACCCTGAATACTTTGTGCTAAGTCACTTCAGTCATGTCCGACTCTGTACTCCATGGACTGTAGCCCGCCAGGCCCCTCTGTCCATGGAATTCTCCAGGCAGGAATACTGGAGTGGGTTGTCATGCTCTCCTCCAGGGGATCTTCTAGACCTGGAGATCAGACACACATCTCTATGTCTCCTCCATGGCAAGCGGGTTCTTTACCACTCAGCCAATACTTTAGTGAGAATGATAAAAATGAATCCTTCTCCTTCACTCACTCACTTCTGCTAGTAACTTGGAAAGTAACTATACTAACTCTACTTTTACGATGGGTGTTTCCCATGTGAATCCCAGAAACTAAGCCCCAAATTGCATGTAATGAATAATAGAATGGTGTGATCCTTAATAAATTTTTCTCTTCTTTTCTTTCCATTTCTTGAGTGCAAGACAAAATTGTGGAGTCTCTCAGAAACATATTTTCTTTACAAGCTTTGTGAAACCAACAGAATATTATACAGACTGAAGTCAGAGGCTGGAATTTTGCTTTAATCAGAATAATAGAAAAAGAACTTTGTGTACTGTTGATGACAGCAATTTCCATAATTAGGAGGAGTTTGTGGCAATATCTCAGAAATCACTGAATGGGGAAAGTGTAAGTTTTCAGAGGGTAAATCTATGTGTTAAAAACTTACTTAATTCAAGCATATCATTTCAGTTGTCCCATGCAGCACTTCAGCCCTGGCCATGCATTAAAACCCTGTAGAAAGCTTGTTAAATATGCCAATGTGTGTTCTGACCTCAGCTGAGCTAATGCTCAAGGATTGGTGCTATTAGAAACTCCACATCTGATTCCAGTATGAAGCCAGAGTTGATAACCCCTCCTCTGAGTATTATATTTATGAAAAAATGAATTTAATAAAGCAATAGAGTTGTCTTTTAAAAAATGTGACCATTCTATGTCCTTCTGGACTTGTTAAGTTTACTGTAGTGATTAAAGATAACTCATTTTTCAATCAGCTTTTACCTGTTTCCAAGGATTCAACCAACAAGTTTTAGCTGTTAATTATTGAGATTTAAAACATGTACAACTATCACTAGATTGTGTTATTAAAATCACCTCTTATTTGTGCTCCCTCTAGAGAATTTTGTAGTAACTCAGTCTCCATTGGCAACATCTGGGAGGCAAGAAATATACATATCATGGAAAATCAGCTGATGTGATTGGCAAAATTACCTCACCAGTTCATCATTTCTACAACTAATGGATACTGTTTTCTTGACCATAATTCAGGCATTCACCCAAATTCTGGGGATATAGCACAAATAAAGTCCATTCCCTCCTGTGACTAGTATTCCAAGGATGGAAGGGGTTATAAAAAATAATACTTTTAGAAGTGATAAATGATATAAGAAAAATAGATCATGATGCTTGATTAGAGAGCTATTTGGTATTGACTAATTTAGAGAAGAGGCCTAGGTAAGCTTTCCAGAGTAGGTGTCATGAGAAGAGAGATCTAAATGAAGTGATGAAGTGAATCATTTAACGATCTGAGAGAAGAACATTCTAGGCAGCTAGAACAGTATGTGCAAAGGCCCTCAGGTAGTAACATAATAGTCATGTTTAAGGCACAACAAGACAGTCAATGTGGCGGGAAAAAAGGGCCAAAGAGAAACTGATGGAAAAATTTGGAGAAATGTATGAGAAGACATCACACAACCCCTTGCGGACCCTGATAAGAAGTTAAATTTTAAGCCCAAGTGTGATGGAAAGTGTAGTGCCATTTTACCAGGTCACCAACATAATGTGATTTGTGTTTATAAAAGATCAGTGGCAATCTTATATTCCTGGATATGTTCCAGTGTCTTCTCATTTATACTCTATGGAAACTTGAATAGAATTTGTATACCACTCTTATGTTAAAATTGTACAAATCTTAATTACATTGAATTGGTTCACAGTGCTTTTCAGTCTAATATATCCTTCTACTTCTTTGTATATTCATTCAATTAATTTTTGAGAGTTTGATATGAAAATACCAACTAAAGATCTTAATTTACCTATTTAAAAATTCCAATATATAGTGGAAATATATATAACTTTGATATGTATTTTCCAAGGATCCTGCAAGTGTGTTAGCATCTTTTCATAATTTAAAAATTAAAAGAAAAAGTAAATATGCAAAAAAATAAAAGATAATTGGCTTATGTTGGAGGATAGAAGATTTCAAATGTGGAAGAAGGAAAATCATTATAGTAGCTTAGACATTAGAGTAGCTTAGATTTGACTGGTAGCAGAGAAAATGCTGACAAGCTGCTGAAATATTCAATAAGTAATGTGTTAAAGGTAAAGCAGACAAGACTTTCAGATAGTTGAGATATAAGGTATGAAGTCAAAGGTATGAGATTAATTGAAATGTGAATCTGAAATACACACACACACACACACACACACACACACATACACATATATATGTAATATAAAATAAACTGAGATGTGTGAATTAATAAGAAATTAGTGAGGGGCTTCCCGGGCAGTCCAGGGGTGAAAACTTCTCTTTCCAGTGCAAGGATACCAGTCCAACCCCTGGATGGGGAGCCAAGATCCCATGCCTTGTGGCCAGAAAACCAAAGCATAGAACAGAAACAGTATCGCAGCAAACAGTGAAGATGCTAAACACAGTGTACATCAAGATAAAGAGTGAGAGATCAGTGAGATCATAGTGCGGACCAGACAAAGAAATAATCCTGTACTATCTACTGTTGATTTGAAACAAAGGAAATGGGAGGGACAGAATATCGAGGAACCGGGAGAAGTTTATTGCTGCTGGGAAGTAAGTAAGAAATAAGGAAGAAACTGAATCTGAATAAATGTACACAGGCTCTCAAGAAGAGTATACTACTCTGATTATGGAATGTTCACCTTTACTGACAAAAATAGAACCAATGTACAGAAAACCAACCATTTTCTCCATTCCTTGATCCAGCATTATGTCATGATCAAACAAAGGCAGTAGTTTGTTTGAGCGTCAGTGCTTCCTAGTCCATAGACTAATGAGGGACACCAAAGAGTTAAGTCAGATTCTATACATTTTAGTAGAGATAAGTGGAGATTGCGGAGCAGCCTGCATTGATGCTGCATGGACTTCAAAACTTGCTCATGAAATAGAGTATCCAGTTTACTCAGCATCTGAGGCATCTAGTGGAATTCTTCCATCTCTCAGGGTAGTAACAACTTAGATCTCTCTTTTGAAAACCAGTTTGTCTTAGTGCTGATTTATTTTGTCTATTTTTGAATTTCATACAACCTATTTCTTTTTATATCTGAAAACATTTCTTCTCTTATTAGAGAATATGAAAATGGATACATTTCCCTCACACAATGGCACAGAGGCAACTGAGTTTATTCTGCTGGGACTTACCAGTCAACAAGAGCTGCAGCCCATCCTTTTTACGGTGTTTCTCCTGATTTATCTCATCACCCTGACTGGGAACACTGGGATGATTTTATTAATCAGATTCACTCCCCAGTGCAAACCCCCATGTACTTTTTCCTCACCCATTTAGCATGTGCAGACATTTTTTACTCTACAAATGTCTTTCCTCAGATGCTCGTTAACTTCTTATCAGAGGAAAAAATCCATTTCCTAGGTGGGGTGCCTAGCACAATGTTTTGTTTTTGTGACTGCTTCTTACTGAGCATTACATGCTTGGCGTTATGGCCTATGACAAGTACATAGCAATCTGCAACCCCCTGCATTACAGCGGAAGGATGTCCAGGTCACTGTGCATCTGCCTGGTCACTTTCCCCCACCTCTGGGGGTCTATGGTGGGCACAATGCAGGTAATATTGACTTCCTGCTTGTCCTTTTGAGGATCCAACACCATCAACCATTTCTACTGTGCTGACCCGCCCCTCTTAATGTTGACATGTTCTGACACATAAAACAAACTGCCTTGTTTGTGTGCACAGGGATTCACCTCACAGGATCCCTACTCATTATCCTCATCTCCTGCATTTTCATTTTTGTCACCATTATGAGGATCCATTCCAGTGAAGGGCAGTGCAAAGCCTTCTCCACCTGTGGCTCCCACTTGACAGCTGTCACTGTGTTCTACGGGTCCCTGACTTGCATGTATCTGAGACCCGCAAACAAGCAATTTGTGGAACAAGGGAAAATTGTGTCAGTGATTTGCATTTTTGTGAATCCCATGCTGAATCCATTTATCTATAGCCTCAGGAACAATGATGTAAAACAGGCTTTAAGAAGAATATTTATGAGAAACCTTGGTACAATGAAGAAGAGTTCTCTTTTGACAGTTTCCCAGTTTAAAAAGAAAGGAAGGAAGGAAGGAAGGAGGGAGGGAGGGAGGGAGGGAAGGAAGGAAGGAAGGAAGGAAGGAAGAAGGAGAGAGAGAAAGAAAGAAAGAGAGAGAGAGAGAGAAAGAAAGAAAGAGATAGAGAGAGAGAGAGAGAAAGAAAGAAAGAGAAAGAAAGAAAGAAGTGTCTCAAAAGCAACCCTAGAATATACATCTTGCCTGGAGAATCCATTCCACTCCAGTATTCTTGCCTGGAGAATCCATGGACAGTGGAGCCTGGAAGACTACAGTCCATGGAGTCGCAAAGAATCAGACCTGACTCAGCACACATGCACACTCACATACATATTTGCAGAGCTTGGGATCGAGTCTAATGGAAACAAAGAATGGAAGTGTAGTTTGGAAGAAAATGCAACAACAGAAGTCAGTTTCTTATGATTAAGCAGGTTTAAGCTTTTAGTCTCACTCAAGGACTCATTTTCACTTGCTTGGCATATATTTCTTCCTTTTTCTTCCTAAGTCTTCAATATTGAGCAACACTGAGGTACTCTTACCAGCAAAGCAATGTGTATTACAGTATATTTCCTCAATAAGAAGCTAATTTACTTCCCTGTGATATATGACATATTCCCTTAATGAAAGCTGATTATCCTCTCAAAAATCTCATTTCTCTAATCTTCAATGTGTGTTCTGAATAAACCTTTGATGAATGCTTGTCTATATCATTTGAATGTAAAACATATATGTTTTATCATTGTTGTTCACTCAATCATGTGAACTCTTTGGACCCCATGGACTACAGAACACCAGACTTCCCTGTCCTTCACTATCTCCCAGTTATTATTTGAAACAAAGCCCTGATATTGTAATTTTAATAATCTAATAATTTATTTCATTAGCTTCCTTTAATCAAAGCAGACACCCTTATGAATGGAAGTTACACTTTCCTGACTTGGAGTTTTCATTTCTTATATAAGAGATTTATATCACTTTTTCCTACAATGTTAAAAATTATTGTGCCATAATTTTACATATTACCTTTCAGTTCTTGTCTATCCACAAACAATTTTAAAATAACAGCTATTCTAATATGCATGGAAACTTGGTTTTAGTGTTTTGAAACTAAGCTGTATTTTCCAGACTGCTTGATAATCTTTGGAATTGATCTTTATTTAAAAGCATAATGTAAATTAACATTGATATGGCACACATATTTCACCACTTCCTTTTAACGAGTTTTTGTTTTTTCTAACTTTAGGAAAATATGCATATAAGTTATGGCTTCTAGTGTAACTATTACATTATGGTAGACTTCCACCATTTGATTCTTAGTTACCTTTATATTATTATTTTCTTTCTGGATTTAGTCATGTATGACATCAACCCCAGCAAATGAGTACCATAATTTTCTCACACCCTTAATAACACTGGGAATATCATTTTATTGTGTGAAGATAGTAGACACAAATGCAACAAAGAAAACATCCATGTATCAAAAACAACTTATTGGAATTCAACTTTTATTTATTTTGCTATTTCTCAATTTTATAGTATAGTATCATAGCTACTGTGATATTTAATCTCAAGAAGAAAAAATCCTTTACTTGGATGAATTTTCTCTCGAGAAGTAAAATAAAAAAAAAATGGTTCCAGATTAAAAAATAATAGAAATATTGATACTTGTCTTTGTCACTCACTCTTAACAAACAAATAAAGACGGCTTGTTTACCCTTGAACATCTCAACCTATTCACAAGCACCATATTTTTAAAAGGAAAAGGGAGCTTGAATTACAAGGACCTTGGATCACCAACCAGTTGAATACTTTTAGAGAACAGATTTTGAACCCCTGCTTTTTTCTCTTTTCATATTCCAATATTACTTTTAATAAATAAAGATCCTTTAATTTTATATTTTGGGGTTGGATGAGTTTGGAAATTTTCATTTTTCATTTTCTTGTTTATTTAAATACAATAATTGATTATCATGGAAAATTGGTACACAGAAAGAACTAATTTTAATTTTCCTTAAGCCTAGTATTTTACAAAGTTATCATCATGTACATACCTTATCCTTCATAAAGTAACATAAAATACTTTGACCTTTTCTTAATTGGAAACTTCTTTAATGTCTGTGTAACATTCTAATGCAAAATCTGTCACGTGATAGTCAAATTCCTCTTTAAGATCACAACCAACACATCCTTCCGGGTGTTCTAGTTACGCACGTACAGCCTCTGGTCTGTCTGGTGTCTGCCTGCGCCTAACCCAGTACTGAATGCAGGTAGTCCTCACTTTGCCCAGTGCCAAGGTCGCTTAAATCCACATGAAGTGAGGACACATTTCCAGGTTCTATGGTTTCAGTTAGGTGAGATCATGCAATACGAGGGCTGTCTGTTTTAATATGTCACTTTTTTCCTTTCTCTCAAATATGAAACAAATATTATAATGAAAATCTTCACTTAGTTTTCTCATTATGCTTCTGCACATGCTTAAAATTGGACTTACTGAAAGTGTACATTTTTAAGACTCTTGAAACATGTTAAATAAATTTCTAGAAAAAATGTGTATTATTATTTTTCTTGACATAATCAGTGTATAAAAGCGCTGGTCTTTTTAAACTCTCTTAAATACAGATACACAAAGCAGTATCTTAATTCATGTTTTTATTAACAATAATTTTATTCACTAATTTTAACATTTGTTAATTTTTATCAATTCAATATGCATAGCCTTCAATATGTCATTTTTCATATCATTTCTATGAAATTAATAACATCATATTTTTGTACTATTTTCACTTTTTCTCATTTGCAATAAAATCTTTTGTCAACTTGGGTGGTGCTCAGTTTTAAATTATTTTATGATAAAATCCAAGAGACTCACAGACTTAGAGAACAAACCAATGGTTGCCAAGGGGGAAGGCTGGGGCAGAGAGAGAGACTGGGAGTTTGGGATTGACATGTGCACATTGTTATATTTAAAATAGGTAAACAACAAGGATCCTGTGTGTTAGCCCAGAGAACTCTGACACATGTACATATATAACTGGAAAAAATATTATATAGCTAAAAGCATCTGATTTATATTCTTCTGGGATAAATTTGAAAGTGAAAAATATTGAAGATGAATTTTCTCTGTGCCTGCATCCTCAGTGGCTTCAGTCATGTCTGACTGTTTGCATGACCCTGTGGACTGTAGCCACCAGGCTCCTCTGTCCGTGGGATTCTCTGGGCATGAATTCTGGAGTGAGTTGCCATTTTCTCCTCCAGGGGATTTTCCCCACCCAGGAGTCTCTTGTGGTCCCCACATTGCAGGTGGGTTCTTTACCACTGAGCTACAAGGGAAACCCAGATTTTCTCTATAAGAAATTAAAACACCAATCTATAGCAAGTTTAGGAATTTTGCTTAAAATGCAAAATATACAATATAATATATTGGCTTAATCAACATACTGGTTAAAGAAGAAATAACAATGAATGCATTTAGTGTACAATGAAGATAACATCACAAATTAGTGAGAGATAAAAGCTTGATAAATTGTAGGAAGAAATAGATGAAAATGTGAGAGAAAAGTTATACGCAATATTACAACATACAATAAAATTGTATCTAGAATGAAAGTGGAAGTGAGAGTGTTACTTGCTTAGTTGTGTCCCACTCTTTGCGACCCCATGGACTGCTGCCCACCAGCCTCCCTGCCCATGGAATTCTCCAGGCCAGAATACTGGAGATGGTTGCCATTTCCTTTTCCAGAGGGTCTTCTCAACCCAGGATCAAATCTGGATCTCCTGAATTGCAGGCAGATTATGTACCATCTGAGCCACCAAGGAAGCCATATATAGAATAATTCGAGATATCTCTATAAAATATGGCAATGAAAAATAAAGAACATAATATAATAACTTGTTTTACTACAGAAATTGTGTATAGTGGAGAAAAGTCATAGAACTAAAAACAGAAAAAAAAGCTATATATATATATATATATATATTCTCAGGGGAGGAATCATCAGAAATAAGATTGATAGCAAAATCAACCAACATAATGTATATCATTTATTTGTTAAACATTTCTTCTTTTGTTTTAATTAAAACATATTCCTTCCCTAAGAACTTCAGTTGAGAAAACAAGGAAATAAATCATTTTAACTGATATTTTCTAATGTTTTTAAGGTACATTTATATGATTACTCTCAAATATTAATTAATAGTCATAAGTATAAATGTTCAATGCTTTCTGGAGAAAAATTTACCTGTATAAAAACTTAGGCAGGTCTTTTAAAAAATTCAAAATCTTTAATTCAAAAATTATACATTTTGAATATCCTCAAGAAACAGAGGGATATGTACATACAAATGTGAGTCAATTATCAATATAAAAAAATGGGATATATTGATATAATGAAATAATGGTTTGCAATATAAACTAAATGAAAATATACATATGCCAAATGCTCAGAGCACTTTTCTTTAACAGGAGATTACAAGTAAATTGTGCTTTCATTCCAAAATTGAAATTTAATTTTATCTAGAATATTTCAGGGATTCCCTGATAGCTCAGTTGGTAAAGAATCTGTCAAGATTTCAGTATTTTTCAATTTATGTATCTTTAAATGAATTGCAATATTTTTGTAATTAAGTTCAATTCTTTAATTCTGTGTATTATACCACATTAAAAACAATGTTCACTAAAAATACATAGTCCGTAGAAAGTTACAAGCACAATACTATCAAGTAAAAATTAATCTTCAAACTTATACATGGAAAGTGCTTTGAATTTTGTCATATTAATTGTAAGAATAACTAAATGTTTTAACTTATTGAGAAAATAGAACAACTAAATACAGAAGCTATTCTTTGATTTGGGACATACTACTGATGAATGTTACTCCCTCATTTCTGTCTGCTTTTTTATTTATTTATAAATAATGTTTTTGATAGAATTAGCCTCAATCAACTGAGACTTAAGAATGAAGTCCTGGTTTCTAAAACTTGAGGTTATTTGGATGATTTTCTGGAAAGTGATTTGAACACATTACAGTAAATATAGCAGTTCCTTTCATATGACCACTTATTATTGTGGTCTTAGTTAAAATTGGAATGCACAATATTGGAATACTTATGTATGTACAGAATGTGAGAGTTGGACTATATAGAAAGCTGAGTGCAGAAGAATCGATGCTTTTGAACTGTGGTGTTGGGGAAGACTCTTGAGAGTCCCTTGGACTACAAGGAGATACAACCAGTCCATCTTAAAGGAGATCAGTCCTGGGTGTTCATTGGAGGGACTGATGCTGAAACTGAAACTCCAGTGCTTTGGCCACCTAATGTGAAGAACTGCCTCATTTGAAAACACCCTGATGCTGGGAAAGATTGAAGGAAGGAGGAGAAGGGGACGATAGAGGATGAGATGGTTGGATGGCATCACTGACTCAGTGGACATGAGTTTGAGTGAACTCCAGGAGTTGGTTATGGACAGGGAGGCCTGGCATGCTGTGGTCCATGAGGTTACAAAGAGTCGGACATGACTGAGCAACTGAACTGAACTGAAGCATTCAAGGCCATTTAAAATTCAATATATGTTTCAATATAGAACAATATAGCCCACTAATAGTGCAAGGATCAGTGTGGATGAATTATGTATCTTTTTATATAACTTTCCTTGCTACTAATTTTCTCAAAAGACAGCTTCCCATGTATCTCAACTGGAAAAGAATCTGACTGCAATGCAGGAGACCACAGTTCCATTCCTGGGTTGGGAAGATCCACTGGGGAAGGGATATACTATCCACTCCAGTATTCTTAGGATTCCCTGGTGACCCAGCTGGTAAAGAATCAGCCTGCACTGCAGGAGGTGTGGTTTGGATCCCTGGGTTGGGAAGATCTACAGGAGAAGGGAAAGGCTACCCACTCCAGTATTCTGGCCAGGAGAATTTCATGGACTGTATAATCCATGGGGTCCCAAAGAGTTGGACACGACTAAGGGACTTTCACTTCTCAAAAGATATTTTGGAAACTATTGGAACATACTTGCCTAGAAAATAATGAGCAACCACTTTTGTATTTTTTTTTAATTGTTAGAAAATTGTTTTACAGTGTTGAGCTGATTTCTGCCATAGTTATGAACCAAATAAAACATCACTGTTCACTTTCAGAAAGATATCTACACACCTCTTCATTTGTATATTGTTTTAGGGCATTCTTGTGTCTACAGAAGCCAATTGCTAGGCTATGTTTACTCAATAAATTTATTCTAATTTAGAGCAAAAACATGAAAAAATATATCTAGACTGCCATTATACTATAATAATGACTGAATTGGATCCCTATTCCTGGAAGCTCATAAGCAGGTGTTGAGACTTCATTTTCAAAATTTCAAACCACAACCAATATTTATAATTGGGTAAAAAGTTTCTCAGGATATCTATAATATTGGTTGGGGTGAAATTTATAAAAAATTTAAAGCTATGGGTGATCCATGTACTTCAAATTTCCCTGAAGTGATTCCAGTGACTAGTGAGGCACTGGAGTGATTGCTCTATATCACACATTGAAGAAGAAACTTTTTTATAAAGTTTTAAAAGAAGCTAAAAAGCAATCATCCTATTTTGAGCCTCACTATGGCTCTGTAGACCATTTAATTCAAAGAAGATGGATTGGCAATGTTCACATCAGAGTGAATTAATATTAATATATTACTTATCCCCAAGTGAATAAATTTAGTAAAAATATTAAATGAGCTTATTGAAAACATTTGTCTTTAAAGTATAAATTTTGAGGAGAAATATGCAATATCAGTGAGAACTCATGAAGATAAACTAATCATGATGATAGACTAATAGGTTTTTCCTTTGAAGGAACCTCTGTGTTATTACAGACACCTTAAATATGAATAAGCACCTAAACTGTAATTCTATGAAAAAAAAGTTACCTTAATCATATGCCTCATGGCATGGATCACATGCTTGTTCCTTACACTGTAGATCAATGGGTTCAACATTGGGCTCAAAAATGTATAAAAGACTGCAATTATTTTGGACTCCTCTACAGAGTTCTTAGATGGAGGCCTTAAGTACATGCAGAAGAGGGTTCCATAAAATAGAGTGACTGTTGTCAGGTGGGAACCACAAGTAGAAAAGGCTTTGTACCTGCCTTTTGCAGAATGCATCCTCAAGACGGCTGCAATGATGAAAATGTAGGACAGAAGAATGATGAAGAGAGAGCTTGAGAGAGTGAAACCAGCAACCACAAACATTGACATCTTTTTGACATAGGTGTCAGAGCAGGCCAACATTATCAGAGGAGGATCAGCACAGTAGAAATGGTTGATCTCAAGGGAGTCACAGAAGGACAAATGAAAGGTCAGCAGGGCCTGAGAGAGGCCATTGAGGAGACCACAAGTATAAGGGACTGTGACTAGAAAGATGCAAACGTCCTTGGACATCCTGGTGCTGTAATGTAGAGGGCTGCAGATGGCTGCATAGCGATCCAAGGCCATTGAAGCAAGGAGATAAAGTTCAGTGATCACCAGGGCAATGAAGAGAAGACACTGTGTGAAGCATCCAGCATAGGAGATGGTCTTCTGGTCTGAGAGGAAATTGTGCAGCATATTTGGAGTAATATTGGAGGAATAGCAAAGGTCTACAAAGGAGAGGTGGCTGAGAAAGAAATACATGGGGGTCTGGAGGTGAGGATTGGCCCTGATGAGCACGACCATGCTCAGATTTCCCACCAGTGTGATTAGGTAGATCACCAGGAACACCGCAAACAGGGCCTTCTGTAGTGCCGGGTCATCTGTGAGTCCCAGGAGAATGAATTCAGTCACTATTGTGTGATTTGGGGAAAACATATTCTTATTCCTTGAGAATTGAAAGTGACAAAGAAAGTGAAGAATTCTGTGTGATACAGGCTCTGCATTCATTCCATATCTTTAACATTTACTCATTGATCAATTCATCTATGAAGAAATTTCTATTTGGTTTTTCAACAAATTCATCAGGATTTCTGCACAAATATTGAATCCTATATCTCAGTACTATTCTGGCTTTTCTCACTATATCTCAAGCTCTCCCTTGTTTGTATATATACATATATCATTAATCAAATATTAGTATATAATATTATATATTACATACCACAATTTTATATCAATTATTTATTAATATATTAATTATATATGTTATAATATTATTTAATATTATATATCAATTATTACAATTTATATATGATTATATATTAAATTTTATACATAATATATTAATTATAATATTAATTATTCTATGTTGATTATTAACAATATATATTAATAAATGCTATGATCTTGCATATTATATATATGCATACATTTATATCTTTTAAGGGGACTATACTTTGATTTTTTTTTCAAACTTTGTGGGAACAAAAAGCCAAAGATATGAAAATCAGGTATGAAAAGCAACAAGGCATCATCAACATCAAATAAACAAATGAAGAAAACTGTATTTCAAGAGCCCCATCATTTCCTACAGCCTATTGTTTCAGATCCCTCCAAGCAGCATTGGACTATAAAGTGAGAACTGTGCTATGAAGAAAGCTGAGTGCCAAAGAATTAATGCTTTTGAACTGTGGTGTTGGAGAAGACTCTTGAGAGTCCCTTGGACTGCAAGGAGATCAAACCAGTCAATCCTAAAGGAAATCAGTCCTTAATATTCATTAGAAGGACTGATTCTGAAGCTGAAACTCTGATGCTTTGTCCACCTGATGCAAAGAACTGACTCATTGGAAAAGCCCCTAATGCTGGGATAGATTGAAGGCAGGAGGAGAAGGGGATGACAGAGGATGAGATGGTTGGATGGCATCACCAACCTGATGGACATGGGTTTGATCAAGCTCCCAGAGTTGGTGATGAACAGGCAAATCTGGCGTGCTGCAGTCCACGGGATCACAAAAAGTTGGACACGACTGAGCGACTAAACTGCATTGAACTGATTGTTTCAGAAATAGAATATAAATGTTCAGTACTGCATTTTCAGCTGAAACCCATAGTTGTATGACTTTATTTCATTCAAAGGACATTAAATTAGTGAAATTTATCTCGATATGACTAAGAATAAACAGAAAGAAGAATTCATACATGAACTCATTTATTCTTTTACACTGTAAATATTGATTTTTTTTCCCCCTGTTCTAGGTTCTAGTGCTACAACACTGAAACAAATCTCCAGCCTCACGAAGTATATATTGTAGGAGAAGGACTAAACACTAAACCCAGAGATAAAGGTGTGTCCTGTACTGTTTGGAAACCACAGCAGTACTTGTCTCCTCTGAGTTGGAGTCATCTTGTGGGGCAGCTGTCTTTGACTTGTTAAACTCTGATTTATCCTTTGAGGCAGCACAGTGGTTTTTACAAGTACAGAAGTGGTCCTTGTATTTAACTGTGCTGCCTGGAACACACTTCTCATCTGTTTTCTGTAGTTTACATAAAGCATTAGTTCATTTCCAGGAGTTGGAAAATTTGAATTTTAAAAGGTTAAATTCACATACACACACACATACACCCCCCCGACACACACACACACACACACACACACACACACACACACTCACACGGAAGCCCATCGGCATTAGAATTCCTATTTTAGGCAATGCGTGTCCTTTTGTATTGTGAGCATGATGGCTCTCTCTGCACTGTCTGGCTGCAGAGCCATCACGCTGGCACTTCTTGCCCCTGTATACTTTCCATCTTCTTCCTGGTGTGATCCCAGGACTAAGAATGAAGACATCTGGAGCTTATGATGAAGCCAAATATTTGAACCTAGGAATTCTGTGTATCATTTTCTTTCCTGGTCCCTTTACAATTTCTAGACTTGCTGAAATCTTCACCATTAAAAAAGACTCATTTGGTCGGGGGAAGATATATGACATAATCTCAGTTAGAAGCAAGTACTGTGAAGAAAAATGAATGTGGGATGCTTTTAAATGCATTTTTTTTTTTTTTTTGCCTATGGTGAATACTAATCTCCACAAAAAAAGAGCAAAACTTATACTTAGTGAACAAGTATATAAAATGACTTACCTGTAAAACTGAAATTAAGACATTTTGAAAAAAATAAGAGGGGGCGATTTATATTTCTTAAGTATAGTCCCTAGAGTATAAAAAAAAAAACCTAAAAGCCAATTAAAATTGCCTTTGTTTCTCAAAAGTGTAACATTAATTTGATGCTTTGGGAACTATAGTCTCCTCTGAGGCTGATGTTGCTACATAGCATTATATACAGGATTGATACTGTGTGTGAAATCTTTAACAGAGAGACATTAGCCATCACTTTTAATACCATGGAAGTAGGGAATAGGTTAGATCAATTTAGTACTTACATTACAGTAAGGAAGAATGAATATCAATTATTTTTTTAAACGTCATTTTCTCTGTAAACGCTAAGGTGAGGCCACATACTGATAGTGAGAAATAGGAAAAAAGTGAACTAAGGGAGAGTTTTGAGGAGTACAAAGACTAGGGAAGCCACAGACTAGGAAAAATATTCATACTGAGTAATGTTGGCAAGGATTTCTACTCAGAATGCATACAGATCCTCCACTATTTCATTTACAAAAATATATGAATTGTCAAAAACCATACGAAAAGAATTTCAATATGCATAATTGTTAAGGAAATATGAATTGTAAATCCCTTGAGATACCACTGCACATCCTCATTATTAAGAATTGGGAGAGTGGTGTTGAGATATATACACTGTTGATATAAAATAGGTAACTAAACTGTCCCAGGTGGCACTAGTTGTAAGAACCCACCTGCCAATGAAGGAGACATAAAACATGCAGGTTCGATCCCTGGGTTGGGAAGATCCCCTGACGGAGGAAATGTCAAACCCACTCCAGCATTCTTGCCTGGAAAATCCCAAGGACTGAGGAGTCTGGCAGGGTACAGTCCATGAGGTTGCAAAGAGTAGGACAGGTTGAGCAGCTGAGCATGCGTGCAATGAGAACACCCTGTATAGCACAGAGAGCTCTCTTTAAGGCACTGTGGTGATGTAATGAGAAGGAAGTCCAAAAAGGCGGGGATATACTTACTATGTAAGGCTGACTCATTTTGAAATACAGTAGAACCTAACACAACGTTGTATAGCAACTATACTCCAATCAAAATTGATTTAAAAAAAAGATTGACAGAAAAAGATGGATAAAGATGATGTGAATCAACTGTAACTCTCATAATATATCACATGAAGAAGTGTAAAATGATTCAGCTACTTTGGAAAACTAGTTTTTTCTTTTGAAATGCCTTATGATGTCTTAATTTTCCTATAAAACTATGGCTCGGTAAGTATTAATATTTTATCCAAGAATATAAGAAGGCATACACCCACAAAGAAATTCAAACATATAGAGGCAGATACGTAGATAAACAAATTGTGATATATCCACATAATGGGACACTACATAGAAATAAAAACTGAATGAAGTACTAATAAAACCTAAATGAATCTCCAAAACATTGTAACAGAGGTATATCAACTTCTGAATGGCAGAGTAATGGATTCCTCAAACCTACTTCTCCACAAAAGCAACAGAAACAGGGCAAAGTGGTCAAAATTGCTCTTTCAGAATTCTGCATATTAACGAAGGCTTGCGACAATCCCACGAGTGTTTTCATTCAAGTAAAAATGTCAGAATATTTCTTTTTAAAAATTTCTTTTAAAATTAATTTTTTTTTTACTTTAAAATATTGTATTGGTTTTGCCATACATTTACATGAATCCGCCATGGGTGTACATGTGTTCCCCATCCTGAACACCCCTCCCACCTCCCTCCCCATCCTGTCCCTCTGGGTCATCCCAGTGCACCAGCCCCAAGCACCCTGTATCATGCATCAAACCTGGACTGGAGATTCATTTCACATGTGATAATTTACATGTTTCAATGCCATTCTCCCATATCATCCCACCCTCACCCTCTCGCACAGAGTCCAAAAGACTGTTGTATACATATGTGTCTCTTTTTCTGTCTTGCATATAGGGTCATCATTATCATCTTTCTAAATTCTATATATATGTGTCAGTATACTGTATTAATGTTTTTCTTTCTGGCTTACTTCACTCTGTATAGTAGGCTCCAGTTTCATCCACCTCATTAAAACTAATTCAAATGTATTCTTTTTAATTGCTGAGTAATATTCCATTGTGTATATGTACCACAGCTTTCTTATCCATTTGTCTGCTGATGGACATCTAGGTTGCTTCCATGTCCTGGCTATTATAAACAGTGCTGTGATGAACCCTGGGGTACATGTGTCTCTTTCAGTTCTGGTTTCCTCAGCATGTATGTCCAGCAGTGAGATTGCTGGGTCATATGGCAGCTCTATTTCCATTTTTTAAAGGAATCTCCACACTGTTCTCCATAGTGGCTGTACTAGTCTGCATTCCCACCAACAGTGTAAGAGGGTTTCCTTTTCTCCACACCCTCTCCAGCATTTATTGCTTGTAGACTTTTGGGTAGCAGCCATTCTGACTGGCGTGAAATGCTACCCCATTGTGGTTTTGATTTGCATTTTTCTGATGATGAGTGATTTTGAGCATCTTTTCATGTGTTTGTTAGCCATCTGTATGTCTTCTTTGGAGAAATGTCTATTTAGTTCTTTGGCCCACTTTTTGATTGGGTCGTTTATTTTTCTGGAATTGAGCTGCAGGAGTTGCTTGTATATTTTTGAGATTAATCCTTTGTCTGTTGCTTCATTTGCTATTATTTTCTCCCATTCTGAAGGCTGTCTTTTCACCTTGCTTATATTTTCCTTCGTTGTGCAAAAGCTTTTAATTTTAATTAGGTCACATTTGTTTATTTTTGCTTTTATTTCCATTACTCAGGGAGGTGGGTCATAGAGGATCCTGGCTATGGTTTATGTCGGAGAGTGTTTTGCCTATGTTTTCCTCAAGGAGTTTTATGGTTTCTGGTCTTACATTTAGATCTTTAATCCATTTTGAGTTTGTTTTTGTGTATGGTGTTAGAAAGTGAGCTACATTCATTTTTATACAAGTGGTTGATCAGTTTTCCCAACACCACTTGTTAAGGAGATTGTCTTTTCTCCATTGTATATTCTTGCCTCCTTTGTCAAAGATAAGATGTCCATAGGTGTGTGGATTTATCTCTGGGCTTTCTATTCTGTTCCATTGATCTATAATCCTGTCTTTGTGCCAGTACCATACTGTCTTGATGACTGTGGCTTTGTAGTAGAGCCTGAAGACAGGCAGGTTGATTCCTCCAGTTCCATTCTTCATTCTCAAGATTACTTTGGCTATTAGAGGTTTTTTGTATTTCCATAGAAAGTGTGAAATTATTTATTCTAGTTCTGTAAAAAATACCATTGGTAGCTTGATAGGGATTGCATTGAATCTATAGATTGCTTTGGGTAGTATACTCATTTTCACTATATCAATTCTTCTGATCCATGAACACGGTATCTTTCTCCATCTATTTGTGTCCTCTTTGATTTCTTTCATCAGTGTTTTATAGTTTTCTATATATAGGTCTTTTGTTTCTCTAGGTAGATGTATTCCTAAGTATTTCATTCTTTTTGTTGCAATGGTGAATGGAATATTGTCCTTAATTTATTTTCCTGTTTTCTCATTGTTAGTGTATAGGAATGCAAGGAATTTCTGTGTGTTGATTTTATATCCTGCAACTTTACTATAGTCATTGATTAGTTCTAGTAATTTTCTGGTAGAGTCTTTAGGATTTTCTATGCAGAGGATCATGTCATCTGCAAACAGTGAGAGTTTTACTTCTTCTTTTCCTATCTGGATTCCTTTTACTTCTTTTTCTGCTCTGATTGCTGTGGCCAAAACTTCCAATACTATGTTGAATAGTAGTGGTGAGAGTGGGCACCCTTGTCTTGTTCCTGACTTTAAGGGAAATGCTTTCGATTTTTCACCATTGAGGATAATGTTTGCTGTGGGTTTGTCATATATAGCTTTTATTATGTTGATTTACATTCCTTCTATTCCTGCTTTCTGGAGGGTTTTTATCATAAATGGATGTTGAATTTTGTCAAAGGCTTTCTCTGCATCTATTGAGATAATCATATGACTTTTATTTTTCTATTTGTTAATGTGGTGTATTACATTGATTGATTTGTAGATATTGAAGAATCAATACATCCCTGGGATAAAGCCCACTTGGTCATGATGTATGATCTTTTTAATATGTTGTTGGATTCTGTTTGCTAGAATTTTGTTAAGGTTTTTTATGTCTATGTTCATCAGTAATATTGGCCTGTAGTTTTCTTTTTTTGTGGTATCTTTGTCAGGTTTTGGTATTCGGGTGATGGTGGCCTCATAGAATGAGTTTGGAGGTTTACCTTCCTCTGCAATTTTCTGGAAGAGTTTGAGTAGGATAGATGTTAGCTCTTCTCTAAATTTTTGATAGAATTCAGCTGTGAAGCCATCTGGTCCTGGGCTTTTGTTTGCTTGAAGATTTCTGATTATCATTTTGATTTCTGTGCTTGTGATGGGTCTGTTGAGATTTTCTATTTCTTCCTGGTTTGGTTTTTGAAAGTCATACTTTTCTAAGAATATGTCCATTTTTTCCCCAAGTTGTCCATTTTGTTGGCATATAGTTGCTGATAGTAATCTCTTATGATCCTTTGTATTTCTGTGTTGTCTGTTGTGATTTATCCATTTTCATTCATAATTTTGTTGATTTGATTCTTCTCCCTTTTTTTCTTGATGAGTCTGGCTAATAGTTTGTCTATCTTATTTATCCTCTTGAAGAACCAGCTTTTAGTTTTGTTGACTTTTGCTATTGTCTCTTTTGTTTCTTTTGCATTTATTTCTGCCCTAATTTTTGTGATTTCTTTCCTTCTACTAACCCTGGGGTTATTAATTTCCTCCTTTTCTAGTTGCTTTAGGTGTAGAGTTAGGTTATTTATTTGATTTCTCTCCTGCTTATTGAGGTAAGCTTGTATTGCTATGAGCCTTCCCCTTACACTGCTTTTACTGAATCCCATAGGTTTTGTGTTGTTGTGTTTCCATTTTCATTCATTTCTATGCATATTTTGATTTCATTTTTATTTATTCTGTGATTTGTTGGTTATTCAGAAGTGTGTTGTTTAGCCTCCATATGTTTGTATTTGTATAGTTTTCCTTTTTACCAGAATTTGTCCCTTGATGATTGGCTTTCAGTGGTGAGAATCTGAACCTGAGTTGGTAACAGAAATAGGTATTCTGTACCTAGTCTTTTATTTTTATTTCCTCCCCCTCATTGAAAAGTTAATTGAGTTAGTTTATACAGTTTCATTACCTGGAGCAGAAAACAGGATGGCAAATAATGGAACACCATCCTGAAGGAGAAGTGGAAGCTATCTGAGCACCCCACAGGCATAGATACCTATCTGTATATAATATTCAAATGCACATAGTGGATATATTTGCTATATATATTTTTGGATTCAGCAAAAATCAATAAAGAGGTAACAGAAAATTATGGTTGAATATGTCTGTCCCTGGGGAATCACAGTCTCTAAACAAAACCTTTCTGGGTCTTATTTAATAAGACTGGCCTGACTTAGTCAATGCATAGTTATGATTAACTACCTAGTTTGCCTTTCCCCCAAGCTACAAAACCAGGAAGAATTCCCCTGGGATCCGCTGTTATCAATGATTCTGGATTCTGTATAAGGTCACACTACAGATGTTTGTATGTTGTGTGATGCAGACTTACTCCTGGCATAGAAATACTGCTTAATTTCCACAACAACTCAGTAACCATTTATGTTCTGTTACAATGGGAACTATAAACCAGTATTTCTTATACCTCATCATTGTCCTATGGCAGTCTCTGAAACTGCTGAGAGTAAAAGTGGGAGACATGACTTTCCCTACTATTTGTGGTGACAAAGGGCAATTTATATTAAAGGAAGGAAAGGAAAATAAAATGATATAATTGACACAAAAATGCAACAATAACAAAAAAGCAATTGAGAATCATTTACACTGGGATAAACTTGTAGCTACTCCAAGAGTCCTAGGGGACAGAAGATTGAAAAAAGCCATCTATACCCAGGCTCAAAATAAATCCCAAAATGTTTATTTTTTTAAATTTGTCTTTGTCCCAGGGAATAGAAGGACAAAATTTACATTTTAAAAGAATGTTAGAAAATAGCTGCTCATTCCTCTCACGTTGTCATAACCTCTGGATTAGATTGCCAGAAAAGAATTATTTTTTAAAGTAAAATCTTTAACCCATGACAAGGTTTAAGCTTAAAGGGAAACACAGTGGAAATGTGTGCACTAGTTTGTTTGTGTGTGTCTTTATGTTGAAAATTTGAGCATTTTCAGTTGAGAAGATCCACAGAGCTATCAGTGACCCCCCAAGAGTCCATAATTGGAGCATGAGATAGAGAAATGCAGTCAACAGAAGATGGGATGAGGCACCACCATAGGTGATTATGACTCATCAAAAGAGCTCTGGGATAAAGGAGAATATGTTTGTCTAGCCGAGGAAAAGGGCAAAGGTACAAAAGGGCTGTATCACCACCAATTTTAGTAACTGCTCTTTTGCATAATAATAGTTCTACCACTTAAGAATTATATGACATTAATAACCAACATAACATCAAATAATTAATATGTCATATTGTTATTAGATGCCAAACATTCTTATCACTTCAGATACATTATCTCTATTAACTTTCCCCCCAGTTGTAAGAAATGCATTATTACAGATGAGAAGTGCATTAAATTATAGGTCAGTATATCACCTCAGATTCTCCAAAATATAGTTAACACACTGTTTCCTTAATTGCCATTTAGAGACTTTCAAAGCTATGAATCCATGAAGTACTCAACAAGTCAGATACACTGGAGACCTTGAGCAAGTATAATTTATCTGGACCTACGGTATGGTCCTGTGTTGGCTGTGACTCTGAGAGCTACAGGTAAGTGTCATGATCCTGAGTGAGGTGAGTGGAATATCTCTATACTCATAATCAGTATTGGCTGCCTGTGAAGAGACACAGGACTCTTCTAGAAGATGACTTGGGAGCTACTTGGAAGCATTCATATGATACCAACTCTATGAAGTACTCACCTGGATAGCCTCTGAATCTCTCAGCATTATTCTATTGTATTTGAGTTAAGGTCTTATAACTAAAAAAGAGGGACCCATGGAATGCATAAGCAGCTGTTAACCTAGTATCAGGTATTAAAGGAAGTGGTTTAGTAGTTAAGTACCAGCTCTCTAGAGAAAGACAGCATGATTATTTACTAACTCTGAAATTACTAGATACTTATGAAACCTTGACCTGGTCGTCTATAAAATCACTGCTATTAATCTTTAAACATACCTATGATAGATGTTATGAGAATAAATAGAACAATTCATGTGAAACACTTAGCATAGCACTTGAGTCAAAGTAAAGTATCCAAAATACTTATCTAATATTTTTATATATGACAAACTTCTGGAATAATATGAGAATAATAGAACATAGAGAAACATAGAGAAACCACATCTAGTTTTCATGAATCCACAGTTTCAAAGATTTTGCCCAGCCACCAAGTGTTCTCAGTATATGTTTTTTTGTGTTCATTTAGAATAAACAACACAAAAAACTTCATAGTAAACCTAGATGGTAATGATAGCTCTATATGCAAGACAGGAAAAGAGACACATATGTATAGAAAAGACTTTTGGACTCTGTGGGAGAAGGTGAGGGTGGGTGATCTGAGAGAATAGCATTGAAACATGTATATTATCAATTGTGAAAAAGATTGCCAGTCCAGGTTTGATGCATGAGACAAGTGCTCAGGGCTGGTGCACTGGGATGACCCAGAGGGATGGGCTGGGAAGGTGGTGGGAGGGGGGTTCAGGATGGGAACACATGTAAATCCATGGCTGATTCATATCAATGTATGGCAAAAACCACTACAATATTGTAAAGTAATTATCCTCCAACTAATATAAATAAATGAAAAAAAAAAAGAAAATAAAAGTTGAACTTATATACATTTTCCATCAAAAGCAAATGTGAAATATTATATTTATTAATAATAAAAGGAAAAGAGGATAAAGTAAACTAGTGGGATATATGTAATGTTAGGAAATAAGCAATTCTAGTGATAATCATACAGAAGAAAAGGGATATAAGAATATCAGGGAGCAGAATGAGTACAGTGATCAGGGAACCTTTGAAAAGGGGTGATCTTAGTGGCAATCAACACCTGAAAAAAGACAGGGAAATATCTTCTCTGTAAAGATATTGAGGCAGGGCATCTTAACCACAGGAATGAATAACTACCAAGGCTCTGAGTGAATCCAGTTTATTTGGGAACTGAAAGGAGGGTGGCAGAGCTGGACTGGAGTGAACAGTTAAAGGGAGAACAGTAGAGCCAGAACAGAAACGGCATAAGCTTTGCACAACTTCGTAAGGATTTGGGCCTTTACTTTGGAAAAGTTCTGAAGTTATTGGAGTGTTTGAAGATGAGGAGTAACATGAGTTAACTAGCACCATAACAGTATCACTCTGGCTTCCTTGCTGAGACACTCAAATGAGGTAAGGATGGAAGTAGAGAGGAAGTAGGGAGGCCATTAGGAAATTGCAATAATACAAAAGTGAAATTAGTGTGGGTTAGTGTAGGGTGGAATCACTGAAACTGGGAGCAGTGGGTTAAGTTCTGGATATACTTTGAAGGTAGAATGAAGATGTTGCCAATTAGCTACAGTTTAAAAGACAAAAAGAAGTAAAAGATGTCTGATAATTTCCCCTAAATTAAGATAATGCCTTCACTGCAGCGAAGAAGATTGAGAGAAAAGCAGGCTTAGGAAGGATTGTTAGGAAGACAGTTTTTCCTAAACTTCCCAATAGACATCCTATAAGAGATGTTAAGTAGGCATTTGTATCCATGAATCTGAACTTCAGGGAAGAAAAATGGTCAGGAGATAATAGGTAGGTAGATAGATAGACACATAGATAAGACTACAGAGAGTATTTGCAGTCATTAGACTGTATGGTCCACCAGGGAGTGATTGTGGATGGAAAAGAGAAGAAATTTGAGGGTTGATTCTGGGGTTCTCCAAAATTCCAACCTGGGGGCAATACACTGAGATCATACAGCTTTAGAAGTAGAAGAAAATCCATGCAAGTGTGATGACCTGGAAATCTGACGAAGAGACTGTTTCAAGCAAGAAGGACTGATAAACTGTTTCAAATGCTACTTATACATTAGGGGTTTCCTTGGTAGCTCAGCTGGTAAGGAATTCACCTGCAATGCAGGAGACCCCAATTCAATTCCTGGGTCTAGAAGATTCCCTGGAGAAGGGATAGGCTACCCACTGCAATATTCTTGGGCTTCCCTGGTGGCTCAGATGGTAAAGAATCCACCTGCAATGTGGGAGACCTGAGTTCCATCCCTGGGTTGGGAAGACTCCCTGAAGGAGGGTTTTGGAGGCATGGCAACCCACTCCAGTATTCTTGCCTGGAGAATCCCCATAGATAGAGGAGCCTGGCAGTCTACAGTCCATGGGGCTGCAGAGAGTCAGACATGACTGAGCAAAACTAAGAACAGCACAGTCCAAGAGATAACCTTTCAGAGGGCTCTGAGAAAATTCTCCAGGAGGAAAGGGAAGCAGCTAGGATATGTAGTGATTTTTGCAACAAAGGGTAGGTAGTCTGAACATTAAAAAAAAAAAAAATTGTAAATGAAATCAAACCAGATATCTCAAGTTAAAGAATTGAGCACTTTTCTGTGCATGGGAAGATGCAAGCATCTGGGGTCTCCAAAGTCTTGCCTTTGATATGTGCCTCAGCTATCTGGGGCCAGTATCATGTGTTTTCACATCCTAAGTTTCTTCAGAGTTCACCATAGGGAGTGACTGCAGTCTGATGGCTGCTAGATGTCAGGTATTCTTTTCTTTCCTGAGTTCCCTCAGGGCTCAATAGTTAACCATCCCGGTGGCTGCAATTGCTAGTGAATGTGACATCCTTTATTTACTGAGATGACAGGAAATATTCTATTTTTTCACCTCTAAATAAATTGACAAACTTTTTGGTTAATTGCCTTTTGAAAAGGCAATTAACCAAAAAGTTTGTAAGTCCTGAAGTACTTCAGGAATCATATGCACAGGGAAACCTGAGCCAGTATAAGTTATCTGGATCCACTGTATGGTCTTTTGTTGGCTGTGACTGTGAGTTATAGGTAAGTGACCTGGACGTGGTTGAGGTGAGTATAATGTTTCTGTCCTCACAGTCAAGGTTTGCTGAAAGTATAAGAGACATAGAACGCTGCAGAAATGATTTGGACACCACTTAGAAGCATTTATCTGAAACTGCATCATGAGGTACTCCTGCTGACAGCATCTGATTCTCTCAGTATCATATTATTGGTGTTGAGTTCAGGTGTTATAACCAGAAGAACAGGGACCCATAAAGCTCACAAGGAACTCTCAGCCTAACATCAGATATTAAAGGAGGTGACTCAGTGGTTAAGTACCAGGTCTCTGGAGTAAGATAATACTCTTTACTAATTGTGTAATTATTTTCTACTTATTAAAACTCAGTTTGGTCTTCTGTAAAATTCTAATTTTCAATACTTTTGTTCTTTAAACATGCGTATAATTGATGTTACAGAAATAAATTTCAAAATGCTGTGAAACAAGCACAGTGCTTGATTCACAGTAAAGCATTCAAAATTAACTATCACTTTACAAATAATAAAATTGTAATATAATCTTGAGAACCAGAGAATAAAAAGAGAATATTAAATTTAAGATTGAGTTCAGGTATTTTCCCCAAAGAAATAGGGACCACTTTTATTATCCATGTATCCATGCTTTCAAAGATTTTCCCCAGCCACAATATAGTTCTAAATTTCTACTGTGGTTCATGTAAAATAAGCAACCCATAAAACCTCTTAACAAGCTTATGAATTAAGATGAGATAAACATGGAACTGATATGTGTTTTCCATTAAAAGCATACAGGAAATAATATATTCTAATGATGGAAAAACAGAAAAAGTTAAAATAATGAGATTATCTGTGTGTGTTAGTTGCTCAATTGTATCTGACTCTGAGACCCCATGGATTGTAGCCCACCAGGTCATCTGTTCAAGAGAATTTCCAGGCAAGAATATTGGAGTGGGTTGCCATTCCTTTCTCCAGGGGATCTTCCTGACCCAGGGATCAAACCAAGGTCTCCAATGTTGCAGGCAGATTAGTTACCATCTGAGACACCAGGGAAGCCCCAGTGATATGTATATAATAATAGATAATAAGCAGCTCTAAGGAGAATAATAAAGTTTAAAAAAGACATAAGACATGTCAAGGAAGTGTATTATAGTACTTTGATCCAGAAACACCTGAAAAGGAGTGATATTGCTAGTAATTGACACCTGTAAAAAGGGTGGGTGTTTGTTACAAAGATATCTGAGTAAGGATGTTCTAACTATAGGAGGGAGCACTCCATGGTTCTTTAGCAAACTGTTTATTCCAGGAACTGAAAGGAGGGTGACAGGGATGGAGTGGAGTGAACAGTGAAAGGGAGGACAGAAGGAGCCAGAAGCAGGAGGGGAATACGCTTGTGCAACTTTATAAAGATTTGGGCTTTACTTTGAATAAATTCTGAAGTCACTGGAGTGTTTGAAGGTAAAAAGTAACATAATCTGTCTGGTATTTTAACAGGATAACTCTGGCTGCCTTATTGAAAGACTCAAGTGAGGTAGGGATGGAAGTGGAGAGGATGCAGGAAGACCATTAGGAAGCTGTGCAATAAGGCAAACGTGAGATGAGAGTGGTCAGTGTAGGGGGGAATCACTGGAGCTGGGAACAACTAGTCAGGTTCTAAATGTATTTTGTAGATAAAATAAAGATGTGCTGATTAGTCACCTACAGGATAAAAGACAAAAAGGAATTCAAAACCATTTTAAATGGATATAATGTATTTATTGCAGTGAATGTCTGAGACAAAAGTAAGCTTAGGGAAGATATTAGAAACAGTCTTTCCTAATGTTAACTAGGCATTTAGATTCACAAGTCTGAAGTTCAGAGAAATTGTCAAGAGATGATATAGGTAGATAGGGAGATAGGGTCTCAAATATAGAGATAGCTCAAAGTCATTAAACTGTATGGTCCACCAAGAGGTAACCATGGGTGGAAAAGAGAAGGGATTCAAGGGTTGTTTCTGGGACTTGCCAAAATTCAAAACGGCAGTTTTTGGGAGGGGGTGGATAGCACTGAGTATATGCAGCTTTAGAAATAGAAGAAAATCAAATCAAGTCTGATGACCTGCAAACAAAGTGAAGAGAATGTTTGCAGCAAGAAGGCCTGATAAACTATTTCAAATGCTGTTTAAAGATCAAATCAGGTGAGGATTAGAACGGTCATTGGATTTAGGTTTTCTTGGTGTTTCAGCCTCGATGAAGAAACCTTTAGAGTGTATGAGTGACAAAAAGCTAGGAGGAGCAATCTTATACATTTTAATATTTTACTCAGAAGTAAGTTTCATTAATATATTAATAGTCTAGTGCAAACGGAATGTTTTTTATAAGTTCTAAGACAAAGGAGAAACAACGTTCTATTCACCAGAATTTTTGTTTATTTAGATGTATAGTGACAGGTTGGTGGGAAGTTAATGTGACTGGAGCTGTCTCTTAAGTGTAATACAAATGCACAATAGCTAGATATATTCCTGCCTATCCATTTCAATAGAACACCTATAATCTATGTTCAGGGAATCTTGAAAAGAGTGGCAAATATCTATATCATCAGATGGAACACATTCTCACAAATATATTCTAAGATATGTAGCTTTGCCTAATGGTTCCTGAGGGGGAAAAATCCTTAATAATAAAAAATTATAAAGCAGCAAAAATTTAATTAATGCATGTTTCTAGTACTACATTAATTATGCAGTTTGTATAAATTCCATGTAAACTGTGTCTTTAGATTATTGCTAATATATTTTTTACTGTTAGAATATGTAGAAAATAGTTAACCCTGTATATTTTATAATCTTGTCATTTTATATCATCCTTCAGTATATATTTCCCCCCAAATTTTGTAAATATTCCCTTTTTAAAATCTGGATACTTTCTTATCCACATAGATATTATTACGGCATATGAATTTGATTTGGTGAACAGTGTTCCAGTATACAAAAGCACTGAAAGAAAAAATAGTTATTCTTTTGAAAATATAATGAAAATACATGGAATTCAGCATTTCAGACGCAAAAAAAGTGACAATTTAAGCTAAAAAGTCAAGCACTTAGCAAAAAGCAAATTGACATTATAAAGAATGCTAAATTACAGTAAATAGAAATGATGAGTTCATCCATCTTTTAATTTAATGGTCATCTTAAGAGGTAAAATAAATTAACCAACTTCAGAAATTTGGAATCAAATATAAAGCCATTAAACAAGGAAGCCAAAACAGCAAAGTGTGTCTCATTTATACCTTGATAACCACTGTAAACAAATCAGGCACTAAACCACAGTCAGTCCACTTGATCCCACAGAATGAAGTTGAGGACAACAATCAGAAACAGTCAGCCAGGGTTTCTGCTTATTCTTGGTTTCCAAAATAAGCAACCAATTAATCTAGAGCCAGCCAAATGACTTCCTCATTCTGCTCTGTATTTTCTCTGTAAAAACATCTCTACGTCCTATCCATGGAGTGCTCTTAACTACTTTGGCAGTTACCTGATTCAAAGATATATTTCATCAAATAAACTATTGAAAAATTTAATGTACTTAAGTGTATGGAAAGAGTAACATGGAAACTTACATTACCATATGTAAAATAGATAGCCAACTGGGATTTGCTACATGGCTCAAGGAACTCAAACAGGGGGTCTGTATCAACCTAGAGGGGTGGGATGGGGGGGAGATGGGAGGGAGGTTCAAAAGGGAGGGGATATATGTATACCAATGGCTGATTCATGTCGAGGTTTGACAGAAAACAACAAAATTCTGTATAGCAATTATTCTTCAATAAAAATAAAATTAATTTAAAAAAAAGAAAGAGAAAAATATATATAACTGTAAACAGCAGTTTGTTACAAAATGATAATTCTTACCAAAGTGGACATTTTTGGATTATAGATTTCTAGGTATGACACTGATATAATAGTCTTTATTTCACACTTTTCATATGTATTCAGCACAGTGAAGCAAGCTGAACTTATTTTTTCTCTTCTCCCTGTAGCCATGGAGAGAAGCAATTACACAGTGACGGACTTCATCCTGGTGGGCTTCACGACAGACCCCAGGATGCAGCTGGTCCTGTTTGTGGTGTTGCTTGGTGTCTGCTATATGACTGTGCTAGCAAACACCGCCCTTATAGGGCTGACCTGTAATGACTCCCGACTGCACACACCCATGTATTTTTTCACTGGGAATCTGTCTTTTCTGGATCTCTGGTATCCCTCTGTCTACACTCCAAAGATCCTACTGACCTGCATCTCTGAAGACAAGAGAATCTCGTTTGCTGGCTGTGTAGCCCATTTCTTCTTCTCTGGTGGGCTGGCATACAGTGAGTGCTACCTGCTGGCCACCATGGCTTATGACTGCTATATGGCCATCTATTTAAATAAATAAATTTAATAATAATTTAATAATTTAATTTAATAATAAATGTAATAATAAATTTAAATAAATAAAGTCACTTATTTATTCTCAGGCCATGCCCATAAAGCTATGTGCATTCTTGGTAGCTGCCTCACACCTTGGTGGCTTTATTAACTGTTCTGTCATCACCAAAAGAACGTTTATCATGAACTTCTGTAATGACAATGTCACTGATGACTTTTCTGTGATTTGCTTCCCCTGGTGGAGTTAGCTTGTGGCAAGAAGGATGGCTACCAGGCCCGCTGTATCTCCTCCTGGCCTCTAACGCCATTGCCCCTGCTGTGTTCATATTTGCTTCCTACCTCTTCATCATCGCCAGCATCTTGAGGATCTGCTCCACCCAGGGCTGCCTCAAAGCCTTCTCCACCAGCTCCTCCCACCTGATCTCTGTCACCTTGTACTATGGCTCCATTCTCTACATCTACTCACATCCATGCTCTAACTATTCTTTTGATGGTGATAAAATAGTTTCTACATTTTACACCATGGTGTTTCCTACGTTGAACCCATGAGCTACAGCTTGAGGAATAAGGGTGTGAAAGAGACCATGAATAAACTCTTCAAATAAATAAAGTTTCTCTCCTTTTAAGCAGATGTTGAGACAATTTTTGAGCAGGTTATTGTATTTCAAGAGGAGCTGCCATTGTGTTCCTTTAGGGTCAAGAGTCCTTACAATGCCAGTTCATGAATCTGCACCCTTGGTACAAGGCCAGTCAAAAGGCCTAAGATGAAAAAAATAAGTTCAATTTAAAAGAGATAAAATTTAAATACAAAATATAATCATTTGTTTTGAATTTTATATTACTTTAGGTTGAAAACAACCAAAAAGCTTAAAACCAAAACCTGTCTTCTATCTCATGAAGTGACAGAATAGCCTACTCTAGAATGATAATATTTTTGATTGATATGTATAGAATAGTATCCAATAATTATTTCTTTAAAATAGGAAATATATTGAATTAAATTTTAATATTTTAATACCACTCAACTACTTAAAATCATAACTTTTATTCCTAGAGCAGAATTTCTAAATCATTTTTATATGTCCTTTATTCTCTGCAGAAATGTTAACACAAAGGCTCAGTGGTACCCAACAAATAACTCAGTACAACCATAATTCAGGAAGTGTGACCTCTCCAAGCTACATGTCTGTTTGCATGTTCCTCAATAAAGAAAACTTGGTTACCTTGTCATAAATATCATACTTGTAAATCACTTTATATCTCCCTGGGCTTCTATTTTAATTATATGGGTGAACCTACAAGGCTAGCTACCTCCAAATTATGATATTCTGAGCATCAAGACACAACAACAACAATAATCAAAATACTAATAACTATAGTGAGGTGAAACAACTTAAGAATTATCTCCATGAGTAAACATTACCCCAAAGAAAAAGTTATAGAAGGAATATATACAAGTAGTGATCAAACAAAAGATGAAATATGATGAGACGCATATAATTTTGACTTTTAAAAGTGAGATCATATTAGTGCAATTTTAGTCAATTAAAAAGTGAATAATGCCCTTGTTTCTATTGTTTTAAGCATTAGCAACAACAAAAAAAATATGTAAAAAATGTGAAATTTAAGCAAACATTCCCCGAGATTCCAGGAAGTCTTCTAAGAGCAGAAAACACTGATCAACACTGAAGTAATGCATACTAAGCTAAATATTAAATCCAAGGAATACAATCCCAGCTAGTTGTAACCCATAGTAATGCAATAGAAACATGGACCCATAGTGCTATTTCAAGATTCTTGTTTAGACAGTGTTACAAAAAGGAAATCTATTAATGCCAACCCAGAATCTCATTTCCTAAAAGATGTCTCCATTTCTCACTATTGATCATAAAATTCCTATAAACCTTATTTTTAACTAGTTGAAAGATTTAGGTGATATATTATAGTGGCAGAAAATCAATTATTTAATGTTGGCTAATTGAAAATAGAAAATTTATTATCCTAGAAGGACACATCAGTTACAAAATGTAAAATTGGTATAGTAAACCTATTCTTAAATCTCCTAGTATTATAAATCCCAACATTTAAGTATAGAAAAATATATTTAACTACTGGTGAAAATTTCCTTTTCTGAGATAATTTCATCCATTTAGGAAGAACAACCAAGTCCTCTCCTCCAAGTAATTATCAATATGTAACAGATACTGTACCTTTCACCAGTCTAAGTATATATTCAAAATATTTTGTGTATGGAAATGTGAACTCAGCTCCAAAATCAACTCTAAATAACATTACCAAGACCCTGGTAAGAAGATAGACTACAGCTAGTAATAGTCCTAGGAAGACATAAGAATATCTAAAAATACAATAACACTGTAATTAAACACATGGAAGTGTTATTTTAGAAAATGCTTTGGAATAATGTAATATTGACATTAAGTTTTTAAGCACTGTTGGGAGCATTTCATATGCAGTTTATGGTCATAAAGTATTCAAAAGAATCTCCATATCAATTTGAATTAAAGAGTACTTCCCTGATAGCTCAGTTGGTAAAAAATCTGCCTGCAACGAGGGAGACCTGTGTTTGATCACTGGGTTGGGAGGATCCCCTGGAGAAGGGAAAAGCTACCCACTCCAGTATTCTGGCCTGGAGAATTCCAGAAACTTGTTTTATTTTTAAAAATTATCTCTATGGTCTTTTAATGCATAGAAGATTAGCAGTGGACTTTTCTGATAGTAGGACTTGTGACATTCCCCAAAATGATACTATTTGGCTTTTCTGTTCACATTCAGAAAAGAATAAGAAAAAGGAAGTGAAATAACAGGATCTATATTGCTGAAATTTATCAAACTCTCTACTACTATAAATTCCTATGGCTGTAATTACAAAGCAAACCTCTTTTAACCTCAGTTCCTCCATGAGTCTGGTCCATCTAGCCTTTCTCAGCACCTCAGTTGAATGAGAGTTACCTAGTACATTGTCCAATTTTTATTAGAACTGAGTCTTCTTATTATCTTGTTTTTATTTTCTGTAATACTTTTCCTTTGAAAGAGGAGGCTAACGAGATGCTAAGAAATATACCGCTAAACCCTCTGGGTTTCAAACATAATTCTTTTTGATCTCATTTTATAGCATCAACTAATTTCTCTCTAGTGATTGACACATTCTCCCTGCCCAGAAGAATGATTCCCATCAGTTCAATGCAAGGGGAGCTGAAATCCAGGGTGCTTTCTGAATTCCAAATATTCAGAATACCTGAGGGTGTTTCCCTGGGGAAGCATCTCATCCTTGTGCACATAGACTTCCAAGTATACCGAGTATATGGTTATAGGTAGGAAAATTAAATTCTTATTGGGATACTTCATGTAATAATAAAAGAAACTCTATTAGCCATGATCCTCCAAATGTGCATGTGAGTTGCTCAGCTGTGTCTGACTCTTTGTGACCCCATGGGTTGTAGCTTGCCAGGATCCTCATTCCATGGAATTCTCCATGCAGGAATATTGGAATGGGTAGCCATTTCCTTCTCCAAAGGATCCTCCTGACCCAGAGCAATCACCAAAGGGGAATTAAATATGCACCTATGCTACTAGGGGAAATAGATCTTCCTCTGTTAGAGAAAATGGAGAAGGAGCCAGAAAAAAAGAAGGAAAGAAAGGAATGTCACAGACATGGTGCAAGTTTTGACCATGATGGAAGTATGTGGGGCGAATAAGAAATGGATGGAAGGATGAACAAAGCATCCTAGAGCATTGCTCAGGGGAGAGTTAGTTCAGCAAGATCACCATAAGGTCCTAGTGATCAAGGGAGTTCAGTGTCTGACAGAGATGGCCCTGCATTCATAGCTTTACTGTGTTAAGTCCTTAGCTCAGAGCACCCTGCGAGAGGCATGACCCTGACACAAATGAGGAAATACATTTTAGAGATCAGCAGCTAGGGCCTTTGGACAATTATAATGTCTGCACTTGGATCTTTGCAAGGTTATTTTCTGGTCACCATGTGGGTCATGCCCACCTCTTCTTCTTGGTTCATAAAGATATACATAACTGCTAAGGGAAAATGAGTCATATATATGCTGCTCTTTTAAGTTTGTAGCATAATTAGAAGACACCTCAACAACCATGACTGAGTTTTCATGAACATAAAATTATGTGATGAACCCAGGGCATTTAGCAGTATCTTTCATTATTTTATCAGGACAGCTAATTCTAAATAATTATACAAATAGTAATATGAGTTATTTCTGTGGATTGGAAGAGATGGTTACTATTCCTCTGCCATTCAATGTGTTTCTTGGTAGAAGTAATTTTTGATGGAGAATCATGAAGATGACATTATGTAAATCTACATCTATAGGTCCTGGTGGGGAAGAAATAAACTAATAGTAAAATGAATATGTAAAGGAAATAAATCCCCAATATGCAGCTATTTATAGAAAGAAAGTCATCACTTCTGCAATTGTTAATTTATAAGTTGTCTACTTTAATCATCCTGCTACCCTCCCAGAAATTGATAGTATTTCAGAGGCATAATGGGGGATCTCTGTAATTTGCATTTTGGACATTTAACTGCAGTATTAGCCATATAAAGCTAGTAATAAAGAGATTATCTCATTGAGACCATTCCGACTTCAATGACCACTTCATACAAGGGTGCCATGAACATGAGCTGGGGTATGTGGAGGAGGCTGTCTAACACTCACAGAGCAGATCACATCATTCACCTGATTAGTTTGAGCCTCCAGTGTAAGCATGTGCAGCTAGAGTGTGTACATATGTGTGAGCATAAAGGGTTTAGGACATCTTCTGAACTGTCTATTACTTTGAAGATGCAATAAAATATGCCAGTCTCTCAGGCTCCACTGCAAACTAAGCACGAATACAAACAATGCAAAATGAATTGTTTATCCCTCAAATGTTAATGCTAGTGTGAACCTGTTAAATTGTAATGTTAAGGGATATAAATCTGTTTTTACTCCAAACTGACCCCTTTATTTTATTTCTCAAGACTAGTCCTGCACCCTTTCTTCAACTTATCTACCTACAAGCCTTGTTCAGTCATGACCTGGACTTTGAAGATCTCAGTCCTTTCCCTTCAAAGACAGCAGTTAAAGATGATAAATTAGGATCCTCACCCCTTGTATTTTTAAGGTTTGATGAAACACTAATTGCTGTATTTTTCTCCAAGGATGAGATATTGCATTTCATTTCCTCTCTGAGTAGAGAGGGTCTAGTGGGAGTAGTTAAAAGGACTTCTTCTCAAGCCTTCCAACAATGCCGACACTAATTCCAATGGCCAGGGACAGGGAAGTAAAGTGAGGATTCTGTTTTATTCTATATATTCATACACAATATCACTCACACAGAGCCAGACATCCTGGAATGTGAAGTCAAGTGGGCCTTGGGAAGTATCACTATGAACAAAGTTAGTGGAGGTGATGGAATTCCAGTTGAGCTATTTCAAATTATAAAAGATGATATTGTTAAAGAGCTGCACTCAATATGTAGGCAAATTTGGAAAACTCAGCAGTGGCCACAGGACTGGGAAAGGCCAGTTTTCATTCTAATCCCAAAGAAAGGCAATGCCAAAGAATGTTCAAACTACCGCACAATTGCATTCATATCACATGCTAGTAAAGTATTGCTCAAAATTCTCCAAGCCAGGCTTCAGCAATACATGAACCATGAACTTCCAGATGTTCCAGCTGGTTTTAGAAAAGGCACAGGAACCAGAGATCAAATTGCCAACATCTGCTGGATCATCGGAAATGCAAGAGAGTAACAGAAATACATCTATTTCTGCTTTATTGACTATGCCAAAGCCTTTGACTGTGTGGATCACAATAAACTGTGGAAAATTCTTAAAGAGATGGGAATACCAGACCACCTGACCTGTCTCTTGAGAAACCTGTGTGCAGGTCAGGAAGCAACATTTAGAACTGGACATGGAACAACAAATTGGTTTCAAATAGGAAAAGGAGTATGTCAAGGCTGTATATTGTCACCCTGCTTATTTAACTTCTATGCCGAGTACATCATGAGAAATGCTGGGCTGGAGGAAGCATAAGCTGGAATCAAGACTGCCGGGAGAAATATCAATAACCTCAGATATGCAGATGACACCACCCTTATGGCAGAAGAACTAAGGAGCCTCTTGATGAAAGTGAAAGAGGAGAGTGAAAAAGTTGGCTTAAAGCTCAACATCCAGAAAACTAAGATCATGGCATCTGGTCCCATCACTTCATGGCAAATATATGGGGAAACAGTAGAAACAGTGGCTGACTTTACTTTTCTGGGCTCCAAAATCACTGCAGATGGTGATTGCAGCCTTGAAATTAAAAGATGCTTACTCCTTGAAAGGAAAGTTATGACCAACCTAGACAGCATATTTAAAAGCAGAGACATTAGTTTGCCAACAAAGGTCCATCCAGTCAAGGCTTTGGTCTTTTATGTAGTCATGTATGGATGTGATAGTTGGACTATAAAGAAAGTTGAGCACCAAAGAATTGATGCTTTTGGACTGTGGTGTTGGAGAGGACTCTTGCATGTCCAAGACATGCAACCAGTCCATACTAAAGGAGATTGGTCCTGGGTGTTCATTGGAAGGACTGATGTTGAAGCTGAAACTCCAATACTTTGGTTACTTGATGGAAAGAGCTGACTCATTTAAAAAGACCCTGATGTTGGGAAAGATTGAAAGCAGGAGGAGAAGGGGACGACAGAGGATGAAATGGTTATGTGGCATCACTGACTCAATGGACATGGGTTTGGGTAGACTCCAGGAGTTGGTGATGGACAGGGAGGCCTGGCTTTCTGAGGTTCATGGGGTTGCAGAGTCAGACACAACTGAGCAACTGAACTGAACTGAATATGATTTTTGGGTATAGATAAATAAAATCAGCTATGTGACTGGTCCCATTGGACCTACTGAGAGATATGTACCAACCAAAACTATCTTTCATGTTGTTTCCATTAGAACCACTGACAATAGTGTACCTTTGATGTATTTCCATCTCTGAAGTTTATTATCAGTTCAGAGCCAAGAACCAATAACCCACAGGTCATCTGTGTGTTTCCCCTTTCTCAAAGTAAGATTCCCATCATAAATGACTATAAGCCAGCCACAAGAAGATTTTGGGGAAATACATTGCACCCATTGGCTGAGTTTCAAGATCCTTTGTAAACGGGAATTTTGAGTTCTCGGTGCTACTACTTTGCAAGATGGTGGAGTAGAAGAAAATGCGCTCATCTGTAAGAACACCAAAATCACAACTAGCTGCTGAACAACCATAGACAGAAGAATGTTGTAACCAACCAAAAGAAGATACCCACATAGAAGGTCAAAGAAGCCAGAACAAGATGGTATGAGGGGCATAACATCATTTAAAATCAAACCTCATACCTGCCAGAGGTGCTTGGAGGGCACAAACAAAACCTTGTGTGCACCAGGACCCAGGGAAAGGCGCAGTGATCCCCACAAGAGACTGAGACTGACATGCCTGTGAGTGTTTCAGGGTCTCCTGCAGAAGCACGGGTCAGTAGTGGCCTGCCGTGGAGACAGGGGCTCTGGCAGCAGCGTTCCTGGGAGGCACGGCATGTGGCATAAGTCTTCTTGGTCACCATTAGCCCCAATATAGAGCCACAGAGCAGGTGATCCACAAACTAGAGAAAAAAATATACCAAAGAAGTTCTCGCACTGTTGTGAAAGTTTTAGGTCCCATAACAGATTTCCCAACCTGGGCATCTGGCAAAAGGCCTGAGAATTCCCATGGAATCTGACCTTGAAGGTCAGTGGGATTTGATTACAAAACTTTCACAGGACCGGGGAAACACTCTTGGAGGGCACACATAAAACCCTGTGTGCACCAGAACCCAGAAGAAAGGAGCAGCAACCCCACAAGAGACTGAGTCAGACTTGCCTGTGAGAGTTCAGGAGTCCCCAGTGGAGGTGTGGGTGGACACTGGCCTGCCACCGGGTCAGGGTCACTGACAGCAGCAGTCCTGGGCGGCGCGGCCTGCTGGCATACGTCCTTTTAGAGGAGGTCGCCATTACCCTACCATTGTTTGGCCTCAGGCCAAACTACAGGGAGAGAACACAGCCCCATCCATCAGCAGAAAATTGAATTAAAGATTCACTGAGCATGGCTCTGACCACCAGAGTAAGACCCAGTTTCCCCCACAGCCAGTCCCTCCCATCAAGTCTTCCCTGGTGGTTCAGATGGTAAAGAGGCTGCCTAAAACGCAGGATACCCAGGTTCAATCCCTGGGTTGGGAAGATGCCCTAGAGAGGGGAATGGCTACCCACTATAGTATTCTTGCCTGAAAAATCCCATGGATGGAGGAGTCTGGCAGGCTATAGTCCATGGGGTTGCAGAGAGTCAGACAGGACTGAGCAACTAACACTTTGACTCCCACTTTCAAGTCCCTCCCATCAGGAACCTTGCACAAGCCTCTTACCCTCATCCATCAAAGGGCAGAGAACTGTTAATCCACATAAAGATAACTTTTTTCTTAGAAGAAAAAATATCACCTCGGTTGTTTCGTCATCTACTTCATTCCTCAGAAACCACCTAACACATCAAACATTTCCACAAATGTATGAACAACAGAATACTTCATTACCATTGAGAGTTTGTGGTACTTAGATAATTGATCCCACCTTGTCTCTGAGAGTTATGGACTGCAATCTGGCTTTCTTTCAACCTGTTTGTTTATTCAGGTGAATAACTCAGGTTTAAATTCCAGCAGGAGACAACTCACTACTTGTTATGCGTAATCTTTATTTATATGTATCTTTGCCAGAAAAATTGACCTCTCAATGTCTTGACCTTCACCTGTCCTTCATTTCATGATGACCTTAGTGATCATTTAAGTAAATTCCATGCCACTGGCTGCCATAGGTTACCATTGCCCTATTTATCAAAATGATGGGATGCATTTAGAATTCTAATCTTCAAATACATGATTAATTCAATTTCACTTGAATGCTTATCTCCTGGTACTACTTCTAAGACCAGTATCAGTTATGAACCTAGCAGGTAGCAGAAGACCACTTAAACTAGTTAATTTGGAAAAGACTTAATAAAAGGATTACTACAAAGGAATAAGTGTGGTTAAGGAGTTCCCAAGGAATAGTGTGAATACTCTAGAACTAATAACTTCTGAGAGCTGATATCTCATCTCTTGTGCAGGAAGAGTGAGTGGTTATGTGCACTGGAGGGAGAGTTTTCAAATGGGCAACTTGACAGGTTCTGTGGTCTGGGTCCAGAGATGTGGCACTTTGCAGGAAAGGAGTCTGGGAAAAGCCACTGTTCCCTCACTCTTTTCCCTGCCAGTGGCAACCACTGGTTAAGTAACACACTCAGTAGACAGAAAGGAGCCCAAGATGCAGTTAATAAGATTGAGCATCCCAGAGCAAAGAGAAGGATAAAAAGGTGGAAAATGGATTTGGAAGGACAAATGAAGGTAATTGACATATAACAAAAATATCAATATCAGTGAACATTTGTGCTTTAATATGCATATATATGAATATATATGGTATTCACAAAATGTGTGCACCTTTTTATGTATATATGGTATACAAAAATTTATGCTTTGTCTAGGTTCCACATAATTCAAGACAGAATGAGAATGAAAATTTTGCTGATTAATTTTCAGTAGGGAATTGTAATCTCAAAGGAAATAAAAAAAAAAGACTCTATTACTAAATAATACCCAATTGTCAACATACTTTATTTAATTGACTTGTTAGTTGTTTTCCAAGGTTATGAAATCCTGAAAGGTTGTAGGGCTTTATAATGCTGGGGATCCAGAAACTGACATAAAAGATTCTGAGACTGATAGATTGGAATCCTGTTCAATTCAAATGTGGATGGTGTTGCTGAGAACCTCAGGTAAGTTGTCTAATTTGTATGTTAGAGGAAATTTTTATTTGATCCTTACAACCAGTCCAATGGTCATTTAAATACTCAGATAGGATAAGTGCTAATGAAAGACCCTCTTTTGAAATATATTCACTAATTTCTCATCACAGTTTCTGAAATTATAGAAGATCACAAGGGAAAATAACATTTTCATTATTAAAAACAACAAAAAAAGAGCAATTAATACACACCATTGATACTATGTATAAAATAGAAAACCTACTGTTAAGCTCGGAACTCTACTCAATGCTCTGTGGTGAACTAAATGGAAAGAAAATTTTAAAAAAAGAGATATGTATGCATACGGCTGATTCCCTTTGCTGTACAGTAGAAGGCAATACAATATTATAAACAAATATGCTCTGATAAAAATTATTTTTTAAAAAATATTACAAAGTCAAAGGAGAAAAAATAAATGCAAAAATTAATAAGCAAACATCTAACAGGAACCACTTACAGAAGAAACAGCTTTGTTAATATCTCGAAAACAATTTAGGCAAAACCATGAAATAGCACAAATTATTAGAATTTTTTAAACTTCAAAAGACATAAAAACTGTTAAATTTCTTTCAGTTTGATATTCTTTAAATAAACATAAAGGCATATGTTATTTCTGAGGTGAATTCCAAACAAAATAAACTTGTCTCTAAATATAAGAAAGTGATTACATTCATGTTGGAAAAAGCTGCATTATTAAGTTTATAGAACAAAATTGTATCCTTATTTAGGAAGAATAATACCTTAGCCAGTTGGCAACCACCAGTGTTCTGGGAAAGTTAATTGATAGCCCTGAATCTCTTTTCCTATCTTTCATGGGAACTACAATCCATGTTCGACACTTGTTTGACAATTAGGTAAAATTCCCAGAAAGGTGTTTTCCAAAGAGTGGTTTCTCAAAATATAGTAAGTAGTATCATTACTTTTGGGGCTTTCCAGGTGGCACAATGTTAAAGAACTGCCTGCCAATGCATGAGGCACAGGAGATGCAAGAGACATGAGTTCAATCCCTGGGGCAGGAAGATCCCCTGTAGTAGGAAATGGCAACCCACTCTATTCTTGCCTGCAAAATTCCATGGACAGAGGAGCCTGGCAGGCTATAGTCCATGGAGCTGCAAAGAGTAGGACACAACTGAGTGACTGAGCACACACACATCCATTTCAAGAGAAAATTTATAGTTCTACCTGCAGAGAATCCTGAAGAGAGTGAGATGTTCAAGTTATCATATACAATATTGAGTTTCATGATCATATTCTAAGACATATTTTTAGCCAAATTGTTCCTACAATGGAAAAAACTCTTTAATAGTAAAAACTTAGAAAAGAATAAAAATCTAAAATAATGCAATAATTTCTAGTACTATATTATTTATGCAGTATGTATGAATTACATTCAAAATTGGCCCTTTAGATTATTGTTGTTCACTAATTTTTACTGCAGAACATGTATACAGATCTGATCCTATACATACTTTTCCCCCCAAAATTTTGCATATATTCTCTTTTTTACTTATAATCTTGTGTTTTTTTCTACCTGTATAAAGCATTAAGAGATACAAATTTTAACAGCTATAGGTTGTCCCGGGCTTCCCTGGTGGCTCAGTGGTAAAGAATCTGCCTGCAATACTGGAGATCTGGGTTTGATCCCTGGGTCAGGAAGTCCCCTGGAGGAGGGCATAGCAACCCACTCAAGTACTCCTGCCTAGAGAATCCCATGGACAGAGGTTCCTGGTAGGCTGTAGTCCATAGGGTTGCACAGAGTCGGACATGACCGAAGCAACTAAGCAGTATCAGCATAGGTTGTCCCAACATATGAAAGCACTAAAAAAAAAAAATACTAGATTATACACACACACACACACACACACACACATATATATATATTTAAAATAGCTAAATTCAGTATTTCAGATACAAACATACAAACAGGTAACCGTTTAAGCTACAAAACCCACATGTAGCACAAAAGCAAGCTGTCATTGCAAAAAGGACTAAATAAGAATAGAATAAAAATTATAAGTCCATACTTCCTTTAGTTGATCAATCATTCTTAAGAGGGAAAATAATTAACCAGCTACAGAAATTTGGAACTGAATATTTTAAAAGTCATTCAACAAAGAAACCATCAGACTTAGATGTCTATTATACCTTGGCAGCCTATGTGAGCAAATAAAAACCAAAGGCAGATTTAATTCACTTGAAGCTGAGAAAATGAAACTTAAGAGCAACTCAACATAGCCAATTGTTAGTAGGTTTCCCTAATAAGGCAGCCTCTTGAGTTATGACCAATCAGGTAATTTTCTTGCTTTGCTTCCACATTATCTCTACAAAATCCTCTCCCGTTGTCCATGTCTATAAACAGCCCTTGGTTTAGAGCTGCCTGATTCAAACTGATGTTTGCTCAAAAAACACTAAAAGATTATAATGTGCCTAAGTCAACTTTTAGCAATATATAGCTGTAAAGTCTGAGTGATTTTTTTTAAGACATTCAACTTGTATTACTTTATTATTTTTTTTTTCATTTATTTTTATTAGTTGGAGGCTAATTACTTTACAATATTGTAGTGGTTTTTGTCATACATTGACATGAATCAGCCATGGATTTACATGTGTTCCCCATCCCGATCCCCCCTCCCACCTCCCTCTCCACCCGATTCCTCTGGGTCTTCCCAGTGCACCAGGCCCGAGCACTTGTTTCATGCATCCAACCTGGGCTGGTGATCTGTTTCACCCTAGATAATATACATGTTTTGATGCTGTTCTCTCGAAACATCCCACCCTCGCCTTCTCCCAGAGTCCAAAAGTCTGTTCTGTACATCTGTGTCTCTTTTTCTGTTTTGCATATAGGGTTATCATTGCCATCTTTCTAAATTCCATATATATGTGTTAGTATACTGTAATGGTCTTTATCTTTCTGGCTTACTTCACTCTGTATAATGGGCTCCAGTTTCATCCATCTCATTAGAACTGATTCAAATGAACTCTTTTTAATGGCTGAGTAATATTCCATGGTGTATATGTACCGCAGCTTCCTTATCCATTCTTCTGCTTATGGGCATCTAGGTTGCTTCCATGTCCTGGCTATTATAAACAGTGCTGAGATGAACATTGGGGTGCACGTGTCTCTTTCAGATCTGGTTTCCTCGGGGTGTATGCCCAACAGTGGGATTGCTGGGTCGTATGGCAGTTCTATTTCCAGTTTTTTAAGAAATCTCCACACTGTTCTCCACAGCGGCTGTACTAGTTTGCATTCCCACCAACAGTGTAAGAGGGTTCCCTTTTCTCCACACCCTCTCCAGCATTTATTGCTTGTAGACTTTTGGATAGCAGCCATCCTGACTGGCGTGTAATGGTACCTCATTGTGGTTTTGATTTGCATTTCTCTGATAATGAGTGATGTTGAGCATCTTTTCATGTGTTTGTTAGCCATCTGTATGTCTTCTTTGGAGAAATGTCTGTTTAGTTCTTTGGCCCATTTTTTGATTGGGTCATTTATTTTTCTGGAATTGAGCTGCAGGAGTTGCTTGTATATTTTTGAGATTAATCCTTTGTCTGTTGCTTCATTTGCTATTATTTTCTCCCAATCTGAGGGCTGTCTTTTCACCTTGCTTATAGTTTCCTTTGTTGTGCAAAAGCTTTTAAGTTTCATTAGGTCCCATTTGTTTATTTTTGCTTTTATTTCCAATATTCTGGGAGGTGGGTCATAGAGGATCCTGCTGTGATTTATGTCGGAGAGTGTTTTGCCTATGTTCTCCTCTAGGAGTTTTATAGTCTCTGGTCTTACATTTAGATCTTTAATCCATTTTGAGTTTATTTTTGTGTATGGTGTTAGAAAGTGTTCTAGTTTCATTCTCTTACAAGTGGTTGACCAGTTTCCCCAGCACCACTTGTTGAAGAGGTTGTTTTTTCCATTGTATATCCTTGCCTCCTTTGTCAAAGATAAGGTGTCCATAGGTTCGTGGATTTATCTCTGGGCTTTCTATTCTGTTCCATTGATCTATATTTCTGTCTTTGTGCCAGTACCATACAAGTCTGAGTGATTTTGTTGCAAAATGATAGCTCTTTCTAAAATGAGCACTTACATTACAAGATCCTAGGCTTCAAGGTTTGGCAATAATTCAATGTCCTTTATTTATCATATTTTCTATGTATCTGACACAGGGATTTAAGCTGAACACATTTTCTCTCCTCTTGGGTGAGATTCCTCTAGCCATGGGGAAGAGCAATCACACAGTGACTGACTTCATCCTGGTGGGCTTCACAACAGATCCTGTGGTGCAGCTGGTCCTGTTTGTGGTGTTCCTTGGTGTCTACTCTATGACTGTGCTAGGAAATACCACCCTCATAGTGTTGATCAGTAATGACTCCCGACTTCACACACCCATGTATTTTTTCATTGGGAATCTGTCTTTCCTGGATCTCTGGTACTCCTCTGTGTACACCCCAAAGATCCTGGTGACATGCATCTCTGAAGACAAAAGCATCTCCTTTGCTGGCTGTGTAGCCCAGTTCTTCTTCTCTGCGGGGCTGGCCTACAGTGAGTGCTACCTGCTGGCTGCCATGGCTTATGACCGCTATATGGCCATCTCAAAGCCACTGCTCTATTCTCAGGTCATGCCCAGCAGGCTGTGTGCATGTCTAATAGCATGCTCATACCTTGGTGGATTTATTAACTCTTTCATTGTTACCAAAGGAACTTTTGCTTTGAACTTCTGTAGTAACAATGTCATTGATGACTTTTTCTGTGATATCCCACCTCTTGTGAAGTTGGCTTGTGGAAGAAAAGATACCTACCAGGCTGTGCTGTTCTTTGTCCTCGCCTCCAACGTCATCACCCCCATTGTGCTCATCCTGGCCTCCTACCTCTTCATCATCACCACCATCCTGAAGATCCGCTCCACCCAGGGCCGCCTCAAAGCCTTCTCCACCTGTTCCTCACACCTCATCTCTGTCACCCTGTTCTATGGATCCATTCTCTACATTTACTCTCGTCCACAGTCAAGCTATTCATTGGACAGGGATAAAATAGTTTCTACGTTTTACACTGTAGTGTTCCCAATGTTGAATCCTATGATCTACAGTCTGAGGAATAAGGATGTGAAAGAAGCTCTGAATAAACTCCTCAAATAAATCAAGAGTCTCTCATTCTAAGGAGATGTGGAGATAGTTTTTGATAAGGTTACTCTATTTCAAGAAGAGCTGACATCATGCTGTGTTTATTACAACTAAGAATTTGACAAAGCAAACTAAAGAATTTGCATTCTTGCTACCTGACAATTCAAGAGGCCTAAAATGAGAAAATTAGGGGAATCTAGGAGATAAAGACTTGAATTAAATTTCATGTTACTCTAGAATAAAAGCAAATAACTTAAAACATAAAACACTTCTTCTACATTCATAAAGAGACAGAACTGTCCATTCCTTTAGCATGTGAATATTTTGGCTGACTGATATTCATTGAATAGTATCTGTGTGGTTTTCCCTAGAAATAGAAACAAAAATGCTAAATTAGTTTTTAATAACTTTCTACAAATATTAACTAGTTGAAATCATCTCTCTCCATTCCCATAACAGAATTTCTTAAAGCATTTTTATGTGCTTTTCCCCAGAATAACTAAAAAAAGGCCCAGAGTCACCCATAAAATAGTACAACTAGGCTCAGCAAGCATATTCTTTCAATCTTTGTCTCACATTTATTACTCAATGGAGAAAAGTTGAGCTGAATTCCCATATATATGATTTTTGTGAACCACTATATATCTCCCTGGGCTCCTCTTTCATTTTATCATAGTGAATATACACAGACTCCTATTTCCAATTGTGACATTTTGAGCATCAAAACACAGTTACTATAATAAATAATAATAATAATTATAGTAAGAAGAAACAGCTTGAGAAGTAAACATCTATGAGTACACATTATTCTGAAGTGAAATTTTTATTTAAAGAATATATAAAGGTAGTGATCAAACAAGAAATAAAAAATCATGAGATGAACATACTTTTGATTTTTTAAAGTGAGACCAATATTAATGTAACTATGTCAATAAAATCTGAATACATCCTTCTTTCTATAGCTAAAAGCAGTAAAAAAAAAAAAAAACAGCAAGAAAGCAAAATGTAAGTGATCACCAAAATGTAGCAGCTTCACTCAGAGAAGAAAAAGCTAATCACAGGCAGTGATACATATTAACCTGGAAATGTAATCCAACCTGTATAATCACTACCAGTTGTTACACAAAGTAAATCAACAGAGACTGGGTCCAACAGTATAATTTCAAGAAGCTTGATCTAGAAAATGCTCTAAAACCAAAAGCTCTTTATGCCAACTTAGACTCATTTTTTAAATGATATCTATTACCCACTAATGATTTTTAATTGTGTAAAATATGTTCTTTTTAAGTAATGTTAACAGATCAAATTGGTGTATTAGAGTGGCAACAATTTAGTCAATAGAAGTTAAAGCGAAACTGGAAAATATATCATCCGATAGGGAAATATCAGTTACAAAATTTAAGCAGTTGCAATAAACTTATCCTTAAAACATCTTAGTATCATACATTCTTATATTTCACTGCAAAAAAATATCTGGACAGGAACTCCTATTATAATCCTTTCAGAATAAGCAACCAAGGCCAATTCTCTAAATAGTTATCAATGTATATTAAGATGCTATAACCTTCACTGGCCTAAGTGTATAGTCATATTTTGTGTATGGAAAAGTGAACTCAACTCAACTGCAATTCAAATCTAAATAATATCAAGTCATTATAAGAAGGTAAACTACAGCTAATAATGATCTTAGAAAGACATAAAAATATGTAGGAACATAATAAAACTTTAAAGAAATACATGGCACTGGTGTCTAAAAAATGTTTTAGAATAGCTTAAAGTGTAAGCTTGGCAGTAAGACTTTCTACTCATTTTTGGAAATATTCCATCTGCACCCTATGATTGTGACGCATTCAGAAGTATCTTCAACATTAATTTGAAGTTATAGCATACATTTCTAAGGAAATTTTATTTTACAAATCACAAATGAAGTTTGAAGTCTTAAAAGAAAGCAGTTTCTAAAATGTGTCTTTTAGTTTCATGAGTTTTAATAAAAACTTTCATAAATACAATTGTTTGTGAATGTTCTCCTCCATGCAAAAATTCTTGGATTTATTTTTTTTTAATTTTTATTTATTTTTCTTTTCTAATTAAAAAATGAATTTTAAAAATTAATTTGTACTTACATTAAGAAAAAAAAAAACTCATGTTCTTTGAAAACATAGGATGAAGACTAACCACTTCTAGACTTCTAGATAGCAGTACTTGTGATAACTGCAAAATCACACTCTATGAGTTTTGAATTCATATTGTCTCATATCTAGTTTAAAAAAAAAGAAAGGAAAAGGAAGTGAGCGACAGGATCTAAAATTTGTAAAATTATCTACTACAATATTGTAAGTTTCTACTTCTATAATTACAAAGCAAACCTCTGTCTCCATTCTTGCATGAGACTGGCCCATTCAATCTTTCTCAGCATCTCAGCTGAATAAGAGTTATCTTGTAAGTTGTCCAGATTTTCTTATTGTTAGATCTGAGTCTTCAATCATCTTGGGTTTTTGTTTGTTTGTTTTGTTCATTTGTTTGTTGGCAGTACTTTTTCTTTGAAAGAGAGGGCTACATTGATGCTAAGAAATGCATTGCTAAATCCCCTTGCTTCAAAACATAATTCTTCTTGACACATTTTTGTATCACTGCTAATTTCTCTCTGATGATTGGGATCAATTGCCTTTCCCAATAGAGACACCCCAGTCAGATCAAGCATGAGGAGTCCACCATGGCCAAGGTGCAGACCCAAATTGCAATTCATCAGAGCACTGAGGTGTTTCCCTGGGGAAGCATTTCATCCTTGTCCATACAGACCTCTAAATGAACTGAGTACAGGATTATGAGTAGGGAAATTAAATTCAAGTTAGTTAGTTCATCTTGTAGTAGTAAATAAAATAGAATATAAAAGTGCAAAGATTTTTTTAGGGGAAATACTCTGCTTGTATCAGAGAAAATGGAGAGGGAGCCAGAAAAAAAAAAAAGAAGGATTATCATCATCTGATGCAAGTATGACCACAAGTGAAGAAGAAATGGATGGAAAGATGGACAAAATCATCTGAGAGCATTGCTTAGTCTTTGGTTAGGTCTTTGATCACTCCTTAGTGATCAAAGGAGTCTAGTGTCTAAGAATGCATTGGTATCCTTGTCTGGCTTAGTCATTAGCTCAGAGCACCTTGTGGGAGGCATGACCTTTGATATAGATAGTTCAGAGATCAGCAGCTAGTATCTTTGGACAATTATACTGTCTGCATTTGGATTTTTGAAAGGCTTATTTTCCTGGCCACCACAGGGTCCATGCCCACCTCATCTCCTTGGTTCACTTTCTTAATAAGGGGAAGATAAGGTCATATACTCACTGCTGTTTTAAAGCACGGATATACCTCAACAACCATGATCAAGTTTTCGTATAACCACGACCTGATTTTCTCAGGCTAATTGCTTCTGAATAATGGTATAGATAGTAAAATCAATTATTCCCCGTGGATTGGAAGAGGTTGCCATGGAATGTACCTCTTAGAAGTGGAAATGTTTGATGCATACCATGGTCATAAAAAAGACAGTATTTTTGTCTACATCTATAGATGCTAACAAGAAAAAGCCAGTAAGAAATATAAAGCAAATAATCCCCCCAGTATGTGATAATTTATGAGAGGAAAATCATTACCTTTGCAACTTTGAATTAGTAGGAAGCGTCTAATCTAATCATCCTGTTACCCAGTGGTTTACCAATCCTCTCAGAAAAGTTTTTTTTTTTTTTTTTTTGCCTTGTTGACACCTCATGCATGCATGCTAACTCACTTCAGTTGTGTCTGACTCTTTGCGACTCTATGGACCATAGCCATCTGCCAGGCCCCTCTGCCCATTTTGACACCTCACAATAATGTTAACCAAATTAGCCTTAGTGAGAAGATGGCCATGTTGAACTCATTTCAACTGCTATGGCCACTTTGTACAAGGGCCCTGTGAACATGTAGTCTGGTGTGGGGAGAAGGAGGTTGACTAAGACTCAGGAAGAAGGTTACTTCATCCACCTCATTTGTGGAGCCTCCAGTTTATGTATGTATGGGTAGAGTTCTGTGCATATGGGTGAGCATTCAGTTCAGTCGCTCAGTCGTGTCTGACTCTTTGTGACCCAATGGACTGCAGTATGCCAGGCCTCCCCGTCCATCACCAATACCCGGAGTTTACTCAAACTCATGTCCATTGAATCAGTGATGCCATCCAACCATCTCATCCTTTGTTGCCCCCTTCTCCTCCTACCTTCAACCTTTCCCAGCATCAGTTCTTTTCAAATGAGTTGGTTCTTTGCATCAGATGGCCAAAGTATTGGAGTTTCAGCTTCTGATTAGTCTATAACTTTGAAGATTCAATGAACTGTGACAGTCTCTCAGCCTCCTTGGCAAATTTAATGACCTCACAATGTATTGGGTATCCCTCAAAGGCTACAACCACTGAATTCTAGTGTGGTGCTGTTGAATTCTACTGTTTCAAGAGATATAGATATATTTTTATTCCAAACTGATTTCATCAATTTTATTTCTCAAAACAAATATTATTAATCCTGCATCCTTTCTTCAACTTCTCTACCTGTAAAAAGTTGTTCATTCATGATCTCCACATAGAAGATCTTCAATTCTTTTCCCCTCAGACAAACAGAGGAGTTAACAGTGATAAATGGGGATTTTCACCACTGCATCTTTCAAGTCTTTATAAAAACACTAAACTTTGCACTTCTCCCCAGTGATGCAATATGGCTTTTTGTTTACTGTCTGAGTAGAGAATGTATTGGGGGAGTACCTTCACAGACATCCACTTGAAAATTCCAATAATTATAACACTGTTTCCAGAGATCAGGGGCAGGAAACTAAGATGAGGATTCTGTTTTATTCTGTATATCTATACCCAGTATGATTTCTGAGTATGGGTAAATAATGATCACCTATATATCTAGTCTCAGACCCAATGAAAGAAAAAAGCAGATCAAAGCTATATTTAAATTATTTCCATTAGACCCACCGGCAAGTATGTACCTTGGGTGTTTTTCCATCATTTAAGGTTAGTGTTAGCTCAGAGTCAGGATCTAATAAACCATAGAAGAGCTGGTTACTTACCTTTGTCCAGGGTAGGATTATTCTCATAGTGGTTTCTGGCCGTCCACAAGAAAGCCTGGAGGAACATGTATAGAGCATACGTTGGCTAAGTTTCAAGTTCCTTTATCAAAGGTCCCATGCTTCCCCGTAAGTCTAAGGTTTCAGTGGCTGTAAACTAGCTTAGGTCAGAGAATTATATGAGATGGTATTTGCCTACTAGAATATTTTGTGCTGATTTTTATCCAAGTAAAAATGAAATATTACTGCAGTTGTTTTCTAGTCTACTTCATTCCATAAGAATCTCCTGACCCATGAGACACTGCCATGAGTGTATGAACAACAGAATACTTGGTTAAGATCTAGAGTTTATGATGTATTGGAAAACTGCATCCGTCTTGTCTCTGAGTTACACACTAAGATAGGCTTTCTGGCTCCTTGGTTTTTTGTTGTTGTTGTTGTTGAACAGTCCAGATTTAATTTTCAACAAAAGTCAACTCACCATGCTACAGTAATAATTTCTAACTGCATCCCAAGAAACGGTAACAACTTTAGAACTCATAGCTTCTGAGGGTGGTTATCTCTTCTATTCCTGAAGGTGCAAGACAGACAACAGCTTATGAGTTGAAGGGAGTTCTGGGAAATGGGTCACCTGGCAGGTCCCACGGTCCAGGTCCAGGGATGCAGCCAGCTGTGGCATCTTTGCAAGAAACAGGAAAGAGAAAACCACTCTGACCTCACTTCCTGTCCTGCTATTTACAGCCACTGGCTAAACCCATTAAGTAAACAGAGAGCAAAGGGACCCATGGATACAGTTGATGCAGCTGAGCATCCTGAGAAGAAGATGAGTTTAAAGTATAGAGAAAGGAATGGGAAGAACAAAGGAAAGGTATTCAACAGACAATAAAGATATCAGTATCATTGAACATATGTGTTTAATATCCAAATATACACATATGACTATATAGTATACTTAATAAATGTCACATATGTCTATTTTGGCTTCTACACAACTGGAGAGAATGAGAATGAAAATTCTGATTGATTATATTTCAGTTAAGAATTGTAGTTTTAAAAAAATCCTCATCATTGAATAATGCCCAATTTGTCAACACACAATTTTATTTAATTTTCTTGTTAGTCATTTCCCATGACCATGAAAACCTAAGGGATTGCAGAATCTATAATCCTGGGGATTCAGAAACTAATATAGAGGATTCTGAAACAGTTAGATTTGAACTCTCTTGAGGTGATGATGGGCTGAGAATTTTAGGTAAGTTATCTAACTGAGATATTAGAATTAGATGGAAAATTTTACTTGTTCCTCCAACCAATCCTAAGATTATTTACATCCTAAGGCATATATATGCTAGTAAGAGGGCCTCTTTTCAAATATCTCACCATCTTCCTATTGCAGTTTCTGAAACTGCTCAGAGTTCACAAGAAAAAGTAGCATTTTTCATTATTAGAGACAAAAAAGAGCAATCAATATTACCAAAAAATGACAAGAAATGGGGAAAAATGTAAAATAAACTAATGATATATGCTACAACATGGATAATAAAGGGGAACTATTTCAATAAGGCTTCTTTTTGTAGAATTCTTATGATACCAGATTCCTGTTTATAATAATAATCATAGGAATGTTTCTTTTTTGTCATGGTATTGGACTTCCCAGGTGGCATTATTGGTGAAGAATCTGCCTGCCAATGCAGGAGATGCAAGAGACATGAGTCTGATCACTGGGTCAGGAAGATCCTCTGGAGTAGGAAACGGCAACCTGCTCTAGTATTCTTGCCTGGAGAATCCCATAGACGGGGAGACTGGTGGGCTACAGTCCATGGGGTCGTAAAGAGTCAGACATGACTGAGCACACAACACAGGTATTGAGAATGCAGTTCTCACGTGAGCTTTATCTCCTGCTTTCAGTAAGAGAAGGGGCTATCAGAGTGTTCCTTAGGTTTCTGCTTTTTTTTTTTTTTAATGCTAATGAAATAATTCTTATGTCAAAGTGGAATATTTGGGGGTGGCAATACCTACCACACTTCATATTTCACTCCCTCCTAAACCATGGGGACTTTATCATGTCTCATGAGCTTTGAACAACTTGTTTATTTGTAGCTGGGAAATAGAATACAGATTTTTTTTCTTTCAGTGCAAAAACTAAATTAGCTCCTCTCCCAGTTCCTCTTAATCAAATCATTCAGTTTTTTCTTAATATCATCTATCATTAAATGAAAGTATTTCTTATTTGTTTACTTGTGTAGTGTGTACATGCTCAGTCACTAAGTTGTGTCTGACTCTTTGTGACCCCATGGACTGTAGTCTGCCAGGCCCTTCTGTCCATGTGATTTTCCAAGCAAGAATGCTGGAGTGGGTCACCATTTCCTCCTCCAGGGTATCTTCCTGACTCAGGATCAAATCTGCATCTCCGGCAGCTCCATCATTGGCAGGCAGATTCTTTATCCCTGCATTGCCTATGTATCTCTCCTTTCTAAATAAAGCCTCCACAGAATAAGGTCAGTGCTGTTAGCTTCACTACTGTATCCTAATGCCCAGACAGCCCCAGGGACTCAAGAAATATTTTGCTAATAAATGAGTAAGCCCCAAACAACATTAAGGCTTTCTATTATTAAAGTCGCTCTGTTGAAATAAATATGTTGAGGCTCAGAAAACTTGCCTCATCTTCCCAAATAAGTAAAGATTCCTATTCAGCTCTTCCTTACTTTAATAACGATAGTCTTGACCATATTTCACAGGTTTCTATAAGAGAATGCCCTCCTTTGGTGTGGGTTGAGGTAATTGAACACTTGATTTCCTCATTTGTAGGTGAGGTCTCTTTAAACCATGGAGAGGAATAATCATACTATGCCTGAGTTCATCTTTGTGGGATTCACAACAGACCCCAAGATGCAGCTGGTCCTGTTTTTGGTGTTCCTTGGTGTCTACTCCGTGACCCTGGTAGGAAATACCACTCTCATGGTGTTGACCGGTAATGACTCCTGCTTGCACACACTCATGTATTTTTTTCACTGGGAATCTGTCTTTTCTGGATCTCTGGTACTCCTCTGTGTATACCCCGAAGATTCTAGTGACCTGCATCTCTGAAGACAAAAGCATTTCTTTCACTGGCTGTGTGGTCCAGTTCTTCTTCTCTGCGTGGCTGGCCTCCGGTGAGTGCTACCTGCTGGCTGCCATGGCTTATGATCTCTACTCAGCCATTTCCAGTGCCCTGCTCTATGCTCAGGTCATGTCCAGGAGACTCTGTATCTGTTTGGTTATATATTCCCATGCTGGGGGTTTTGTCAATGCAATAATACCAGCAACACTTTCACTTTGAATTTTTGTGGTGGTAATGTTATTGATGACTTTTTCTGTGATGTTCCACCTCTCATGAAATTGGCTTGTGATGTGCAAGAGATGTACCGGGACGTGTTGTACTTCCTCCTGGCCTCCAGCGTCATCACCCCGACTGTGCTCATCCTAGCTTCCTATGCCTTCATCATTGCGGCCATCTTGCGAGTTCACTCCACCCAGGGCCGCCTCAAAGCCTTCTCCACCTGCTCCTCCCACATGATCTCTGTCACCTTGTACTATGGCTCCATTCTCTACATCTACTCCCATCCAAGTTCCAGCTATTCCCTTGAGAGGGACAAGATGGTGTCTACATTTTACATCGTGGTGTTCCCCATGTTGAACCTCATGACCTACAGTCTGAGGAATAAAGATGTCAAAGATGCTCTGAAAAAACTCATCAGGTTCACATAATCTGAAGTCTAAACTGACATAAAATTTTTGAAACATTGCTCAGTGAAAACAGACTGCTTCAGGGGAAGTTTGGGGAGAAATATTAAAAACAAACAAAAAAAAAACCCACTTGTTTCTCTACTCAAATTCAATAAAAAAGTATTTTTCCTTGCATTCATTTGTTTTGTTTAATAGTTCTGCTATAATCTCTTCTACAACTTAATAAATTCAACTTAATATAACTTTTAAAAAATGATATCAAAATTTAATGCAATACAAGAGTATATATCACTTCTGGAATTCCAAATGATTAAATTTTACTATCTCCTTGGGATAGACCCATTTTCCACCTACTTGATGAGCATTGAGGGATTGTGAAAAAAACATTAAATGGATTCTTGACATTTGTGGAATATATCCCAAATTATTCTTGTCTGATACAATGCTTCTGTGGTAATGAAAGAGTAAGGACAGTGAAGAATTTTGTGATGGAAAGAGAAGGCAATGAGGTATTAGGCAATAAACACAGATGAAAAGAAAAATCAGAAATATCAGAGCTAGTACAAATAATGAATTGGCCTCAACTATTGGTTCTGAAACTTTTATTTAACTGTAATTTATAAATATGCCCATTATGACAATAGCTATACTCTTTCAACAGAAAATTGTAACTTCTGAGGTGCAAACTACTCATTTGTCAAATGTAACCAATATTTTGTAATTTGCAGTGTTGTTGTAAAGATTATGTTTTTAATTAGTCATTTCAGGTGGTCAAAAGGTTTAAAGAAAATAATTACTAAAATTATTAAAAATTAAGTAAAGTTGACCTGAAATTTTCAAATGCTGTTCAATGTTTGTCAATGAATGGTTTTAACTTTTTTTCATAAGAAATGCATTCCTCTGCTTTCTTCTGGTTTTCTTCCTTCTTTCTCCATCTAATCTCTAGATGATGCAGAAATTTCCCACTAAGCAATGATCTCATATATAGTCCATAAATATAGAATCTATACATACAATGTTCAGAGTATTTCAAAAGCTCCTTGCTGAATAGACTTGACAGGAGGTAGACAAGTCAAACAGAGACAGAACCAACACCAGGATGTGCTCACTTTTAGGGTAATAACCAGAGGTAGATACTACCAAGCACTTAGCTTTCCCTTGCCATGCAAATTCACATTTGTGGATGGTAGCCTGATTTGAATTTACCCTCTTTTTAAAGGTAAAATGTAAACTGCTTAATACAAATTACAAAAATTTTTGGGTGGCATAATTTAATCACCTGTGTCAGAAGCTTATAATTCCAGATTAGAATCATGGATTCATTGTTTTGCACTTGCCTAGCTATCATTTATGCATATATGTGGAAATTAAAACATATCTTGAAGGATCATCTACAACAAATGAATTCATATGTTTTCAAACATTATCTTTAGCTTTATAGTTTACAGTTTCTATAAACTGTTTTTATAGGCATGAAAGTATTTTTTTTTCCATATATTTACTTTTATTGAATTTGTTAATGACACATAGTTTTTGCACTGCCAAACCATGCCTGAGAATTCAAAGAAAGAAATGGTACAATGGACAGCCTCATCCACCCATCATACAGCATATTAAAACTTGATTCATGTGCACTTTGATAATTCCACAATCTTTTAAAAAGTTGTAACAAGGGTTGGGATTTTTAAGTCTCCTTGCAGGTCTTTAGATTTCTATGCCGTTAAATAACTTTTCCATATATTCATCTCTGTTCCTCAATAACATAACCCCCAACAAAATTTTGCTGGAAAAAATGCACTTTTCAGGGGAAATATGTGGCTCAAGGTTCAAGAGATTATTTGTTAAAAGATTTTTGGTTCCCAAATGAAGTCTTCAGATTAACTAAGAATCCTTTGTTTCTCAATCATCCAACCTCTCCTTGGCTGGCTCAGCTACTCACCCAAGCACATCAGAACATAGGCATCCTGCCTGCCACCTCAAGTAACTCCAACATTATTGCCCAGATACAGTTTGCAGGTCCCATCAGGTGATTCTGTTAGCTTCCCAGGAGTGGGATTCCTGCATTGACACTTTTATCAAGACTCAACTCCTAGAGGAAAATGCTCCCACAACAGGATAGTTTTACTCACCCATTTGCTTCGCTCTTGGCAATAGCAAGTCTGCAACTCCTACATTTGGCAAAGGGATTTTATTATAGAGAAACCCAGACTCTGCATCAAGTGGTCACATGCCACTTTGAAATATTTCTACTGAAGATACAAAACTAGGAAATAACGAGACTATCTCATTAGATGGAAAGACTTCTCAGTAATCCTGGGTAGCGTCCTGGTGTCCGTTTTCCTAAAAATTACTGGATAGTTTAAGCTGTAATTATTAAAACAGAAGTGCTACATCACCTGTCTTTCGCCCCTGACGCTCCAAATGATCAACTTAAAGACACACCAGAAGGTTGATACCAAAGCTAGGCTGGGACATCACTGCATCTACAGAATACCTAACACCTTAAATATTTGGGCACAAGTGCATCTGGAATTCTTGTCAAAGATCATGCAAGATCTGTGAAACTTAAGTGGGTTTCAGGTTGAGGTTCTGCTCTTACTGCTTTAAATTTGTAAGGACAGGACAGTGATTCCCTTGGCCTGAGCAGAAACTAAACAAAGTCTTTCCACCAGTTTACTATACAATTTAGACCTGATTAGAGGAGGCTTTAGCAGCACCTGAAGTAGAGCCCCCTGCATTTACTGCCCTTTACATTAAAGGCCATTTGGTTCCACTCTAGGGATTGGCAAATTCATGAGACATTTCACAATTCCAATGTATACTTCAGGTTACTGAGCTAAGCAATATGCTCTGTCAAAGAACTATTCCAAGTGATAGCAAAAAAAAAAAAAAAAAAGCCTTAATATGGAACACAGAAAAAGCATTACCCAAATAAAAAATTACTAAAAGAAATAAGATTCTTCCCTCCTACCCCTTTCCCCACTTTGTGACCCAAGTTTGGTTGAATTTAATTTGTGGTTACCTCAGAATACAACTCAAAGTTTTAAATTATAAGTCAGAGCCCTACAGATTATCCAAGCACATCAGTTCTTTTGAGAGCGGCATGTTCCAGGAAGTCTAATCCAGCCACAGTCCACCTCAGAGTATTCCTTATAGATGGGGCACAGGACAGGTTAATTAAGGTCACTTAAATCTTCATCTTTTACAGCAGATCAGAACCCAGGTGGCTGACTTTCTGCAGGATTTCTGATAGGAATCCAGTAGAGCTGGTTTCAAGTTTCACATCAACACTTAATAGCTGTAACCTTCTTATCCAGAAGTTGTGATCCACATGAAGTCCACAATGAGTGCAGCAAATCTGAGGTAGTCAACCCTTACGAAGGCTCAGTATCTGAACATAAAAAGATTTTGATACGACCACTGGCTGCAGTTTTTGATTTTTTTTTTTTTTCGTACTCGCAGAGTAATTATGAAAGAACACTGCTGAATCTAGTTTGAACATTAATATAACTATGAAAACCCCCCTAAAGCCAATACACATAAGGAGCAGTTGTAACACTTAAACTTCCATAGTGCAACATGGTCAGTCACGTATACCAAGTGGTCTGCATCGGCTGTAGATCCAGCAGAGATCAGATGGATGGCTGTCCGTGGTGGTTAGCTGTGGTTTAGTTACCTTAGAAGGGTTAGCAAACACCATTCCTTAATTGTACTGTGTGTGGCTGCTTTTCTGATTCTCAAGCACAGCATACTGGTTGTCTAGCTGAAGTTTAAGGGCCTGGTTTTTTGAAAACTCATCCCTACCTCTAGTTTTGTGTCTTACTACTTCAAAGCTCTTCTCCATTTCTTTATCCTTCCGGCTGTCTACATGCTTGGCAGTGGACTGCAGGGATGGGAACTGCGTGTCACTATAGATTTCTGGTGGTCCTTGTGGTGCTTTCCTTGTTGTGGTCAACCTGGCTCCAGGAGGCCTGTACACGCCACTAGTCATTGTCGGTTCTGGGGTTTCTGTAACAACTACTGGAGCAGGAGGTGCTTGTACCGGAGCAGTTTTATTCCAAGGGCCTGAAGATTTTTCTACACCACCACCACCACCTCCAGATTATGAACAACAAGAGCATCTGGAGAGTTATTGTTCATTACCTTTGTTATGAATGTTGATAACAGCAAAAGGATCAGTACTCTTCCAAAAGCAATGGAGGTTATTATTGCTCACAGTGAACTTTTTAAAATATTAAGTAAAAAATGCAAAATCAGTTTTCTATATTACAAGCAAATCACGGGAAAGAAATAACTAAACCTGCCTTGTACTAAATATTGACCTGTAAAGTTCTAGGTAATTAAAAAATTCCATCAGTATCTGTGAGGGTTGGGACAGACACTGAATCTAGAATACAGCAGAGCTTTAATTTGTTGGGTCTTTGTTTTTTTGTTTTGTTTTTGTCTTTTTGTTTCTATTTGTTCCATTTGATGTTGTTATTTTCCTTCATGGGGAATATGCAGTTCATGATCTAATGGATGACATGGTAGACTACTCATTCTATCTGGAAGAGATCACATTTAAGGTGTTATGTAATCCTAATAATATACATTTCTCTATATTTAGAAAAGTGTTTTCTTCATAGTATAAACAATTCAAACACTTTGCTTAATATTTCATTGAAGTTGGAGGCACAAGGATGACAAAGAAGTAATCAATATACTCAGAGTTTGATGAGGGAGTTTGGAAGAATGTCTTAATAAAAACAAATATTTGTCAAACTTTGTTTCCAGCTTTTTCACAATTTTAAATCTACTTCTCAATCAATAGTTTGCTCACCAAGATTCAAACTATGTATTTGAAAAGCATCCAAATTTACTTTCTTTTTCAAAGAGCTCCCCCCAAATTAAAAGAGGATGAGTTTTATGAAAATCGAGTATTGCAAAGTAGCAGGATGCAATATTGTAGAGCATCAAACAACTCAATATTAGTTTTAAAAGTCTAATCACAACAAAGGAATAATCAACAGAAAATGGTTCAATCAATGATTCATCTTTTAAGCAAAATGTATTGTATTTACTTGAATGTGGCAATGTGCACAAGCATGTTTATAAGGCAATAATTTGGAAAATGCAATGAAAGCATCCTGCAAAAAGATCACCTTCATCTCTAAGGTCTTATAGTCTGTATTGCTTTCCAGAAGGCCACTTTAACATCTTTGTTTCTCAAGCTATAGATAAGAGTATTGAGCAATGGACTGACCACAGTATAAAACAGAGATGTCACTTTGTCCTTCCCCAGGGAGTAGGTGGAACTTGGCCTTGAATATGTGAACAGCAAGGATCTGTAAAAGAGCATGACCAAGACCAGGTGTGAAGCACAGGTGGAGAAGGCTTTGTGTTTTCCTGAAGCTGTGCAGATCCTCAGAATAGCTAGAAGGATGTTGAAATAGGAAATCAGCATGGCAAGAGAGTTGGAGAGAACTGTGAAACCCACAAGACCCAGGAGGACCTGTTCATAGACCTTGGTGTCTGTACAAGACATTTTCACCAATGGTGGTACATCACAGAAATAGTGGTCAATACTATTTTTGCCACAGAAGCTCAGGTGAAAAGTGTTGGCAGAATGTGCTATAGCATTCAAGAACCCTCCTATGTAGGAGCCAGCAAACAAGTCCAGTACAGAGAGAAGGGGACATAGTACTTGAATAGAGTAGCAGGTTACAGATTGCCATGTGGTGGTCATAGGCCATGATTGCTAGGAGATAGCACTCAGTGTAGGCTACAGTACAGGAAAAGAAAAACTGGGCTCCACATCCAGCCAGTGACATGTGCTTATCTTCTGAGACACAAGTTGCCAGGATTTGGGGGATGTACACAGAGGTGTACCAGAAATCCAAGAAAGAGTGAGTGACAATGAAAAAATACATAGGTGTGCACAGGCAATAGTCAATATGGATTAAGACAACTAAGGACATGTTACCTGACAAGGTGATCAAATAAAGCATCAGAAATATTCCATATAGGGTCAGTTTCCACTGGGGGTCTGTTGAGAGGCCCAGTAAGATGAATTCATTCAGGAGAGTGCAATTTCCAACTTCCATGTCCGAAGAGGAGATAGCCTGGTAAGATAAGAAAAAGTTGCTAAATGACTTAATGATTTCCTATTGAAAGAAATAAACTGTATATTAAACCAGCAATTCCTAAGAAGCTTATAGACTTTTATCCCTTATTGCTCAGAATGATAGAACATCAATCTGTGACTTAGGGGCCACTGGAATTCAAGGTAGAATCTCATTTTGAAATTAGGTCTTTCACTTCCTAATTGTTTTTTTTTTTTTCATTTATTTTTATTAGTTGGAGGCTAATTACTTTACAATATTGTAGTGGTTTTTGTCATGCATTGACATGAATCAGCCTAATTGTTTAATGTAGAATACCTCCTCCCATAGTTATCCCCAAATTACAACTGTTTACAGAGCAACTATCAATGAGAACAACCTGATTCCAATAGACCATATGTGGGGCCATACAAACACTCAATAATTTTAAAATAATTCAAGCTATGGGAAGTATATTTGCTGACCTACAAGTGTTGATAATTACAATAGAAACCAGTAGTAGAAAATAGATCTATGAAAAATTCCCAAATATTTGAAACACTATTTAAAACACTTCTAAATACCTTATAAGCAAAATTAAAAAGTACATATAGAAATTATTTTTAAGAAAGTGAAAATAAAACACAACATATTAATTAGTGGGAAATAGTGAAGCAGCACTTACAGGGAAATTTCCAGCACTGAACATCAACAACAACAAAAATAAATAAAAGCTCTTTAACCAACGATATTTGCTTCTAAGTGTGGGCAGGAAGTGGCCAAGATGACAGAGTAGAACACTGAGCTCACCTCCTCCCTTGGGCACACCTAGCACACCTAAATTATAGCTATTGACAGAGCAACTATTGATTAGCATCATCTGAAGATTTTCCACAACTGAAGAAACTGAATATATAAAGAAGAAACCATAAGATAAATAGGAGGTATGAAGATATAGATAATTGATAAGTTGATACCTTGCATACATAGAGAGTTAGTTATATTTAAATGTCATGGTAGTCACAAACCAAAATGATAAATGCAACAGAAAAGGAGACAAGAGAAGGATCCAAACATGATTCTAGACAGTCAACAAATCACAAGAGAAGACAAAAACAAAAAAAGGAATTTTTAAAAGAAATTAAAAAAAAAACACAGTAATGAATGAACAAAATGGCATTAAGAACATACATATGAATAATGATTTTAAATATAAATGGAATATATTAGCAAATCAAAAATATAGAGTGACTAAATGAATAAGAAAATAAGGCCTATATATGTACTCATTGGGCTTCCCAGTGGCCCTAGTGGTTAAGAATCCTGCCAATGCAGAAGACATAAGAGAGGCGGGTTCAATCCTTGGGTCAGCAAGATCCCCTATAGGAGGGCATGGCAATTCACTCCAGTATTCTTGCCTGGAAAATCCCATGGACAGAGGAGCCTGGAGGGCTACACTTGAGAGTTGCAAAGGGTCAGATGCAACTGAAGTGACTTAGTGCATACACACACTTGTACTGCCTAGAAGATATTCCAGATCTAAAGACACACACATACTGAAAATGAAGGGATGGGATAAAGGTATTAAATGTAAATGGAAAGAAAGTGGGGTAACAATACTTTTATGAGACAAAATCATCTTTAAAACAAAGACAGTGATAAGAGACAAGGACATTACAAAATAATAAAGGCATCAATCTAAAAGAGTATATATATATATATGTATATATATATATATATACACACACACAGATATATAATCTGTGCATACTCAGTCCTGTCCAATTCTTCACAACCCCATGTACTGTAGCCCTCAAGATGCTCCTCTGTCCATGAGATTATCCCAGCAAGAATACTGGAGTGGGTTGCCATTTCCTCCTCTGAAGGATCTTCCCAACCCAGGGATCTAACCTGTGTCTCCTGAGGCTTTTGCATTGGCAGGCAGATTCTTTACTGCTGAGCCACCTGAGAAGCTCTAGATTCACAGTTGGAATCAAGATTGCAGAGAGAAATATCAACAACTTCAAATATACAGATGATACCACTTTAATGGCAGAAATGAAGATTAACTAAAAAGCTCCTGATGAGGGTGAAAGAGGAGAGTGAAAAAGCTGGCTTAAAACTCAACATTCAAAAAATGAAGTTCATGTCATCTGGTTCCACCACTTCACGGCAAATAGAAGGGTAAAAAATGGAAACAGTGACAGATTTTTTTTCCCTTGGGCTCCAGAATCACTGTGGATGGTGACTGTAGCCATGAAATTAAAAGACACTCACTCCTCCAAAGAAAAGCTATGACAAAACTAGACAGTGTATTAAAGAGCAGAGACATCACTTTGAAGGTAGAGTCAAAGCTATGATTTTTCCAGTAATCATGTAGGGATGTGAGGAGTTGGACCATAAAGAAGGCTGAGTGCCAAATAATTGATGCCTTTGAATTCTAGTACTGAAGACTCTTGAGAGACCCTCGGAGAGCAAGGTCATCAAACCAGTCAATCCTAAAGGAAATCAACCCTAATCATTCATTGGAAGGACAGATGCTGAAGCTCCAATACCTTGGCCACTTGATGCAAATAGCTGACACCCTGTAAAAGACTCTGATCCTGGGAAAGATTGTGGGCAAGAGGAGAAGGGTGTGACAAAGGATATGATGGTTGGATGGCATCATTGACTCAGTGGACATGAGTTTAAGAAAACCATAGGTTATAGTGATGGACAATGAAGCCTGGTGTAGCATACTCACAAAGAGTAGGACATGACTTAGCAACTGAACAAGAGCCAACCCATGGTTACTAAAAACTTCAAAGAGAAAAGTTTAAAAATTGGAACAATAATTCAAAAAGAAACAAAACTCTAAATTCTATGGAACATTGCAAAAGCAGACATTTGTAAGAGTTAAGTCTATAATGTTAAACTCAAGAAACAAGAAAAATCTCAAATAAACAACTTCCCAATACACTTAAAGAAACCAGAAAAAGAAGAATGAATCAAAGTTAGTAGAAGGAAAGAAATAATAAATATCAGAGTAGAAATAAGTGATAGAGATGTTACAAAAACAATAGACAATGTCAGTGTAACTAGGAGTTAGCTCTTTAAAAAGTAAAAATAAATAAATAATTAATTAAATAAATAAATCTTCATCCATATTCATTAAGAAACAAAGGAAAGAACAGTCAAATAAATAAAATTAGAAATAAAGAGAAGTTATAATTTCTATAACAGAAATACAGGCAATCATAAAAGAATACTATAAACAGATATGTGCCAACAAATTAGAAAACCTGTAGGAAATGGACAAATTCTTAGAAACATGCAATCTTTAAAGACCAAATAAGGAAGAAATAGAAAGTATGGACAGGCCCCATTATTGTTAATGAGACTGAATCAGACTCCAAACAAAAATCTTCCAATAAACAAGTCTGGGATCAGATGAAATTGTATGATTTGCAACCACATGGAAGGAGCTAGAGGGTATTATACTAAGGGAGTAGATCAGCTGGTGCTGCTTAGTTGCTTCAGTCGTTTCTGACTCTGTGTGACCCTATGGACTGCAGTCTGCCAGGCTTCTCTGTCCATGGATTTCTCCAAGCAAGAGTACTGAAGTGGGTTGCCATGCCCCCTCCAGGAGATCTTCCCAACCCAGTGGTCAAACCTGGGTCTCCTGCATTTCAGGCAGATTCCTTACCACTGAACCACCAGGGAAAGACAGATACTGTATGATCTCATTTATATGTGGAGTCTAATAACCAAACCAAGTGGAAAAACATAACAAAACAGAATCAGGCTCATGGATATGAAGAACAAAAAGGTGGTTGCCAAAGGAAAGGACGATGGCAGGGGCGGGGGGGGGGTGATTAATAAAATAGGTGAGGAACAAACTTCTGGTTTCCAAATAAATAAGTCATGGGAATGAAATGTACAACATGGTAAATACAGTCAACAATATTGTCAAGAAGTAGAGGTATGACAATAGTTTGGAAGAAAAGCTATGGCCAACCTAGACAGCATATAGTAAAGCAGAGACTACTTTGCCAACAAATGTCTGTCTAGTCAAAGCTATAGTTTTTTCAAGTAGTCATGTATAGATGTGAGAGTTGGAACATGAAGAAAGCTGAGTGCTGAAGAACTGATGCTTTTGAACTGTGGTGTTGAAGACTCTTGAGAGTCCCTTGGACTGCAACGAGATCCAACCAGTCAATCCTAAAGGAAATCAATTCTGAATATACATTGGAAGGACTGATGCTGAATCTGAAGCTCCAATATTTTGGCCACTTGATGTGAAGAACTGACTCATTGGGAAAGATCCTGATGCTGGGAAAGATTGAGGGCAGGAAGAGAAGGGGACAACAGAGGATTAGATGGTTGGATGGCATCACCAAATTGATGGACATGTATTTGAGCTAGCTCCAGGAGTTGGTGATGGAATGGGAGGACTGTCATGCTGCAGTCCATTGGGTTGCAAAGAGTCAGACACAACTGAGTGACAACTGAACATTGTCAAAATATAATAAGTTTGTATGGTGGAAAATGATACCTAGACTCATCATGGTGATCATTTTGTAATGTATAGAAATATTGATTGGCTATGTTGGAAATAAGTGTTGTTGGTAATTATACTTCAGTTAAAAGCTCTGACATTTAAAAGAGAAAAAAGGTAAAAATAAATCACAAACAAATGATCTATGTTATATATTGCAAAAGAAATAGAGTTCTTTACTGATTTTCTGATTTCAAGAATAGATTCTCTCGGTGTCAAGATTCTATCCTTGGTGTCTGGGAAGCCCTTGTCATTTGTTTAGGTCAATGATTTATAGCATATGCCATATGTCAGGCCTGGGTCTCAAGAGGCTTTGCATGTCTCTTTTCTTACTTTTGAAATGCTACTACCACATAAATAAACCTGGGTTAGCTTGCTGGATAATGAGACATCTGACTGTATTCTCTTTGTGACTCTAGCTGATAGCAAGCTGGACCCCAGACATGTGAATGGGTCCCTTTTTCCTCATCTAGCTCTCACTGAGTTAGCAGCTGAGCTCAGGCATATCAGCAAGCATAGCTCAGAGAAGACAGGGCTGATATAGGCAGCCTTGCATAACCACCTAGTTGAACTGTCACCTGAGTTCAAATCCTGATTTCATCCCTTGATAGCTCTGCAATCTTGGGAAAGAACTTAATAGCCAACATCCCACAACTCTATACCTTTTAAAAGGTAAGAAAATGTCAGTGTTATAGATTAAATGAGTAGCCCAGGCTGTGGACAGAAATTAAACCTAGTAGATGCTATTTTTATTCTAAGAAAGAATAATAATATCTGACTTAAAAAACCTGAATGTAAGGAAAATTAAACAATTAAAGTTGTATTTTTTTTTTTAAGAAGACAGTAAGATTTAGACTGGTGATGTCATTCAGAACTTTTTTAAAATTTTGAATAAATATCTTTGTTACCTATTTGCGTGTAATTTGACAAAGGAGTATCACATTTAGAGTGGAAAGTTCACTGGCCTTGGATGAAGGAGTCCTGTGATAGGGACAGGGCTTGACACTCATCATTTGTGTGATTTTTTTTTAAAATTGAGATTTAATAGACATAATGACATAATGCCTGTGTAATTTTAAGTCACCTGTTCTCTCTGGAACACAAGTTTGCCACAAGAAAAAATGTGTTTGATCCTTTTCTAGCACCAACTTTCTGTGATTCCAGTTTTTAAAACCTCTTATAACCTCCATAAAATCTATCATAAATATAAGAACATATAACCTCACCTGCAACAATACAGTGTGCAGAACAGATTAACAACCTTTATGCTATGCATATATCTTTGTAGACAATAAGCATATCATCATATTGGCTGAAGTGAGAGATGAAATATATCCTTATTTTAACATGAAGACTTGCATCGTCATACTTGTTTCTATACTAATCAATCTTGTGAACTTGTGCACATTCCTTAATTTATCAAGAAAATAATTAATTGCTCTTAAATTTTTGGAAAGTGAGACAACTTTGAAAAACTAACAAAAGCAATGTATGTTCTCCCCAACCTCCAAAACTGCATGTATGTTTCAGTTCAGTTCAGTCACTCAGTCGTTTCTGACTCCTTGTGACCCCATGAACCGCAGCACGCCAGGACTTCCTGTCCATCACCAACACCCGGAGTCCACCCAAACCCATGTCCATCGAGTCAGTGATGCCATCCAACCATCTCATCCTCTGTCGTCCCATTCTCCTCCTGCCCTCAATCTTTCCCAGCATCAGGGTCTTTTCAAATGTGTCAGCGCTTCTTCTCAGGTGGCCAAAGTATTGGAATTTCAACTTCAACATCAGTCCTTCCAATGAACACCCAGGACTGATCTTCTTTAGGATGAACTGGTTGGATCTCCTTGAAGTCCAAGGGACTTGCAAGAGTCTTCTCCAACACCACAGTTCCAAAGCATCAATTCTTCGGCACTCAACTTTCTTTATAGTCCAACTATCACATCCATACATGACCACTGGAAATACCATAGCCTTGACTAGATGGACCTTTGTTGGAAAAGTGATGTCTCTGCTTTTTAATATGCTGTCTAGGTTGGTCATAACTTTCCTTCCAAGGAGTAAGCATCTTTTAATTTCATGGCTGCAATCACCGTCTGTAGTGATTTTGGAGCCCAGAAAAATAAAGTCAGCCACTGTTTCCACTGTTTCCTCATCTATTTGCCATGAAGTGATGGGACCAGATGCCATGATCTTAGTTTTCTGAATGTTGAGCTTTAAGCCAACTTTTTCACTCTCCTCTTTCACTTTCATCAAGAGGCTCTTTAGTTCTTCTTCACTTTCTGCCATAAGGGTGGTGTCATTTGCATATCTGAGGTTATTGATATTTCTCCCAGCAATCTTCATTCCAGCTTGTGCTTTCTCCAGCCCAGCATTTTTCATGATGTACTCTGCATATAAGTTAAATAAGCAGGGCGACAATATATAGCCTTGACATACTCCTTTTCCTATTTGAAACCAGTCTGTTGTTCCATGTCCAGTTCTAACTGTTTCTTCCTGACCCGCATACAGGTTTCTCAAGAGGCAGGTCAGGTGGTCTGGTATTCCCATTTCTTTCATAATATTCCACAGTTTATTGTGATCCACACTGTCAAAGTCTTTGGCATAGTCAATAAAGCAGAAATAGATGTTTTTCTGGAACTCTTTTGCTTTTTTGATGATCCAGCAAATGTTGGCAATTTAATCTCTGGATCCTGTGCCTTTTCTAAAACCAGCTGGAACATCTAGAAGTTCACGGTTCATGTATTGCTGAAGCCTGGCTTGGAGAATTTTGAGCCTTACTTTACTAGCATGCGAGATGTGTGCAACTGTGCGGTAGTTTGAGCATTCTTTGGGATTGGAATGAAAACTGAGCTTTTCCAGTCCTGTGACCACTGCTGAGTTTTCCAAATTTGCTGGCATATTGAGTGCAGCACTTTCACAGGATCATCTTTGAGGATTTGAAATAACTCAACTGGAATTCCATCGCCTCTATTAGCTTTTTCTGTAGTGATGTTTCCTAAGGCCCGCTTGACTTCACATTCCAGGATGCCTGGCTCTAGGTGAGCGATCACACCATCGTGATTATCTGGGTCATGAAGATCTTTTTTTTACAGTTCTTCTGTGTATTCTTGCCACCTCTTCTTAATATATTCTGCTTCTGTTAGGTCCCTACCATTTCTATCCTTTATTGAGCCCATCTTTGCATGAAATGTTCCCTTTGTATCTCTAATTATCTTGAAAAAAATCTCTAGTCTTTCCCATTCTATTGTTTTCCTCCATTCCTTTGCACTGGTTGCTGAGGAATGCTTTATCTCTTCTTGCTAGTCTTTGGAACTCTGCATTCAAATGGGTATAGCTTTCCTTTTCTCCTTTGGCTTTTGCTTCCCTTTTTCCTAGCTGTTTGTAAGGCCTCCTCAAACAGCCATTTTGCTTTTCTGCGTTTCTTTTTCTTGGGGTTGGTCTTGATTGCTGTCTCCTGTACAATGTCATTAACCTCCACCCATAGTTCCTCAGGCACTCTGTCTGTCAGATCTAGTCCCTTAAATGTATTTCTCAGTTCAACTGTATAGTCATAAGGGATTTGATTTAGGTCATACCTGAATGATGTAGTGGTTTTCTCCACTTTCTTCAATTTCAGTCGGAATTTGGCAATAAGGAGTTCATGATCTGAGCCACAGTCAGCTCCTGGTCTTGTTTTTACTAGCTGTATAGAGCATCTCCCTCTTTGGCTGCAAAGAACATAATCAATCTGATTTAGGTGTTGACCATCTGGTCATGTCCATGTGTAGAGTCTACTCTTGTGTTGTTGGAAGAGAGTGTTTGCTATGACCAGCGAATTCTCTTGACTGAACTCTATTAGCCTTTGCCCTGCTTCAGTCTGTACTCCAAGGCCAAATTTGCCTGTTACTCCAGGTGTTTCTTGACTTTCTACTTTTGCATTCCAGTCGCCTATAATGAAAATGACATATTTTTTGGGTGTTAGTTCTAGAAGGTCTTGTAAGTCTTCATAGAACTGTTCAAATTCAGCTTCTTCAGCGTTACTGATTGGGACATAGACTTGGGTTACCGTGATATTGAATGGTTTGCCTAGGAAACGAAGAGAGATCATTCTGTTGTTTTTGAGATTGCATCCAAATACTGCATTTTGGACTCTTTTGTTGACCATGATGGCTACTCCATTTCTTCTAAGGGATTCCTGCCCACAGTAGCAGATATATGGTCATCTGAGTTAAAGTCACTCATTCCAGTCCATCTTAGTTCACTGATTCCTAGAATGTTGAGGTTCACTCTTGCCATCTCCTGTTTGACCACTGCCAATTTGCCTTGATTCATGGACTTAACATTTCAGGTTTCTATGCAATATTGCTCTTTAAAGCCTCGAACCTTGCTTCTATCACCCATCCCATCCACAACTGGTTGTTGTTTTTGCTTTGGCTGCATCCTTTCATTCTTTCTCCAGTGATCACCAATAGCATATTGGGCACTTACCAACCTGGGGAGTTCATCTTTCAGTGTCCTATCTTTTTGCCTTTTCATGCTGTTCATGGGGTTCTCAAGGCAGGAATACTGAAGACAAATGTGGATAAACCATAAAATAACATCAACAGATCCCTATCATCAGTACAGTTAAGATGTAAGACCAGAAGAAGACAGCTAGCCAAAATCTTAAGAAAACATTGGCAAGAGGACTGTGAAGATATGTGAAATGATATATTGAGATTTTATTGCAGACATTGTGGGAAAAAAAAAGAGAAGTCCTAATTGAAGGGTTACTGTTTTTCATATGAAAGAATTTCAATTGAGGGACTGAATCATAATTATGAAAACAATCATCACTGGAACCAATCATTTGAAAAGCAATAATTTGTCCTTTCATTTTTTTTTTTAAGACACCTGCATTCTTTAAAATAAAGGAAGCTAGATAATCACCCCACCCATCAGCTCTTCTGAGAATACAGGAAACTACTGCTCACTCCACAGTTAAGGAAGGATCCCATGGCTAAATTTTGGTCAATTGAGTAAAAACAAAAGTAAGATGCACCAATTTTATTTCTGGCTATAAAACCCTATGCACAATCATCCATAGTCTATCTTTTAGTTCAGTTTAATTCACTTGAGTTCCTCAGTCATGTATGACTCTTTGCGACCCCATGCACTGCAATACACCATGTTTCCCTGTCCAACACCAACTCCCTGAGTTTACTCAAACTCATGTCCATTGAATCAGTGATGCCATCCAACCATCTCATCCTCTTTCGTCCACTTCTCCTCTTGCCTTCAATCTTTCCCAGCATCAGGGTCATTTGAAATGAGACAGACCTTCATAGCAGGTGGCCAAAGTATTGGAGTTTCAGTTTCAGTATCAGTCCTTCCAATGAATATTCAGGACTGATCTCCTTTACGATGGACTGGTTGGATGTCCTAGGTGTCCAAGGGACTCTCAGAGTCTTCTCTAACACCACAGTTTAAAAGCAGCACTTCTTCAGTACTCAGCTTTCTTTATAGCCCAACTCTCACATCCATACATGACTAGAGGAAAAATGATAACTTTGACTAGATGGACCTTTGTTGGCAACGTAATGTCTCTGCTTTTCAATATGTTGTCTAGGTTGGTCATAACTTTTTTTTTTTTTTTCCAACGAGCAAGTGTCTTTTAATTTCATGGCTGCAGTCATCATCTACAGTGATTTTGGAGCCCCCTGAAAATGAAGTCTCACTGTTTCCATTGTTTCCCCATCTATTTGCCATGAAGTGATGGGACCAGATGCCATGATCTTAGTTTTCTGAATGTTGAGATTTAGGCCAAAGTTTTCAGTCTCCTCTTTCACATTCTTCTTTTTTTTTTTTTTTAATGCAAATTTATTTATTTTAATTGGAGGCCAAATATTTTACAATATTGTAGTGGTTTTGCTATACATTCATCAAGAGGCTCTTTAGTTCTTCCCTTTCTGCCATAAGTGTGGTGTCATATGCATATCTGAGGTTACTGATAATTCTCCCAGCAATCTTCATTCCAGATTGTGTTTCATATGGTCCAGCGTTTCTCATGATGTACTCTGCAAATAAGTTAAATAAGCAGGGTGACAATATACAGCCTTGATGTACCCCTTTCCCCATGTGGAACCAGTCTGTTGTTTCATGTCCAGTTCTAACTGTTGCTTCTTGACCTGCATACAGATTTATCAGGAGGCAGGTCAGGTGATCTTGTATTCCCATCTTTTTAATAATATTCCATAGTTTGCTGTGATCCACACAGTTAAAGGCTTTGGCATAGTCAACAAGGCAGAAATAGATGTTTTTCTGGAACTCTCTTGTTTTTTCAATGATCCAGAAGATGTAGGCAATTTGATCTCTGGTTCCGCTGCCTTTTCTAAAACCAGCTTGAACTTGTGGAAGTTCGTGATTCACATACTATTGAAACCTGGCTTGGAGAATTTTGAGCATTACTTTGCTAGTGTGTGAGATGAGTGCAATTATGCAATACTTTGAGCATTCTTTGGGATTGCCTTTCTTTGGGATTGGAATGAAACTGACCTTTTCCAGTTCTGTGGCCACTGCTGAGTTTTCCAAATTTGCTGGCATATTGAGTGTAGCACTTTCACAGCATCATCTTCTAGTATTTGAAATAGCTCAACTGGAATTACATCATCTCCACTAACTTTCTTTGTAGTGATGTTTCCTAAGGCCCACTTGACTTCGCATTCCAGAATGTCTGGCTCTAGGTGAGTTATCACATCATCATGATTATCTGGGTCATGAAGACCTTTTTTTGAACAGTTCTTCTGTGTATTATTGCCACCTCTTCTTAATATCTTCTGCTCTTGTTAGGAATATTTCTGTCCTTTATTGAGCCCATCTTTTCATGAAATGTTCCCTCGGTATCTCTGATTTTCTTGAAGAGATCTTTAGTCTTTCCCATTCTGTTGTTTCCCTCTATTTCTTTGCACTGATCACTGAGAAAGGCTTTCTTATCTCTTCTTGCTATTCTTTGGAACTCTGCATTCAAATGGGATTATCTTTCCTTTTCTCCTTTGCCTTTTGCTTCCCTTCTTTCCAGAGATATTTTTATGGCCTCCTCTTACAACCATTTTGCCTTTTTGCATTTCTTTTTCTTTGGGATGGTCTTGATCCCTGACTCCTGTATAATGTCAAGAGCCTCTCTCCATAGTTCTTCAGGCACTCTGTCTATCAAATCTAATTCCTTGAGTCTATTTGTCACTTCCACTGTATAGTCATAAGGGATTTGATTTAGGTCATATATGAACAGTCTAGTGATTTCCCCTACTTTCCAAGGGCAAAGGTGAAGCCCCAGCAAGATGGTAGAAGGGGCAAAATTGTGTTTAGAATCAAACTCCATGCCTGCCAGAGATGCTCAATGGGCTCAAACATACCTTGTGTGCACCAGGACCCAGAGACTCCACAGATACTGGGACAGAACTGTGTTTGAGTGTCTCCTGTGGAGGTACAGGTCAGCAGTGGACTGCTGCAGGGGCAGGGGTTCTGGGTGCAGCAGACTGGGTATAGCATAAGCCCTCTTGGAGGAGGTCACCATTAATGACACCATAGAGCCTCCAGAATTTACACAGGACTGGGAAACAGACTCTGGGAGAGCAAAAACAGAACCTTGTGCACCAGGACCCAGGAGAGAGGAGCAGTGAACCCACAAAAGACTGGCCCAGACTTGCCGGTGAGTGTCCAGGAGTCTCTGGCGGAGGCGTGGGTCGGTGGTGGTGCTGCAGGGTTGGGGGCACTGAGTGTAACAGTTCTTGCATGGGAACTTTTGAAGGAGGTTGCAATTATTTTCATTATTTCCACCATAGTTTGGCCTCAGGCCAAATAACAGGGAGGGAACACAGCCCCTCCCTTCAACAGAAAATCAGATTAAAGATTTACTGAGCATGGCCCAGATGGGAACAAGACCCAGTATCCCCCTCAGTCAGTCTGTCCCATCAGGAAGCTTCCATAAACCCCTTATCCTTCTCCATCAGAGGCAGACAGACTGAACACCACAATAACAGAAAACTAACCAATCTGATCACATGGACCACAGCCTTGTCTAACTGAACCATGCCATGTAGGGCCACCCAAGATGGATGGGTCATGGTGGAGAGTTCTGACAAAACGTGATCCACTGGAGAAAGGAAAGGCAAAGCACTTCAGTATTCTTGGATTGAGAACCCCATGAGATAGTATAGTCTATCTTTACCTTTTGCCAAACCATCTGTTGGTGATGGTGACCTCAAAAGCAGAAAAGGACCAGACCTGAGAGTCACTGATTATTGGGAAGATGATGCTTCCCAAGAACTTGAACTGCACTGTAGTCTAGCCCACCCCCAACTCCAAAGGTTTTGGTCATTTACTTAAAAATCAAACAAATACATATGGAAACCCCAACAACTAAGTAGGCAGTGCCATTGCTTACAATTAAAAATGAACAAACACGCAGTTCCTGCTTTTAAGAAAGAATTTAATCATGGAAAATGTAATTCCAAGCAAGTTATTAGAATACAATATCTCTTCCACAGAAGTATAATATCAAACAAGCAAGCAAAAACTGCTAAAGAATTTTATCATGTACTTTTGTCAATGAAAAAGAAGAAAGAAAAATTAACCAGGTTTGATATCTTTATGCAAAGGAAAACAATCCATGCATGGGGGACTATAGTGCCTCACAGGCAGTGCAAATTCTTTCTTAGGGATTTTGGATAACAGCAAATTTTATAGAGTATTAGAAGCAGCAAGCTCCAGCAGTTGGTGATGGGCTGGGAAGCCTGGCATGCTGCTGTCCATGGGGTCTCAAAGAGCCAGACACAGCTGAGCAACTGAACTGACTGAGAAGCAGCAGTGCAGAAAGAGGGCATGATTGGTGGAGCTTGCATATTTGACCTTGATGGGTCTAAGGGCAGGTTTCTCCAAGGTGTGGCCCTCTGGCATGTAGATTAGTTTGCACTGTAAACTATCAGGACTTAAAAAGTCAGAATGACGGATATATGATTTGGTCTTTTTATATAATGTTTTAAAGTTTTCACCAAATTTATTCACTCTTTCAAAGATTTTGTAGTTTCTTATGTAAAACTACAGAAGAGATACTTTCATTACCAACTAATACTTTAAAGGATCTTGTTTTTAAGACTTTCCTAGTCTTTTGAGGTAAAATTGCTATATAAATACACATTCCTGGTTAGAAGAGAAATTGAAACTGAGAGTCTTTGGGCCTTGTTTATTGGATAAGTTCACAGTTTATACAATTCCTAGTAATTTCTCCAAGACTTTTTTTTTTTTTTAGGATTTCTTTTTTTCTTTATTTATTTTTTATTAGTTGGAGGCTAATTACTTCACAACATTTCAGTGGGTTTTGTCATACACTGATATGAATCAGCCATAGATTTACACGTATTCCCCATCCGAATCCCCCCTCCCACCTCCCTCTCCACCTGATTCCTCTGGGTCTTCCCAGTGCACCAGGTTCGAGCACTTGTCTCATGCATCCCACCTGGGCTGGTGATCTGTTTCACCATAGATAATATACATGCTGTTCTTTCAAAACATCCCACCCTCACCTTCTCCCACAGAGTTCAAAAGTCTGTTCTGTACTTCTGTGTCTCTTTTTCTGTTTTGCATATAGGGTTATTGTTACCATCTTTCTAAATTCCATATATATGTGTTAGTATGCTGTAATGTTATTTATCTTTGTGGCTTGCTTCACTCTGTATAATGGGCTCCAGTTTCACCCATCTCATTAGAACTGATTCAAATGAAATCTTTTTAATGGCTGAGTAATATTCCATGGTGTATATGTACCACAGCTTCCCTATCCATTCATCTGCTGATGGGCATCTAGGTTGCTTCCATGTCCTGGCTATTATAAACAGTGCTGAGATGAACATTGGGGTGCACATGTCTCTTTCAGATCTGGTTTCCTCAGTGTGTATGCCCAGAAGTGGGATTGCTGGGTCATATGGCAGTTCTATTTCCAGTTTTTTAAGAAATCTCCACACTGTTTTCCATAGCGGCTGTACTAGTTTGCATTCCCACCAACAGTGTAAGAAGGTTCCCTTTTCTCCACACCCTCTCCAGCATGTATTGCTTGTAGACTTTTGGATAGCAGCCATCCTGACGGGCGTGTAATGGTACCTCACTGTGGTTTTGATTTGCATTTCTCTGATAATGAGTGATGTTGAGCATCTTTTCATGTGTTTGTTAGCCATCTGTATGTCTTCTTTGGAGAAATGTCTGTTTAGTTCTTTGGCCCATTTTTTTGATTGGATCATTTATTTTTCTGGAATTGAGCTTCAGGAGTTGCTTGTATATTTTTGAGATTAATCCTTTGTCTGTTTCTTCATTTGCTATTATTTTCTCCCAATCTGAGGGCTGTCTTTTCACCTTACTGATAGTTTCCTTTGTTGTGCAAAAGCTTTTAAGTTTTATTAGGTCCCATTTGTTTAGTTTTGCTTTTATTTCCAATATTCTGGGAGGTGGGTCATAGAGGATCTTGCTGTGATTTATGTCGGAGAGTGTTTTGCCTATGTTCTCCTCTAGGAGTTTTATAGTCTCTGGTCTTACATTTAGATCTTTAATCCATTTTGAGTTTATTTTTGTGTATGGTGTTAGAAAGTGTTCTAGTTTCATTCTTTTACAAGTGGTTGACCAGTTTTCCCAGCACCACTTGTTAAAGAGGTTGTCTTTTTTCCATTGTATATCCTTGCCTCCTTTGTCAAAGATAAGGTGTCCATAGGTGCATGGATTTATCTCTGGGCTTTCCATTCTGTTCCATTGATCTATATTTCTGTCTTTGTGCCAGTAACATACTGTCTTGATGACTGTGGCTTTGTAATAGAGTCTGAAGTCAGGCAGGTTGATTCCTCCAGTTCCATTCTTCTTTCTCAAGATTACTTTGGCTATTTGAGGTTTTTTGTATTTCCATACAAATTGTGAAATTATTTGTTCTAGTTCTGTGAAAAATACCATTGGTAGCTTGATAGGGATTGCATTGAATCTATAGATTGCTTTGGGTAGAATAGCCATTTTGACAATATTGATTCTTCCAATCCATGAACACGGTATGTTTCTCCATCTGTTTGTGTCCTCTTTGATTTCTTTCATCAGTGTTTTATAATTTTCTATGTATAGGTCTTTTGTTTCTTTAGGTAGATATACTCCTAAGTATTTTATTCTTTTTGTTGCAATGGTGAATGGTATTGTTTCCTTAATTTCTCTTTCTGTTTTTTCATTGTTAGTATATAGGAATGCAAGGGATTTCTGTGTGTTAATTTTATATCCTGAAACTTTACTATATTCATTGATTAGCTCTAATAATTTTCTGGAAGAGTCTTTAGGGTTTTCTATGTAGAGGATCATGTCATCTGCAAACAGCGAGAGTTTCACTTCTTCTTTTCCTATCTGGATTCCTTTTACTTCTTTTTCTGCTCTGATTGCTGTGGCCAAAACTTCCAACACTATGTTGAATAGTAGTGGTGAGAGTGGGCACCCTTGTCTTGTTCCTGATTTCAGGGGAAATGCTTTCAATTTTTCACCATTGAGGGTGATGCTTGCTGTGGGTTTGTCATATATAGCTTTTATTATGTTGAGGTATGTTCCTTCTATTCCTGCTTTTTGGAGAGTTTTAATCATAAATGAGTGTTGAATTTTGTCAAAGGCTTTCTCTGCATCTATTGAGATAATCATATGGTTTTTATCTTTCAATTTGTTAATGTGGTGTATTACATTGATTGATTTGCGGATATTAAAGAATCCTTGCATTCCTGGGATAAAGCCCACTTGGTCATGGTGTATGATTTTTTTTAATATGTTGTTGGATTCTGTTTGCTAGAATTTTGTTAAGGATTTTTGCATCTATGTTCATCAGTGATATTGGCCTGTAGTTTTCTTTTTTTGTGGCATCTTTGTCTGGTTTTGGAATTAGGGTGATGGTGGCCTCATAGAATGAGTTTGGAAGTTTACCTTCTTCTGCAATTTTCTGGAAGAGTTTGAGTAAGATAGGTGTTAGCTCTTCTCTAAATTTTTGGTAGAATTCAGCTGTGAAGCCATCTGGTCCTGGGCTTTTGTTTGCTGGAAGATTTTTGATTACAGTTTCGATTTCCTTGCTTGTGATGGGTCTGTTAAGATCTTCTTTTTCTTCCTGGTTCAGTTTTGGAAAGTTATACTTTTCTAAGAATTTGTCCATTTCATCCAAGTTGTCCATTTTATTGGCATAGAGCTGCTGGTAGTAGTCTCTTATGAGCCTTTGTATTTCAGTGTTGTCTGTTGTGATCTCTCCATTTTCATTTCTAATTTTGTTAATTTGGTTCTTCTCTCTTTGTTTCTTAATGAGTCTTGCTAATGGTTTGTCAATTTTGTTTATTTTTTCAAAAAACCAGCTTTTAGCTTTGTTGATTTTTGCTATGGTCTCTTTAGTTTCTTTTGCATTTATTTCTGCCCTGATTTTTAAGATTTCTTTCCTTCTGCTAACCCTGGGGTTCTTCATTTCTTCCTTCTCTAATTGCTTTAGGTGTAGAGTTAGGTTATTTATATTACTTTTTTCTTTTTTCTTGATGTAAGCCTGTAATGCTATGAACCTTCCCCTTAGCACTGCTTTTACAGTGTCCCATAGGTTTTGGGTTGTTGTGTTTTCTTTTTCATTCATTTCTATACATATTTTGATTTCTTTTTTGATTTCTTCTATGATTTGTTGGTTATTCAGAAGCCTGTTATTTAGCCTCCATATGTTTGAATTTTTAACAATTTTTTTTCCTGTAATTGAGATCTAATCTTACTGCACTGTGGTCAGAAAAGATGACTGGAATGATTTCAATTATTTTGAATTTTCCAAGACTAGATTTATGGCCCAGGATGTGATCTATTCTGGAGAAGGTTCCGTGTGCACTTGAGAAAAAGGTGAAGTTGATTGTTTTGGGGTAAAATGTCCTATAGATATCAGTTAGGTCTAGCTGGTCCATTGTGTCATTTAAGGTTTGTGTTTCCTTGTTAATTTTCTGTTTAGTTGATCTATCCATAGTTGTGAGTGGGGTATTAAAGTCTCCCACTATTATTGTGTTACTATTAATTTCCTCTTTCATACTCGTTAGCGTTTGCCTTACATATTGCAGTGCTCCTATGCTGGGTGCATATATATTTATAACTGTTATATCTTCTTCTTGGATTGATCCTTTGATCATTATGTAGTGTCCTTCTTTGTCTCTTTTCACAGCCTTTATTTTAAAGTCTATTTTATCTGATATGAGTATTGCGACTCCTGCTTTCTTTTGGTCTCCGTTTGCATGAAATATTTTTTTCCAGCCCTTCACTTTTAGTCTGTATGTGTCTCTTGTTTTGAGGTGGGTCTCTTGTAGACAGCATATATAGGGGTCTTGTTTTTGTATCCATTCAGCCAATCTTTGTCTTTTGGTTGGGGCATTCAACCCATTTACATTTAAGGTAATTATTGATAGGTGTGGTCCCGTTGCCATTTACTTTGTTGTTTTGGGTTCACGTTTATACAACCTTTCTGCATTTCCTGTCTAGAGAAGATCCTTTAGCATTTGTTGAAGAGCTGGTTTGGTGGTGCTGAATTCTCTCAGCTTTTGCCTGTCTGTAAAGCTTTTGAATTCTCCTTCATATCTGAATGAGATCCTTGCTGGGTACAGTAATCTAGGTTGTAGGTTATTCTCTTTCATTACTTTCAGTATGTCCTGCCATTCCCTTCTGGCCTGGAGGGTTTCTATTGATAGATCAGCTGTTATCCTTATGGGAATCCCTTTGTGTGTTATTTGTTGTTTCTCCCTTGCTACTTTTAGTATTTGTTCTTTGTGTTTGATCTTTGTTAATTTGATTAATATGTGTCTTGGGGTGTTTCGTGTTGGGTTTATCCTGTTTGGGGCTCTCTGGGTTTCTTGGACTTGTGTGACTATTTCCTTCCCCATTTTAGGGAAGTTTTCAATTATCTCCTCAAGTATTTTCTCATGGCCTTTCTTTTTGTCTTCTTCTTCTGGGACTCCTATGATTCGAATGTTGGGGCATTTCACATTGTCCCAGAGGTCCCTGAGGTTGTCCTCATTTCTTTTGATCCTTTTTTCTTTTTTCCTCTCTGCTTCATTTATTTCCACCATTTTATCTTCTACCTCACTTATCCTATCTTCTGCCTCCGTTATTCTACTCTTGGTTCCCTCCAGAGTGTTTTTGATCTCATTCAGTGCATTATTCATTTTTAATTGACTCTTTTTTATTTCTTCTAGGTCTTTATTAAACATTTCTTGCATCTTTTCAATCTTTGTCTCCAGGCTATTTATCTGTAACTCCATTTTGTTTTCAAGATTTTGGATCATTTTTATTATCATTATTCTAAATTCTTTTTCAGGTAGATTCCCTATCTCCTCCTCTTTTGTTTGACTTGGTGGGCATTTTTCATGTTCCTTTTCCTGTTGGGTATTTCTCAGCCCACAATATTTTTAAGAGCCCTTGACATGTTTTAACTTTAAACAGCCATAAAAATTAATATAATTTAAATTCAACTTGGATTATAGTCATCTATATAACAATGCAGTCAGAAAATATGATTTTTAATATTTTATGGAGGAAATGGTCCATGAGGATGAAAGTACCAAAGGCTCACAAAAGTCATAATATTGCCCTGATTGTGGGTATGAAACAAATCAACAGCATTATTGTTGAACACTCATTGTACCAAACACTATAGCTAGAGTGAAGTTTTATTTTAAAAGAGGGAAAGTAACTATACATTAAAAAAAATGTAGAACAGTAAAGAAAGAGTATTCTAAAAGTACATTTATCAAAGTATACTTTTTTCTGATCATCCTAGATTTGAGATGTTTATAAATGTTCTCCCACTACAGTAATTAAAAAAAGAAAAACACAACTTTTTACTTATCACATTCCCAAGAAGACAGGATTTGCACACAGAAGTAGTTTTCAAAAATTACATTTCCATCATTCCCTGTAGTACACCATAGTGCACACAAAAAAATTGGAAATAGAATATTGGTGAGCATAAAAGAAACATCATTTATAAAGTCTGTAGAGTTAAGGCAGAAAATACCTGTACACTAAAGTAGTTGTAGACTCCAACAGAGGAAACGAAAATTTTGAAAATGAAGTCATTCTTACGGGAGATTACCAGTGATTTAAGAACAAGTGTGTGTTATAGAGGGTTTCACTGGTGGTGGAGTGGTAAAGAATCCGTCTGCCAATCTGGAAACATGGGTTCAGTTCTTGGTTTAGAAAGATCCCCTGAAGAAGGAATGGCAATCCACTCCAATATTCCTGTCTAGGAAACCCCATGGACAGAGAAGCCTGGGGGGCTATAGTCAGTGGAGTCACAAAGAGTGGGGCATGACCTAGTGGCTAAGCACAAGAAAATGTGTCACAGAACTGGGCAGCAATCGCAAACCCGTGTTATAGAAAATAATCTAGACCACAAGGTAATAAAATTCCAAGAGATTCAGAAATAGTTGTTTTTAAATCAGAGATTAAGAGCTTTGACTCGAAAAGTCTTGATTTCTCTTCTTGTCTATAGCATTAATCAGCCTTGTCAATGTTAGCAAGTTGTTTCACCTCTCTGTATTTTTCATCTGTAAAAGGGAACTAACGTTATGCACTTGCTTAAATTGTGAGGATTAAATGACTTAATTGGTAAAATGAGTCTGCTGAAAATCTAAAATTGCTCAGACATTGTAGCCTTCAGAGATGCCACCAGAGCATAAGGGATGCTGGGGATAGTGGTTCCTGACGGAGGAGCCCAGAAAACACTACTGTTATTCGCTAACCACAACCACAGGGAGACCAAACGTCCATCCCAGCCTCACTTCACTGCAAAATGTGTCATGTCAGCCAGTGTGCCGGTCTCTGAATATTGAGAGCTAGTCCCTCACTGACTCTCTATTCTGGGATTAAAATGCCCTTAAATATCTCTACAGTGACACGTGGGAGAGCTGGTGGGACCAGCTGTGAGATGCTTGAGCAGCACTTATTTCAGAAATTCTCACTGATGGTGTATCCTGTCCTGACCCTGTCCTCTGGAAGAAAGAGGAGAAGGGACAGCTCAGTTCCAGAGACCAAAAGGCCAGAGCTTGTGATTTCTGAGGAAGAGCTCAGAAACTTGTTTTCATGAGATTTCTCAACCAAGGATTTGAATATCAGGTGATGCTGGCTTTGCATTTCTCATGTTCTTAGGGCTTTATTATCAGGTTAGATCTCACTGTATATATAAAGGCTTTAAAAAATAGACATTTTACTTCACCATAACCTCCTATGAGTGATCATTTTGTAAATATATGTAAGCGACTGTGTGTTTAAAAAAAAAATCACATTTATCTTTTAAACATCTTGTTGTAGTCCCCAAGAAAGCTGGAATGAAATAGAATGATGTAAAAGCAAAGATAATAGTGATGATAATGATAGCTGTTTACTGAGCCCTTTCTGTGAATAAAGTCTTCATCTGAACACTCACTCATTTTATGTTTTGGAGGAGACAAATTTGTGACCTTAAGTTATGTCTTTCTTTAATTTATTTCAAACTGTGGAACTTATATTTCTTCATTTGAACATAATTGTGAACCTATGCTAAGAATGGTATGAATATAAATAAGTGAATGTTAGTGCAAAAATTATGACAGCTTTTCTTACTTGTGTTTTCACCCTGTGCAAAGTGCTTTATATTCATTTTATTTAATTTTCACTATAGCCCAATAATTACAGTCATATTAATATTTCCATTTCATAAATTAGGAAACAAAGTGTCAGAGAGGTTAATTATATTGCTAGAGATAAGTTATCTAAAGTTTGGCTGAACAAGAATTTAAATCTAAGCCTATGTGACCCACAGCCTTAGTGCTTTACCAAAACCATTTTGTATCCCCCTAATATAAACAGCCAATAAACTAAATTTCTCATGTTTCCCTTGAATCTTTAGAATTCTCTTTTCGAAACCTTTTGGCCTTCGTGTGTTAACAGATTGTAAAGTGGACTTTCTCTCACAGACCTGAAATGCATGAGTCTGAGAAGAACCAGCTAGGGACTGGGTGGCAATTACAAAAATGTTTGATTCCCATGTAATAGGAAATTCCTTTGAAATTATTTTATTATCCATCTGCATTAGTTTATACATAACAATTGGCTTATATTTCAGTACTTTCCATTGTTAATTTTTTTTAATTAGCAAATAGATTTGATATGAATATGTATTCATTCTGCTGTTGTCCATTAAAATATATACAAATAAATAAAATAATACTCTGCTTGAGGTAGGGGAGTTCAAGAGAGATGGTAAACTTTTTATTAAGTAGCTGAGCAATAGCCATGTAACCATGACCAGTGGAATAATAATGCCAGATATAGTTTTTGTTTTTTCATTTTTATTCCACAAGTATATTTTTGACAATTCACTAGACTCCTATCACCGGTCAGATACAATGCTCTTCATAGTCAATCTCCTTTCATAAGGTCATAAGGATTAATTGCCCTGCTTTTCAAATTTTTTAATTAAAAAATTTAATTAATTTTTAAAAAATTAAAAGTTAAATGTAATTAAAAATTAAAATTTTAAAAATATTTATTTTGGCAAAAGAGGAGAGTGAAAAACTTGGCTTAAAACTCAACATTCAGAAAACTAAGATCATGGCATATGGTCCCATCACTTCATGGCAAATAGATGGGGAAACAATGGAAACAGTGACAGACTTTATTTTGGGGGGCTCCAAATTCACTGCAGATGGTGAGTGTAACCATGAAATTAAAAGACACTTGCTCCTTGGGAGAAAAGCTATGCCCAACCTAGACAGCAATTTTTCAAAGCAGAGACATTACTTTGCCAACAAAGGGCCGTCTAGTCAAAACTATGGTTTTCTAGTAGTCATGTATGGATGTGAGAGTTGGGCTGCAAAAAAAGCTCAGCACCAAAGAATTGATGCTTTTGAACTGTGGTGTTGGAGAAGACTCATGAGAGTCCCTTGGAGTGCAAGGAGATCCAACCAGTCCATCCTAAAGGAGATCATCCCTGGGTGTTCATTGGAAGGACTGATGCTGAAGCTGAAGCTCCAATACTTTGGCCACCTGATGGGAAGAGCTGACTCATTGGAAAAGACCCTGATGCTGGGAAAGATTGAGGGCAGGAGGAGAAGGGGACGACAGAGGATGAGACTGTTGGATGGCATCACCGACACGATGGACATGAATTTGTGTAAGCGCCGGGAGTTGGTGATGGGCAAGGAAGCCTGGCGTGCTGCAATCCATGGAGTCACAAAGAGTTGTACACGACTGAGCGACTGAGCCGAACTGAACTGGGTCTTGCTTCTTGCATGTGGTCTTCTCTAGTCCTGGCCTGTGGGCACTAGAGCCCTACGGCTCAGTAGTCATGGCTTGTGGGCTTTGTTGTGGTACGTGGGATCTCAGTTTCCTGACCAGGGATTGAATCTGGGCCCCCTGCATTAGGAACATGGAGTCTTAGCTGCTGGACCCCCAGGGATGTCCCTAAACTGCCCATTATTGGATTCACAAACTGAGAATCAGAAATATTTGTTTGCCTAAGATGCCTTGTAAACTAAACAAAGAAATAATTTAGTCCCAGATAACTTTTAGAATGATAGAAGCTCAATCAAGTGTGTAGAAGTAGCTGAAGGAATAAGTGTAAGAGAAGAAAAAGATGATGATTAGAAGGCTATTTACCAAATTGTTAATGGTAATTACCTCTAGGTAGTGGGCTTATAAGTGGATTTACACACACACACACACACGTGTGTGTGTTGCCAGTCTTATTTTCTAAATTCTGAAAGAGATATGTGTTTAGGAGGAAAGATATTTTACATCATCTGGAAGATAACACTTCCTCTGTAAACAGATTAGCAATAATTAATAAATCATCTAGAAAACTTCTGGTGGTGTTTACTCATGTGTTTATTCCAGCATGTTGAAATTTTTCAAAAATGAGCAGTACTCAAAAGATGGTTGAGCTGCTGTTAATCATAACTTGAACAACAGAAAGCAAGGGGGCACTAGATCCGTCCCTTTGGCTATTTGCTATTTTAACTCTAATAAAAATAAAAGCGTTTTTTGAATTTCAACTAAAGTAAGTATTCTTTTCTGGAAAGCTTCTTGAGATTTAACTGTGGGAAGATGGCTTGGCTACTTTTAGTAACCCTCCCAATGATTTCATATTTTGTAGTTAATTAGAAAATTAGCTCAATTATATTTTTTTAATCTAACAGTAGAAATGAATTGTTAAAGGCTCAAAATCTGCTATACCTGGTATTATTAACTACATCATCAAAATGTGGCAAAGTTAAGAAAGACAATATTTTGCCTAAGAATTGTGCAACTATTGTTTTTGTTATGCATAGCAGTTCAGGTAAAGCAATAATTACCTCATAAATATCTCTTGAACTTAATGGTTCTTGGAGACTTGCTCAAGTTTGTGCCACGAAGCAGTATGGGAAATAAGACTCAAACTCAGGTTGATCTGTCTCCAGAACTGAGATCTTACCCTCTTCTCTATTGTTGTAGTAGCTGCTGATGCCATAAATGGTGATGAGATGGAAGAGAAGCCAGACTTCTGTGCACACAGACTACTATATGTGGCTATGTGTGAAATTATTTTGGTATGACAGATCAAAAATAACTGATTCTGAGTTTTGTTTCAAGCAGTTCAAAGCTAGATAATTTTTATGAATCAATTAACCACATCAATAATTATGGTTTCTTCATTTCTAAAGTTGGGTAATAATCATTCATATGATATATATTTCATATAGTTGTTTTATTATCAAAATATGCAATTCATATGAAAGACTAAGCAAATCAGTAAAGTCCATGAAGATGAAAGAATCGATAAGATGGATTAAGATGTATATGGCAGTAAGGAACAGGTTTTGGTTCATTCCTGTTTCCAAAATAAAGTCATTTTTATTTCCTACTTCCCAACTTATTAGCTATCAGAAAGTTCTTACTGTCTGAATAACTTTGTCAAGGCATTCTTTACCTCTTCATTTCTCAGAGTGTAAATGAGTGGATTCAACATAGGAGTCAGGATACCATAAAACACTGCCATGTTTTTGTCTATGGATAAAGTAGATGATGGGCGCATGTAAGTAAACATACAGGGCACGAAGAACAAGGCAACAACCGTGAAGTGGGCCCCACAGGTGGAGAGGGCTCTGCGCCTCCCCTCTGCACTGTGGGACCTCAAGGAGCGCAGGATGACGAGGTAGGAGGCAGCCAGCAGGAGGAAGTTCAACAGGCAGATCACGCCACTGTTGGCCACCACCAGCAGGCCAATGACATAGGTGTTGGTGCAGGCAAGTTCCAGCAAGGGGTACAAGTCACAGACAAAATGATTGATCACGTTAGGCCCACAGAAGGGCAACTGCAGGACCAGCAGGAGCTGAACCAGGGAATGCAGGAAGCCCCCCAGCCAAGCCAGCCCCACCAGCAGAGCACAGAGACACCTGGTCATGACAGTTGTGTAATGCAGGGGCTTGCAGATGGCCACATAGCGGTCATAGGCCATCACTGTGAGCAGAATGATCTCAGCACCTCCAAAAAAATGAGCTCCAAAGAGCTGAGCCATGCAACCCTCATAGGAGATGGCTCTCCCCTCATGCAAGGAGTCAGCTATGAGTCTAGGGGCCATAGAAGAAGAATAACAGGTATCAATAAAGGACAGGTTGGCCAGAAAAAAATACATAGGGGAAACCAACGTAGGACTATAGGTGATGGTGATCATGATGAGAATATTGCCACAAACTGTGATCCCATATATGGTCAAAAAGGCCACAAAGAGAACTCTTTGTACTTCTGAGTTCTGTGAGAGTCCCAGCATGAAAAATTCTGTGATATTGTGTGGTATTTCCATAGAGTCCAAGAACACTGAGGATGCAAGTCCAGTATTACCTATAAAGTCAAGAGAAAAACAAAATGTTACAAGATTTCCTGCAGCCAAACCCACTTCTCTTTATTTTTCTTAACCCTTTCTGTTCCAAAATTTGTGTACCAATTCATCCTGTTAACCACAAATTGTAAACAAGTCTGTTAACTTTAGCATCACTGGGTAATAGATGTCTAAGTTTTTACTTGAAAATAATTATTTAATTATCTAGAATTTACTTTATTTCTACTGAAATGGAATATTTGGCAGACATTAATTTTCTAATTCAACCAAAGAATATCTCTGACAATTTTCAGCAGGGTTCCACATAGATACAAAGTCTCTCAAGAAATCCGTGACTACTTAGGATCTTCTGAAATCTCTGCATGCATAGTTCATACCTTTTGGATTAACCCTTTCTTCTTCTTTGCAATGAGGTTTGCTACATTTTCTGTTGTGTTTCCAGTAGTAACACAAATTGATGCAAAGCAAACTGAAGTAGAGTAGGGAGACATTGACTTGGGTGCAGCTGGAGACTTGCCCGAGGGGTCTGTTTCTCTCTTTGTTCATTTACTCCTACTTCTGCCTGTGCTGCAGGCAGTATCATGTATAAGAAGTTAAATTACTCTTCCCCCTTGCTTTACACATTATATATATGTCTGGGCTTTACTTTCCCTGGACCTGGTGAAATCCTTCTAGTTAAAGGTTTCCGGTCCTTCTACAGTCTACAGGGATGAGTCAAAGTTAAAAAAAAAAAGAGTGACCAGCAGTGAAAAATTTTGTTAAATGATTATCTGCCTAATCACTATATAAAAGAAGCTACAGGAGGAAGAAGAAGGGATGGTCTGTCTTAACCAATGCCCTTGTAAATTAGAATCTTATCCAACAAAATATTCCTACTCATGGTTTATTCTTCTAATTATATTAAGGAAATGGCTGTGCTTGTCTGAGTTTTGATTAAACAAGCAAATAAACAAACAATTGTCATTCATCCCACCCACCGGCAGTTTATTATTTCCTGGAGACATAAATCTTCTTAAAGTAACTAAATCTCCCAACTTGCTGAGGATTTGATGCTCAGCATGATATGAATGAAAGGAGAATCATTGAATGTCAAAGGAAGAGATACGCAAATATAAGAAGTGCTGGAGAGAAGATTCTTGTATTGATCAGTAAGCTGCACACTTTCTTTCCAAGCATGGTTACAAAGGCAAATACAGTTTCGCAGGAAATAAATCATTACCTTTTCAGAGGAGAACATTATGGCCAAGAGCACAATGGCGGTAATAAATGTCATCTGTGTAACACTCAGTCTTTGCAAGCACTATTCTAACTGCTCTAAATATATAAGCCCATTTAATCCTCATAACATCCCCGCAATGTAGATTATTATTTTTCTCCTCATTACTTCAGAGGAAGAAAGTGAGAGACACATTTAGAAACTTACAGAAGCATAATCAGCTAAGAAGTTGCAGAGTTAGGACACACCCAGGAATTTCTGCTATAGAGTCTGTGGGCTTCACCATACTATCCTGTCACATAAACTCACTTAAGTTTGAATATTTCCAGTACCATTTATTTTCTGTGTAATCACAGACAATTTCTCAAAGCCTCAGTGTTCTTATCTATAAAATGAAAATAAGAGAACTGCTACACCCTGAGTCTGCAAAGAGCAGTCAGTGAAAACAGTGCATGTCAAGTGTGTGTACAGAGCCTGGATATGATAACCACTCAAACAATGGTATCGCTGAAGTCACCATCACCAATGCCATGGACAACTTACATTTATTGGATCTGAGGACACAAGCACGTCGTCTGGTATTTTGTCTTTGTTTTTGTTATTTTACATCCTAACATCATGAAATGGTGGACATGGGTGAGTCGTTAAAGAGTCACCTAGACCAGCTCCAAGCATATCAATCCAAATATCACTGTTCCATGTACTTAAACTCCTGCCTGAGATTAGAATTGTTTTTCTCATTTAGGCAAATCTCAGATTGGGGAAGTGCTATTGATTGCAGGAATGTATCTGAGCTGAAAGTTTCTTAGACTAGTACTAGGTGAAAACCCAAAAGGGCATCATTCATTCACAAGCAGCTGAGAATTTGTTCCATTATCCATTTCTCTCTTATTTCCTGAAGAACCCTATGGCATTTAAAACCATCCTTTCCAGTTGTCTCTGTTTTAAAGGTGGTGGAATTAAGACTCAGAAAGGTGAGGTGCAGACTGTCCAAAGCTGAACTGAATCTTTGTGGTGGAGGTGCAGTTGGAACCCAGGTCACTCGACATTCCAGGCTTTCTGATGTCACCACCACCGATAACAGTAGATAATAGATAATAGTAGATAATCTGATATCTACTTTCTCTGTCATTGAGGAGCCAAAAAAAAAAAAAAAAAACTGTGGCTCACATTAGGGAGAAAAGCCTCAAAAAGAAATAGCTGGTTTGTCGGTTCTGCTTTCCACTAACAATACTCATCAACATAGTCTCAGAGAAAATCTTTCTCTTGCCTCTGCAAAGGGTGATTTATATGGTGGGCGTGATAACATGGTGATTACCACTGCTAGGTTTCTCTGAAGGAGACTAGTTCTCTCCTGACAGGATCACTTGCTGAAACAGTTCTGGGGCTTGGTTTTTGCCTCACTCACAGGTTAGAACGCAATGTGGTGCCATCATTAATTAGTTCCCTTGAATGCAGTTTTGGTCTCACAAGGAGGAGACTTTCACCTTATTTCCTAAAAGTGCCCAGTGTCCTTCTAGTGTCTAGAGAGAGAGTCCGCAAATTGTCAGGAGGAAAAGGGAGTTAGGTTATTTCAGGAACAGATACTGTAGGGTTAGCATCTTTAGGGAGGTTGCTGATTGGACAATAAGAACAAAAATTAATAGCATTTATTGATCATCTTCTGTGTTCCAAGCACCCATCCTAGGTGCTTTCACATATAATATCCTTTATTGTTGTTTACTCCCTAGGTTGTGTCTGACTCTTTGTGACTCCATGGACTGTAGAACACAGGCTCCTCTCTCTATGCAGATTCTCCAGGCAAGAATACTGGAGTGGGTAGCCATGCCCTCCTCCAGGAGATCTTCCCAACCCAGGGATTGAACACAGGTCTCCTGCATTGCAGGTGATTCTTTACGGTTGAGCCAGTGGGAAGCCATATATTCCTTACAACAATGTTAAGTAAATATCAGTATTACTGTACTCACTGGGCTTTAATAAGAATTAAATAGCAAAAGAATTATAAAGCTCTTGCACAGAGTAAACACACAAATAAGAAAAGGTGTCATAATTATTTTTTTTACACTAGCATTGAGTTTTTGATGTTTATCCCATCCTAAGCATAGGTTCGCCATTATATTCAAATAAAGAAATATTTTAGACAGAGTTAAGTTCCACGGCTTGAGGCTTAAAGAAAGACACAAATTAAGATCAGAAATTTGTTGCCTCCCAAACACATAGAATGAGTCCTCAGGTCCAGACTTCACTCAAAGAAAGGGCTCAGTAAATAGCTAGTGGCATAAGTGTTACCAGTGTCGCCATCACCATCATCACCTTTATTTCTACATTATCCTGTGGCATTCCATGTTTCTTGGGAACTACAACTAGATGTTTAAAAGATAATTTTGATTTTTTAAACACACAGTTGCTTATATATATGTTTACAAAATAATCACTCATAGGAGATTATGGCAAAATATCTATTGTCTAAAGCCTTTATAATTACAGTGAGAGCTAACCTGATAATAAAATCTTAAAAGAACATTAGAAATGCAATGCTGGCATCACCTTAAGTTCAAATTCCTGGTTGAGAACTCGCCTGAAAACAAGTTTCTGAAGTCTTCCCCAGAAATCACAAATTTTATATAGAGATTGACCTCTTGGCCTCCCCAGCTGAGCTCTCCCTTTTTCTCTTTCTTCCAGAGGATGGGAATGGAATAAAAGGATTCATTATCAGTGAGAGCTTCTGAAATAAATGTTGCTCAAACTTCCCTGGTAGCTCAGCTGGTGAAGAATCCACCTGCAATTCGCAGGAGACTCCAGTTCAATTCCTGGGTTGGAAAGATCCACTGGAGAAGGGATAGGTTACCCATTCCAGTATTCTTGGGCTTCCTTGGTGGTTCAGCCGATAAAGAATCCACCTGCATTGTGGGAGACATGGGTTCGATCCCTGGGTTGGGAAGATCCCCTGGAGGAGGGAACTGGCTACCTACTCCAATATTCTGGTCTGAAGAATTCCATGAACTGTATAGTTCCATGGGTTCACAAAGAGTCATGCACGACTGCGTGACTTTCACTTTCAAGCATCTATAGCTGATCCCACCAGCTCTCCCTTTTGTCACTATAGAGATGTTTAAGTGTGGTTTAATCCCAGAATAGGGAGCTGGTGAGGGCCTAGCTCTCAGTATTCAGAGAACTGCCTGTTGGTTGTGATGACACATTTTGTAGTGAAGTGAGGTTGGGATGGATGTTTGGTCTCCCTACCATCCTGGTTAGTGAATAACAGTAGCAGTGCTCTTGGGCTCCTCTGTTAGGAACCACTGTCCCCAGAATAGTTTATGCTCTTGTGGAATCTCTGAAAGTTGAAACGAAGTCTGGGCAATTTTTGTTAATTTTTAGCTGACTCAGTTTTCTGTCTGAAGTCATTTAATCTGCACAATTTAAGGAAGCATGTAATGTTATTTTCCTATTTGTTGTTGTTAGTTGCGATGTTGTGTCTGCCTCTTTGCAGCCCCATGGACTGTAGCCCACCAAGCTCCTCTGTCCATGGGATTTCCCAGGCAAGAACACTGGAGTGAGATGCCAAGTCCTCCTTCTCCAGGGGATCTTCCCAACCCAGGGAGTGAACCTGTGTCTCCTGCTTGGCAGGCAGATTCTTTACTACTTAGCCACCTGGGAAATTCTTTTTTTTTTTTCCTATTAAAGATGAAAAAATAGATAGAGAGATGAAACAATCTGCTAACATTTACTGGAATAATTAATGTTGGATTTGATAAGAGAAATTAAGCCTATTTGGTCCAAAGCAGTTAATCTCTATTTTTGAATCTCTTAGAATTTCATTGTGTACATTGTATGGATTCTTTACTCTAGCTCAGATTTGTGATTTTGTGCTGTTCCATGACAGCTCCATGACTTGTTCTTAAGTCACTGGAAATTTCCTATAACCACAATTTGTCTTCAGAATCTTCTTTTCCATTGTCTGTATCTAAAACCAGACTTTAATGTATAGATATTTTCTTCCTGAGCTCTATGAACTTTATCAATTATGTTTATTTTATGCCATCCAATTCTGTTTCTAATTCTTTTTGTAAACTCTTGTATACTACAGGGAATGATGAAATGTAATTTTCAAAAAGTACTTTTGTGCACAAATATTATCTTTTTGGGATTGTGATAAGCAAAAATTTCTTTTTATTGCTGTGTTTATTTTATTTATAAACCTCTCAAACCAAGAAAGATCAGAAAAAGTGTATAAATGAGCTTTTTGAAAACTTATTTCCTACTGTCCTGTCCTTTTTTCATGTGTAGTTATTTTCCCTCTTTTAAAATAAAATTTCATTCTAGCAATGATGCTGGGTATAACGAGTGTTCAAGAACATTGCTGTTGATCTGTTTCATACCCACAGTCAGGGCAACATTATGACTTTTGTGGATCCATGGTACTTTCATCCTCTTGGGCCCTCTCCTCCATCAAAATGTTAAAAATTATCTTTTCTGACTACATTGCTATATAGATGACTATAGTGTAAGCTGCATTTAGATTATATTAATCTCTTTCTTTCTGTTGTAAATGAAATTAAAACATTTCATGCCCTCCTAAGACTATCATGGGCTCTTGGCACTGGGTCTACTATGCCTTCTGAATATCAACCCTGGCTTATAATGTATGAGCCCCTAAAGAAAATTGATCCAGACAGGCGAATCATCCCAGTTCAATCAATTAAGAAGGGGAGAAAAAAAAAAAAAAAGAAGGGGAGAAAATTTCTGTAATCACCAGATTTTTTCTTTTTTGGCCTGAATACTCCACACAAGGTTTATTCATTACCAGTTTTCATTATTTGTCCCCAGAGCTTCTTCATGATATTTTTCACTTCTGCATTTCTCAGGGTGTGCATTAAAGGATTCAGCATAGGAGTTACTATGGTGCAAAACACAGTCACATCTTTATCAATGTGGGAGGAGGTCGTGGGTCTTAGGCAGAGGAATGAACAAGGTACAAAGAATGAGATGACAACTGTGACGTGAGAGGCACAGGTGGACAGGGCTTTGCGACGCCCTTCAGAGCTGTGAGTCCTCAGGGAGCGCAGGATGACAACGTAGGAAGCAACCAGCACTGAAAAAATTAGCAAACACAGTGACCCACTGTTAGCAGAAATCAGGGACCCCAGAGTGTGCATGTCCGTGCAGGCTAGCTCCAGGAGAGGTATTAAATCACACGTAAGATGGTCAATGACATTGTGGCCACAGAATGGTAACTGAACCATGAACAAAATCTGGATCCCTCCATGGAGAAACCCTAAAGCCCCAGCCATTCCAACCAGGAAAGCACACACAGGTTGGTTCATGACAGTCGTGTAGTGCCGGGGCTTACAGATGGCTACATAGCGGTCATAGGCCATGCCAATCAACAAGACAATCTCGGCTCCAGCAAAGAAATGTTCAGCAAAGACCTGAGTAATGCAGTCACTGAAGGAAATGGTGTTCTTTCCAGAGATCAAGTCAAAGATGAACTTGCGTGCTATGGAGGAAGAGTAGAAACCATCTATCATGGACAAATAAGACAAAAAAATGAACATGGGAGAACCGAGGGCTGGGCTGGTGAAGATGGTGACTGAGATGAGCTGGTTACCTGCCAATGTGGTCAAGTAGGTGACTAAAAGCACCACAAATAAGAGTAGGCACTCCTGTAGTAGGCACTCCTGTAGTAGGCATCTGGGTCAGGCCCCGCAGGATGAATTCTGTTATGCTGCTCATCCTTTCCATCAGCTCATCTTGAGCTGCTATTAGCACATGGTTGATCTGGAAAAATCACAATATTTCTGAATGATTATATCTTAAATTTGATAGAAAATATCTCATCGTCTCTTTAGCCCAGGTCCCTGGGACTGGTAGAGCTATTCCTTTCACTTACCTCTTATATTTTACAGAGAGTTGTAAAGAAGAATGGGAGGAGTTTAAATCTCTCCTGATTCATATTGATTTAAATATATCATGACAATACCTTACAAATACCACAATAAAAGGGAGATTTTTTTAATGAATATTGTCCTGCAGTTAGCTTCTAAACTTTCCTTTTAACTCTGAAGATCTCACAGATAGCTTTCTTTTAGTTTGGGAAACAAAGTTCATTGACAGTTCTTTATAAAGTTATATTAATGCTTGTCTATCATAATGAATATTCATAGGTATATGGACACAATATTTTAAAAATCAACTTTGTATCAGACATGAAAAGTACCATTCAAACCTTACTCTATACCAGCTGTGTTCTGTGACCCATTATTCCTTTCTTTCAAGTTAATGCACATGCACATGTAGAGACAGAACTGCAGATGGAGTTTTTGTACCTCAAAATGCCAAGAAACTCGCTTTATAACAGCTCTTTGAGCGGCATTCACTTGACAGCCCCAGATGTTGTATCTGGCTCAACAAGATAGTTATGCTCACTCTTTCCACATCTTTGAATGTGAACATGTAAGTGATGCAAAGCTCCCTGAAAAGTTCTCAATATTTCTGAAATGAGCTTTCTGTGCAATTGTTCCTTCATCACATATAGAATAATGCTTGGACTAGCTGTATTACCCTATTCACATTTTGCTATGAAATGATGTAAGTCATGAAGTTTTCCTGAGTTTCCTATGGACAGAAATGTTAGGACCACCTGAGATGATACAATTTCCCCCTTTGGAATAAGTTTTATCAATTAAGATAAGCTTGAAATTTTCATTACTAACTGGTGAAAATATTGAATGTATATAAGAATACATTCTTTTCTTGGGGAGTGAGCCTGTATATAGGTTTTCAAGATTTATTACATGTTGTTGTAACCAAGATCATTAGCTATTTTTTTTAAATTTATTTATTTATTTTTTCAGTGGGTTTTGTCATACATTGACATGAATCAGCAATAGATTTACACGTATTCCTCATCCCGATCCCCCCTCCCCCCTCCCTCTCCACCCGATTCCTCTGGGTCTTCCCAGTGCACCAGGCCCGAGCACTTGTCTCATGCATCCCACCTGGGCTGGTGACCTGTTTCACCATAGATAATATACATGCTGTTCTTTCGCAACATCCCACCCTCACCTTCTCCCACAGAGTTCAAAAGTCTGTTCTGTACTTCTGTGTCTCTTTTTCTGTTTTGCATATAGGGTTGTCGTTACCATCTTTCTAAATTCCATATATATGTGTTAGTATGCTGTAATGTTCTTTATCTTTCTGGCTTACTTCACTCTGTATAATGGGCTCCAGTTTCATCCATCTCATTAGAACTGGTTCAAATGAATTCTTTTTAACGGCTGAGTAATATTCCATGGTGTATATGTACCGCAGCTTCCTTATCCATTCATCTGCTGAGGGGCATCTAGGTTGCTTCCATGTCCTGGCTATTATAAACAGTGCTGCGATGAACATTGGGGTGCACGTGTCTCTTTCAGATCTGGTTTCCTCAGTGTGTATGCCCAGAAGTGGGATTGCTGGGTCATATGGCAGTTCTATTTCCAGTTTTTTAAGAAATCTCCACACTGTTCTCCATAGCGGCTGTACTAGTTTGCATTCCCACCAACAGTGTAAGAGGGTTCCCTTTTCTCCACACCCTCTCCAGCATGTATTGCTTGTAGACTTTTGGATAGCAGCCATCCTGACTGGCGTGTAATGGTACCTCATTGTGGTTTTGATTTGCATTTCTCTGATAATGAGTGATGTTGAGCATCTTTTCATTAGCTATTTTATTCATTATCTTTCTTTTTCTCTTCTTTCCCTAATCCTTGCCAAAAACATAATCACATTTTTTTTTCCACAAAAATTTCTGGGCACAGAAGTCAGCATCATGATCTCTCAGTTTCAATAAAGATGAGGAAAGATAGCTTAGAGTTTTCAGGAAAGCTTATGCCTGAGCTGTTTTTCTCTCTCCATGACTCCAACGATGGTGACTATGGCCAGTCATTTTTCAAAGATTTAACTCACACATCCTGACTTCAGTGTGGTGACATGGAAGTCATGAAAAGGGGAAATAATTTTTAATAATTACAGAGATCTTCAGAATCAGTCTACTTAGTGAGACATAAATGTTAATCCCAATCTTGTAAAAGTGACTTTAGTGGTTCTCAACAGCATCTTGCCTGGGAACATTCCAGACAGTATTTTCTATTGACATTTTCACATCATTGTGTCCAAAGTCATTTTTAGAGAGAAATATTAAGTTTCAATTTACAGAATCTAACTACAAGTATTATTTCAGTGAAAATGAAATTGGCTAAGTTAACCTTCTTAAATTTTTGGGAAAAGAATTAGCTATCACTAACTTGGATCAGTTGGTTGTGGATTCTTCAGTTTTTAGATTAAACCCAGACATCACTTTCTTCCCTGCAGGCATTTGCCTCGAAGCTGCAAATAGACTGTAAACCAAGAAGGAAGACAGTGGAATTCTTATGTCTCTAGACAACTCTCCCATTTTCTGGATTTACTCAGAAAACAAGCTGTTTTAGTCAGGAAACTTTGATAGCTTTCAGATTTAATTTTAACTCACTTTCTGGGCTTATTATGAGATTATAAATGCATCTTCAAAACACGTATTATTCAAATATATGCATCAAATTATTCAAATTTGATTCTTCCAGTTAAGAAAATCTTGTATATGAAATTGTAGAATGTATGTGAAAGTGTTAGTTGCTTAGTCGTGTTCAATTCTTTGCGATCCCATGCATTGCTGCCCAGCAGGCTCCTCTGTCCACGGAATTCTCCAGACAAGAATACTGGAGTGGGTTGCCATTTCCTTCTCCAGGGGGTCTTCCCGATCCAAGGATCTAACTCCTTTTATTCCTGATTTAAGCCCTTCTTCTAACTCATACTGACCTTGGGAGCAGTGTCTTCCAAACAGACTTTCAACTTGTTCATGTATGGCTCTGTGGCTGTTATTTACTTCAAGGTCCTTGTTTGTAGTTCTTTCTTCATTGACTCTAGAGAAATGTTTAAATATACTTTCAAAAAAGTTCAGGGCTTGGTAGCACATTGACCTCTCAAGTCCTCAGAGGATTATTGACTCTGTAGGAATCTTTTCTGAAGCATCAGCCAAGGACGGTTTTTTGTTCCTGTTTGACTCCCACAAACATTAGAGACCAGCTTTAGAAATGCAGTTGAGCTTTGGTTAAACATATGCTTCTGGCTATGGGCTTCTCTTGGTGGTTCAGGCGATAAGGAACCTGCCTGCAATGCAGGAGACCTGGTTTGATCTCTGGGTTTGGAAGAACCCCTGGAGAAGAGAACGGCTACCCACTCCAGTATTCTTGCCTGGAAAATCCCATGGACTTGTGGACAACAGTCTATGAGGTCACAGAGTCGGACATAACCCCCCCCCCCCACACACACACACACTTCTGGCTATAGTTTAGGATGCAACTTAAGTGAGTAAGTAAAGTCGCTCAGTTGTGTCCGACTCTTTGCTATCCCATGGACTGTAGCCTACCAGGCTCCTCTGTCCATGGGATTTTCCAGACAAGAGTACTGGAGTGGGTTGCCATTTCCTTCTTCAAGTGCAAATCCTGATATTAGGATTTTGTTGTTCATTTTGATGTTGGTTACCTTGCCAAAGGATATATGGGGTGGTTTTAGACATAGGGTAGAGTTCAAAGAATGGATTTCTCTCTGAAAACATGAGTGTTTGGTACAATATGGTTACCCTGAGAGTAGAAATGCCAGTCTTTAAAATTATGGGCCGTAATTACCCTCGGACATCGTGACATATTTATTAGTGACTGACAGAGGAGACTTAAATAGCAGGTTCCCAGCTCCCAGATATAGAGTAATTTAAAAGTCATAAACATATAAACTATCTCTGGGATGAGGACCTAGGTGACAGGGCCTCATGATGTATTATAGAGCTTGTAGCTCTGCAACACACAGAGAGAACCACAGGAATGTATAGCGATTTTACTGTACCCTATGCTTTCTCACGGAGAAGGCAATGGCAACCCACTCCAGTACTCTTGCCTGGAAAATCCCATGGATGGAGGAGCCTGGTAGGCTGCAGTCCATGGGGTCGTGAAGAGTCTGACACGACTGAGCGACTTCACTTTCACTTTTCACTTTCATGCATTGGAGAAGGAAATGGCAACCCACTCCAGTGTTCTTGCCTGGAGAATCCCAGGGACGGCAGAGCCTGGTGGGCTGTCGTCTATGGGGTCACACAGAGTTGGACTCAACTGAAGCAACTTAGCAGTAGCAGCAGCAGCAGCAGGCTTTCTCAGGGTAGCCTTTGAAAAAAGTCACGCTCAGCCAAACAATCGTGTATAAAGACATCGAGAGGGAAAGAACAGAAACACTACAGAAATGATGCTCCACTATAGTTACTTCTCTCCCTCAGCTTCAAGGTGATGGAGAGCTGACTGGAATTCTGCACAGAATCATCTTTCTTTCTCATTTACTTTTAATTTTAAACTAAACTGATGCATTACTGGAATTCAGAACAGAGAAGGAAGCAATGCTTTCAGTTCTGTTCTCAGCAGTTAACGATGTTGCTTCTGTTAGCAGCCACCCTCACTCTCAATCTGTCCCATTCCCCTGATTTTTTTTTGTCATAAAATACATATAAAATGAAGTTTACCATTTTAAGCACACACTTGAGTGGCATTAAATACATTCACAATGTTGTGCAAACACCTCACCAACCATCTTCATAATTTTTCACCTTCTCAGACTGAACCTCCATATTCGTTAAATAATTATTTATCATTCCTCCCTCCCGCCAGGTACTAGCCATCATTATATAACTTTTTTTTTTCCATGAGGGTCTAGGTGTCAATATATCATAATATGTTTAGGAGAATAAAGGTTTGCTTCTTACTCTATGATGGAGAATCTTGAGGACATAGAGTAGATAATTATGCTTATGTGCAGAAGTGACTGAGAAAATCACACTCAGCCAAACTACTTTGTAGAATACACCTGTACAAAAATGAAGAAAACCACTGTAAGTAGGAAAGCTTTGCTTCTGCTTTTTCTTTTTCGGACTCTGATGTGGAGTTGATTGCAACCTTTCCAGGAATCATCCGGAGCAATGTAATTCACTGGGCATTTTGGGTTCAGGTTGTTCCTCTACCTAAGGAATTGATCAGGAGTAGGAATGGTTATGCTCCCTACCCACAGAACAATGCCCTATTGAGAGGCTGTCTTTGAGGAAAATGTCAGAGTCCTTGGGAATTTAGAGAAACACTTATTCACATAAGTAGAACATGGATTCCATCAACTTGACTGGTTGGTTAGGGTTTTGTCCTGGGAGGAGGATGCCAGCAGACACAGGATGACTGACCCATAGTGGGAACTTCCCAGCAATGGCGCAGAATAATTATAATTCTGATTGATCATTGATTTCAAGAAGACAAGAAGGAAACTGCTTTTGTAATCATTCTTTTTTTTTTTTCCTTCTGGGACACAATCCCTTAGATTTATCAAGACCCAGAGACACTCTGAGAGATAGTGAGGGACAGGGAGGCCAGGCGTACTTCAAGTCAGTCCATGGGGTCTCAAAGAGGGGGACATGACTTGGTGACTGAACAACAAGGACACTTTGAGTGTGATCTGATAGTTGATAGAATGGTGAAATCATGCAAAAAGATGGTGCATTCAATAGGAAGAGCTGGTCTCCTAATTTATAGAAGGAAGGATATACTGGAAAAGGAAATAAGCTAATAATGAGAATTTGTTAGGAGAGAGAAGAGTAGGGGTGAGTTTAGAAATAACTGAGCAGGGATTTAAGTTATCACATAGATTGGAACCAAAGGTACTGTTTCCTTGTTTTGACCCCAGATTGTGTGTGAATGGTGGTTCAGTTAGAGCATACAGATTAATGACCAAATGTTAAAATTTTGATAGTTAACAAACTAAGATTTCTAAGATGAGAGAAGGCAGTTGCATGCAGAACACACAAATCTACATTAAAACTAAGTAGGAACTCTTGCATATATATTAATAGTTTGCAAGAGAGGGCAAAAGGGGATATAGACATAATTATTGATGAGGAGGCTTGAGATTGAGAGAAAGATTCTGTTTTGGTCCCGGTTTTTCCTGAGAAGTAGGGAGCATAGCATCCTCCTGAGATACATGGAAATTTTGTGGAGATAAAGTTTATCGGAAATCAGTGAAAAGTTAGAACATATACTAAAAAGAATGTGTAGGAAGAAGTAACTGTTTGGAAGAGGCAGAACATTTGCTCAAGAAGTTTTGAAGATGTAGTTCACATTAGAGTTGAGATTTTTGTTGTCACTCCTAGTTAATAATGGGCCCCCCAGGTGGCTCAGTGGTAAAGAATCTGCCTGCCAATGAAGGAGCTGCAGGAGACTCAGGTTAGATGCCTGGGTTGGGAAGATCCCTGGAGGAAGAAATGGCCATCCACTTAAGTATTCTTGCCTGGAAAATCCCACTGACAGAGTAGCCTGGAGGGCTACAGTCAGCCCATGGGGTCACAAATGGACAGACATGACTGACCACCTGAGCAGCAATAGCTAGTTAATAATTTTCTTCAAGATTGCCTTATATCTCAGGTAGCAGGAAAGACATGGTTGTGTATGAACTTGTGGTTTAGATACTTCAGTTACTGTAGTGCATTACACTGAAGCAAAATTGTTCTGTTTGGATTTGGTTTTGTAAAGATTGCCATTTATTCATTCTGCGTTTTGAGAACAAAGACAACTGCAAAAGTGATGGAAACCTTTTCTCTCTTTGATATTTATAAGCCTTTAAAAGATGAAATGAGTCAATGTAACTAGTCAGGATAGGATCATTTTGCTGTAGCAACAAATGAATTCTGAATTCTCAGTGGCTTAGCACTTTAACTTTCATGTCCTGTTCAGGCCTAATTCACTGAGAGATAGTTGCTCCTCTAGGACAGTCCTCTTCCAGATAGCTACTGGTTGACACAGCTTGCTTCACTGTGTGGCCCCACCATCTCAGTATGTGTCTTCCAGGTTTGCTGAGCAGGAAAAAAGAAACTGAAATAGTCCTGGCGAGGAACATACTGACTTCTCAATGTTTAATGTTTCAGCCTAACTGTGACATACATCACTTCCTGTTTAAAAACAAAGGGGCTGGAAAGTATGGTAGTAACATATAAACTCTTAGTGATCAGCAAATGGATTGGTAACGGTTGAAAAAAAAAACCACACTCTCCACTTTCAGGGGTTTCCCAGGTGGTGCTGTGGTAAAGAGTCCACCTGCCAACGCAAGAGACACAAGGGACGTGGGTTCAATCACTAGGTCTGGAATATCCCCTGGAGAAGGGAATGGCTACCCACTCCAGTATTCTAGACTGGAAAATCCCATGGACAGAGGAGTCTGGTGGACTACAGTCCATGGAGTCACAGAGTCAGACATGACAGTGTCTCTCATTTAGAAAAAATTACTTACTAAACCACTGAAGGTTAATATATATGCAATGAACAACTTAGGTATGCCTATGGAGTCATTTGGGTTAATTCAAGTCCTTCTAAAGGTATAAGTAACTTTGATGGATTAGCAAGACTCAAGTCCTGGCCCCAATTTGGATCCCTTTCTTTTATTGGGGTTATTTCCTTTAAACTTGCACTGTGTCTATATCTCAAATGATTTTCCATCTCATTGGTTTACAATTGGTCTAAAATTTTACATTCAAATTTGAATGTGCATGCTTTCTGACTTGATTACTTACCTATCACCAACTTAATTTTTGTTTGTACCGGATACTTTTCTATCCATTAGCTAAAGCACAAATCAGTCCCCCCAAAACTATTTGGGTATCTTTTACAAAAACAGTGCTCCACAAAACTCTGCCTGGGAAATTGTGTGCAAGATAGCTCTACAGTTGTGCCTGGAAGAATTTTATAGCCCTTCTTGGCTTTAGACATAAAAAATAATTCATTTTGATAAGAGCCCAGATTACACTGTAAAGGGTGCCACTGGAACTGTGCAGCACTTGGCACTAATTTTGGAATGAGTCCTGCCTTTATGTCACTCTCATTTCTCAAACTCATTCATTTCTCCTTGGTCATTATCTCTCACAAAAATAACTCTATATTGCCTACAATACTAAAACTATTCATTTAAAAAAAATATGTGGTTGTTAGGACTTTTTGTTTATTTAAATATTATGGTTGTTAGGACTTATTTTAATTATTTGGCCTATTGCTTATATACTCTATATCTGAAGCATTACAGAGAATTGTTCTACTGAAAACAGTAACTTAAAGTTTTTCCAGCCTCTGTGATTCTTTAAGTTGATTAATAATGCCCCTTTGAGGGCTCCCTTGGTGGTCCAGCGGTTAAGAATCCACCTGCCATTGTGGGGGATATGGCTTAAATCTCTGATCCAGGAAGATCCCACATGCTGAGAAGCAACTAAACCTGTGTGCCACAACTACAAAAGCCCATGCACCATGACTACTGAAGCCCTGACACTTAGAGCCCGTGCTCCGAAATTAGAGAAACAGCTGCGATGAGAAGCCCGAGCACCTCGCTCACTGCTACCAGAGAAAGCCCGCGTGCAGCAACAAAGACTCAGTGTAGCAAAAAAAAAAAAAAAAAAAAAAAAGAAAGAAAGAAAAGAAAAAAAAGAAAAAAAACTCAAAAAATAAAATTTAAAAGTAATTATTTTTTAAACAACCTCCCCTTGATTAGTAATTTATAGAAGTAATTTATGGAAGAAAAGAAAATTCTATTTGAAGAGCTTTAGTCATCATTTAATCAAATCTTGATATTTTATGAAAGATGAACCATTAAAGATTCCAGAAAGCAAGGGGGTGAATAATATACCTAAAGTCACATATTTTAACTTCAAAATCATTATCCTTTTTATTAGTCACTTTTGTCCTTAAGATATGAATAGATTTTATTTTATCTTCTCTGCTCACAAAAATTGTTACCCAAGGTTACTCTTTGGCTCCAGAGCTTCTTCATGGCATTTTTCACCTCTGAGTTTCTGAGGGTGTAGATTAAGGGGTTTAACATGGGTGTTACCATGGTATAAAACACAGCCACTGCTTTATCAATAGGGAAGGTGATCGTGGGCCGAAGGTACACAAATATACAGGGTACAAAGAACAGGACCACTGCAGTAACATGGGAAGCACAAGTGGAGAGAGCTTTCTGCTGTTCTGAAGAGCTGTGTGTTCTTAGAGAGCAAAGGATAAGCACATAGGAGATGATAAGAATAGAAAAGATGAGCATACACATCAGCCCACTGTTGGCAGCAACAAAAAGACCAAAGATGTGAGTGTCAGTGCAGGAGAGTTTCAGCAGAGGGAAAAGGTCACAGATGAAATGGTCAATGACATTGGGGCCGCAGAAGGGCAACCAGACTATAAAAAGAATTTGAATCAGAGCATGAAGAAATCCTCCGGCCCAGGCCATGGCCACCAGGAGGCCACACACGTGCCTGTTCATTGTGATGGCGTATTGCAGGGGCTTGCAGATGGCCACGAAGCGGTCATAGGCCATCACTGTGAGCAAGAGGATCTCAACTCCTCCAAAGAAATGCTCTGCAAAGAGCTGAGTCATACACCCACTGAAGGAGATGGTTTTCTTTTGAGCAAGTAAGTCAAATATCATTTTGGGGGCCATGGTAGAAGAGCAGCAGCAGTCTATGAAGGACAAGAAAGACAGGAAAAAATACATGGGGGAACCTAAGGCTCTGCTAGTGGCGACTGTCACAATGATGAGTAGGTTGCCTGCCACAGTGAGAAAGTAGATGAGGGTAAACAGAGCAAACAAGAGCTTCTGTACATCTGGATTCTGTGTCAGGCCAAGCAGGAGGAATTCTGTCACATTGTTCATTTTCTCCATGAATCCAGATTGGCTTTCAGATAACTGTTTTCTCTGAGAATAGCACAGGGATCACAATGGTGAGGATCAATTTCAACCAATCTCAGTAAGTTTTCTCACAAAGGGCTTTATAACTGATCATGTCCCTTGATCTAGTACTCCTTATGCTTGGGAATCTATTCTTTATAAAGATTATGGACAAAAATTGTGCATAGAAGCTATATTTCATATTTTGTATGATAAAGTGAAAACAATCCAAATATGTACACAAAGAGGAACAATCAAGCAAATTATGGTTATGAAATATCAGGTGAACATTTAGGTTATTTACAATAAAAATTAATGGTGTGAAAAAATTCTTCCAACATTATATTGAGTGGAAAACACAAGATATTAAGCACCTTCTTTGTTATGATCTAAATGGTCCAAAATGACATATAAACATGGAAAAACACCTGAAAGAAATGCTCTAAAGACTAGTAATGCTTATTTGGATTATGGATTTAAGATAAATTTTGTATTCTTTTTAAAATTTTCTGTTCTGAATTTTCTACAGAGAGAATATATTATCTTTATAATAAGAAAAATAATTTAATAAAATAGATAATATTCTGTGTGACTCCTTTTCTCAGTATGTTGGTCATTATTCATACAAAACTGTGACAGTAGAAATGGATGTTTAAACCTAACTCACCTGTAAATTGAACACTCAAGTATGAGATGGTTGTCATCACCAATTCAATGGACATGAACTTGGGCAGTCTCTGGGAGATGATGAAGGACAGAGAATACTGGTGTGCTGCAGCCCATGGGGTCGCAAAGAGTTGGACGTGGTGACTGAATAGCAACAACAAAGTATCACCTTCAGAAAACGTGATAAAGAAATCACAGATTGTGCTTACCTCTCTGGATGCATTTGGGAAATAAGTAACATGCTCATTTCATAACAAGGTATTACTTGTAGAGCATAATTTGCTTGGAGGTAGTGATCATTGACTGATCAATAACTGCTGCTTTAAAGGTTTATTCATTTTTTATCTTAAGTGTAAATTTCCTTTTCTTTACTTAATTATTTGAAAATGATTGCTGAAAGAGAATTCCTAAATAATGCTGAGTTCATGGACTGGGTTTTAGGTTTGTTTCATTGGCTCATACCATCATGTGAGTAAGGCACACACATCTCAGCTCAGATAACAAATTTCTTTAGTCACACACCTTCCAAAGCCTTAGGCTTTAAAAGAAAGTGATGGGGGAAAAAAAAAAAAAAAAAAAAAAAAACCTAACCAATGGAGGACATTTTAAGTTATGCTATTGTATTACATATTTGTCAGTCTTTCTTGTGCCCAAACTATACTAAAAAGAGCCACTTGGTCTGAGATCTATCCTGACTTAAAGCCCTGGAAATAGCAAACTATTAAAGTAGAAAAATTAGGAATTGCAAGCACCATAGAATCAGCAACAAATAAAAGTTGATTTGAAGTTAGCTCTTTCAAATATTTTTCTTACTAAACTTGTGCTCAGCCTTTAGATATATTCTTTGGTTCCTGGGAGTCTGGATCCAAATGTGTTGGAGACTCAAAACCATACAGTGTCTGTGATCCGGGGATGGTTATGCTTATATGGTCTTCCAGGATTCATCTTTATCAACACTTTCCAGTGTGGTTACAGGGAAATATTTAAATATGTATTACTCAAGTGCAAGGAGTTAGGGAGTCTCTGATCTCTCAACTCCCAGAGGATTAGAACTAGCAGCTTCAACCAAGATGGCAGCCAAACCAGTTTATCCATTCTCTCTTGTGGCCATGGCATCTTGATCAAGGAGATGAAGGAGGGACATCTGGGCTGGGTTTGCAGCCCCTCTATGACTGTGTTTAGAAAATGATCTCGGACTCTGGGACCCAAGGCACAGAAGGTCCTAGTCATGGGATAATGGATGCATGAGCTCCCTAGTGTTCATAAAACAGCCTTATTCATACCTGTCTCACAGAGTTATAGGGGGGATTGAGGAAGAGAACATGTGGAAATATCTAAGCCCCCGCAGAACTGCTATTCTACTGCTAATGCCCTGTAGATAAAGGCATTAGGCTAGAGTGGCTCAGATGGTAAAGAAATTGCCTGCAGTGCAGGGGATCTGGGCTCAGTCCTTGGGTTGAGAAGTGCCCTGGAGATGGGAATGGCAACCCAATCCAGTATTCTCTCCTGGAGAATTGCATGGACAAAGGAGCCTAGGGGGCTACAGTCCTTGGGATTGCAAAGAGTCAGACATGACTGAGCAACTGCCAGGCTAGAGAAACTGTTTTTAGTAATAGAATAGTGAACCATGATTAACTGTAAGAGTTTTGTTGTCTCTTCTGTTTGCTAACTATGTGATCTTGGGCAAGTTCCTCAGCCTCTTTATTTATACCTGAGTTCTAACACTTGTAAGAAGAGGGCGGTAGGCGTACCTGTCACAGGATATTGTGGGGTTTCTACGAGTTAGCACATGTAAAGTACTACAACGGTACTTGGCATAATGCAAAAGCTCACTGTTGTCTGTTGTCACTTTCTGTATAGGAAACCAGAGCACATCAGGAAATCAGAGGAAATCAGGAAGCACAGAGGAAAGCAGAGGCTTGACTGATTCAAGTTTCTGGAAAGAATTGTCTCAACTCACATACATGGCTTCTTTATTCTTATGGTTGGTAAAATCTGGGCAAATACAGAAATTAAGAGAGAAGGAAGGTTAAGTTTTAAAGCATTGAATACTGATTCATAAGTCAGTATAGTTCAGAAATCTATGGATGTTCAGCCTTCTCTCACTAAAAAATCTGACAGTGTAGTTCGTCCTACAAAGGTTGTAGGAAATACAGGAAATGTGGATGCAGTGAGAACTAACAGATAATGAGCACTCTGTATTTACATCACTGTTCTACATGAGGTATTTCATCTAATTCTCACATAATCTCCGTGTGGGATATATTAATCCTACTTTATATAAATGAAAATTGATGTTTACTGTGACATCTTTTGAGATAAAAAAGTTAATAATAAGTAGATCTTGGATTGAAATACAAGCTGATCTAATTTCTAAGCTTGAACTCTAACAATTTTGTTATTATAGGGCACTGGACACTGATTCTGTGATGTGACTTTTGCACTGGGATTGGTGGGGGAGCAGGTGCTGATTCAGACCAACTGTGCATTATTTAGAGGCTTTGCTTCTATCACCAGTGGCAGGGAGGACATATTCCTCAGACAGACCCCCTGTGTAGCACTGACCAGAAAGGACCATTGAGAAAAGACAATATTTCTCATCTTCCTTTCCACGTTTGGCCCCCATCTGGGATATCTTCCTAAGCACTCTCTTGGGAGTTTTCATTCTGGAAATTTCCTGATGTTTTCAGAGTAGAAGGGAAGACTGAGCAGATGTTCAGACCTAGGACCAGAGATACTCTCTATATGAATGGGGCATGGTGGAGTCCTAGAGAAATAATATACCAAAGACATGAACCTGGGTATTGATGATCAGTTCTATTTACTGTAGATTTTATGCTTGTCATTGAACTTACCAGAACCTGTTAAACAGCTTAAATATATCTTAAATAAGTAGGGGTTATTGGGAAGAACACTAAAAAATAGCATATAAAATTACCCATTAGATCTTAATGCATAAAAATATTTCCTGAAATAAATTGAGAAAAATTTGCATTTCTCCACTACTATAATACTGTTGATCATCATTTATTGAATCCTGGCTAAGCTGTGTAATCTTGGGTAAGTTATTCAACTTCTGTGTGGCTCAGTTTCCTCTATCTTATATAGAGAGATAATAACAGTACCTCATAGGTTGATTAGAATCAAATTAGGTACTTAGGTACTGTCTTGAGATATGGGATTGAAGTTGATTGTTTTTCAAAATGGGAGGAAGTTGGTCGGGTCTAAATACCAGTGGGAAGAGCTTAAAAAGAGAGGGGATGAGGGAGGGTGAGAATTTGGGAGAGAGGAAAAGAAGGTAGGAGGTAGAGGAAGGTAGAGGAAGGGAAAGAAGGCAGGAGGTAGAGGAAGGAGGAGGGGAAGGGAAATGAGAGGTGGCAGGGAAGTAGTGATAAAGTTATAGATAGAGGAGTGAGAAGGGAGTAATCAGTAGAGTCTTATTAGGTATGGGAGACAGTGGTGTCCACAGAGTAGCTATTTCTCATCTTCTTTCTTTCAACCAAAGCTCCATTTGTTCTGGTGCCTTTTGGCCACGTGTTTGGGGGCATATGTGGTCCATCTCCAGGCCATAGTGTGAATCTGAATTAGTTTAAGTAAATATGACTACGTTTTTCTCCTTTCTAGTGATTAACTTAGGGATAGGCATGTGACACAATTCTAGCAAAGAAAGAAAACAACAACAACTACTACTACTATGGGTATTACTTTAAAAAATTTTTGATTGAATTATAGTTGATTTACAATATTGTGTTAATTTCTTCTGTACAACAAAGTGACTCAGAAATACATACATACATATATATATATATGCATATGTATGTATTCTTTTCCATTATGATTTGTCACAAGATATTGAATATGGTTCCTGCTGCTAAATAGTATGGCCTTGTTTATCCATTTTGTATATAATAGTTGGCATCTGCTAATCCTAAACTCCCATTCCATTCCTTCCCTCCCCTACCCAACCTCCTCCTTGGCAACGACAACTCTGTTCTCTATGTCTGTGAGTCTGTTTCTGTTTTGTAAATGTATTCATTTGTGTCATATTTTATTTATTTATTAAAATTTTTATTGGCATATAGTTGATTTACAATGTTGGGTTAGTTTCAGGTGTATAGCAAAGTGAAGCAATTATACATATACATATACCCCTGCATTTTTTGGTGTCATATTTTAGATTCCACATATAAATGATATCATATGGTATTTATGTTTCTCTTTCTGATTTACTTTCCTTAGTATTATAATCGCTAGGTCCATTCATGTTGCTGCAAATGCACTGTTTCATTCTTTTTGATGGCTGAATAATATTCCACTATATATATGCACCACATCTTTCTTTATCCATTCCTCTGTTATGGACATTTAGGCTGTTTCCTTGTATTGGCTATTGTAAATAGTGTTGCTATGAATGTAGGAGTGTCTGTATCTTTTCAAACTAGTTTTGTCTGAGTGTATGCTCAGAAGTGGAATTGCTGGGTCATATGGCAACTCTAGTTTTGTTTATTTTTTGAGAAACCTCCATCCTATTTTCCATAGAAGCTGCACCAATTTACATTGCCACTAACTATGTAGGAGCATTTCCTTTTCTCCACATGTGGGTGCACTTCTGAGTGATGCTTCTCTGTTCCTAAAAAGAGTCATAACAGCAATTTTTTTTTTCTTTTCTGAATAATGCTTTTTTGCAAGGGGATGCCAGAACTGCCAATTATTGTTAATCAGTGGGATTTTGGACTAAGAAGTTACCTGAAACACTTAAAAAGAACACATTGAAAGATGATTTGCTAGCTGGTAATTGAACTTTACCTGAAACTGCTGTTTATTACTAAAGGACATACATTATTGAGATCTAAAACACCCCAAATTATGTCAGATAATCATTCTAGTATGTAGGGAAATGTACAGAAGAGTTATTTTATCAAATAGGAAATAAAATTTAAGAATATGTGAATGTGGTAATCACTGCATGTATGAACAATGGCTGCTTTGCCTTCAAGCCCTATGTTAGATCCTCCTGAAGACTGTCTAAACCTCATGACTGAGGGAGTCCCTCCCTATGATCAGTTATTGGAGGATGCCTAAAATCACTATTATTTACAATCTGGTAAGTAGCAGCATAGAAACTAATTCACTGAAGAGGAAAATGTAAATCCACTCAATGAGTAGAATGAAGAGTGGTGTTCCTTGTGGAACAAGAAGTGGATTATAATGGTAGTGGCATCAGATGTACTGATTCTTATTAAGTATCCAATGGATTTGTAACACAGTCTGCAAAATGGGCCTTAGATAACTGGAAGATAAAGGGAACCCTGTATTATTTCAAATGGGGAGATCTAAGTGAAAATTAATTCAAATAATAGAAGGAAATAATTGTTGCTAAAGAGAGAGCCAATAAATAAATCATAATGCACCTTTTTTGGGGGTTAATACAGGTACAACTAGTAGGATTAATTTGATTTTAATGAAATCTGTGATAATACTGATATTGATGATCAAACATATTAGGAAATTGAATTAAAATCTCCCCATGATATTCATCTGATGAAACCTGATTTGTTAGAGGAGGAACTAGAGTTAGTTAACAATTGATGAATTGTTATATAATCAATATACTGATACCTTTCATTAAGTTTAAATTTTAGTGGTCAGAAGAGATAAAACAGTTATCAAACTCGTGCATCCTTATGAACAAGTTTGTGGTGAAATATTTGGTTAACTGAAATGCTTCTTTTAAAAATGCCCACACCTCATTTGATGATACAAGGCATTAGCAGTTTGACAGATGTCAATCTGTTCTTTTATGCTCTGTAAATGATATATGCAGGAGATAAATAATTATGAGTGATTTTAATTTAATGGCTTGACCAGGAGTCAAGGGATAGAATCTATGGATTTCTGGGGCATGGTTTTCTGAAAAGTCTCAGAAATTTAGTATAGCATTGGATATATCAAATATTATATTTAATATAACATTAGAGATCTTATCCAATATAATGTGTTAAGTCACTTCAGTCGTGTCCTACTCTTTGCAACCCTATGAACTGTAGCCCACCATGCTCCTCTTTCCATGGGATTCTCCAGGCAGGAATACTGGAGTGGCTTGCCATGCCCTCCTCCAGGTGATCTTCTTGACCCAGGGATCAAACCTGTGTCTCTTATGTCTCCTGCATTGGAGGGTGGGTTCTCTAGCACGATCTGGGAAGCATATCCAATATAATGCAATAGGAAAATAAAATGAAAGGTATCAAGATGGGAAAATAAAATATAAGACTGTTGTTATTCACAGATATCATAATTTTATATATAGACTCAAAGATTCAGCTGAGCAAAAGAGAGAACTGAGTTGTCAGATGACAGAGGAATGAATAAATTAATAAGCCACAAATGAAAGCAGCAGCCTTAATCATTGCTGACATAGTATAAGTGACAGGTTAAAAGTAGAGTAAGTATCAGCTTCCCCCTGTTCCATTATCCCTCATGAAACAATGCAAAGTCAAGAGTCAGGTGGATTAGCCCAGCTGCGGGAGTCCTCTCATTGTTGAGGGAGCCCTGAATAAAAGGTTTCCATAGTTATAGACCTGCACAGGGGAAAAGATGAAATGGAAAGGGGAAAGGACTAGCAGGAGTGGCTGTAAGATGTAAATCCTATCTTACCAATAATTATATAAAATATAAATGGTTTCAGTTCAGTTCAGTCGCTCAGTCGTGTCTGACTCTTTGTGACCCCATGAATGCAGCATGCCAGGCCTCCCTGTCCATCACCAACTCCCAAAGTTTACTCAAACTCATGTCCATCGAGTCAGTGATGCCATCCAGCCATCTCATCCTCTGTCGTCCCCTTCTCCTCCTGCCCCCCATCCCTCCCAGCATCAGGGTCTTTTCCAGTGAGTCAACTCTTCCCATCAGGTGGCCAAAGTACTGGTGTTTCAGCTTCAGCATCAGTCCTTCCAATGAACACCCAGGACTGATCTCCTTTAGGATGGACTGGTTGGCTCTCCGTGCAGTCGAATTAATAGGCAGAGATTGGCAGAATGGACAAAAAACATGATTCATATATATTTTATCTACAAGGTCCATAATTCAAAGACACAGTGGAAAGTGAAAATGTCAAGAAATAAATATTATGGAAACAGTAAAAAATAGAGAGGCAAAAGAATAGACAGTTCAAATACAGGACAAAATAAACTTTAGGCCATAAATTGTTGCTATAGACCAAGAAAGACATTTTATAATGATTAAATAGTCAGTTACTCAAGATATAATAATCATGAACCTATATGTATCTCAACCTCCTCTGGTGACCTCAGTCAGTGAGTATATTTTGTTAGGGATATTCCACCTAGATGAAACCCCATGGTTCCATCATTTAGAGTCCTTAATGCCTCAGCTTTATCACATAATTTTCCAGGCCAAGAATGCAGGCTGTTGAAGTGCAGGAAAAGAACCAATCAGGTGATAATGTGTTGTTCATGGATGAATTCTCCCAAATATCTGCTTCTGGCAAAATGTTAAAAAACAGAGGTAATTAATTCTAGGGAGGATAAAGCCTTAGATAGAAAGATTGGTTCTTTGATGTTCTCAGTATCCTCTCTAAACACTAAGATTCATGGAGAAGATGTTTCCTCATTTTAAGAGGAGACTAAAAAAAGCTTATTAGGTAACAGAAATATTTGTGTCTCTTGTTCTATTAGCCATAGACTAGGTTCTGAAGATCAGAAGATTCCTCTTAATACCTAACACTTTGGGTTTTAAATTCAACATACCATTTTCTTTTATTTTAACTTGATTTTCCAAGACATTGAGGATGCTGAATCCTTTTAAATAAATTTGTGTCATCTTTACATCTCTGCTTCCTGTAGAATTATCCAGGCAGTGGGGACTTGAGAAATATGCATGATTTGACATTACAAGTAATGGTTGTTTCTTATTACTAAATGCCTTGGGCATTCTCCTTAACTACAGGGGCAACTGCGGTAAGTGAACTAGAACTGCTATTTTTTTGTTTTGTTTTGTTTTTCTTCTCGAGTTTTTACAATTCTGTTTTCTTCCAAGGGATTTTTTACAATGAAAATCTTTAAAGGTTTACTTCCTAATATTTTATGGATTACTTTTAGATACCCTGGGATCTTTTGGAGAAATATTTGTTCTCCTCCAAGTATATGGATTTATCTGTAATTTATCCAGAATAGGATTACAATTTGTGGATTCTGAAGTCAATTTTTAAGTCAGCCTGGGACTAAAGGGAAGGTCAGCATTTAGATTCTGTTCTTTGAAGGAAATCTTCAGCTCAAATATTGAATTCCAAGTGGAAAATGTGTTAATATATGGCATCTACAAGAATGCTATAAAGAATGTACCCTTTGCTGTAGTTGGGGATATACATTAAATCCCAAGCTCTGGGGAACTTTTTCTTCTGATTATATTTAAACATTCTTGGATCTTCTAAGCAGGTAAGATCTTATTTCTGCTGGAATGGATGTGGTCTCTGCAAAATGACTGAATTTCTGCATCCCTGACCTCAGACTTAGACCTTTATCTTAGAGAGTCAAGATGCATATTGCTGAAGATAAAAGATGAAAGTTAATTTTCTTTGTCAACTTAAGGTGGTTGTTTTTTTTTTTTTTTTTTTTTTGCGCTTGTATACACTGGACTTAAGTCATCTTAAGGAAGATAAGGTGTGGTGGTGGGAAAAAAAAAATCACTGTGTTGGACATTAGAAAACTTGGATTCTTGTCTGCTACTAATCAGCTGTGTTTCCTCTCTGGACCTCAGCTGCCTCATCTTTAAAGAGAATATGAGTTGATAAAATGCAAGTCCTGGAAAAAAAATTTTAATTTTATATTGGGGTATAGCCAATTAACAATGACTCAGCCATACACATAATATGTGTATCTATTCTCCCCCAAACTCCCTTCCTCTCCTGGGTGCCACATAACATTGATCAGAGTTTCATGCCCCCTACAGTAGGTCTTTGTTGGTTATCTATTTTAAATCTAGCAATGTGTACATGTCCATCCAAAACTCCCTAACTATTCATTGGTACTTGGAGAATTTTAGGGCACAAAAATTCTGAAATTGTTAAATAGATCTTGAACTCATTAACATCTAACTGTACATTTCACGGTTTAGCCAAATAACTGCTATGGATTACATATGGTCACAGGTGGTAGCTTTGTCCAAACTCTGACATTGCTGATTCCCAGAAGTAAACTGGATCTACACTGGAGAGCTAAATTCCAAAGAGCTAGAGTCAGACATCCTGGTTTTTAATACAGACTTTATTTTATTTTTTAATCATTTTGACTTGGACAGATTGTTTACCTTCTAACCACAAATACTTTTCTTTAGACTATACATAATAGTGTAACAAACTCACAGGATTGTTGTGAAGGTGTTGTTAAATGGAATAGTGCATGTAAAACTTTAGTATAGTGATAACACATAGCAAAAACTCAACAACATTTAAAGATTATTGTAAGAACAACGTGCGGTAAGTTGCTTCAGTCGTGTCCAACTCTTTGCGACCCTATGGGCCCACAAGGCTCTTCTGTCCATCAAATTTTCCAGACAAGAATAATGAAGAGGATTGCCATTTCCTTCTCTAGTGGATCTTCCTGACACAGGGATCAAACCCACATCTCTTACATCTCCTGCATTGGCAGGTGGGTTCTTTATCAGTAATGCTACCTGGGAAGAAGTCTAGCACTCTTCCAATTGTAAATGCGGGGTCTAGTTTTCTCTCCATTGTCAAAAGAGTTTATAGAGTCAGAGTTTGGCACTAGGATGGGGGCAGGAATATCTAGAGAAGGCGAAGCCCTGGAAATATTTAAAGTAGCTAGCATCCAGGGACAAAACTGGAAATGATATCCAAAGGTGAATGAAATTTCAACATGGCAGAAAGGCAAAATCATAAATAAGTCAGCAAGATGGATAACAGACACCAAGCCACCAAGACACTTCAGAGCAGTGGGAAAAAAGTAGAACTTGGAGAATTTACAGGGCACAACTCTGTGGTTTTTTCCTACTCATTCTGTAATTGTAAGGAAATTAATAAAAATGTCCAGTTTGTACAGGAACAAGGTCAGTGAAACTGATTTATTGGTTATAAACCTTCATGTAGATTCCCACTGAGCATGATAAGATGGTCACAGAGATTAGTTAGGCAGGCTTAATAAATGGTGCCTCTACTCAGCTGACTCAATGGGCACGAATTTGAGCAAGCTACAGGAGGGAGTGGAGGACAGAGGAGACTGGTGTGCTACAGTCCACGGGATGGCAGAGAGTTGGATACAACTTAGTGGCTGAACAACAATAATAATAGCAATCACATTACACTTCATTGCTTTTGTTAAACATATTTTCCTTGCAATTCTCTTTCTTATATCACAGGGTAATTTTAATTCTCATTAAAAGTATAAAAAGCTGTTATTTTATCAGATATATCTCATCTCCCTTTGCATCTAAGCATGCATGTTCCTCAGATCATCCTGTTTCCATCAGGATGGATGTGTCATCCTGGATGACATTTTTGTCATCCATCCTGGATGGATGGAGTTTTTGTACTGTGTCATATTGCTAATCATTGCCATCAACAGTCAGAGATAATGTGACTCATGTTTATGATCTTTATGAACAGTTTGGATTTACGCAGATAAAAGTCACAAACACTGGTACTCTAAATATAGACATTATATTATATAACAATTATAATTTTCTTCTAACATTTTTAAATGAAAATAAATTTTCATATGTGAAGATACATGCATTATATTTTATTTCTTCATTAACCTCACTTAGGACCACACATTTTTACAAGTCTTTATAGTTCTCATACGAACTATATCTTTGCATTAAGTTTTGAGATTGAAAGTATGAATCCTCCAACTTTATTCTTCACTTTTCAGATTTCTTATTTGTTGTTGCTGTTGTTATTGTTTTTACCTTTGGATTATTTGGGATTTCTTGCAATTCCATATGAAACTTCTCTACAATTTCACACAAATTTTAGTATTAGTGTTTCCATTTCTGCATAAAATGGTTTTTTATAAAGATTGTATTATATATGCACTCTGGGGGATATTGTTATCTTAATTATATTAAGTTTACAAGTCTATGAATATGGTTACATTTATATTTACCTGTGCTCAGTCACTTCAGTCATGTCTGACTCTATGCAACTCCATAGACTGTAGCACACCAGGCTCCTCTGTCCAAAGGATTCTCCAGGCAAAAATACTGGAGTGGGTTGCCATTTCCTCCTCCAGGGAATTTTCCTGACCCAGGTATCGAATCTGTATCTCCTGTGTCTCATGCATTGCAAGAGGATTCTTTACCCACTGAGCCACCCTATGTCTTCTTTAATTCATTTTAGTGACTTTTTTTTTTTTTTTTAAGTTTTTAGTGTAGAATTCATCCACCATTTTGGTAAATTTATTCCAAAGTATTTTATGGTTTTTGATGGTATTGTCAATGTACTTATTTTCTTAATTTTGTTTTTAGACTATTAATTCCTAGTATATTGAAATATAACTGATTTTGTATTAATTCTAAGAACTTCTTCATGTGTGTGTGGATTCCTTAGATTTTTTTTCTACATAAGAGCATGTCATTTGTTAGTATAGTTTTACTTCTTCCTTTCCAATTTGTATGCCTTTTATTTCTAGTCTAATTTTTCTGACATTAGTCTTCAAGAAAATATTAAACAGAAGTGATGAAAAGGAGCATATTCTGAGTTTATGAGGTAAGCTTTCAGCCTTTATCATTAAGTATAAGTCTTGGTTATGGGAGAAAGTGACATATATTTGTTGCTGATTTAGAGCATGTCAGACTTCTGGAGCACTTTGTCTCAGCCATACTATGAATTGTCCCCTATCTGGTCATGTAATTGCTTTCAAAAGTCTATTTCACAATTTCATTCACCAACTTTCTATTAAGTTCTTTTGTCTATAATTTGCAAATATTTCCTGAACTCTATCTCTCCATGTTAGATGGGGTTCCCTAGATGCAGATCCTGGGATAGGATTTTTACAGAAGTGATTTATAAGGAGAAGGGGTAGAGTGAAGTGACTATGGTAGGAGAAGAAAGGGTGTAGTCTAAACTCAATTCTGGATTCAGCCTGTAGTCATGAGAGGTCTACAGTACAATTTTATGGATCCTACACTCTGAGAAGGCAGGACCAAATCTGTTTTTCTTAATCACTGAAGACCCAACAACTACCCATGTGTCCAATTCACTACTTGAGATCAAAAATATTTACTGATAAATGAATGAAGGACAGAGGAATAATGGAAATATTATTAAATTGTTTTGTATGTAGATGTAGGCACAAAATAAAAACAAAAACAGTTTTTAATAGTGAAATGTTGCCAAAAGGTAAAGATTAACAGAAATATAATATGAATAGCTCATATATATAAGATAATGAAGCCTTTCTGCGACAGGAAAAACATCAAGGTAAACTATTTGCTCATATTGCTGATAATCTCAGTTTTCCTTTCTTTCTGTCTCTCAAAAGAAATAGTACAAAGAAATTGTGATTTCCTTAAACAGTTCAACTAGAATTCTCAGGATCTGAATTAAATAAAGGCAGGAAATAATCCTCTCAACTACAGTGCCTTTTTTCTTCTATATTTTGTTGAAATTTTATTTTTATTTAAACTTTTATTTATTAATTCTGTATTTATCATTAACCATAAATTGTGCTACCTTGAAGTAACTATTATTATTTACCAGTAAAGTTCTTTATGGAATATGTTTAATAGATAGAAATTCCTATCTGACATCAAGAGTTTCTTCTATTTGAGTCATCACTCTTTCAGACGGTTTTTCAGCTTAAGATGGTAACATGAACAATACTAAGTGCTATGAATCCTATAAGGAAATTTCAAAATGTCATACAATTTCCATTCAACTATTACAAATGTTCAATGGACAATTTTTAATTAAATGTATCTATTTTAATTGGAGAATAATTTCTCTGCATATTGTGTTGGGTTTTATAACAATAAAATAGTTACATACCATGATGTTACAGATTACAGATCACCATCAACTATGATGCATAAAATGAAGAGTTATTAATGAATAGTTGGATTTTTAGTTACAGTAGCAAACTACTATTTACAATCTTTCCAGCATAGTCCTTGTCTCAATGAAAGGGAATTAATTTTATCTTCCTTTTCTATCTTTTCTTGACAGTGTATCAAGGCAGTTAGGGTTATGGTCAGGGAAATGGGTATGATTCTGATTAATGTCTTTTCAATATATATGCTTTGATACCATCCATTTTCTTACAATTTCACCACTTGTAAAACTGGGATAATAGCAGCTATCTACCAGTCTTTTTGGTTATTATAGAGATTACTGGTTAATACTAATCTATTTAGTATTTCTTTCATTTTATTAGATGAAAAAAATCTGTGAATCCACATACATGGTTCTGCTAGTAAAACTAAACCCCAATTTTGTAGAATTTTCTAAATATGGAAAGAGTGGTTCTGGGATATGTTTTTCTTTTCTTTTTTTGGGGGGGGGGGTGGGTTCTTTCTGTTCACCTAAGTGCAGAATACATAATTTGTTGTGGTTAATTTACTTCTTTATTCTTTACACATTCCTGGTTAAGATAATCCAAAATGTCCTTTGACCTATGTATTAGTTGACCAGTGTTTGACTCTAAGGCACATTTATTTGCTCCCTGAAAAAAGATTTTCTACTACACAAATTTCTAATGGCATTTTCCATCTGGGCATTTCTCAAGGTATAGATTAAAGGATTTAACATGGAAGTTATCATAGTATAAAATACAGCAACTGCTTTATCAATAGGTAAGGTAGCTGCAGGTCTCAGGTAAACAAATATGCAGGGCACAAAGTATAAAATGACCACTGTGATGTGGGAGATGCAGGTGGAGAAAGCTTTTCGTCTTGCTTCCAAGCTGTAGGCCCTTAGGGAATGCAAGATGACCACATAGGAGACCAGCAGAAGAAGGAAGTTTAACAGACAGATGAAGCCACTGTTGGCAGCAATGAAGAGCCCGAGAGTGTGGGTATCAGTGCAGGCAAGACTGAGCAAAGGGTTCAGGTCACACATAAAGTGATCTATGACATTAGGGCCACAGAAGGGTAAGCGGAAGATGAAGAGGATCTGTATAAATCCATGAAGAAAGCCTCCCACCCATGCCACTCCCACTAGCAACCAACACACCTGCCAGGTCATGATGGTTGTGTAGTGCAAGGGCTTGCAGATGGCCACATAGCGGTCATAGGCCATTGCAGTCAGCAGGATGACTTCAGCACCTCCAAAGAAGTGTTCCCCAAAGATTTGGCTCATACATCCTTTAAATAAGATGGTTTTCTTCTCATGGAGTGAATCTACAATCATCTTAGGGGCACATACAGAGGAGTAACAGGCATCAATAAAGGAGAGAAAAGTCAGGAAAAAGTACATGGGGGACCTCAAAGATGGGCTTGCAGTGATGGTGACCATAATAAGCACATTTCCTACTACAGTGGTGATGTAGATAACAAAGAACATGGCAAATACAATTTTCTGCATCTTTGGATTCTCTGTGAGCCCCTGTAGAACAAACTCTGTCACATTGTTCCTGTTCTCCATGTGTTTCATGAAATGGTTTATTCACGACCTAAAAGTGAGAGAGTTAATTCTTAGGTAGGTTGATAAGGAGTCTGGGGCCCTCAAAGAGAAAGTGTCCAGGACCCTCGAGGAGGAGAAAGGGACAAACATGTTTTTCTACATTGCTTTGTCTTAGTCACATAATTTTTTTTCTTAAACTGAGTTTTTTTTACAATAATCTTTAAAATTAACTTTCTTTAAGCCCAGAGCTAATGATTACACAAGGAAACAACTCATCTTGCTAAAGGTATGCTTTTTCTTAAGCTCTATACTACTGATTATATAACAACAATATATCTTGCTCAAGGATGTTTCTCCTTCTTAACATGAACTTAACTAATCTTGTTATCTATGTTGTGGGAGTGGGTCTGGTGAGGCCTTTCTATTGTGAGTTCTAATCTTGTGAATTTAAGGTGTATATTGTGGGAATGGGTGTGGTAAAAAGTAGATAAGGCCTTGATAAGACTTGATAAGAGGCAGTCTCAGTCTCCCTTCTGATGTCTATGTCAAAAGCTTTCTCTGCCCTTTTTCACCATAATGAAACTTCTGCCACACAAAGGCTCTGAGTGATCAAGACTTATCCCTGATTCTGAAGCCTAAATCCTCTTCTTGAAAGAAAGAAAGAAAGAGAAGTCGCTCGGTAGTGTCCGACTCTTTGCAACCCCATGGACTGTAGCCTGCACCAGGTTCCTCCATTCATGGGATTTTCTAGGCAAGGGTACCAGAGTGGGTTGCCATTTCCTTCTCTAGGAGATGAATGACAAAACCCACTGAAATGTTGTGAAGTAATTAGCCTCCAACTAATTAAAAAAAATAAATTAAAAAAAAAAGAAAACAGTTTTAATTTACACATTCTTAAACTTACTAAACTTCTTCACTTTAACAAGTGAAGAATACCCAGACTTTACTGAATATGAATTGTTTCTTGTTTTTTTTTTTTTTTTTTTAATGAAGAAAAGATTCTGAGTTCCTAAGATTAATCCAACTACCTCCAGGAAAAAATTCTTTTAATAATATATATGTGAGGACCTTTTGTAAACCTATGGGTGAGAGAACTTAATCATCTGAAATGGTTCAGAGTCTAACTTCTAACTTCAAGTAGTGCATTTCCCAGATAATGGTGACTAAGTGTGAAAAGAGGTAGAGGATGGATGTAAAGCTTAGGAATTGTCCTTTTACTAAGAAATGGGGGCCATGGAAGGTAGTTGGAAGGATGAAATAAATCTGATGAAGGTGGAATCTTAGATGTTGTTCTAGTAAAGATTTTGTGTGTCTAGGATGAAGTTAGCAGGGTTTCAGTAAATGGATGGAAGATGTCTCCCAGATAGAAACCACAGTAGCAAAGTAGTTAGAATAATTGAAACAGGAGTAACACTACAATGTGCATGTGCTAAATTGCTTCAGTCATGTCCATCTTTTTTCTGACACCATGGCCTCTAGCCCACCAGGCTCCTTCCTCCATGGGATTCTCCAGGCAAGAACACTGGAGTAGGTTGCCATGCCCTCAGGTTGCCATCTTCCCAACAGGTTGTTGTCGCTGTTTAGTCACTAAGTCATGTCTGAATCTTTTGTGACCCCAATGAACTGTAGCTGCTCCACACTCTTCTGTTCATGGGATTTTTCAGGCAAGAATACTGGAGCAGGTTTCTATTTCTTTCTCCATGGGGCTCTTCCTGACCTAGGGATCAAACCCATGTCTCCTGCATTGGCAGGCGGATTTTTACCACTGACTCACCAAGAAAGCCCAAAGAATGGGTGCAAGAACTAGTTAGTATTCATAGTGCATGTTAACTAAACCTAATTACTTTGTAATAGGTACATGTACATTCCAATGATTTATTCCAATGTTCATAGTATACAAGCACATACTTTCTTTTCCAAGTGATAACAACTTGTATGGTTGGTATTGTATCATCCATTTTGCAGATGAGGAAACAATCTCATAGACTAATGTGAATAGTTTAATAAAAGTGCTAATATTAACTAAAATGGCACAATTAGTGTACATTAAGTGTTATGCAGACATTTAGTTTTAATCCTTGGTACAAACCTACAAGATGGTTACTACCATCATTTTTATGCCTATTTTACACATTAGGAAATAGAAGCATAGAGAAATTAAGGATTCTGTTCAAGGTCAAACAGCTAAAATTTTAGACAGAGGTAAGATTAGTTCAGATTACAGATCTTTATTTTTTGCTCCAAATTCTTAATACATGCTCTATATTGTCATGTTATAGCAAACAATGGTTAACTAATAACCTCCTTTTGAAGTGACCATGATTATTATACTTTTGACTACTTTATTAATACTTGAGAGGCAAGTTTATATTGAGAAATCTTATCCATTCTCTCTCTGTCACACACAAACACACAGAAACACACACATTGATAGCTTTGAACTCTCAAGTAGTAAGTTACCTGAGGTACTGAATTTACTGAATGGCCCTTTCATCTTGACTTCTTCCTCAGACCTAACTTTCCCTTCACTGATACCACTCCAAAGAATGGGGCCCCAGATTTCTCTGCAAAATGTTGAGAAAGTCTATGCCACTGGTTAAATGGCTTGGTTTGAGAATCGGAAAGACCCAATTTGAATCCTGGTTCTTCCAGTTGCAGCTTCTTTCATCTGAAGTGCATTTCTTTGGCAACTTACATTCTTGTTTTCTCAGCTATAAAGTTAGAATAATAACATCCACTCCGTAGATCAATAGTTGAGTGATTATGTATATGAACACACTCACCTGCTGTGGACACAAAAAGAACTTTTAGTTACTTTTGTCACTGTGTATACACCTGAGGGATAGGAAGAATTAACAGTTGGAGCAGTAATACAGAGAAATGTTTAACCATGCTTCAAGCTCCAGAAGAACTTCTGCTAGTTTTACTCTCAAGGAAACAGCAGAGGCTGATATTATCCATAGCAGGTTTCCCCAGGAAGGGTCTCCATATTTGTACTTGATGAAACAACTTGTGATTTATGCTACTGATATGTGTAATTTCCTCTTTTATTTGTGTGAAGTATAATTAAATTTTGTTTTTATCCTCATTATTAGTCCTGATTACTAAAAAAGATGTTTCGTGGCCAAGCATGGTTCCTGGCGTCACAGAGCTGGGTTCCTCAAATTGCTTAACCTCTTCGAGTCTCAAAATGTTCAAGTGTCAAATTAAGTTAATATTTATGAATATCTTTTGAAAATTTTAAATGCAGATAAAAGTCTTTTACTATATTGAAAAGTATTGAAAAATAATGGGTTATACATATTAAGCAGCAAACTAAAATAAGCATCACCACTTTTGAAAACCTTACCTTAGCTCGTCACATGACTTTAGTGATGTTGGAATGTGTTCAGAAGCAGTTCCATATTCAAACTAACTTCTTATAACAAGTAGCTTTCAGTATAAAAGGTGTAACACTTAAGAGCTTGCTAACTCTGAAATGAACAGTTGTTAAGAACTTGTGTGCATTGAACATGTACAAGTTCTTAGTATGTCAATTTTATCTCATGAAACCTGTTTTAAAAGAAAAAAGTGTTCTTGTAAGTCTAAATCTTTCTATCTAGCTTCTAAAGCCTCAAATATTCTTCACAGAAAACTTGCTTTCTGATTTTGAATTTAGAATGGGTTCATTGGAAATACTATGGGGAACTGATTTTGAATAAAGGTCTGCTGTTCTGTAGCACAAGAATCAGACAGTGTGGAGGACGCATATTCAAATGCGCATTCATTCTGCCCATAATGAATCTTGTTCTAGAGAGTTGAACAGCAACACAAATCACTTCCACCTTGCTCTTGTATATTCATAGATATCCAAAGAGGCTTCAATAAGGTCAGAAACCTTGTCTTATAGCTGCTGCTTTCTCATAGGACTAAATTATCTCCTTTGATGAAAAGACTTTGTCCAGAAGCAAGTATTCTGGAGAGGCAGTGTGGAGAAACACTCACTATGAAGTGGAGAATAGTTTTCCCTTCATATGTGTGCATGGGAGTTCAGTTGTGTTCGACTGTTTGTGACCCCATGGAGCCTGCCAGGCTCCTCTGTCTATGCAATTTTCCAGACGAGATTACATAAGTGGGTTGCCATTTCCTTCTCCAGGGGGTCTTCCTGACCCAGGGATCAAACCAATGTCTCTTGTGTCTCCTGCATTGGCACACAGGTTCTTTACGAGCTGAGCCCCTGGAGAAGCTCAGTCTTCCTTCACCTGGAACCTAAATCCGTGAGATTCCCTCTTTTCTATCAGCACCTGGATTGCTAAGAAAACTGAATGTCTTGTCAATAGCAAAGGGCACAGTTCCTGTGTGTGACTTGTGTTGTGGAATCCCCATTGACTGCTGTCATAGGAGAGTTTGTATTTTCTCATCAATTATTAAAACTTTATTGGAAACCATTATTGATTGCTTGAGAGCTAGATCACTGAGGACCTACAATTAATGACAGCCTTTTGAAAGTTCTTGAATCTAAAAGCTATTTTTCTTTCTCTCTTCCACCTCCTCCTCCAGATTTATTATTGTATCACAGATAAATAAAAATTTGCTTTTAAGGTGTATAAAGGCTTTTAGATATAAGTATGCATTGTGAAATAATTGCCACAATCAAACTATTCACATGTTTATCAATCATGTTGTTACCATTTTTTCTGGTGATAACATGATCCACCCTCGTAGCAAATTCTGAGTGTACAATGCAATATTGTTAACACTGATCACATTGCTGTATAGCATACTTCCAGAAATTATTTATCCTTACATAACTGAAACTTGGTTCCCCTTTATCAGTCTCTGCTCATTTCTCCCTCCCTGGCATTCTACTCTTTGCTTCTTTAGGTTTGACTATTTTAGATTCCACATGTGAGTAATGGAACTTCCCACGTGGTGCTAATAATAAAGAAGCCACCTGCCAATGCAGGTAGATGTGAGAGACAGGGGCTTGATCCCTGGGTAGGGAAGATGTTTGAAGGAGGTCAGGGCAACCCACTCCAGGATCCTTGCTTGGAGAATCCCATGGACAGAGGAGCCTGGCAGACTACATTCCGTAAGATTGCAAAGAATTGGACACAACTGAAGTGACTTAGCATGCACACACACATATAAATAATCAGTCAGTTCAGCGACTCAGTCATGTCTGACTCTTTGCAACCCCATGAACTGCAGCACGCCAGGCCTCCCTGTCCAACAACAATTCCCAGAGTCTACCCAAACCCATGTCCATTGAGTAGGTGATACCACCCAACCACCTCATCCTCTGTCATCCCCTTCTCCTCCTGCCCTCAAACTTTCCCAGCATCAGGGTCTTTTCAAACGAGTCAGCGGATTCATGTCAAAGTATGACAAAAACCACTACAATACTGTAAAGTAATTAGCCTCCAACTAATAAAAATAAATGAAAAAAAAAAAAAAAAACAGGAATACAAAAAAAAAAAAAAAGTGAGCTCTCCGCATCAGGTGGCCAAAGTATTGCAGCTTCAGCTTCAACATCAGTCCTTCCAGTGAACACCCAGGACCGATCTCCTGTAGGATGAACTGGTTGGATCTCCTTGCAGTCCAAGGGACTCTCTAAAGCCTTCTCTATCACTACAGTTCAAAAGCATCAATTCTTTGGCACTCAGCTTTCTTTATAGTCCAACTCTTACATCCATACATGACTACTGGCAAAACCATAACCTTGACTAGACGGACCTTTGGTGACAAAGTAATGTCTCTGCTTTTTAATATGCTGTCTATGTTGGTCATAACTTTCCTTCCAAGGAGTAAGCATCTTTTAATTTCATGGCTGCAACACTATCTGCAGTGATTTTGGAGCCCAAAATATAAAGTCAGCTACTGTTTCCACTGTTTCCCCATCTATTTGCCATGACGTGATGGGACCAGATGCCATGATCTTAGTTTTCTGAATGTTGAGCTTTAAGTCAACTTTTTCACTCTCCTCTTTCACTTTCATCAAGAGTTTCTTTAGTTCTTCTTCACTTTCTGCCATAAGGGTGGTGTCATCTGTATATCTGAGGTTATTGATATTTCTCCTGGCAGTCCTGATTCCAGCTTGTGCTTCATCCAGCCCAGCGTTTCTCACGATGTACTCTGCATATAAGTTAAATAAGCAGGGTAACAATATACAGCCTTGAAGTACTCCTTTTCCTATTTGGAACCAGTCTGTTGTTCCATGTCTAGTTCTAACTGTTGCTTCCTGACCTGCATACAGGTTTCTCAAAACGCAGGTCAGGTGGCCTGGTATTCCCATTTCTTTCAGAATTTTCCACACTTTATTGTGATCCACACAGTCAAAGGCTTTGGCAATATCCTGTAGCGGTTTTCTTGTCTATATAGCCTATTGTACTTACCATAATGTTCCCCAGGTTCATTTCATGTTCTTTCGAATGAAATTTCCTTTTAAGAAAAAAACTGTATAATATTCTATTATATATATGTGCTACATATCCTAGAGAAGGAAATGGCAACTCACTCCGGTATTCTTGCCTGGGAAATCCTACGAATAGAAGAGCCTAGCGGGCCACAGTCCATGAGTCACAAAAGAGTTGACAGGAGATAGTGACTAAACACACACACAGACACACACACACTCCCCATCTGATTCATCCATATATCTGACATATATGTTATTTCCATATTTTAGTTATTGTGAATGAACATGAATGCAGATATCTCTTCAGCATAATTGATTTTAATTCCTTTGGGTATATACCTAGAAGTGAAAGCAATGAATCAAAAGTAGTTCTAGTTTTAATTTTTTGAGAAATCTCCATTCTATTTTCTATAATTGCTTCGTCAGTTTACAAGACTTTCCTTTTTTCCTCATCTTTACCAACACTTGTTATTTTTGTGTTTTTGATAATTACCATATAACTCTGATATCTCACTGCTGTTTTGATTTGCACTTTCCTGATAACTAGTGACATTTAACACTTTTTCGTTTATCTTTTGGCTATTGCTGTATTGTTTTGAGAAATTTCCTTTGCCCATTTAAAAATTAGGTTATTTTTTTCCCACTATTTATTTATGCAAGTTCCTTATGTGTATGGGATATTAACCCCTTATCAGACATGTGGCTGCAAATATTTTCTCCATTCATTTGTTGCCTTTTCATTCTTGATTGGTTCCTTAGTTGTGTAGGTTTTTGTTGTTGTTGTTGTTTGTTTGTTTGTTTGTTTTTAATGCAACCCCACTTGTCTACTTTTGCTTTGGGAGTCATGCTTAAAAAATCATTACCAAGACCAATGTCAAGATTTTTCTCTGTGTTTTCTTCAAGTAGTTTTGTTTGTTTTTTTCAGGTCTCATATTTAAGTCTAATCCATTTTGAGTTTTATTGTTTTTATACTGTGAGATAAGGATCTGATTTTTTCTTCTGCATGTGATTCTCCAGAGTACACAGCCATTACTGAAGAAACTGTCCTTTTCCTTGACACCCTTTTGAAATTTCAGTTGACTGTATGTATGTGGGTAACTTATTCCTGACTTGGAAATCAGGAATTCGATGGTCTACAGTTCTATTCTTTTTGCTCAAGGTAACTTGGGATATTATTAGTATTATTGTTATAATTGATCTGTATGAGTTTTTGTACAAGAGCTGTTTTTCACTTTTCTCAGAGGGCTGTTTAAGTAGCCACAAAACACAGAAGGCTCCATCTTACAATACTTTTCTTTCTCTGTACCTATGCGTTTGTAAGTGTGAACTATTAGCAGTAAAAATGAGAACATATATCTAAACACAAGAGTTCTAATTGTTTCACATCCTTTTCATTTGAAATTGTTATTTTCCTTTCAGTCATTCCAAAAAGTATGTTTTGGTACTTTATTGTGATTTTAATTTCTTGCTTCCCAGTTACTAATTTTGTTGAGCACTGTTTTTCCTGCTCTTATTGACCATTTACATATCGTCTTTTGTGATATTGCTGTTTGTTCATGTCCTTTGCACATTTAAAAGCGAGTTTTAAAAGCATATAATACATTTTTAATATATATATAATTTTACACATATAATTGTATATATATATATTGTATATTGCATATATATGTATATATATACATATATATGTATATATATGTATAATTGTATATATATATATAATTTTGCACATTTAAAAGCAGAGTTTTAAAAGCATATAATACATATTTAATATATATAATTTTACACATATAATTGTGTATATATATATATGTATATGTATATATATGTATATGTATAAGTGTGTGTGTGTATATATATATATATATATTTATATATAATTTTGTCCTTGCTCATGAATTGCCCTTTTATTTTTTAATATGGTGACATCAGATGGAACATGCTCAGTCGTATCTGACTCTTTGCGACCCCATGGATTGTAGCCTGCCATAATCCTCTGTCCGTGGAATTCTCCAGACAAGAATACTGAAGTGGATAGCCTATCCCTTCTCCAGCAGATTTTCCCAACCCAAGAATTGAACTGGGGTCTCCTGCATTGCAGGCAGATTCTTTACCAGCTGAGCTACCAGGGAAATCCCATTTAAGTCATACTTGTATTTTATTTCATCTTCATATGAATAATTTGTCTCTTCACTATCATACTTTCTTGTCCTTCATCTCTACCTCCTCTGTTCCTTATTATTCTAGCTAATGCTTTGTCAATTCTATTTAAGATATCCAAAAAACCAGTTTTTTGCTTCATTGATTTTTCTATTGTTTTTCCATCTTCTGTTTCAACGATTTTTGTTCTTAATTTTATTATTTCCTATTTTTAACTTACTTTCTGCTTAATTTCTTCTTATTTTTCTACCTCTCTGAATCAAAACCTTTGATAATTGTTTCTAGATACTGTTGACTTTCTAATACAGGTATTTTATGGTTCTAATTTCTCCCTAAGGATTTTTCATGCTTTCCAGATGAATAAAAACATACAGTATAAGTCTTTTGCTGTCTGGCTTAATTCACTAAGCATGGTATCCACTGGATCCATCCATGTTTTTGCAAATGTTACAATTTTATTTTTAATGGCTCAGTAGTATTCCATCATGTGTGTGTGTATGTATGCGCATTTCACATTTTCTTTATCCATTAATCTGTTGATGGGTCCTTAGGCTGCTTTCATATGTTGGCTACTGTAAGTAATGTTGCAATGAACACTGGGATGCATATACTTTTTTGAATTAGTGTTTTCATTTTAGGGGGATATATACTGTGGAAAATTCTGAAATAGATGGGAATACCACACCACCTGACCTGCCTCTTGAGAAACCTGTATGCAGGTCAGGAAGCAACAGTTAGAACTGGACATGGAACAACAGACTGGTTCCAAATAGGAAAAGGAGTACTTCAAGGCTGTATATTGTTACCCTGCTTATTTAACTTATACGCAGAGTACATCATGAAAAACGCTGGGCTGGATGAAGCACAAGCTGGAATCAAGATTGCCAGGAGAAATATCAATAACCTCAGATATGCAGATACTACCCTTATGGCAGAAAGTGAAGAAGACCTACAAAGCCTCCTGATGAAAGTGAAAGAGGAGAGTGAAAAAGTTGGCTTAAAGCTCAACATTCAGAAAACTAAGATCATGGCATCTGGTCCCATCACTTCATGGAAAGTAGATGGGGAAACAGTGGAAACAGTGTCATACTTAATTTTTCTGGGCTCCAAAATCACTGCAGATGGTGACTGCTGCCATGAAATTAAGACGCTTGCTCCTTGAAAGGAAAATTTTGACCAACCTAGATAGCATATTAAAAAGCAGAGACATTATTTTGTCACCAAAGGTCCGTCTAGTCAAGGCTATGGGTTTTCCAGTGGTCATGTTTGGATGTGAGAGTTAGACTGTGAAGAAAGCTGAGCACCGAAGAATTGATGCTTTTGAACTGTGGTGTTGGAGAAGACTCTTGAGAGTCCCTTGGACTGCAAGGAGATCCAACCAGTCCATCCTAAAGGAGATCAGTCCTGGGTGTTCATTGGAAGGACTGATGTGAAGCTGAAACACCAATACTTTGGCTACCTCATGCAAAGAGTTGACTCATTGGAAAAGACCCTGATGCTGGGAGGGATTGGGGGCAGGAGGAGAAGGGGACGATAGAGGATGAGATGGCTGGATGGCATCACTGACTCGATGGACATGAGTCTGAGTACACTCCGGGAGTTTGTGATGGACAGGGAGGCCTGGCGTGCTGCGATTCATGGGGTCGCAAAGAGTCGGACATGACTGAGCGACTGAACTGAGGTGAACTGAACTGAACAGCTAATACAGTAACCTTTGGTCTTTATATTCAAATTTGTTTTACTGACTGAATATGTAGATTATCTTAAGTGAATCTTCAGTATTATGGTTTTGTGACTTTGAACATATTGCATCTTTTCATTTTATTCCCTGCTATCCTCTTCTGTTTTCCCACTTCTTTAAAATCAGGTAAAGCATTGCTTCCTCTGGGAAGAATTCCCTGCTATCAATTTTATTTAGGTGTTCCTTAGCACAACATGAATATATTTACAATTAAGTAGGTTATAAATTATATAATCCAATCATCATGTATTAAATCATTGAGAGTATGGAAACAATCGTATTCAACATGGTAATCCTAATTTCTGTGATAGGATGTTTGATACAAAGCTACTCCACAGGCATCTTTAAAAAACCTTTTATTTTATTTTGGAGTGTAGTTAGTTGTATTAGTTTCAAGTGTACAGCAATATGATTTACTTATATTTATACATGCATTTATTATTTTTCAAATTCTTTTCCCATTTAGGTTGTTACATAATATCGAGCAGAGTTCTCTGTGCTATAGAGGAGGTCCATAAACACTTTTGACTGAATGAACAAAGACAATATCAAGCTTTGTTCTTGTTGCTTAGTCGCTAAGTTGTGTCCAACTCTTTTGTGATCCCATGGTCTGTAGCTCACCGGGCTTCTCTGCATGGGATTTCCCAGGCAAGAATACTGGAGTGGGTTATTGTTTCCTTCTCCAGGGATCTTCCTGACCGAGGAATTTAACCTGCATCTCTGCATTGGCTGGCAGATTCTTTAGCACTGAGCCACATGGGAAGCCATATTTAGCTTATAATAGTTTAAAATATTTTTCCTTGTTTTATAGGTAAACTATTTCTAATATGTGAAATCAGTACCTATAAAAGAATAGATGGGTCAAGGAACAGTGTGACTTATTTTGTCCTTTTGAGCCTCACACAGAAGCCAAAGGAGCAGAAAGTCTTTTCTATTATGTTCTTGCTCTTCTACATTTTGACCATTTGACCTGCTCATTGTTGTGACCGTCCTGTCAGTAAGACTCTAAACTCACCCATGTACTTTTTTCTTGCTAGCTTATCATTCATGGATGTCGTTTATTCTTCAGCCATTACCCCAACATTGATTTTCGATCTGTTCTTTGGGGAAAATACCATATATTTCAAATTTTGTATGGCTCGGTTCTATATAGAGCACCTTTTTGGTGGATCTGAAGTCTTTCTTCTGTTGGTGATGGCCTGTGCCCGCTACGTGGCCATCTGTAAGCCCTTGCATTATTTGGTGATCATGAGTCAGAGGGTGTGTGTTGGCGCTGCTGGTGGAGTCCTGGGTTGGAGGTTTTCTGCACTCAATTATTCAACTTAGCCCTGTTTATGGGCTCCCATTCTGTGGTCCCAATGTCATTGAACACTTTGTCTGTGACACGTTCCCTTTACTGAAACTCGTCTGTACTGACACCCATGTCACTGGCATCTTAGTCGTGGCCAATGGAGGACTGATCTGCACGATTGTGTTTCTGCTCTTACTCGTCTCCTGTGGAGTCATCCTGCATCTCTGAAGAACCTGAGTCAGGAAGGGAGGAGGAAAGCCCTCCAGACCTGTGGTTCCCACACCACTGTGGTTGTCTGCTTCTTTGTTCCCTGTATTTTCATGTATGCAAGACCTGTTAAGACCTTCCCCATTGACAAATCATTGAGTGTGTTTTACACAGTCATAACCTCCATGCTGAACCCATTAATCTACACTCTGAGAAACTCAGAGATGACAAATGCTATGAAGAAACTCTGGAGAAGAAACATCATATCTTGAAGCAAATAAGTTTGACATTCACCATGAAGAGGTTCACATAACTTTAGTGCCCATCTCCTTAGAAACCAAAAGTCTCTTAAAATGGATTCACCTACCCCATTCATTTAAAGCATTTTTATAATTATAACAATTAACTGTATAATTGGGTTACTAATATGCTTCTCTGGTAAAATGTCAGCTCTGTATATTGCATTTTGGTTGTCACTTTGCCAATAAGGTGTAATATGTATAAGGAGTAAGTTGATAAAAATATATAATAAATAAATTATTTACAATTTCAATGATTTTAATTTATTCATTTATCTTTAAAGTTATTTTCTGAGACTTAGTTTTATTTTTTAGTCATTTTGTCATTTTCTTGTCATTTTATTTTATGAATGAAAATGTTTAATTATATACATTGTCCTCTGTATTCAATTTCAGTTGCATTACATGTGAAATTTTCTGTGACACTTTTTAATGTAAAAGGAAAGCATAATAATAATTGACAAAATTTGAAACCACATGAAATGGTGCAAGTGAAAAATACCTTCTTTCAAAATAGTTCAAAACAAGGCAAGAAGGAGAGAATGATAAATTTGAATGTATTAAGAGATTCTGTTCAATAAAAACACCTGGAAGAAAGCAAAAAGGCAAGTTACAAACTGAATTGATATTCATAGGAAGTGTTCATATATAGTTGGAATGATTTGTTCCTTGAAAGCTTAGTAAAATGACCTGTAAAACCAAACCAAACCTCCTATCCATCCTTTTCAGTGTTTCCTCGTGTTCTTCCCCAGAGTAGTCACAAGTCTGTTTCTTAAGATTATTCAAGTTTTAATTTTTACAAACACAAGCATATTTATCTATGATTTTGTGTACAAATGTCTGAAGTAAATATTTACATTTTATTATTAAACACAGTGAGGATCTTTCCATAACAGTCTGTATAGATCTAACTCATTCTCAGTTATTCTTATAATATGTGATTTTCCCTTATAACATTCCTGAATTAGTGTATCCAGTACTTTTCATTTCATTCCAGATCTTTTCCTATGATGTGTAATTCTGCAATAAATATGTAACTTATTGATTATGTATTCTTAGAAATGTTAGTTTCCAGAAGTAGAGATTTTGGGAATCACAGGGAATATGTGTTTAAAATGTTGATATTCATAGTTATTTTCAAAATGATTCATGAGTTTATACCTACATTTCTGCCCACAGTCTGAGAATATCTCCTGTTTACCTTCTTAACAACCAGTGATCAGTTTGGGGGATATGACAATATGGTTCATTAAAGCATTTATAATTCATTTGTGTACTTTAATTGAAATTCTTTAAATATAATTGCTTTAGGCATCTTTTCACATGTTTATGTTTTATAGCTTTGAATTGTCTATTAATATTTTTGATTATTTTCTTTTTCATACTTTCTAAAAAATTTTTTTCTTTTTTATTTTCTTCATACTTACTTTTATAAGCAATTACATACTAAGGAAATCTTTTCAAAAAACCATTATCTATGTACTTAATTTTCTGGCCTGTTATTTGATTTTGAATTTCTTTTGCTATACAGAATTCTTTCTTGGCTATGTAGATTTTTTTTGGTTATTTACTTGGTCAGATTTATGAATATTTTATGTGTTTTTTGTTTCATCATTAAAAGTTTTGCTCATTTCTCCCTAAACATAATACTATTCCAAATTTTTTAGACATTGATATTTTAGCCCTTTTGTGGTTTTATATTTTGTATGAAATATTTTTTTTCCATCAGGTATTTATTTTGATACATAAGGAGTTAAATAAGAGTTGTATTTTATTGTTTTTTAAATAATTTTTTTTTTGGTAGCTGCATAATTATCTTTCACCACTGATTTGAAATCCTAACTTTACTGTATTCTAAAATTACACATCTGTGCTCGCTTTGGCAGCACATATACTAAAATTGGAATGATACAGAGAAGATTAGCATGGCCCCTGCGCAAGGATGACACGCAAATTCGTGAAGCGTTCCATATTTTTAAAAAAGAAAGAAAAAAAATAAAAAATAAAAATAAAATTACACATCTATGTGGATGCAATTTTGGACTTTATTTTGTTCCACTGATTTCTTCAGTCATGTACTATTTAATGCATGGTATAATTGCAATTCATCTATAGAGCATTTTGAAATCCAATAAGCCCAGAGCTTCTTCATTACTCTTCTTTTTCAGAATTATGTCTGTTCTTGCATATATATGTTGTCAAATTAAATTTATAATAAAGGCCCAGTCACAAAAATTATGTTTCAATTTTTGACTTACAAAGAATAGTTTATGAAAAGTTTATATCTTTAGAGATTTGAGAACTCCTGTCCATGAAGAGGATAGGTGTTTTCATTGTATTTTTTATCCTCTTTGTTAGTGTTTTACATATTTTATGTTTTTAAATCCCTTATAGATAGCTGCTGTTCTTACTCCCTGACCTCTTAAGTGTTAACTTTCATTATTGCTGAAAGAAAAACCATCTCTTTTAGGAAGTTCATGACTTAAAAGTTTGCTGACCATCAATTGATGTGGCTGAGATCGTTCTACTGACGGGTCTGGCCTATGACTACTATGCGTCCATCTGTACTACCTCACTATCATGTTTATATAGGTGTGGCCATATATGGGAGTCACCCGGGTTAGAAGATTTATTCATGTAACACTGCGGATCCTCTTTAGAGTCTGGCTGCTTTTTTTTGGCCCCAGTGACATAGAATTCATGTGTAGCATGATTTTGTCGAAAGTCATTTACAGGAATACTTATACTTTTTATTGCTGCCAACTAAGAATTTATCTGCCTGTTAATCGTAATGCCTTTTGATGGACTCCCATGTTGTGATCCTATACACTTTGAAATCTCACAGCTTGAATGGTAGGTGCAACACCCTCTTCATCTGAATCTCTCGCATCTCTCTGGTTATTTTATTCTTCGTGCCTTGCATATTTGTGTATCTGCCTCAGATTATGACCTTTTCTATCAATGTCTATATTTTATACTATGCTAACTCTTAGCTTATATTCTTTATCCCACATCCTCAGAAATATAGAGGTAAAAATTGCTGTGAAGTTCTGAGTCAAAAGATGACTTCAGAGGGGAAGTAATGAAAACAGAAAATAATTTTAACTGTTTATCATATAAGGGATAAAGTTATTTTGTGCTGTTTTCATAGTTTCCCCTCTGAAGTCTTCTTTTGACTCAGAACTTCTTCACAACACTGTTTACCTTTGCATTTCTGACGGTGTAGAATAAAGAGTTGGATTTCCCTGATGGTCCAGGGACTAAGACTTGCACTCCCAATGCAGGGTGCTAGGTTCAATTCCTGGTCAGGAAGCTGAATTCCACATACAGCAACTAAGGGTTCCCAAGATGCAACTAAAGACTCCACATGCCACAACTAATACCTGGTGCAGTCAAATAAATAAATATGTATTTAAAACTTTTTGTTTTATATTGTAGTATAGCTGATTAACAGCATTGGACAGCAAAGGGACTCAGCTATGCATATACATGTATCCATTCTCTCCCAAACTCCCCTCCCATCCAGATTGCCACATAACACTAAGCAGAATTCCCTGCACTATACAGTAAAATAAACAAACTATATATTTAAAAACCAGTGAAGTATTAAAGATAATTTCTGTTTTTTAGGACCAAGAGAACACTGTTTGTCAGAGTAATACTGATGTTGGCCTTCAGAAATCTAAAGAGAGGCCATAATGGGAACTCATCATTACAAAATACTCATTTTAGATGCACTTATCACCTATTTGTTGGTCAAATGCTGGCGCACTGTCAGAACGAGTTTGGTTTCTTGTTAAAATGCATTGTTCACTACCCATGAAATTTCAAACCAAAGCATTTGGGGAAATAGGAATCTTAGAGTATTCATTTTCTAGTTTCTCTTTCCACAACTTTTTCATATTCTGGCTCATCTTCTCATCTATTTTTTTTTTATATCTTCCTGCAAAAGATAAAGTTTATCATCTTTCTTTTGCTATATTATTTATATAAAAATTCACAGTTATTATAATCTTAACTTTATTGTTGTTGTTTGGTCCCTAAGTTGTGTCTGACTTTTGTGACCCCATGGACTGTAGCACGCCAGGATTCTCTGTCCTTCACTATCTCCCGGAGTTTGCTCAAACTCATGTCCGTTGAGTCTGTGATGCCATTCAATTATCTCATGCTCTGTCATCCCTACTCTTCCTGCCCTCAAGGTTTCCCAGCATCAGGGTCTTTTCCAAGGGGTCAGCTCTTTGCCAAAGAATTGGCTCTTTGCATCAGGTGGCCAAAGTATTGGAGCTTCAGCTTTAGCATCAGTCCTTCCAATGAACGTTCAAGGTTGATTTCCTTTAGGATTGACTGGTTTGATCCCCTCACAGTCTAAGAGGCTCTCAAGAGTCTTCTCCAGCACCAGCATATATATGTGCATGATTTATATATATATATATATATATATATATATAAACATATAAAATATATATGTTTATATATATAATAAATATTAAAAATAAAGATAAAAAATAAAATATATATTTTTAAAAATTAAAAAATTTAATTTTGTTAAAATTAATTAAAATTAAAAAAATTAAAATATTTAAAAAATAAAAAATTAAAAAATATATATATATAGGCTTCCTAGGTGGCTCAGTGCTTCCCTCGTGGCTCAGACGGTAATGAATCTGCCTGCATTGCGGAGACCTGAACCCAATCCTTGGGAAGATCCCCTGGAGAAGGGAATGACAACTCACTCCAGTATTCTTGCCTGGAGAATCCCATGGACAGAGGAGCCTGGAGGGCTCCAGTCCACGGGGTCTCAAAGAGTGGGACAAGACTGAGCAATTAACACAGGTGGCTCAGTGGTAAAGAAGCTGCCTGCCAATGCAGGAGAGATGGCTTTAGTCCCTGAGTCTGGAAGATCCCCTGGGAAGGAGAAGGAAATGGAAACCCACTCCAGTATTCTTGCTTTGAAAATCTCATGGACAGAGGAGGCCAGTGTGTTACAGTCCACGGAATTGCAAAACAGTCGGACATGACTTAACAACTAAAACAAAACAAGTTAGTATTTAGTATATGCAAATAAATGGCTTAAAGATCTCTAGAAGGACTTGGACCATGGATTCTAATCTGAGTGAAAATTAACAACTCGCAGAAGCACATGTGGACTGGACAGGGATGCGTAGGGAGATGCCATCTATTGATGCTAACCACGCTATCACTGGCTAAACTGCAAAGGTGCCACCACTTTCTTGACCTCAGAATCAATATGATTCTCAGAATTGCTTAGTCTCAGGTAATGGAAATTCACTCAAAGCCTTGCACAAAGACTCCTGTTTGCCAGATTCTAAATCAAATATTTTCATCCAGTTTGCAGGAGGACAGGGGAATGTAGCTCTTTGGATTTTAGGTAGGGAAACTGAGTTTACACTTTGGAAACTAACAACTTATGCATGTTTCACTGAAGAGAATTTTAGGTAATCACATACTCCCAGTGTTCACTATAGTTGAGGATGTAGTCTCATAAAATGGGCTTCATTATCTCATAGACAGTTGCTCATTCCTAGAAAAATTCAAATGTTTGTGTCTCTGCATTAAAGGCAGAAAGAAAAGCAGAAACAGAGGACCACAAAGAATCTAGAGAGAAAAAAAAAATTG